>NC_082699.1:7389116-7994533 GCF_949987515.2 Delphinus delphis | reverse complement strand
GATTCCAGTCGGAATCAAAGATGATGCAGGTATCAGCAGCAGTAAGATTAATGCCTAAACCTCCTGCCCTTGTACACAGGAGGAAAACAAACCTATCAGAGTCAGGTTTGGAGAACCTGTCGATAGCTGCCTGGCGGAGGTTCCCTCTGACCCGGCCGTCAATCCTTTCGTACGGGTACCTAGAAAATGTCAGTGTTAACAAGGAGGCCTGACGAACGCCCAAAATACGCTTTTCCTTTTTTGGTGTTTCAAAGCAAGTACTATAATATGGGATATATATTAACAGGATGGCATTATTTATCAGAAATAATTTCAGAGCAAATAGGTGTTGTTGTAGTTTTTCATACAACTGGTCGAATGCCCCAAAGATTAAAGTTCCTGCTGCTTCCTCTCCAGTGTCTGAAAAGGGCTGACACCTCCAACAGTGAAACAACAAACAATTTCAATTTTCGGTAAGAACTATTCTCGCCTAGCCAAAGGAAAGAAGTGGAAAGCAGAACTGCCCACAAAAGCACGTGTCGCATGGAATAGCCGTCATGCCCATCTACAGCTTTTAAAAAGAGGTGTGACACATGTCCCCTACTCCATCCCCTTTACTATAAACGCCACTTCAAGGGACTTCCCTGGCGGTCCAGTGGTTAAGACGCCGAGCTTCCACTGCAGGGGGCACGGGTTTGATCCCTGGTCAGGGGGCTAAGATCCCGCATGCCGTGCCGTGTAGCCAAAAAAATTATATATAAAAAAAAAACAACTCCCCCCCGACGCCACTTGGAGGCAAAGCGCGTGGAGCCCCGTCTTCTGACCCCAGCTCGCCAGCCCGGTGCGCGGCCCTCACCGTCTCTGAATGAGGTAGTCTTCCAGGATGTCCAGGCAGCGCACCATCTGGGAGAAGATGAGCACCCTGTGGCCGCCGGCCTTCAGCTTCGGCAGCAGCTTGTCAATCAGCACGAGCTTCCCAGCAGCCTGGATCATCGCCTGGAGCTGAAAATCTGGAGAGTCGGCATTGTGTGTTTCTTTAAACTCTTCCAAAATCTTCTCTTCAGCACCTGCAGAGATTGGAGAGCATAATGGGAACGCTGTAATATTCTGTTACGGTGTGGAATACTGTTTTTAGTAGTAAGAACGGTGAACCTGCTTTCGAAACCCACTGCAAACTGTAAGGGCCGGGAGGCCGCACGCGTGTTTATGAACACACATCCGTCCACGGGCTCCAAGGAGGGTCTACACAGAACCGTGGAAGTACAGAAGGGATCAAAGTTTTAAGCGCAGCACATTTAGGCGTTTGTGGGGGGGAAAAAAACCCACATTTTCCAACAAACAAATGTTTGCTGTCTGTAGAAACTGAATTTCAACAACAGACTGTCACGCCAGAAGTGGCAGAAACAAGCCAAGGGCCAGATACCTACAGAAAACCTGGAACCTAAAATGCTAAAGAAAGGAAGAACTGTTTACTAGCTGAATATAAACACAAATAACAGAATCTGTTCTGAAACGAAGAGACAAGGGAACAGGGTTCTAACAGTTACGGTGCAAGGGCAGACGTCTGTGTATCCAACTGCACATTAGTACAGCCAAAAGGGCTGCGACAACAGGAAGCCCATTTTCCAGGGTCATTTTAGGGATTTCTCAGGGTGCCTGAGCATATCTTTACTGCGGTCTCTGCAGCTCCCTCCACGTTCATTCTCAACTGGTGAGTTCCTAAGGTACAAAAATTCTACCCTGAATTATCCAAAGCTTTAAAAAAACAAAAACTGACCTCTGTTTCATGAAAGACTTCTATACCTAACCCTCTTTTTCTCATCGCCCCACAAGAGACCTCTGCTTTGCTCCAAGACCTGGCTGCATCAGAGAGAAGCCTGGAGAGAGAGGCACCTTCCCAGGGATGGAAGCCCTTCCACCTCCTCCCCTGACCCCAGACGTGCTGGCTCAGGGAGCAGCAGGCTGAGCTGCCTGCAGCCGCTTAGGTGGCTTAACTAGAATTAGGCGGCAGGGGTTCGGCCGCGCTGGCCGGCGGGGGGGTCAATCAGGGCCGGCAGCTGTGCTCAGCCAGCCCCTCTCCCCTGGGGACAGAGGGGTGGTCACCTATCCTTTGGAAAATACAAACAAAACCATCTAATGGGATTTGTCCTCAGCCTTAAACCGTACCAGGAACTTTAAACTACTCTTCTTACCACTGGTTTTAAACGTGAACGAACTATGCACAGGATGGGGATACGGGACCCTCACGGGGTGTAAAGGTCACGTGAGCTGGGCCACCAGAGCCGTGAGGACAGAACGGTGGCACACAGCAGTGGGTGGGGCAGAAGTGCCCTCCATTCCCGTTTTCAGGGCACTTGGGCAAGTTAAGTCATGACACGGTCACACACTGAAACACAGCTTGTTCATTATTAATCAACAAAGGATCTTACTGAGACCAGATTAAAGTCACTAATGCCTGGACCGGGCACTGAGGTCCGCGCAAAGTGCATCGCTACTTCTCAGGAAGGGCCTGGCAGAAAATGCCGGCTGGGTCCAAACTGCTGTCTCTCCCTCCCCCTTCCACATGAATAAAACGCTAATGTTCAGGATGTTAATCTAAGTGAAACAAATGGCAAAGGTTTTACTAGGAAAAGGTAAAAACCAAAATGCTGTTTAAGAGAACCGGCAGGAATATTCTTGAATAAAGAATATTCTTAAATAAATACTCTTGTGTAAAGTTGAATAATGTTTTTCAAGGCAAGAAATTTAGAAATCTAGGTTCTGGATTCAGGACAAGAAGGCCCTCAGGAGACAGGAGAAACAGATTTACATCCATATATTACATTAGGTCTTTTCAAAAAGTTTTTTCTTGTTGGATAATATACTAAAAGCTCTGCAAGTCAGAAATAGATTTCACTCATAATATCTGGGCAGTTATTTTTTGCTCATATTAGGATTACAGTCCATAATCAAAATACAGCATTTTAGCTTAAGCTAATGGTCGGTGAATAGCTTTTAAAAATGAAACAATCGTTTTGACAAAATAAACATGTTTGAGTTATTTTAGTAAAAAATTTGAAAATATAAGTTCAGTCTAATTAGTAAATTTAATTTTTTCATTTTAAATTTATTTATATGACAAAAATAACTTTCCTGTTTTTTCAATATTACCAATGATTTCTCATGTCATCAAAAGTAGCCAGAATTAAAATACACTTTTTCTTATCTGACAGAAGTTCCTCCTGAATTAATCAATTCAGCTCTTTGCTGTGAATTTAGGTTCTTAGAGTGGCAGCCAGTGGACACTAACTAAGAACACTTCATTTAGAAATATCGTATCAGCAGACATATTTCCTATGTGGTTCCTGTTGCACTGTATGATGCCCAGAAGAGCTGAAGACAAGAGGGCAGGGAAGGAGCTGGGGAGGAAGGCAGCACCTCCCTTCTGAGTCATTACAAGGCCGAATTTGCAAGTTCACCAGTTAAAGATTTACCTTGATGCTAGATTTGTAAATATCAAATCAGAAAATTAACTGGAAATAGGTTATGATAAGCCCAAATACACCGTTGGCACTGCCCTAAAGTCCTGCATTTACATTTAAAAGTGTGTGTGTGTGTGTGTGTGTGTGTGTGTCAGAGATAACTTGAAGAAGTGTGGAAGTCTGTTTCCTTAAACAGATGGTCACTGTGAGGGCAGGAGCTGCAATGTCACCTGGCCATATTAGCCGCAAACAAACAAGAAATTCTTTTCTTTTTAAATTTTACTTATTTATTTAATTTATTTATTTATGGGTCTTCATTGCTGCGTGCTGGCTTTCTCCAGCAGCAGCGAGCAGGGGCTACTCTCGTTGCGGTGCGCGGGCTTCTCATTGCGGTGGCTTCTCTCGTTGCGGAGCACGGGCTCTAGGCGCGCGGGCTTCAGTAGTTGTGGCTCGCGGGCTCAGTAGTTGTGGCCCACGGGCTTAGTTGCTCCGTGGCATGTGGGATCTTCCCGATCCAGGGCTCGAACCCGTGTCCCCTGCATTGGCAGGCAGATTCTTAACCACTGAGCCACCAGGGAAGCCCAAGAAACTATTTTCTTTTGCAGATTACCATTTTCTCTCTGAAATTCATTCCATCACGTGAGCTCAGTCTTGTCTTCTTTCTGCCCACGGCTCTCCACCGTCCTCGCCCCACCACCAACAGAGGATGCGTAAGTCGCCCTGAAACATCGGGGCCCCTACCAAGTCTTCAACATCATTTTCACTCTCACATACGGCAACATACAGTTACCTGCTCAACTTTTAGCAAGAAAAACAACTAGCAACACTTACCAAGCGTTTATTATGGTCGCCTAACACTGTTCGATGCTCTTAAAAGTCTCAGTACATATTAGAAACATTTCTCATTTATGTACAGTTTGTGTTCTACAATCACTTCTAATGTTTTTTCCGCTTTGCTGATGTTATCGCTCTCAACCTACACAAACAGTTGCTTCTCTTGTCCACGATCACAGAAATGTTGTGCTTTGTTGAACTGAACTTTCATTTGACCGGGGCTGCTTTGCTCTTTCACAACCAATCCAAATGTCAGTTTAATTTTCAAAACTGAAAGCCTCCTGTAACTGCTCGATAAATGAGCGTGGAGCTGGCATTGGGTCAGTACTTCTGTCCTTCCTTCTCCAGGTTGTGGATGAGAACAGACAGTCCTGGCCCTGGGTCAACCTCTGAAACACAACCTTTACATAGGTCATCTGGGCAGCTGTAGCACCCGGTGCGTCCATGTGTGTATTTTTTTTTACTATCATTTCCCAACGCGAAGGCATGTAAGGATGCCTGCTTAACAGATACCTTGTAACTTGCTGTCAGGACAGAAAAGCTGACCTCGAGGTGTGACCGATCAGAACAACAGCCACGGATCCACACCTGGGAAGTCCTCAGGACCTCTGCCAACAGGGAGTGACACAGGATGACCCCGGAGAGCCGTCAGCCAGGGAGGGGACCTCTGGGCCGTGGTTTGGGGTGGGCTGCCCCCTTCAGAGTGCTCAAGGCACGTGATTAGCGTGTAAACCGACAAGGTAAACTGATGGGACTAGGGCGGATTTCTACCAGCCACTGGGGAGACATTCCTTTCCCACACGTCCTGCTACAGCATTTCAGCTTTTGTTAGTGCCTTTTCTTTCCCCTTGGAAGCTACCGTGCCTCATTTTTTTATTTTTTATTTTTACAGACATTAAATGAAAACGTGTGTGTGTGTCTCTCTCACGTGCGTGTGTCCATGCACCAGAGTTTTACTCATACCATCAACCACCTTCAGCCCCAACCTCATCTCCCCAGCTCAGAACCAGGCTGGTGACACTCGCCACAGTGGCCTCACAGGCTCTTAAACACATGGCAATTAGCAGGCTGGCAGCATTAAAGAGGCAATGATCACACGTGATACTCTCTTTAAAGACCAAGCTACGAGCGCAAAGTTTGAACAAGACATCCACTGATGTCACACCACAGCCACGACCTCGTGTGCTGCGTCGAGACAGTCCCAGGTGGGGACTACTCTGTCGTTTAGTAACTGCAACTTCTGGATGTGAGGTGGTCGGTACGTGTGTAGCTACGCAACAGGGAGAGACGAGGAACTCTTTAATTTAGCTGTGCTTGGACCTCATGGAGTGTGATAATGACAAACCTGGCTTTGTTCCTTCTCCCCTGGAAAGGAACCTAACTGAATTGCTGGCCAATTACAATTGCACACAAGCACCCTGATTTAGCTGGCCATCACTTTTCTTTAACCCGTATTAACTCCGGCCTGGACTACAGCAGTCGCCTCCTAGCGGGGCTCTCTGCTTGTATGTCGTTCCCTTCTCCCGTCCATTTCATACCGTGTTGCCAGATCAATCCTGAATCACATCTCTAATCATTTCCAAGCTTCACCCAAATTCCACGAGCTAGCATCTGGGCTTCCCACAAGGTCCCACTGTGTCTAAGGTTCACTGTCCCACCGTTTCTTACGCGTCCTTTATACTTCGGGCAGGTTCCCCCTTTGTTCTCTTGCCTCCTTCTCTTTGTTCATGTGATTACATCAGCCTAAATGCCCTTTCTTTTTCTAACCCTGACGGGCAAAATCCTTGTCTCAATGCCATCGCTTTCTAACAGCTTTCCTAATCTCAATCCCTCACCAACTGAAGGTTCTTGTATTCCCCAGAGTATCTTACACATCATAGGCATGAAAGCTTTGTTCCTCTAATGATTTTTGGATGGGTACGATACAGGTTTTTACTCATATCAGTTCATAACACTATCAATTTAGTTAAGAAAACAGGAAGACCATGAAGCATCCGTCAGCACCAGGAACCAACTATTATCAACACTCGAGATAACCTCTCACTCTTAGACAAAGGATGCTAGAGGCCTCAAGACTGCAAGAACTTTTCTCCCATCAAAGTCTTGAGACAGCTGACAGCTGCCTCTCACCCCAAAGCTGCTCTTTAACTTCTCTGACCTAAACACACACACATACAGAGCAGGGAAACCTCAATCAGGGGCTAATTTCTCTTTAACTGTTACCATGTTTGATGACTTCTAGCCACCAAGCAGCAACACCTCCCTTCAAGGGGTGAGATGCAGACACAGGAAAGGCGAGTGGAGGTCCTGCTTCAGGGATCGGTGGGGACAACAGATCTGCACCCTCGGCTACAGAGAAGGAGGCTTTGTGAAGAATAGGAAGATGATGAAGCCCACACTGGGATGATTATGAACCGTAACATCATCAGTCTGGAGGGAGAAAAGGATTTCTGGGGTTTGGACAATTACTGAAACAAGGTGCCAGGCGGGCAGCTTACCGTTAATAAGGTAGGGATGATTGCAGCACTTCCGTAATTCCATCATAGTGTTTAAAAGGTTGGGTACGTTAGCTTGACCACCACCTTTGGAAAGAAACGTAAAATTCTTCTCAAGGATGGCTCGGTAATATTTCTTCTGAATGTTTGTTAGCTCGACTTCGATGATCGTTTCTTCCTTGGGGGCCAAGTTCTTTTCCACGTCCTCTTTGAGACGTCTCAACATCATTGGCTTTAGAATAGCCTGGAGTTTTTGCACCTAAAAAAGGACCTCAAGTAAATACCGGTATCATGACTTGTTTGCATGGTATAATATATACTAACATGAAAAACCACGATTCTCGTATTTATTTACCATTCATTTTCATTTGTCAAAGCCCAGGAAGGGTATGGAAGCACTGATCTTACATTACAGATGTCATAACAGAAGCGCATAAAGGTTGCGTGGCCAATTTCCGATGGGCTACTTCGCTTGCCCAGGAGTCCTGAACAGCCAGAAGGCTTGAACGGTACAACACAGCAGAAAAGAACCCCACTTATTCCGTTAGTTTTCCCTTCTGTGTGTCTTAAGCCTTTGTGATGATGAGGAAGGAAGAGACAATGTCATGGGAGTGCCACACTTCAATTCTCTTCCTTTCTAGAAAGAGCTGATAGAAAGCATGAGGAAGCCAAGGAGCTGTCCGGTCCCTGCACCAATGAGCGTGCAGGGACGTCCCTCTCTGTTCTTTTCTGTTGACTGGCAATAGGATACTGCACACCCGACAGCTCTTATTTTAAGAAAAGCAAAACAAAACAAAACAGACTCCACTTTGAACTAAGCTAAGAGGTTTTAGACAGTAAGTTAGGGGAGGGGGCACATGAAGACCAAGATTTCAAGCGTATCTCCGTGTTTATCTCAAATACAGCCTAATAACCAACACCAACATAACTCTCACGATGTATGAAATAACCGACCACTTTTCATATGCAATACCGTATTTATTTCTCACAGAAATCCTGCAAGGTAGTTAGGACCCATGTTTCTAAATGAACATATGTAGACTCAAGAAAAGTAAGCAATGTGACCGAGTAAGAAATAAGACTAGAACCTCAGAACTCCAGGAGGGAAACGGCTCGACAAATTTCAGCAGCTTCTGACACTACAGCCGAAAGCATGCATGGCAAAACCACCAAACTCAATAGCACAGCGGCTGAGAAGTACATGAACAGTTATGGAACCTCTCTATGCATCTCGACAGCCCTTCCGGAGGGCAAAGGGACAAACAAACCAATCAGAACACCACCTTAACGAAGACTCAGAATGTCCAAGGAAAGGGGGTGTAAAGCTCACCGGTCTACTGAGGTTGGCTGGGGGCGGGGGGAATGGATGCAATTTACATCTTTAAATGGTTGAATCTTAACGCTCTGCCCTTTCGGGGGTTAATCTTCAACGACGTGACTGAGATACAAAGGAGGCTTGGTGAGTACCTGTTCTTCGGTTTTCAGATCACCGAATTCTTGCATAAAGGTGGTTTCCGAAGGGAATCGACCTGGTTCCAGGAAGTGAAGCAAGCTGAAGAGCTCTTCCACGGTGTTCTGGAGCGGGGTCCCTGTCAGCAGCACTTTGTGTTCCTACAGGGGTGCGAGGAGAGCAACTGAGCAAATCGTAACAGAGCGCATCTCTTAACACCAGAGCCTCTCTCGACACAGGCATTTTCCGACTTCCACTCAGGAACGCTGAAATCCAGCACCCACCCTGCGTAAAATACAGGAGTTAGAGCCGAAGGCGGAGACGCGAGAAATGTGGTCTCTGCTTCAGACAGACTCCCGGACCCCGTAACCGTGTCTTGCCATTTTGTTTTTTCCTGGGATTTTTAGGTCCCAGAAAACATTCTGGTGCTGCGGCTTCGCAGGTCCCCTACATCTCGAGGCTTCTCTCCCCACCAAAGTTTAAGCCTTTTCCTCAAATCCCTAGGCTCAGACAAAGCTCGCATGCTTCTCTCTGCTCTCCACACCGACAGGGCTCTCCCCTCCCCGTCTACTTCCTGCATGACTCACTTCAGAGACAAAAGAAGGTCTTCCACAGGCAACAGCACATGAAAAACTATTTTTTTCTGCAAACATTTCAAACTAGCAAAGAGGTCAGCTTGGTTTTAAATACCACAATCACTTTTTTGTTTTTTTTTTTTTAAATAGATGCTATTTCTAACTTTGTCTCCTTGAACCAAGGTACGTATTTCTTTAAGGCAATTCTTCCTGTTTACGAGCTCTTTCTCCAGCTTTCCTTATGCATTTGTACCCTTGTCCTCATACTTCCACGTATCCGACATGGTGACCAGTCTTAACGACGGTGAATTTATTAATCTGAAGGGCCTTGTTATTTTCTACTTTGGCCATCTGGTACACAGTCCAGTTACTAAAGCTATTTCAAAAAGTGGCTACACCTTCTAGGAGGTTCAAAAGCAATATTCTGACTCAACTGGAAGTCCGATGAGGCCTGGTTGCCGAGCGGAGAGTATGTGCTCAGTAAACCCTGGATGGTGATACACCTAAGGGCATGCTCTTTTTCTCAGTACCTACCGTGTCTTATCTGTCAATGGAGTACTTTGAAAGCGAGGTGAAGCAGTTCAACTTGCTTTTATTCTTCCTTTGCTCCCTTTTGAATAAGGGGTTTCTGATTCAGGAAGATACACAGACCATCATCATCTTCCAACTCATTAAATTCATAAAGAGTAAGAAGCTTGCAAATCAATTCAGGATTTTCTAACGTATAACCATACCGGTGAGTAACCTGGGCCATGGTCCCTGACATATTCAAGTCCAAAATTACTTCATCCAAGAATTATTTAAAATATTGTCATAGATTCAGGAAAAGAGTTATTGCTGTGGGAGAGCTGTGTGGGTACTAAAGACTGTCTCCTGGTTTTTTTTATATCCTTTGTGACCAAGTGAAATGCTGAGCCGCTAACCAAATATCAGTACTTCAGAAAAAGCCTTTTAAGTTATTAATTTCAAAATTAACTTATTTGGGGGCGGGGGAAGAACTTTTTTATGCTGCTTCCCCTCAGGGCTGTTTAAAACCAGTTTCACTGAATGATTACACATATGACCCTTTGGTAAGGCTGCATGGGTAGCAAAAAAAAACCAGGTTTCCCTTTGAAAGTAACTATTACGTAACATACAATTAATATACAGGGGTCACAGAAGGTCACGTGAGAGACGGGCTACCAAGCTTATCATCTCCAAGTTCAACTATGTCAGCAGCTAGGCTTTTGGCTTGAAAACGTTACCATTCTTTTTAGCTCTGATGGAGTGGCGTCCATTTGATTTCATTTCAGCAGAGTCTTTAATTTGTGTGAGGCCTCCTGACAATGAAAGATGAGATAACAGAATCCACGAAGAACTACTGCCACCTCCAGAGAGTCCCCTCCTTGTCAAGAAGGGACAAGGAGATGGCCCTGCTCCCGGGGCTCCCGTGGAGGACAGTGGGGACCGTAAATGCCCCTCACGCCAGCATCTTCACAAGAATTTCCTCTGCGATGGGAGAGCTGAAAACATCCACTGGTCCTCCCTTTCTCAGAACGCACTTAAAGACAACCCGCATCACCTCCATCATAACTGCGTCCAGTGCAGGTAACAGCAGTTCCCTGTGACCTGCTCCACAGCTGGATATAGTTATTATTTGCTATTTGCACCATGCCTTATTCTAGAAAAGATGAACAAAAAGTGGCCAGTGTATAAGTTCTCGTGATGGATATTTTAAGTAAGGACTTAAAGACCAGGCAATGAGCTCTTCAGAACTGGACAAATATAATCATATTCTAACTCTGAACAATAATAATGTGTTCCATCTAGAAAACAATTCTTGTGAAAGTAAAGATTCTTGATCATCAGAAAAAAGAAAGATTTTGTTCATCTGTTAATCAGAGCTTCCCATGGTGAGACATGAATGAGTTACAGGTTCGCCAAGTCCTTGGGGCAGCCGGCACGGCTGTGACAGCCAGGACCCCAGGGCCGGTCACCTGCAGTAGTGGCCAGCCTTCTCAGCTTACCCCAGTATGATATACAAGTATCATTTTCTATATGTGCCATTATGTGAAAATGGTTAGAGAACACTGCAATATGTAACAGAAAAAGTATCTGGGTAGCAAATTCTAATCCATCAATGAAGTGTTACTATAAACAACAGAAAATCCTTTGAAATCTCCCAGCGACAATTAGGTTGTTTGATGTTGACAGTTAAACGAACTGTGCTCACCAATGAAGGGCTGTTTTGCCGTTAAGAATCTACTACCTGGGAGCACAGACACTAATAACAGAAAACAACTGAAATAAACTGAGATGACTATCTAAGCCTTCAGGAGACGGTGCCGTAACTGTGTCTTATATGGACCACTGTGAAGATGGGTCCCTACTCAGAAGACGCAGTTAGATATTTCATGAGAATCAATGTTCACCTAAACATTAATAGGTTTACTTCAACGTAAGACTAAAATATCACCTAGAGAGACCAAATACAGCCACAGGGTTTCTCTTTTCCACATGCATAGTTATTCATGTCTTCAAGACTGTTCACCATTTACAAGTGTTCTAATTCGTTCTGTGGACTGAACACCAAATAATACAAAACTGCTCTGAGAAAGGTCTTAAGGATGGGAAATCCCATCCTAAATAAGATAATTCAGTCAGACCTTTTCCTTTAAACAAAACTAGATTTTTGTTTGTTGTTAATTAAAAGAATAGCTGGCTAATCCAATCCCCTTAATTTAGGAATAAAAGAAGCTGCTTCAAAGAACCAGCTGCAACAGAAAGCGTTTAAGTGTTCTTTTCGGTGGTACCAGTCTTCAGTAAGAAATTTACAAGCCGTGAACATACAGCATATTCCTTCCCATCTCAAACTCTCGATTGACAAGAGATCAAAATAATCTATAGAAGTCAACACTAAAGGGATTTTAAAAATCTTTCTGTATTTTTGAAAAGCGCATCAAAACATCCAAGACATGCTAAATAACAATATCTTTGCTTCTTAAATGTACATTAAAAATAAAAACAAGTGATCAAAACCCACCTTGTAAACTATAGAGAGAAAAGAAACCTGAGGATGACTGAGTCATGTAGTAATTTCTGCTAGAAAATCATACAGCAGTGTGGAAAGGAAAATCAGTCAAATTCCACCACTTCTACAATATGTTTTCCTATGATATGCCTACTGAAAAAAAATCTAGAAAAATCTAATCAGGAAGCCCTGACTATCCCTTAGGAAGCTGGAAGAGTATGGGATAGACATGTCTACAATTCCAGATCAAACGCAAGGTCTTGCAATGCCCCAAACTTCTAAGTGTCTGCGTGAACTGAACCAATTCCAGATATCCGTTCAACTTACTGAGAACTTGCACCTACAAGTCCTCCTGGCCCCTGGACGCCAAAACCTACGAGCCCTGGAACATAACTGGATGATCATCACGGAGCTAACATTTGGCCCAACAGCTTATGAAATGGCAGTATTTACAAACACAAAAGGGAAAAGCAAATACTGGAAACTCATTTCAGTGAAAAATACCATGACTATCCTCTGCTGTGATACAACCGTGCAAAGACACCAGCCAACAGCGTGAGAATCAGGAAGACGGCAGCGACTTTTAAGTCACTGGAAGCGCAGGAGCATACATCACAGCGTTTGACTGGTTTTGCAAACACGCTTCAAAGGTATCATTCAGATTCAGAGCAACGGGAATACTGAGTCAGTGACAATTCTATCCAGGGTCAAGGGAATCGCCAACATGACCACTGACCAAGTCCATCAGCTTGAGTCCCTCCAACAGCTTGCAGTTCCGATTCTTCAGCCTGTGGGCTTCATCAATGACCACGCAGCGCCAGGGAATATTCCGCAGCTCAGGACAATCGGTCAGAATCATCTCAAACGTAGTGATGATGGCATGAAACTTATAGGACCCCTTTATCACTCGACCCTACAAGAACAACTCTGGATTATTACTTAGCATTAAAGGTTACATTAATAACTTTAAGGATGAATAAACAGCAGTAAAATATATGTATTGATCCCCTTGGGGACATCTTTATTCTAGGTAACACTTATACTTTGTTTTCAAGGTGTTTTGGAGGTTTTAAGCTCTTATGGTACAACAGAGTTTTAAAACCTTACCTTTTTCAAGGAAGTCTGAAAATTGTTAGTAAAATTTCCAACCCAATTTCCTTACAGATCACACGCAGTGAAGAGTCACTAACTGTGCCCATTCTAGTTACATCCTACAGACTCCAAAAGGTGAAAGGCCAAAGAGATTATGTACTAAGACAACTTTTTTAAACCGTTTTTACTTTCTAAAACTTTTTATTTATGTATCTAAACTTCTGTAACTTGCTTTTCACTTTTAACGTGCTAACACAAAAAGAACACTCAACTCAGGACAGAACTTATAACAATTTCCCAAATCTAAAGATCAACACCAAAATAGATTTTAGGTTTTTTCTCCCTTAAGTATTTAATTGTAGGGCAGATTTTACACTCAAGCTAAACAAACACAGACAACAAAACCCTGTCCTATTTCCAGCTATAGGACTTCCATTTACTACCTATTGCTTAAAACTATTTTCACATATACTATTTATTCTTCCTTCTTTGTCATTTATAATGCTTCACTGTCAATATCATAGGATAATTGCAGACAGGTAACTAAAATTAGTTAAAAATCATAGCAGTTGCTACTAAGAGCCAAAGTATAAATTCTCCCCTTTCGGCATATTTCATTCAATGTACCAGTTAATACCACATACCTAATATTTTTCACTTCTAGCAACAATAAATAACACAATATTCTTTCCATTCACATTAAAAAACTCCATTTTCTGTTTCGCTTTCTTCTAGGGCTTGCAAAATAAACCAAATTAGCATATCAACACATCAAATGATGTTTAGCAGTCATCCAAGGTAAAACGAAATTTCATTCATTCTAATAATTAGAATGACCAAGGCTATAAAAATAAAGAGCTGCAAGCAAAAGATGTGGAATTATAAGACAAACACAAATTGGGTAAGAAATCTAAAGCAAAATTCTCTTATCTGCAAAATCTAGACCTCCCCTGCCAAAGGTCTGAGACCATTTTAACATCCAACGCCTTAAAATGTCTATAAGCCTAAGGACCGCCCGCCTGTGACGCTTTACCTGGGGATCTTTGAAGTACATTTCATACAACTGAATGGTCCGACGACTAGCTTGACTCCCATGATACACAACCACGTTCAACTCTGTCCAGGTCCGGAATTCCCTTTCCCAGTTGGGGATTGTGGACAATGGGGCAATTACTAAAAAAGGGCCATGGATTCCTTTCAAATATATCTCATAGAGAAATGTAATGGACTGGATAGTTTTTCCCAAACCCATTTCATCTGCTAAAATGCAGTTTCGCCTTTGGGAGGGAAATAAAACAAGGAAACTTTAGTAAGTATACATACAAGACAGTACTTTCATACTCATAAATGCATGCCTTAGATGTTCCCTTACATACAACAAAATACAGTTTCAAACAAAATGCTCTAAGACATAAAAATTATTGCTACACACTTCTAGCAATCTCTATATTAATATGTGTTAAATAAACAAATATTAAGCATACTTCCAGTGTTTGCTTTTTTTTAAAAATAATTTCTATTAGCGAGTTAAAATGTTAAGCTATATTTGATCAATACTTTAGATAACGACAAAAGAGCTACTGTAGGCTTTTTTTTCTTTTAAGTGAAAAAAACCCACATTTTACGTACATGTTGTACCAATTGAAAAGTAGCCAGTTTACTCCCTCCAACTGGTATTCCCTGAGTTTGTTATTGTTTTTATACTCCCTGGAACTCTCCGATTTCTTCCAGTCATCAGCAGGAGGTCGCTCCTGTTTCAAATATAGTAAAAGTCCCATTAGTGGTTTCTCAGAGACCGCATACATTAAAGCCACCGCCACTCGCCCTCCTTACCACGCGCTCTGTTTCCGGCTCCCGGGACAGCAGCTTCTCAAACTCTTCGATCTTGGCTTGGTCTATGTCCTGCCTCAGCTCCCACGTGCTGTCTTCATAAGGCAGTGAGCACCACTTCACCAGGTAGTGAGTCACGGGCTGGGCCGGGTTTAAACACAGCACAGTTGGGTTCATGCTCTACTGCACTTACCGACAGACACTACCCCAGACACAGTGAGATGGAGCTGGGAGAAGTTTTAGAGCTATGACCACTGAACGAGGAGTCCTTAGTTACAGAGTCTCACGTCTAAACCGGAAGTAATATTACTGAATATTATCAGAACAAACTGACTTTTATCTAAGCCACTGGTAAGTCATGTTCAAAAGCCAAAAAAGTACACAGACACAGCTAGCAAATAACAAAGCCGAATCTGAGCCTTGTTCTTATCTGTGCAAATCATCGGGCATCTGATTCAGACTTACGCGGTAACCCATCTTGGTGTGTTTACATATTTGCCTAACTGGCTACTTTCTTAAGGAATGAGAAACAGACTTCAATTTATTAGGATTTCTGCCTTCTTCTTAAAGAGATACTATTTGCACGCTATCACTTTAAAATAATGTGTTTGAGCTCTAGAAAGACTGCAGAGCAAAACAGTTTGGATAACGCAGATCAATAGGACTTCCTTTGTCTTTCTTCTTGAAAATATTTTGGTTTGTTGATCTTCATCTCAGGACCAAGGTACACTGACCTGGTTGTGATGTTACAGACATTTGCTGTACTAGGTAAATATACGATGGGGAAAAAAAATTTTTTTTTAAAGTACAACTTAGCAAAACTAGAAAGGTAAACATCATGTCACAGACACGATCTCTGAAACATCGTGGACCTCGTGATACAGAGTTTGGAGTAAAATGGGAGTTCACTGCAGGCTCACTAGACAAGCAAGATACAAACCTTTACAAAGTTTAATTTACAGGAAGAAGCTAGGAATGACATACCTCATGGCGGGTGGGCATAGACTTACTAAGACACAATGCTCAGAAGTCACTAGACTTGTCTTTACTCTTATGCCCTACC
Source organism: Delphinus delphis (assembly GCF_949987515.2). Lineage (NCBI taxonomy): Eukaryota > Metazoa > Chordata > Mammalia > Artiodactyla > Delphinidae > Delphinus > Delphinus delphis. Next base: position 7,978,744 of record NC_082699.1, on the reverse strand, counting down.
GACTGTCCTTAACAGCCTCGTAGGGTTCTGCAAAGCAACCTGGGCATGCCTAGACTGGGATCTCATAAAGAGAAAGATTTTATAGTATCTTCTGTGCACCACATTAAATGAGGTCCGTCAGCTTCACTAAGGACGTCCAATGTTAAATATCTTTGCACTGCATTCTGCTATAAGAGCACTCTTAGTTTATAAGGGAAATTCATGCTACGTAATAGATTTATACCAAAATACATTGAATCCTTTATTGATCGTATCTGGAACCGTGCAAAAAGTCTATTTGCTTCACACTGAAAACTGATTTCTTTTAAAAAGCTCTCAGACTAAACAAAACAACACATTTACAGTGATTATTAAAGTCCTAAAACTAATAGTAAGTCAATAAATTTCAGTTAAGTTTAGAGCAAGTGTGTCATAACCCAAGGCCCCGACCAGAACCAGATCTAGGAGTCCACCATCATTCTCCATAAGCACACATAAGCTCTCTGAGTCACTGGCTTCTAATACAAATGATCTTCTGTTACCTCTCCCCGGTCATCTGTGCTACGTGCAAAGTCCATTATCCGGTCAACCTCCACGTAATCTGGATTAAAAAGCTCATCTTCAATCTACACCAAAGGAAAAAAAGTTAGAATGTTTATTTAACTCCTCAGAGTAGACACTATTTCACTCTTCATCAGGCAATAATATTTTGGGTCACGGCAATACACAATTTATATTCGGCAAGTTCTATCATATTAATGGAAATGCTACAATTTAGCAAAATCACTCCCCATGAGGAAATCAGACTTCTCAGACTTTGTTAACTGGGTCTTTTAATTACTGTGTGAAACCTTTTCACTGTGAGAAAATGTTTAAGAATATTTTAAATGAAGTGTGAAATTATAATTCACTAATGAGCAGTCCAAAAGGCTTGCGGCACACAATGCATTTGACATTCTTGAAACCACAGCTTGCAATGAAGACTCAGAGCCATGCACAGTCAGTGCTGTTGGAGTCTCATAACTACTGGAGTCGTCTGATGCCTCAGAGCATCATTTGCAGAATGTTATTCAAAAGCTAAAAACGCTGAGACCAGTGAATTCCATATTTTGGTGTGAACAGAGCTTATGATGGCTGGTCGTCTTTGCCAATCAGTATTAGTACCTCATTTGAACACAGTCTTGGCGTTCATCTAAGTGTTCTAATGATTTATTTGTACTGAACATAGAGCATTTGGCTAAAACTCTTAAGGATAAAGAAATGAGGCTGAAAAAATTGGGTTCTTTAGCCAATATATTAACGATCTTTACAAAACTAAAGTAAGGCTGCATGCCTGCAAAGTTATCTCATGTAAAAGAACAGAACGCGGCTCAAAAGGAAGTTACAGACTAAGCCACACTCAGAGTCAGACAAGTTAGAAAAGACACATTATTATGTGTTTCTAGAGATTAATTTATCAGTAATATAACTTCATTCAAATGCTTGGCAAAGACATATTACAAGCCACTTAGATACTCTTTGTATCCCCTGAGTTGCAGGTTGAAGGACCGTTTGGTCACAGTTGGCTTGAGGATAACAAACATTCCCTGGGCCCCTGGGTCCACTTACAGCACCCAGTCTGGATGCTTTGAACTGTGAATTATAAAACAAAAGCCAGAAATACCAGAATGTGTTTCAACTGCCTCAGGCCTTTACACAGAGTTCACGACGAAGGCAAAAAAACCTTTGAAATGTTCCGTTAATTTAAAATGTTCATATATTTAATGCACTGGCTTTGTCAAAGCTTCTAGACTTAGGTACACAAGATCTATGTATTATTCATATAAAGCATAAGCACTAGAACTTCCCGTAAACTAGGCTCTTCTGATAAAAGCTCTAAGACAACTTGCTCTTAAACAGAATCTTTCATTACTGACATAAAATCCTTAACTTGACTCCTAAACACGTTTATCCTTCAAGCGAGCCATCTATGCCACCATGCGTGTGACATAATGTCCAGTTCTGATCATCTTTTTGAGTAGAGATTTTAGTTGCAGTGACTTAAAAGGAAGCCTAAGGTGAAACAGAGAATGCAAAGGTGGTCATAACTAAAAATCCCAAAGAAGCAGAACCCTGGGGTACCTGAAGCCAGGACCATCTACGGGACATGACAAACTGTGTGTGGTGAGCAGGGGGTGGGGGTCGGGGGGTGCGTGTGTGTATGTAAGAAAGAAAGAGGGGAAGAGAATTGGTGTCATTCTCTGTTAACCTTCAGATCACCTCTTCAGACTCAAGTTTATGCTACTTCCATTCAGGACAAAACTTGAGATCTCTAGTTGCCAAGTTACCAGCAAGCTAATGTATTTCAGCCTCGGTACAGGTGATTCCCAGAGACAGACTCAAAAAGGTAGACTACACACCTCGGGCCAGGCCCACGTCCCTGAAGGGCATCCGACTCCAAGAAGCACAAATAAATTTAATGAGCAGAACCATGATTTAAGGAGCAGGGTGGGGGTAACCACTGTACTCTTTGCTTTTCCTAACACGGATGCACAAAAACATCAGTAGAACGTTCAGTGTCTCTTTCTAGGAGGAAGCTAAGGATTTCAACTTGCCCAATATCACGAACATTTAACTTTAGTTTCATTAAGGGGCATGAAAAACAGAACTTCCTAGTATTTTCTCAGAACCTGTCCTTTCAAAGAAAGAATCACCTACGTATTCCCCAGGACACGAGGGAGTGAGTCCCATCCAAGCACCTGCACCCCTTGGTGCTGACCACTGCAGGCAAGGAGGCTGGTGCTCGGTGACACGGACACATCTGTCTAGCGGAATCCCCTCCGCCTCATTTCCCATCCAGCGCAGATCTTACAATAATGCCTTTGGGGGCGTGGAAATCAGACTCCAGGAGAACCCAGACCTGTCACCTGAGGGTATAAGGATTGACTCTATGACATAAAACTACGGAACTTTCTTCCGTCCCCCGTTCCCCCATCTCCAACAAGGGGTCGGTGTGTGTGAAGTTGGTCGTGAAGCAGGTATTATTTTCCATCAAATTTCACACTTCTTTACAGTTTGCATTCTGTTAATTCCCTTATGGAGAGGAAAACTAATAAATCAGCCAATTTAGTCTTTCAATGTGAAGGTTTCTCTTTTATCTGCTTCAGGCTGTAAAGTGAAAGCAAATTGGTGGTCGCAAGCCCAGGGACCCCAGGAAGCGCTCTGTGAGAGCATTTTGTCCATGTAATTGACTACACTGGAGGGGAACCCGGCACTTCGTAAAACATGCAGGACTTCTTCCCTGCCCTAGGTATGGGTACCTTCTCATCATGATTGATAACCTAGGATAAAGGGGGGCAGGCAAAGGTATCAGAATATTATATCAACTCCTGTACCACAGTGCGTAATCTGTGAAAAGGAGTTCAGTGAAAACTCTCTGTAATTAGGCACTGACTTGAACAGAAGAAATTTGTCACACACCTCCCCCAACAGAAAGAAACTTTTATATCCTAGAACTTATACTTAATACTCACTGTAGCGTTTTTACCCTGCTAAAATCTTAAAAGGACTTTAGTCTACTTACTTTTTTCACTGTCTACTAACTGTATTTTCATTACAAGATTTAATCGTACCATCATATTTCCACATAATATCATAAGGACCAGTATCTTCTAGAACTAAGCAACAGGAAGAATGAGAAATTTCCTGTTTACAAATTATTTTAGCAATAACCAGTTACCGATATGCAAGTAACAGCACCAAATGAGGCAAACTAGTTTTTCTTAATAATATACTGACCTAAAATTCAAAATTCAGAACATTTTAAAAAGGTAAATACTTTAGAAAATTAACCAGGTTTTCCATACCTCTGAAAGGAATTTGTTCTGGCCCTGCTTTGCCTTAAATCGTTTAATCTTTTGCTGAATTCTCTTATCTTTTTCCAGATCTTCTACAGATGCCCATTGACAATGAAGATAAGAGCTAAAAGAACAAAATAATATCCTTGAAACAGGTAGAAGATAATTAATCTTTTATTATACATATTCATTATCATTCCCCCCCCAAAATGAACTAAACAGATAATTAACATAATAACCTGTTTAATTACTCACAGAGGTTGCCAAGCCACGTTCAATATAACTACTAAAGTTTGAGAATAAGAAAAGAAAATCAATAATAATGCCTAAAATTTGCCTTCTGTCCTGGGCCTGCAGTTCTCTTACCCACTTCCCATTAAAAAAAAAAAAGAAAAGAAAAGAAAAGGAAATGACCTAGTAACAAGCTGTTTTCATAAGTGAATGGATTACACTTCAATACAAAACAATTAGCACTACAGGGTGGCCTTAATTATGAATTTGTTTTGAGCCTTTTATCATTAATTGAGAAATAAAAGGTTTTTGTCAAGGTAAAAGAATTCAAATTTAAAAGAGCAAAGGTAAACCTAACTCCCTCCTTCTACAGCTGCCGGGCAGCAAAGGGCCACCACCAGCTCCGGAACTCCCTTGTCCCCAACCAGCTCCTGGTCAGTTCCAGTCTCCCAGCTCTGAGAGGACTGATGCCCCTTGGGGTCCCTTGTGAATCTTTCACTCCCTACTGTCTACCCTCTTCCTTGCACTGGCTAGTCTCCTCCCGTTCAGACCTGCCACAGGCCTGTGCTGAGCATTTGCTGTGTCTTCTCTGACCTGAACTTGAATACTCCCCACCCTTCCTTGTCCATCCCCAAGACTCACTGGTATATAGTTACTGTTTTATGGTACCTCTGACATTCTTTCGTTTGGTATTTCAATATTCTTCTGTACTATCATCCTCTCTCTGCCACCCCCCCACCCCCCTCCATGGCCTCGACTGTCTCTTGTTTCTCTTTCTGGTGATGACATTAAAAAGAAATGAGGTGCTTTCACAATCAAGGTACCACTACTCTTAGAAATTATGCAGCCACTATAAAATCTCTCAAAAAATAATTAACGATATGGAAAAGGCTTCTGACATTAAATATCACATCATTCGTATTTATGTAACGTCTAATATGCATTTTCATAGGTAGGATTGATTTAGTCCTTCTACAATTGACCAAGGGAGATAAGGACTTTAAAATACATATACCTTGTACAGATATGAATTGACAGAAACCCTGCGCACAGAGGGAGAGAGAGAGAGAGAGAAAACAGACTAGACGAAAATGCATCAAAATGTTAGTAATGATCATTGTGGGTGGTAAGATTGCAAGTATTCTATCTTCTACTTTCAACTTGTAATTTCCAAATTTTCAATAAATAATTTGCAATACTGCTATAACCGAAACCAAGTATTATAAAAATCACCTAGTCTAGTCTCCTAATTATTGGACAGAAAAAGGCATGTGTGCAGTCAGCACCCGTGTCTCGGCTGAGGTGAATCTGCCGTAAAGCACTGCCAGGGTGACCACAAGGGAGACACAGGCACTTGAGCAGCTGGGTCCAGCCCTGCTCTCCCTCTTGGAAACTGGGCTGAAACTTTCTGGCAGTGACTCTGCTTTAACTCAATGGAGAAAAACCACAGGCTTTTTGCTCTAGGATCAGAAATAAGGCAAGGGTGCCCATATCTCCACTACTATTCAATATCATATTCCAGGCATTAGCCAATGCTATTACATGAGAGAAGACAACAAGAGGAGTGATAATTGGAAAACAAGAAGTAAAACTATCTTTATTTGCAGATGCCATGACTGCATAACTGGAAAACCCTAGAGAATCAATTAGGAAACTAATTCAAATAATAAAATAAAATAATTCCGTTATGCAGCAGGATATAAAATTAACAGACAGAAGTCAAATGTCTCCATTCACACAAATAACAGCCACTTAGAGGAAATCGCATTAGGGAAAAACCTCTTTTACGGTATCAACAAAGACAAAATCCTTAGTAATATATTTAACAAGAAGTGTGTGCAACTTGCATGAGGAAGCATTTAAAACCCTCCTAAAAGATACGAAAATCAAGTTGAACCAACTGGAAAGACATCCTTGTTTTTAGATAGCATGACTCAACATCATAAATTTGTGATTTAACACAATGTAAATAAAAATATAAACAACCATTTTAATGGAGTTAGACAAGTGAATGCTAGATTTATATATAAAAATAGACACGCAAAACATCCAGGAAAACACTAAAAAGGAAACATCTTAGGAGAAACTAGATAAATCAGATATTAAAATACACTATAAATCCTCTACAAGTAAAATAGTGTGCTACTGACTCGTGAAGAGACAGAGCAAAGGATTAGAATAAGTAACAGATATGGATACAATAAATATGTATCTTCAGTTCACGATAAAGACTGCATCTCAAATCACCCGGGCAAAGATGGGCTTTTTAATAATGGTGCTGGAACAACAATATTTGGAAAACAATAAAAAAATTAGAGTCATGCTTTACCCCATATACAAGAGTAAACACCAGTGGATCAAGCACCTAATAAACAGAGAAAATGAAACCATTCAAGTACTAGAGGAAAACATGGCAAATTCCTCTTTAACCAGGGGGTAGGAAAAGGCTTTCTAACTATGATTCAAAAGTCAGATCCTATGAAAGGAAAGATTAATAAATCTCAATATACAAAACACTTTTTAAAACTTACAATGCTATAACCAACAATAAATAAGATAGCTGCAGCATATAACGCAGATTAAGGACCAATATCCCACATATACAAAGAACTGTTAAAAACGGAGGGAAGCACAACAGAAAAATGGGCAAGAGATAGGAACACATAATTGACAGAACAAGATACAAAAGTGGTCGTTACATTTATGAAAAGATGTTCTAAATCACTCACAATAAAAGAAAATGCTAATTAAAACCACACTGAAATACGACTTCCCACAAAAAGTAAAAATAACAAAAAACAGAACAACAAAAAAACACACCACACTACACTGGAAAGGCTGTGGGGAAACAGGTGCTCTCCTACATTGCTGGTAGGAATGCAAACTGACACAACACTTCTGGAAGGGAATTCTGCAATGTCTAACAGAACTACATTTATGTATGCCTTTTGATCTAGCAATCCCTATTCTAAAAATTCACCCTGAAGCTATGCCTCCAACAATTCGCAAATACACAGGCATGAGAATATATATTGCAACATTATCTGTAACTGTGAAATATGAGAAGCCATTTACATGCCGGCATACCCAGGAGACTGGCTGGATAAGTTATGACACAGCCCTGCAAAGGAGTACTAGGCAGTCGTAACAAAGAATGAGGAAGACGCTATGAACTGATGTTGAATAACTTAGCATACGTAGCATTGTGAAAACAGCAAAGTGCAAATGTGTACTGATGCTATTCCTTTGTGTTTAAGGAAGAAGGGGAAATAATAGTATCTATCTGCACATTCATGCCAAAACTTACAGGAAGGATAAATCTGGGATTAATGAAAAGGTAAGTTAGGAATGAGGTGGAAAGGAAGGGAGGACGGCGTCTCTTCTTTGGGCATCATTTTGCGTACAGTTCTGACTACTGAACCGTGTTAATATTTCATGAACTTGGAAAAAAGCAAAAAGAAAAAGAAAAGAAAATCAACAAGGATGGGGGTGGGGGCGGCCTACAATGGAATCCAAACACAGAAACTAATGAACCAAACTGAGTAGCAAATAACATTGCACTGAAGGGGGTCGGGGAGGAGAACTAACCTGAGGAAATACTGGAAAAAGCATTTAGCCTCTACAGCATCAGGCTAAAGACAGAAGAACTCCTAACAAATACTGAGTGAACGCTAGTTAGCAGGCTTCTTTTTCACAGAAATATGGTCTAGTAATTCTGAAAGCACTTCCTATACACCCTAGGGTTAACAAATAAGAAAATATATTATGGAAAACAGGAGCCAGGTTTCTCATAGTCGAAAGAATGGAGTTATTAATACTGGAAGGGGAAAGAACAGAATGAACCCCGTGGTACTGAAATAAATTGGAAGTATCACTATAAAGGCACTGGTTTTCCTTGTTGGCAGGGAGGTAGGCAGACAGACGTGCATGTGTGTATATATAACAAACATATATGTGTGTGGAACATATGTAGGTATATATGTCATACATACATACATATCATATATACACATGCACGTGCATGCCCTTCCTAGCCCCATCCACTGAGAGGTCTGGAAGCAATGACCCCTCCAGCAGCAATGAGCACACCTAGTACCCAAATCTTGGTTTCTAAATGCCCTTCTCCAGTAAAAAACAACCAAGGCTCCTTAGAGAAACGATCGGTTCCAGGACTTAAATAGGAAGTTGCAAATGGGTTAGGAACATCCTCTGGTGCCAGAAAGTAAGGAAGAGCTCGAAGAAGGATGGGGACAAGACAAAAGGAAGGGAGGAGACAGCCTGCAGGGGCTCCCACCAGCCAGATCTGGGATAATGTGAGCCAAGTAAGTAACGGTAGGACGGTAAGGAACTATGACGCACTGAATGAAAGAAGACTCCGCAAGTCCACACAGCTATAAATAAGCAGACAGGTAAGAAGGTAAAGCTCTTCCTAACAGCAGAAGCCCGACCAGTAAATTCAGGAAGAACAGTGGAATTGTTAAATCACCACTTAGCGACTGTCATGCGTAATAGTCTCAAAGCATCTTTCCACAAGATACTTTTTAATTATAAGAAGAAAACCAGGAATTCTTTGCACTGTTTTTGCAATTTTTCTGTAAATCTCAAATCATGTCAAAATGAAAGGTTAAGAAAAACTTTTAATTTTATGGAAACGTTAACTTCCCTTAGATCTCGATAACATCAGAGAGGAAAGCTACTTCTGAGCACTGCTTTGCCTCATCTCACGGGACCGATGGCAGACAGGTGGCTCACCTCCCCTGGCTGGCGGCAGTGGCACCTGGGCAGGGAGCCCGGGCCCAGCTCTGGGGCTGTGCGCAGGCGACTTGAGATGGTTCCCACAGACCGAGCGCCTCACCTCCCACAGCCACACGCTGACCGGGACGGGTGCCTGTCTCGTGGTGCCACTTCCTGGCAATCGATACTTAAACTTCTGTGCTTTGAGTGTGATTTGATCAACCGGCCAGAGAACTCTCTGTCTCTCCGGCTTACTTCGTTTTCTCCTCCTTATCTGGTCTTTCCACTCTCCTTATAAGACTATCTGAAACCATGTCATGTGCATAACTTGCACATGTGTAAACTCATCGTGCTCTGAGTACAGAACGATGACAGCATCTAATGTTTGCTGAGCATTTTTCATTTCACTGAATTCTTACAGTAACACTGGTAAGAGACTACTTCATCTTTTTACCTGGTAAAAGGTTTTGCCCGCAAACGTCAGAAATGCATCCGTTAATTAACACAGTGCCAATTGCAATAGGGGGGAATGACAGAAACCACGAGGCCTGATGCTTTTATTTTCGAGGGTAGGGTAAATTTTCTTAAGCTGTTCTGACAGCTCCCCAAAGCCTCTCTTTAACCCTAGAATTTATTAATATGGTACTTGAGTTCCTTGCCTCAAAAAGCTTAAAGTACATTTTAAAAGTTTACAGTACATTTAACTTTTATGTTATCGATAAATATTTTTGTCCTCGTTCTGTGATTGTTATTTGTCCTCCTCAGCAGGATGACTATTGATGCTTCCAACGAGGTTGCCTCGTCAGAGCGTGCCTGGCCCTAGTATCCAGCTTCCATCTACAACCAGAACAACTCACGGTGGTTTTTCATGCAGTTTTCTTAAGAGTTATGCAATTCAAATTCACTAGACAAAAATCAGAAATGGAAACGGAGCAACAAAATCATAGCTCACTGCATTTCAGAACATGGGTGATGTCACGATTTCCTAGAGTCTCTGCCTGAGAGCAGAGTTCTCATCTCGGGTGCCAAGCATCCCAATGAAATATGAAGGCAGGGAGCCCCGCGGAGCAAAATTCATTCTCAGAGTCAGGCAGGCATGACAATACTTTCCTCACTTTTCTGTTACTGTATAAGCTTTCATCCCCTCTAAAAAGAACTTCTTGGTTATACACAAAAGCTAGTCAGCCTGTACACCAATTACACATTTTGCAGAAAAATAAAGTTCATAAACTATCAAAGATGGAAAAGTTAGTGGGCAACGGCCTATGGCACTGAATAAACCACACCAGAATTTCCCCGGTGCCAATTTTTTTTAAAAAAACTTCCTGATTACCTTTTAAAATTTGGTACATTGAAAATATATTCCTCCATGGAAAAAAAAAGAAATCACAATGTACTTACAAGTTTTTGTATTTCACGTAGAACTCCTCAACTTCTACCTCTTCTCCAGAGTCCTTCTGCAACAGAGGAAAATTTCAGGCATGCACTTGAAACCATCTACTAGAATGTTCCAAAGTAATGATTTACTCCCGTGTGGGCACAAACAGGCATCGCGGAAGCGGCACAGGGCGCTCGCTCCTGGAAGGATGAGCATGTGGTGAGCTGCTGGGAGGCCAGAGGGATGAGGGCGGACCATGCGCGCTACCCGATGGGCTCCGGCTCCTCAGACGTGCATGGCTTTAGCTCATCCCTAACCACATGCAGCTTCATTCACAACAGCCTGACCCCAAATGTGGCTTTCTGCCAAACCCACAGCGCTAAGTAGACGTCAAGTGCACCATTTTCTCAGGCAGCAGCCAATTAGCCACTGCTCTCCTGAATGCCACATGGATTATTTTTGGCCGCCTCATGGCAACTTTACATGGTGGGTTTTGTAATGTTTTAAAATATTTAAAAGACATTTATTCCTCCATATAGTTAATAACGCTAAACAAGAAACCATCTAAAACTAAACCTTGTTCCGAGGCTGTAATTTCAGTGCATCGCTATCCACAGTTTCAGTTTGACTCAATGGTACAATTAAAATCTCTCAGACAAGATGTCACATACGCATAGCAGCCAAATAAAATTGACACTCCAACTACGACACCGAGGTGAGGTTAAAATCGTGACCCATCAGCAAGTCAAGGGTGCAGCGGCGAGATTATCTCGAACGTCTCCCTTGATCCTGCCTCTTGTAATGTCTGCAGAAGATACTGCACATATAATATTTTAAGCATCTCTTTCAATATTTTTTTTCCTCTTGGTTGTAGGCTGTTAAACAAGTTGTAATATGTAATGTTCTTTTGGAACATTTGATCAGATAAATCAGGGATGTAAAAAAATCAACACCACTTACAGATGTCTAGAGATTGCTTTTACACTCTTACAAGAGTACCTGCCTTGAGGGTCACATTTGGCTGCTAAACTGCCTCAGAGGTGCCGCAAAGAAAATTAAGGCAAGTCAGAACACAGCAGAGGGCGAACAAAGGAGCAGAGACTTCTCACTGGGTGACAGACTGGCACCAGATCTGCTCAAAGAGCCTAGGAGCAGCCTCCATCCCCAATCTTCGAACTACTGTCAAAGACTGTGAACTTAAAACTTTTCTTCAAAACTCTCCCACGTATCAGTTAAACCTAAATTTTAAGCAGTTTTTCCACCTGCCTGGAGATCACCAGTAAGAAGACAGGATATTCAGGAGAGGGGTCGAAACCCATTGATATCTGATCCTGCCCTCATGGATCTATAAACGGTCATCACCCTAAAGCAGCTTCTTAAATCCACGTGTTCAGAAAACCATCTGTATCCCCAGATTTTCTTTTTTTTAATTATTTTTTATTGGAGTACAGTTGCTTTACAGTGTTGTGGCATGTCCCAGACTTTCAGGTGTCCAAGCTGAAAAGAAATGTTTGCTGGGTACCCTCAAGAGCAGGGATATAAACCTGCAATCACTGTATAGGTAAATTCTGGTCGATTCAAGCAACAATCCACCCCGAACTCGCCTGACATTTTTCTAGCCCTTAACATTACCCCGTCCCACTCCCGCATTTCAGCAGCCATTTCAAGACACATTATCTCTGCACAGAACTGGAGATCACAGTAGAAAGGCAGAGATAAGACTGTGGTCAGCCGAGGAGAATGGGGAACCAGGGTGAGCCTAGATCTCGCGATGCTTCTCATAGCATATCAGGAAATTCAAACCTCGAGTGGAATTCAAACGTCTGGTCTACTGGTTTTGCTTTTTTGATGTTAACTATATTTCTTTCAGTTCTGAAAGAGTTTTTCAAAATTACTTACCTTTGAGGTAGTAAAAAGACACGCTTTATCCTTTCTATGTTCTGTTATCTCCTGATTTCCTTCTTCCGGATCTTTCCTCCCGTACTGTCCCCTTTCCATCTCGTTCTAAGTGGCCTCACTGTCTGTAACTTCTAAGTGGGCCTCAAAGCACACAGATCAACTCTTGAACAAAGGGGCAGTTTTCATTCTGTCTCAATTCTGCTCCAGAAAGTTCCGACTCTTAACGCCATTAGCTGTCTGTCCCTGACTCTCGTGAACACCCATTTTCTCATCACGATCAGCTATGCCTCTGGGGGTGTGCTGTGGAGATCTCAACAAGAGAGTCTCAGGCTGTCTGGGAGGAGGTGATCAGGTTCTGAGACCTCATTTAGTAGCACCTGGAGCTTGTAGAGAACTGTCCCAGGACCTATTTCTCTTGGACGTCCCAAATTAGAACCCTGTGCTTTGTTTAACTGACCACACATACTGGATCAGCTTCTTGCTCCCAGAGCTGTACGTAGAGAGCTGTAATAGAGCTGTTTTGCCCTTCATTTCATATAAATATCATCACGCTGGCCTCTTCTGCTTTACTTAGGGCAAAACAATTAACAAAAGTGTGTGCATTCCTAAGCTCTCAGGAGCATCACTTTAATTACGCGCTAAACGGCAGTCGGTCTGACCAGACTCTCTTGACAGTTGAAAACAGCCCCAGCCTCTACCTCCCATGCCCCAGTGTTCCGAAGCCTTTCCATAATGGGCATATCCGATGCATAACTGAGTCAAGGCACTATTTCTGCAGGTGTGTGTGTGCACGCGCACACACACACACACACACACCCCACTCAAATTTATTTCTAGGACAGTTACCGTTAAATTTGAGAGGCCTCTAAAGTAATTTTATGTGCTCGATAGACTAGTTTTGAAAAATGTGTGTATCATTTCATTCATTAGACTCCTAAAGCAGTCTGTCAAAATCCTTACTGTTCACAAGAAATTGAAAGTTCCAAACATATTGAACCATGCTTGTTCCACTGTTCACATGAAACAGAAACCTTGACCAGGCACTAAATCAACTCTTCTGGTCACCTGGATTCTAAAACAGCCGTTCAGCAAATGATAATCCTGTTGGCCTGAAAGAATGAATGACCTTTCCCAAGCATCCTATTACTAAATTAAGCAGTCACACTGGGGAAACAAAGCTAAACTGTAGTGTGAAAAGGCAGAAATTTTGTTAAACAATGCACAAAAGAATGAGAAAGCGCCTTGATAAAGGTAACAATAAAGCAAAGGTATGAATCCATTCCTACTTCTGGCCCAACCTGCTGTATATTCTACCAGAGATGCCAAATCATACTTCATTTAGGAAGAAAATAGGACATAATAATACAGAATCCACTTTCAAAACTATTTTTGACCTTCTGGTACAAAAAGGATTTGAACTGTTTTCCCCCAAAGACAGATGGCTCAAAGCAGAAGGGGCTACATGATGACCAAATGTGGAAAAGAAGAAAATTAACCTTTATACAATCCAAAAGTCCATTCTTAAATCTACCTCGAAATGCAAATACAAGTACCACCTATGTCCCTTGCACTGGGTCTCACGCACACTGATTTGGGTTTAGAACAACATAAGTGCCTGAGCCATCCCTATGTAACACGCGGTGCGGAGCTAGGGAGGTTCTGCCGGATGAGTTCTGTGAGTTTGCACGACTCCACCATAACCGCTGATGCTTCTCAGGCTACAGTGATGAGGTCAGCTGATTGCAAAACCCGTTAACTGTCCCCACTATGTGTCGGCACCATGCTGGGGAGGCTCTGAGCCCTTAACCAGTTTCCATAGTGCTGCCAGTGGGAGACAAAGGCACCTTCTCACAGCCATGTCTTCCATTATTCATGGTAATAGGAAACAGACCAGCAGGCATAGCTAGAATCCGGGGGAAAATCTCAAATTTCCTTTTGCTTCTATCTGCTACACTTTCCTCCAATATTACTGAAGCTGATAACTAAAGTAACTATTTGGAGAACCTGAGCAGTTTAAAAAGTTAGCACCTGCTAATGTTTACAACCTTCTAATGGTTTTCTATGGCCCTTTATGAAATGCCACTAATCTACAAGCGACTCAATGGGCTCCATACCTCTTTCTTATTTTAAATCATACCTCAAGGCATATCTCTCCTTCCAGAGGAAATTTCCCATTAATTTTCTCCATCCTAAAAGTCACCTACTCAACAAATACTCTACCCTCAAGTACAGTTACAGTGATTTTTAATCTCCTGTGTTAAGATAAACCTGGTCATCTGTAAGTGGCAGCAATACCTACTCCTCAACTGTGGGCACCTATCTTTAAAGGGTTGGAAAGAAAAAACAAAAAATGCCCTCCGGTGGGCAAAACAGAAAGAAAAAGTGATGCCCTACATCATGCGTAGTCTAAGCAGCTCTGAATAACAGAGCTAATTATAATTTGCAACCCCCAAACCTGCTGGGTATGCCTGCTGAAGCACTATCGGTTGAATGAAAATTATTATAACCCATCCAAACCACGTGCTATTTATTCAAACAAGCCACTTCAATTCGCTGAAGGGGATTATTCTTTAAAGTACACCAAGCATTCAAATTTTGCCATATACCTACAATTCACAAGTTAACAGTTCTAGAGTCATTAGAAGGACAAAAATGCAACCTTTCCAATTAGTTAAATAGTGCTCATTTCTGCTTGAACGGGTGGGAAATTTGGTTGAGATTTTATGTTCATCAGAGAGGAAATCCTCAGGTTCAAAGAGCTACCAGATAGACACCCCATACACTCCCACTACCTACACTCATTATGAAAATATCTTGACATGTTGTTCTTGATTATTTTTGTTTGAACCAGAGTTTTATCTTCTGATAAAAATCTATACTTTGAATAACACAATACAAAAGCAGAGAGTATTGGAGCAAAGGTAAAGAGCAGTTTACGGCTGGTGCAATACCATTTTCAAGGATCTCTAGATAGTATCTGAATAGTCAACGTTTCCTGTTTGATAAACCCAGAAGCTCACTTTAAATCTCGTAATTCCTACATTCCTCATCTCTCTCCCTGGAAATTACACTTTGTATACACCTTTAAAAAAAAAAGCTTATTTTACATGTCAAAACAATGAGGTTGTCTTCCACACACCTTGAAAGCAATAAAAAGTAACAACTCTGCCTTTGACAATGATTCAAGCTGGAAGACAGACACCGATGTCTAAAGGAGACCATTTTCTAGAGACACCAAACACGGTTTGCTGGAATATGTAAATGCATCTGGATGCCTATGTGCTTCTTCAAAGTAAAGTGTTTTCTCAAACTGGGCAAGAAGGGTGGGATGAAATGGGGAGTCTCCATCAGTAAAAGAAGATGCAGTGTTCCTGGAATTTGTTGTCACGGCGTGTATCTGCCCCTCAGTGACATGGGCACCAGGCTAGTGACAGGTACTTAGGGCTTACCTTCGCGGATCAGCATGAATTCCGAATAATTTGGAAGGATAAGTCACATTATCTTCAAAAATTACACTGAAAATAGTTCTGTATTTCACTTCTGCACTAACAAAAGAATACTAATATTTCAATTGCATATGAAAAGTATGAGAAAACATCTACTTGCTAACATGATAAAGAGATCTTCCGGGGGGTGGGGGGCTGGGGTAGGGACCTCCCTAAGAGGGATGAGAGATAGATTCATGGTCATGATTTTTCGGAAATAATATTTATGAAAAAGGCAGCCTACAACTCTAGGAGTCCTAATATATTTCTTTTGAGACGTTTGAGTTCTTGCCTACTCTAAATGGGGTAATAAAGCACTGATTGTTTGCTACATTTTAATTTCATTTTGGGCTGAACATCCCAAAGATTGATATTGGACTAATAAATCAGACAGGATTAGAAACATCACCAGAAGTTTCATTTTCAACAGTGAAATTTTTTTTTTTTTTTTTTTTTTTTTGTGGTACACGGGCCTCTCACTATTGTGGCCTCTCCCGTTGCAGAGCACAGGCTCCGGACGCGCAGGCTCAGTGGCCATGGCTCACGGGCCCAGCCGCTCCACGGCATGTGGGATCTTCCCAGACCGGGGCACGAACCCGGGTCCCCTGCATCGGCAGGTGGACTCTCAACCACTGCGCCACCAGGGAAGCCCAACAGTGAAATTTTTAAAGGAAATTATAAAGCAAAAAATAATTTAAGAGTCACACACACCCCACAGGTTTTGATAGCTCTACACGGTGCTTACCTGTTTTTTTACTGAACGACTACTCATAATTTTTTCTACCACTGGACCGTCTGCATCAACAGATTCCTAAAACATAAAGTGGAATGAATGAATCCAAACAGAAAGTATTTCATTCTAAGCTGTAAAAGCAAGAAATCATTCCCTTTTGCACCTCCTTCCATACCCTTTAAGTTCATACCCTTTAAATCACTGGGTACGATCACCAGTGGGGAATATGACTGAAAAGAACAAAAATCTCCCTTGCAGAAAGGCAAAAGGAAGAGCCGTGTTTATTACGTCACGATTATGTGGTTGAATTGTGTGGACTAGCATGGGTCCCTAAAGCCAAGGAGCGTTCAGAAATTCCAGCTGCTAAGAGAAAATGATCTCTGCGTGACAGCAGAGACATAACTTTTCCTCGTCTGGACCCATGGGGTTAATATACTCATCATTCTGTTATTGTAGGCAGCTTTTTATCTATGGAGGTCACATAAAACGCTATGTAACAACAGAGCGCAAATTACCAAATAAAATACAAAACTGTATTTAATATATTTTTCAATGGGTTACCAGTTTGTTAACTAAAGCACAGTAACAGTAAGAAGAGGGCTTTTGTGTGTGTGGGGGGAAGATCTTCACAATAATCAATCCTCCATTACTACCCATACTTTATACAAACTCTTTTATCCATCACTTACATGGCACAGAGAATAAAGTAGGCCCTGCTGGGTACTACAAGGCAATAATTTCATAAAGGGGCTCTTACAGTGCCAAGCAGCAGGAGACAAGCTTGAGTGGTGTATTAAAGTCCCAGAAGCTACGGCACTGAACTCTCCGAGGTAAATTCAGCCTCCTTGCATCCTAGGTCTGCCTCATCCTCAACAAAGACCATTAATTCTCCAAAATTGTGTCAAATTACATATCACAGGCTTGTACAAAAATAAATCCCAGTGAACGGGGCTTTTTAAAAGACACTCCTAAAGGACTAATTTCCCACAGCGTGTTCACCAACACGAGACGAATGTTCCCAGCTCAAAGTCCGACGCTTCTACTGAACTTCTCAGATTCCAGCTATAAAATTTCCAGCCCATCTTCTGATTTTTTTTTTTTGTGGTACGTGGGCCTCTCACTGTGGTGGCCTCTCCCGTTGCGGAGCACAGGCTCCGGACGGACGCGCAGGCTCAGCGGCCATGGCCCACGGGCCCAGCCGCTCCACGGCATGTGGGATCTTCCCGGACCGGGGCACGAACCCGCGTCCCCCGTATCGGCAGGCGGACTCGCAACCACTGCGCCACCAGGGAAGCCCTCCAGCCCATCTTTTGAAATGCACACAAGAACTGCACAGGCCACTCACCTGCGGCTCCGACTGCGAGGTTGTGGAGGGCGAGTCTCTCCCAGCAGCGTCTGCGTCATCGGCCTCCTCGTCGGAGATCTTGAACTCCAAGTCCTCGGTGTACCGCTTTCTCTTCACCTGCCTGCTGGACCGTCTCTTCTAAAACGAAAACCCAACAGCCTGGGTTTAGAAAGCTGCTGCTCTCCCCCTTCTCAGAATGGCACGGTACATTTATAAAATAATAATCGTAAAGAAAAGCTGGTGACTTTAACCCTGCAAATCACAGAAGATATCACAGTGGCAACAAATATAATGGAAATGGGGGCAATCTGAAACCAGGCGCCTCGGCCAGCGATGGCCCTGCCACTCCCGGGTACGTGACCTTTAACTGGGACATGGAAGTAACGATACATCTTCCTCCTCGTTCAGCCGGTAAGTTGCTCAAACGTGAAGGCAATACTGAAGCTGGGTGATGGATATATAGGGGTTCGTTATACTGTTCTAGTTTTGTATGTTTTAAAAATTTCCCCCACAAGAAAAAGTCAAAGAAAGTGAAGGCATGAGGAGATAATTTGTGAATAATAAAGTTCTAGATAACTATTGTTACAGTAGTATCCAAGGTTCTAAAACTATCTCAGAGACCCAGTTAAATAGAAAGTTTGTATTTTCATCTTGGTCCTGAAAGAAAGAGTCTGAACATTTTTAAAGAGCTGAAGGATTGAATGGCAGAATTTATAATGAGTGACTAGGAAAAGGAATTAAAAAAATTTTTTTTACTGCACTGATGAAAATGTGAAGGACTGTTACTAGCTAGTATTAATAGGATTATTGGCAAAATGGGCCCTCTCCCACC
This sequence comes from Delphinus delphis, assembly GCF_949987515.2. Lineage (NCBI taxonomy): Eukaryota > Metazoa > Chordata > Mammalia > Artiodactyla > Delphinidae > Delphinus > Delphinus delphis. The sequence continues at coordinate 7,960,292 of NC_082699.1, read as the reverse complement.
CAGTGGTCAAAATAGAACGCAGTATACCTTTGCAGGACAGTGTGGTCAAAACGTAAAACACGCCCATCCCCCTTCCCAGCAAGCGCACGTCTAGTAAGCTACATGACGCATCTGGGTAACATCTAGCAGATAAATGGTTAAGTAAAAAGAAAAGCAAGTCAAGTAACAATAGCTAGCTTATAGTTCTAAGATTACAAAAAAACCTTGTGTATCTATTTGTATGCGTGGGCGATAAATATATAAACTCCTCCAGAGAAACATACTGTAAATCCTGTTTACTTCCCTACACTCAGTGAATGTTTGCTAAAAAATGAATGTATACGGGTATGTTTTCAATAACAGAAAAAAATCTGAAAAGACACAACAAACTGTAATAGCTATTAATTCTGGAGAGTGAAATGAATGGAGCAGAAAAAAGGATTCTGTACTTTTTGTTCAAAACAATTCTAGATGGCTTGACCTTTTTGATATAGAAATAGTTTTGTCAGTTAATTAAAAACAGACAGAAATAACCTTCTCATTAATATGTGTATGTGATGACATCTCAGATAACTCTAAAATGACACGTGTAAATTTTAAAACCCTGTTCAATTACAACTCATGGGTGAGTTGGCAAAGCACATGGAAGAAATAAAAAGAATACTGAGAAAAGTAACACTGATACTAACTGTTCTCTAAGAATTATGAAATAAACTCTTCTGAAGAGCCTTTCGAATTTTAAAGTTGGGATCGTAGGGCAGAGAGAGGCAAATCACCCTGCCGTGCAGACGTCAGGAGGGACGGGCATGGGACCTACGGGGCACAAGTCAGGACCAACAAGCCCCCGTGCCATGTCTCAAAGAATGGGAACCACTCAATTTTACTGAATTAAGTTTGTGTTCGCCCTGCTCTCAAAGGGGATGTGAGACAGCTCACATTACGACTGTGTATAACAGGACCGTCAGACGGGTCATTCGAGGCTGTGAACTCAGCCCTACAGCCAGGGCTGCAGAGGCACGATGTACCCCTCTGCCGGGAGGTATCTGGGAGCTGGGTGGGGACATCTTATTAACAGACTTCCTAGCGGCTCAGACGAGAGGGAGCTGTGATGTGGGCCAAAGGCTCCACCTCTGACCCTTCTCTCCTCTCCAGCCCCGCACAGAATAACCAGTTCCACGTGGAGGTGACACCCAGGCCAGAGGGGGTCCTACCACCGTCCATCTTGCCCCACGTCACCAGGGGCAGTTTGACCTCGGGGGTCCAGGAGCTGAGTGCCCACGTTAGAATGAGGCCAGGCTCTCACTGCGTGACCCTGGACGAGTTCCTTTAGGGACCTCAGCTTCCTGGTCTGTAGACTAGGGGTAATGATAGTAGCTGCCTCATCAGTATACTGTGAAGATCTCCTACGAGAATTCATTGAAAGCACTTAAAACAGCGCACTTAAAGGGACATGTTAATGCCAAACGCAATTAGTAGGATTACAGTCATCAGTAACTAGCTCCACCTTTCCAAGGGAAAATCAGAAAGCAATGAGGCTCCGAAGCCGGGCTACGTCATGTGGCTTCCCTCCTCTTTTCCCAAAGCTGATCTGGAATAGCTCCGCCTCTTCTGCTTACTTCAGCATTGCCTGCTTCTGGCTGTCAGTTTCTTTAAGATATAAAAGCCTATTATCAGGAACAACATTTTAATTTGGTGAAATTTAGTATAGTATCTGTATTTCTTTTGATATATCAATTTAGCTAAATGGAAATGGATGAATCTACAGTTTCACCTTTCCGTCATTACTGTGAGGAGAATGGGCTACTAATGACACAACTGTGATGTCTCATCAGGTTTCCATGGTTGGGGCCACACTGCCCTAGTATTCTTGCAGCACAAGTAACTAAACATCCTTGGACAGAGTCTAAGCTTGGACAGAGTCTAAGACAAACCTACTTTACACTAAATCCCACTCTGATATTAAAGAAATGTTCCAGTACAATAAAAACAGAGACTTCTGTTTATTTTTCTAATAGAAATGTGCATATTGGTGAATATAATGTTTATAACGGAAGTTTCCCCTCATATCAACTTTGTGTTATAAATCTATGCAACAGTGATAGGGCTAGTAATAGTGGATACAAGGTCACTTCATAAGAGTAAAAGAAACCCCAAAACACAATTAGAACTCAACCTTCTGAAAGTTTTAAATGTTACATGGCTTCTCTGCCTTCTAAATAATAATTGATCTTAAGTTCATTTCTTTTGGATATCAAGGTTCCTTTCCCAATTTCCAAACATAAAATAAAATTATTTATCACATAATAGGCTTTTTATGGTCTGTTAAAACTATTGTTATTTGAAACATTTGGGGGAATCAAAATAAAATATAAGAACTGCATTTAAACCAACTGCATTGAAAGCTCAAAACTTTTGAATTAACACTACAATAACAGGTCAACTTGTTAAACTTGGATTGTTTTAGAAAAGTTTCATATAGTTAAAACAGGTATGCTGAAGAACAAATTTAAATGTGTTACCACAGTCTCACTGTTGTAGTACTTTGTGACACAAACTTTTCAGTTTGTTAAAAGAAAAAGAAAAAAAAAAAGACATGGCATTTAGTAACGTTTAAACAAGTTGATCATAAAACTCGAGAACTTTAAGCCCTTTACGCGTGTGCTACAGGAAGAAATACAACAAACAAGCAGTCAGCGTCACTTCCTGTGTTGCTGTGATACAGAAGAGACACTGAGAAACATGGACCTGTGTGTTTACTGATATTAGCTGTCTGACCCGTGACAGTTCAGCACCAGCCAATTAGAAAGGATGCCCGGATGTCCATTTGCATTGATTAGCATTTTTCTGTAACTGAAATGCAGAAGGAAAAAGAAACACCACTAGTATTTCATAAAGTCCATTTGAGTCTGTGTTAATGCAAACAGACTTGTAAAAAACAGCAGTGTTTGTGAAAGAACAACAGAATTTTCTTGACTTGTGTGACAGTCTTCTTAGTATTGTCCAAATACTACTGCACAAAGGTCTTAGTTTAAGCAAAAGCAATTCAGGGGAAAAAAAAAAAACACCTGTGGGCATAAGGAATAAATTCAAAATAATTAAAAATACTTTAGTTTAAAACCCCCAAACAATTTTTTAAAAGATAGCTACTTACCTTCCCAATATCTTTTCACTGATATGGAAAGTTAGAGGAAATTACAAGATTAACTCTAACTGCCAGAGTTTATCACTATGTTAGTTATAGAACCAAACCAAACTGAAACACATTCATTTACACACACACACACACACACACAAACACACACACACACTCACTCACTCACTCTCTCTCTCTCTCTCTCTCTCTCTCCCCCCGCCCTTTCAGGTCCTCTAAGGTTACGTCGTTCTGTGAAGTTATAGGTATCAGGGAGTTCTAGTTAAACCCACACACACAAAATCTATCTGAAATTCTTTAGCACAGAGCTGTATATTGCAAGTACTTTGTTTCTAACTTTTAAGCAAATCAGTAGGTACAGGGAGAAGTACTGAGAGTGCACCAAACCATTAGAAAAGGTCAAACCCGCTTCCAGGGGCTGCTTGCTTTTCTAGCAGGATCCTCAGTAACTGCTCCTTGGTAACTTAGATGTCATTCACAGAAGCCACATTCCCAGCCATCCCAGAGGACCAAGCTGGCATGCTTCCAGGGAACGTAACAAGGAAATAATGTTTAACGGTCACGTGTAGGGGTCCCTTACTTACTGTCCAATCAGCAAAGGCAGTGTACTTTACGCACAAGAACCTAAATTCCTGGTGTTTATTTCAGGGCCAGTTTTTTTGACTGATTCCTATAAAAGTCTCCGAAAGCCAGGAGACTCTAACACTGGAAAATTGTGTGGGGCTGCTGTCCAGAAAGTCACTAACTTGTTCAGAAACTTTAGGGTTACACAAATATATCTCGACTCTGACCGTCAGATGTCAGAAACCTGAAGACGAGCTACAGATTACACTGGGACTTTCTGTTCTGCAAAATAAAAGAATTGACAAGGAACCAAACTTAGCAGAAAATCAGAAATGTGGGTGAAGCTTTAAATGAACCAACATATTAAGACTATGTTAACACTAACATCAACATCAAAAGATACATGTACAGAAATAAATGAAGAGTCTCAGTTTTACTTATCACAGAGTCAAAGATGGCAAAACCAAGAAGTCAGGAGTTTAATTCTGGGCTGGCCCCCCAGCTCTCATCACGATGGCTATAATGTTCCGGGCGACAACAGAGCCATCTCTACGGCAGCTCTATAACAAAGCCAGGGAGGTTCAGTGCACTCGAGATGCAGCTAAAGTCACCCACGCTAAACAACCACAGCTCGGGATCAGAATAAGGTATTACCTGAACACCTGGGTCCTCGTCTTCTTCAGGAGGAGGAGATGATGGGGGTGTTTTGTCTAAGTCTGAATTCTCAGAACCTTCTGTTTTTCCCTTGTTGGCCTTTTTCTTCAAAGCACTTGCTTCTGAATCAGGTTTCTTATTACTAGAATTCAAAGTGGATCACTTAGTGTTCACTTTTTAACAAGGTTTTTCGTACGCCCCACGCCTTATATTTCCCACATCAATATCCCTAAAGTATCGATAACAACTGATAAATCAATGCACGTGGGCCATCGAGAGTTAAATAGTACTCTCAATTAAGTTTTTACAGCAAAACCCCGTACTGATGACCTTCAGCAGATATCTGACCTAATGAAAAACTGCATGCAAAAACTCCTAAAACCACACAGAATACATTTGTTCATCTAGACAATGCACGATCCCTGCCAATACACCAAGCCATAATGAAAAACTGGATTAAGAAATCATTTTGCTATCAACTTTTTAAGGTACCAGAAGATGGTTTTTAAAACTGTCAAGGAACACTAGAACATAATGATCATTTCTTCTGTGTCTCTTGCAGATAGTTTTAAATACTCCTGTTTAAGTCCTTTTCTTGACCAGTACTACTAGGTATCCTCTTTTATAACATTCAGATACATTTTTATCCAATTTATAACCTTTTAAAACATAACAAGATATATAGCAATTCCTCTTCTACATAAATTTATTTAACGCTGTATCCTTAAGTAAAAATCAGCTTTATTTTGGTGCTAGACTTTTTTTTTTGAGGTAGTCACGATGGCCTTTTTTTCAAAAGCTGGGTCTCCAAAATACAGAAATATAGCAAAGTGACCCCAGCAATTCAAGTGCGCGTTCCATAGTATATTTCCATCAAATGTTAATAGGATTTGAATGTTACATAAGTCAAAAGACAAGAATGAACTGTAAGAAAAAATTTTTTTAATTTAAGTTCACTATCACCTTTAGAACCTTTATTTGCCATTCTTTTAGAATGCACACTTGGTGCTGCCTTCCATACCAATTTCCAAAACCCAGCCCCAAGGGTTTTCTAATATTGATTATTACCATTTACTATCCAACATTTCAAATAATCCAACCTCAGTAATAATTATTTTTACTATTTCAAGAAAGCCTAAAATTCTAATAAATTTTGAAAAGAAAAGATACATTTCGAAAAGCTTTGAAAAGTTTATTTAAGTTTGTAAATTCCTAGAAAAGTATGCTGTCAGAATGCACTAAACAGCATTTTTTCTCAATCCCAACAACTACAAAAGGAAAAGAGGCCAAGATACCAATATGCTTTTATTTAAGTAAAGCATGTCATGTAAAATGTTTCAAAAGTACTTAGTATAATTACAACCTAAAAGGCATTTTTGTAATGAATAAATACAATATTTGATAAACTAGTCATTTTCAAATACTCAGAGCTTGTTTTTATTTTGTTCTGTTAATATCTGAGCCTAGTAAATGGCCACATAAGGAAAAAACTTACGACAATTCAGATTACAGCAAAGCAGCAGTTAGGTTTAAAGAGTTCTTTTTAATTTACAAAAAAATAAATAAATAAATAAAAGGAGTGTCCTAAAAACTTCAAGCCCCCAAAAGATCCACGGAAAGCATAATATTTTTTAAATTAAAAAAAAAAATCCATACAACAGTTCTTCATCCAACTGTCCTAGTGTTTACGCTACACATGGACAGAAGTCTCCCCTACTATGAGGCTCCATTTCCAGCATTTATTTCCGCTCTAACTGCCACAAATTATACAATACTACAGCTGAACGCTGGGCCCCTTTCCTTTCATCTGCACGCCAAGAGCAATCAGATTACCCTGGTAACCAGCGGTCACATGACCAGCACCTGCTCTTTTGGCTGGATGCCACTGACTAAAGCCATCTGCTTCCCTCAATCAGCTTTCAAACATTCTCAACACCTGCGCTGCAGTGTTTTGTGGTTTCTTTTATCAAATCAGTGCAAAACTGCTTCCAAAACTTTACATATTTCTCAAATTTGTTTAAATCAGAGGTAGGCCTGTCACGGAGCTGAACCACTGCCAGGTAAAGAAAGCTGGCAGCAGGTCCTTCCCCAGTGCCCTCTCCACGCCACAGTGAAGGACACAATTTGATTTAGTGGGGTTCCTGCACCAGGGGTAAACTGTCCTACGGGAGAAAAAGGCTTACTGCCTCGGAGCCCGCCAGAGCCCAGGTCTGAGGAGACGTCAATCTGCTGGAGGAGAGAGGTGCTAATGATGTTCCGTCTGTCCCAAGGATGCACTCTGTGGAACCTCCAAGAACGTGCAAAGTCAGACAGGACCTCTCCAAATGCCCGGACAAAATGCCTGTAGCCAAGGGAAGCAACCACCCCAGTTCTGATGACTGGAGGATTTCTAAACTCAGTGGACCTTGAGCTATTCATGCTGCCCCGAGACATCTAAGCATTTCCTTGCTAACATCTTCTCGTGACATCAACGTACAAATCAAAAACATACCAAGCGGTCAAAAAAGCTACAAAGTCTTCAATGTTCACCCCAAGACATTACAATCACAGACAAGATGAAGTTATTTACATCAGATTGCCTTTGCCACTATTTTGCAATAAGCTCATTTGGATTTTCAACTGTTATATTAAAACTGCTTTGCCCCAAAAGAGCTAAAGACAGAATTTTTTTTTTTTTAAGCCAACGAGGAGCACTGATTTCAGACAGCCCTCAGTTCAAGTTCCAACTCTGTCATTTATAACCTGTCTGTCTGTGACTCTGGATACATCATTTCTTTTCCCTGAGTCTCAGTTTTCTCATCCATAAAATGAGGTGAGTAATTACATTTTGCTCCAAGATTCGACCTTTCCAAGCACCTGGCACACTCGACCGGGAGCTGTTCTCTGACTGCGGCTCAGACCCACGGGCGGAATCAACTGCGGAGACTTAGGGACGGGACCCTCTGCGTCGTGACCACATCACCTAGGCCACGTGAAGAGAAGGAACAGCCTTTATCAACAGTCTCAACACCCGCCCAGAGGCCACTCGCCTCTATACTCCTGGCCCCTGCTTTAGTTCAGACGCGTATCACGTCCCACTCCGACCGTGACAACGGCCTCCCCGCCTCGTCCCCGTCACCAGCCAGGGGCAGGGCCACCCGCCATCAGACTGCTGGCGAGAGGACACGTATCCCACGGCCACAGCCGCGACCCAAATCTGTAAGGTTCAAGGCTGGTCTTTCGCAATGTCTGAGCCAAAACACGGCCATACACATTCCTCTCCCCAGCTAGAATCTGGGAAGCCTGAACGCACGAAGAGGGCAGCTCTTCCGGTTGGGGAGAAGGAAGCGGTACTTATTCACAAGGACCACCCCTCAACCCGACACTACGAGGTCCGGGACGAGGCCACGGGCTGCCTGGCGCGAATCCAGAACCTCAGGGCGCCGCCAACAGCTGCAGGGCTGGCCCCGGCCCGACGCCCCGCCAGCCAGGACGGCCAGAAGAGCCAGCTGTGCGGGGTCCAGCCCCGACTGGCCGTGGCCCGGAGAAGCCCCGGCTGCCTCCACGCGCCCCCTGGGCCGGCCCTGCCCGCCGCGTCCCCGAGCTCTGTGGCTCAGTCCTGACGCCCGAACATGCCCTGCGAACCCAGCTCCAGGCACCAGCAGAGCGTCCCCGCTCACACACAGACCCGACCGAATCATTCCGCCCAAAGCCGCAGCCCCACGTGTACTGACGTCTGAGATTCTCGGTGCGCGGTTTTTAAATCATCGGCAACATGAACTTTATTTTTCTACTTTTCCCACACCCCAAACTCTCCACCCTCCACCCTGCAGAGATACAGGACCGCTCCCAGAAGCGTACGCGCATCTCTCCTCCCTCCACTGCCCCTCGCGCACTCATCTGCAAGGCTCAGCTGGACATCACTCAGTCAGAGAACCATTTTCTGGCCACCAAAGTCTGGATTAGTAAGATCTCACACTCTCTGCATGCCACGTGATGTACCCCCACACAAGGGATGTTTAAAACACACAGTACTGGGTGGTAACATTACTGCAATGCAGTAAAACCAAAGCGCCAGCTGTGTCTGTGTATATGTCTTTCTCCAACTATCCTGTTAGCTCAAGAAGGAAATGTGTCTTATTTATCTCTGTATTCCTTGTACCTGGTCAGGTGGGCTACTTATAAACTTCAGCTGACCAATTAAACAGTACAAGTAACCGTGAAATCAACAAACACATACACAGCCCTGACCACGTGCAGCTACAGCGCTCTTCTCCTTAACTCATTTACGAAAACCCCACGCAGATTCTATCTTGACGAAGCTCAGTAAAATGGGGCTAAACCACTACCAAAGTAGAGTGAAACCTAGCAAGTTTTCAAACCCCGTACATCTGTATACCTCCCCTCCGGACTCACAGAGTTCTTTCATTTCTTGACCCTTATCGCCCACCATTACTGGTGAAGCCAAGATGCAGGGCCACCCCCTCGTGAAGCTAGGCAGGCCGTTGTACTCTTGGAAAGGGTTATATCTTTCTGGGGATGCTGCTGGCCACCGTAGGGCCACCATTCCTCCACCAGCTTTACTTACATGTCACATTTCACCATGAGAGGGAGGTCCCAGTGGCGGGCAGCGGGATATTCGCAGGGTCCATGGCTAAGTGACACTTAGGTCACCCTGCCAGACCGAGCTCTAAAGTTCTGTGGTTGCCTCCCCCAACCCCAAGTGATCAAAACCTACACCACCCTGATGAAAACTCCAAGAAACAACTGCTGGGTTCAGAGAGGAGGAATCCACATGGAGGGAGTCATCCCTCTGGAAGGACATATTCAGTGTATGGCTCTAAGAGTCCACAACGATGGGCCCAGTGACAGTACCTGAAGTGGGGCTGGACACATAAATCCAAGCTAAGATAGAGCATGTAAATAATGAAGTCTTTTCGGTGAGAAACGAGTACAGGTTTTTTTAAACACGACTTTATGCAAAGGGCTAGAACTTCCTGGAAAGCCAGCTAGCTGCCCTGATTTATTACAGAGCGCAGGGAAACATGGGTAAGCACCAGCCTAAGGGTCTAAGTCCTCGAAGGAAAGACGGTTTGAAAAGGAACCGTATCGTGGAGCCAAACATAACGAGAGGAGTGGAGTCAGCGGGTGAAGCTGTGTGGACAGTGGCGGGGTTGGGCGGAGCGGGGGCAGCGAGGATTCTCCACCACACAGACCCTCGAGACAGGACACGTCAGTGACGGGCCCCCTCACACCGGGGAAAATCAACCTGGAGGCGCGTGAAGATCAAACAGGTCCGTTTTCAGGAAATCAAGCCGACGTGTCACACGACCATCTTTCAGAAGAGCAGAGAGTATTGAAACATATCCTTATACTTTACATACATAAAGGCCTTTTAATAAAAAACTGAATGTCATGGATGAGAAGTGAGGGATGCCTCTGGCACAGGAAGTGTATGGCTTGTCGTGATTCAGAAAGATCACGTATGATAAAATACATGAGCCGCTAGGGTCGAGGTCTCAAGGCTGGTAGGAGAAAAGCGTCTGGCCTCTCAACTTCAGATTTTCCTCTAAGTTTTTAAACAAGGAAAAAGAAAATTAAAAGATAAAGAGGCAAACTAAAAAAGCGACAAGATCAAGGACTAAAAGTTTAAAAGGATCAATGAAGGCAATATAAAATGTGATACATCATGGAGTAAAATAACCCAACAAAATAAAATAAAAATGTTACAAGTCCTAAGACCAAAGTTTTATTTAACAGCTGAACTGGGATGTGATAAAATGCAGGTGACAGAATAAACTAATGAAATAAGAGTCAAGACAAATTCTGCACGACAGACAAGAAACGCAGAAGTCAACACCACCTTCACACGAAGGCCCTTGGAGCTCCCTAGGCCAAGGGCCCAGCAGCGATCAGCAGATGGTCCGAATGCCTGAGACTCCCTACAAGGCAACGCAAGGCAGAGAGCATCTGGGCAGGATCAGGGGACAGGAGCCCCCGTCCGCCCAGGCAGTCAGCCCTCGGGTGCTGAGCTGGCCCCCGACTCCTAACTGCCACCCGCAAATTCTTCACCCTACGCTTCTGCTTGAGAAAGAGAAAGGAGAGCTGAGAAGTGGAGGAGAGAGGGGGTTAGGGGAGGGGGCTCTATTTTACTTCTGAACAACAAGCTGCAAAGACAAATTATCAATCGAGTTTTTAAGTTCTCTGCCTCGAAGACAAATAATTTCAATTGTTACCTTAGGTAGCTCTTACACGATCAAGTACTCCTGAAGTACATTAATTGTGCTAAATTTCTAGGAAGGGAATAGCAAAGTTAGGTAGCTCTTACACGATCAAGTACTCCTGAAGTACATTAATTGTGCTAAATTTCTAGGAAGGGAATAGCAAAATTAGGAAAGATACAGAAACCCAGCTTGCTTTCATTTAAAATGTGTATTTCAAACTCAACAGGCCTCGCCTTCACATCTTACAATCAAACTGTGCAAGGATAAGGAAACAGGGACAAAGAGGTTACACACTCGGCCCAGGAAGCAGCCGTCCCAGGACTGGGCCAGAACCTGCCCGGCTCCAGAGCCCCTGTCTCCGTCCTGAGACCGGCCTGAAGGTCTCACCTCCTCGTGGAGACGTACTATGCATCCAGCACTGGCCTGGCGTTTTGGGGGACCCTCCAGGCCTTGGAAACCTTCCCTGGTGAACGCCTCTGTTACTCCAGTTCATCCCTGGGTGGCCTTCCAATAACATCAGAACCCTGTCCTGAGGAAAGCTCCAGTTGACCATTTTATAAAGAAGAATGTTTTAAAAAAATGAAAGAGAAAGTACAGTAGAAAGTTCTCCTGAAAGAGCTAAACGCATTTTTAATGTTGAATATACTGTAGATGGGGGGAAAAAAAATCACAAAGTCACGAATTATCATTGAAAATCTAAAGGTTATTGAGTTTTATGGACTGAATTAAGATCCACCAGAAGTAAGATGGAAGCAATGTCTGGTGAGCTGATGTGTTATCCAATCCCAGAAGCTCAACAAACATCAACATTAGCCCCCCAGCTCTGCAGCACCACCTGGCACTGCAACACGGCAGAAAGGATCGGGCAAATCAGACATCACACGACCCGCGCAGAAAGCATGCCTTTCAGTGCCCTTTTACTATGGGATATTCTTCCAAGGGCCAATACTTGGCTGTCTGTGCCAAGTCCTAAGACGCCAGCCTTACTCACGCCCAGCGTTCCCACGACCCAGGACGGGGAGAGTGAGGACAGCGTTAGCAGCCGGAAGCCCACTTCCTGGATTCATAAGTATCTTCTCTGATCCGCCAAGGTGGCTATGACAACCGGTGAGACGTGCAGCCCACCCTCGGTTTAATCAGGTGAGGTATGAGGTATGTAGGTGGAGAATTAGGCAGAGCAAATGGCAAGGCCTACGAGGAGAAAACCTCACCACCTACCCCAACAGAAGAAGCATGAAGTTACATCATTCCTACAGGAATCGGGCTACACATAAAATTAGTAATCTAATGGAAGTTCAAGGGTGTTGCCTTTCTAAAATTAAGAGAGAGAGAGAGAGAGAGAGAACAGTGTCTTTTTTCTTTCTTTCGCCACAGCACTCGGCTTGTGGGATCTTAGTTCCCTGACTAGGGATCGAACCCGCGCCCCCTGTAGTGGAAGCGCGGAGTCTTAACCGCTGGACCGCCAGGGAAGTCCCACAGTGTCTTTTTTCTTAATTCGAACGCTCCAGCTCCCTGTTTAACATTTTAGAACTCAGTCACACGGACTTCCACGGAAAGGTGGGTGAAGCAAAGGCCGGCCTCTCACGTGACTGATGCTCTCACAGTGGCTTTGCATCCAACACCCCACAGGGAGCTCTGTCTGGGCAGAAGACAACTAGCAAAAAGATCTTTATGTACCACGTGACAAGTTTTGCATCCGCACAGAACTTCATACTTTTCAAAAGCACATTCATATCCACAGACATTTTTAACGATAATTTAAAAAATCAGCCTGTGACGCCTTCTGCTCTTTATCTTCCGACTCTGACATCCCCAACACATCTCCTACGGCAACACGTGCAACACCCTAAAATTCCACTTAAGAAGACTTCAAAGGAAGGTGTCTCCAGAAAAATGCCCCTTTAACATCCTCCTGCTGCCCAGGGCCTCCTCACCTCTCACCTCTCCTCCGACGGGTGCAGTGGGACCTACCTCACCTCTCCCACACAACCACAAGGCCAGCAGGCCACCGCTCTGAAGTCCACTGCAGCTCCCTGGACGGGCAGGAACAAATTCCCACCAGGCCCACTGTGGCCCATTCCTGCATCCGGCACAGAGCATGAGTCAGCAGAACTTGCTGTTTAGGGTCAGTGACGTTGGGCATCCGTCCCCGCCAGGGAGCGTAAAGGGAATCACGGGCTATCAGAGACGGCAGGGTCTGAACTGAAGGCGGCTGACAGCTCCCTCACTGCTCATCCTGCTTTAAGACAAATCAGATAGAGGAAGGGTCACAAGGTGGCCTGTCACTGGCCTTTTACATGTACAAGGAAGTCTCTGAGATGGTTATCCTTCCTTTCTCGAAGGAAAGGAATCCCCACGGGGATTAAGAAGACCTCACGGCCCGGCGCCTTTGTCAAAGAGAAGGCAATCTTAGGAAGGGGAAGGGGGCACCTGGTTGCACCCCTGGCCCGGAGCTTGGACGTAGTGACCAGGAGCGGACAGGGCAGGCCAGTGGGCAGACGCCTGAGGCTCACGGACACGTCTTCCTTGTTCCTCGCCAACACCTAAAGGGCTCAAAAGTCCTTTGTAACCACATGCCAAAGAAACCCACACTCTCTTCTGCTGGTACAGTATCCAAAATACCTAATTCAGTCTGTTCAACTATCCAATGTCTTGGGTCAAAGCTAAGTCACGGCACGTGAATGAAAGAAAGAACAAGAAAATAGAAGAAGAAAAGCTGCTGGTTTCATTTACTTTATTACCTGATGGGGAGATACCTGACTATCTAGGTTTTCTGTACTCGTTAGCAAAACAAGTTTAACGGTTTGCTTTTGTGTCCAAGAAATTTTACATATATCAGAGCACATTAGAAAATATGTATTAGTTACTTAAAATACACCACTATTGGGCTTGCTGGCTGAATAAAAATATTTCTCAGGTAAATGCTGCTACTCTTTTAGATCCTGATTGAGAAAACAATATCTGAAAAGTTAACTAAGTTCCTCAGAAGAAAGTAGCAACATAAATATTAAGGACAGTGTGGTATGCAAAAAATACACTTAACGTGTTTTGGGTACTTTATACGTCTTTTGCAGTAAGAGTGGTGTTTCACAGTTTAAAAAATATATATCTTCACTCTTAATTGAGAAGTAGCATTTTAGCTTCCTATTAACTTTAATACTGGGGGTGGAGAGGGGGGCAAGGACCAGATGAGTTCCTAGAAACTGCATTAGAAGCAAATCTCCACGGCTTCATTTAAATGAAGCTTCAGTAGTCAAGTCACAACCTTTGGCTAAGTTCCCTTCTTTATGTACATTCAAAGAATCTTTATATAGCTAAATGGACCACTAAATCCTCCAAGAGTCATTCAAAGGAAGCACTTCCTCCAAATTCTCTCTCATTTCACAAGGCCCAAGCATACACAACAGAAAACGCATTGAAGAGAAGACCACGAGTCCTCATATTCCAGCTCCGTGAATCCTTCCATATGCAAAATGGCATCCTCTCCAGGCCACAACTGTCTTAGCCTTTATTTTCAATATTAGCCGTCAATATTTAAAAGCTATAAAGACACCTGGGGAAAGCACTAGACAGGTAGAAAAATATATATTTAATGTAAAATGGGAAGAGGGGAAGAAAGATATGGTCCTAATTAGAAAAGAGGCATGTGGTCCATTTTTTCCACCAAGATTTTAAATGTCTCTTTTTGGGGACTTCCCTGGTGGTGCAGTTGTTAAGAATCTGCCTGCCAACGCAAGGGACACGGGTTCGAGCCCTGGTCCAGGAAGATCCCACATGGCCGCGGAGCAGCTAAACCCGTGCGCCACAACTACTGAGCCTGCGCTCTAGAGCCCGCGAGCCACAACTACTGAGCCCGCGTGCCACAACTACTGAGTCTGCACTCTAGAGCCCGCGTGCCACAACTACGGAAGCCCACGAGCCACAACTACTGAGCCCACGCACCGCAACTACTGAAGCCCGTGAGCCTAGAGCCCATGCTCCACAACAAGAGAAGCCAACACAATGAGAAGCCTGAGCACCGCAACGAAGAGTAGCCCCTGCTCGCCATAACTAGAGAAAGCCCAAGCGCAGCAACCAAGACCCAAGGCAGCCAAACATAAACAAACAAACAAACAAATAAATAAATGTCTCTTTCTGAAATGCTGACACCTTTTTCTGTTTCACTACCATTCTATATAACAGCTTCTGGGCAGATTCTTTTAGGTTCTCCTGCAGAGGCAAGACAGACCCAATTATATCTTGGTTGCCAAAAGGGCCAGTGTGCTGGGAATGGCCACAAATTCAAGCCTCAGTGGCTTGCAGGGATGACAGGTAGTGAGAAGGACACGGTGAAGGCACACAAAGAAACTCAGCCCCACCAATGACGGCCACCTTTCTCATGTCATTTATGACAGTATGTGAATGATGCAAAACCAGCTCTCTCCTGTGTGGACATCATGCAGACCCCCAGCGGGTCACTGCCGTCACCAGCCGCTCAAAGGGCAGCACGTTTGTTAGGAGAATCTCACCAGTGATAAGGCATAGAGGGCCAAACAAGAAAGATGTGAGTAGTTCTACAGTAAATGTTTCCTTCCATTTCTGTTTATCCCCTCTGCTTCAGCCCTCTGTAGGAGAATTATTTTCTGTATAAACAAATTCATCAAGTTAACTTATTCAAGGATGGAAATAACTGGTATCACATAACGTTTTGCAAAACAAAATTGCCACTGCAGTATTCCAGCGCCTAAAGCAACCTGCTCCGGCAATTCAGCCCCAGCACTGACATAACCCAAACCTCCTATTACCTTCATGACTGCATATTCAATTTACATAATTATTCTGCTATGCTATTCAGAATTTACATGTAGCTGTGTGCAGTCTACTTATCCTTGCTTCAGGGATGCTTTTTCCTTCCAGACTTAGAGGAACAACGAGACCACAACTTGAGATACTCCATTCCCCTGACCACCTGAAACACTGTAGCTCAACACAATAATGGGTTGGCTGGTTAATTCAATGACAATCTCTATTCAGTTACCATATTCTTGGACAGCCACCCCCATCTGAACATTAACGACAGGAAAACCTCTCAGGCATCGTCCTCACCCCACTTCATCCTAAATCAGCAAGTGGTCCTCCAAGGGCAAGTCGCCAGGGCCAGCAGAGGTGCTGCAAATGCTCTCAGTGGCCCTCCTGGACGCACCCCCTTCCCATTTGCACTTCTCCAAGCTCTAAAGAAGGGTTCCCCTCAATTACTTTCACACCACTCGGGGAAAAATGACTGTCACCTACAGCAGCCATCAACTGAAACTACCAGTCAAAAGCAAAAATAAAGAGAAAAAAAGTAATAGACGGGCTTCCCAGGTGGCGCAGTGGTTGCGAGTCCGCCTGCAGACGCAGGGGACAGGGGTTCGAGCCCCGGTCCGGGAAGATCCCACATGCCGCGGAGCAACTGAGCCCGTGCGCCACAACTACTGAGCCTGTGCTCCAGAGCCCATAAGCCACAACTACTGAAGCCCACGTGCCACAACTAGTGAAGCCCGCGCGCCTAGAGCCCGTGCTCTGCAGCAAGAGAAGCCACCGCAATGAGAGGCCGGCACACCACAACGAAGAGTAGCCCCCGCTCGCCCCAACTAGAGAAAAGCCCATGCGCAGCAACGAAGACCCAACGCAGCCAAAAATTAAAAAGTAAATAAATTTATAAAAAAAGAAAAGAAAAAAATAAAGATAGGGTCAGTCTGAGGTAGACTGAGAGCTTGAAAGAATATATTTGGAAATTTACGACAAGTATCCAAGATACAGTGGGGTTTTTTATATCAATTTTTACCATTTGGTAATAAATTCAAAAACTTAAGATAAAAACTTAAGACAGATGTATTTTGAGGCTACAGTTAGTTTTGGTGATATATGTTCTGAGTTCCAGAAAACTTCTTTAGAACACACACTCTTACATTGTAAGTTTGTTTTAAAAAAAATACATTCTTTTAAGATTTTGCTTTGATTTCTTTCTCCTTAGGAGAAATAAAGCACATGCTTCCTCCTACTAAAAGCGCAAATACTCAGGCTTAAGCAACTATGTATTTTTTAAAACCCCCTCATAAATCAGACTGAAAGTCTAACTGTCCTCTGGCCTCACATCCCTAAGACTTAACACAGTACCTACAAACAGTAAGTCCTTAATAAAGTATTGCTTAAGTAAATGAAAATAGAATGTATAATAAACTCTGAGGTTAGAGGAGTGTTCACAGGGAGAAAAACATAATGGGCTTCCCTGGTGGCACAGTGGTTGAGAGTCCGCCTGCCAATGCAGGGCACGCGGGTTCGTGCCCCGGTCCGGGAAGATCCCACATGCCGCGGAGCGGCTGGGCCCGTGAGCCATGGCCGCTGAGCCTGCGCGTCCAGAGCCTGTGCTCCGCAACGGGAGAGGCCACAACAGTGAGAGGCCCACATACCGCAAAAAAAAAAAAATTAAAAAATAAATAAATAAAAATAAAAAACATAATGGCTTTCAATTAAGAGACCACATACTGAGGCATCAAAGGACACTATAAGCGAATGCAAATATTAAGTTACCTATAAGACTGAGTTACTGAATATACGGTGGTCCCTCAGTACCTGCAAGGAATCGGTTCTAGGACCCCGGCGGATACCCAAATCTGCAGATGCTCAAGGCCTTTGTGGAGGGCCAACTGTAATTCAGTTACCTGGGTACCATAAAAAGTACTGGTGACAAAAGTTTTGTTAATGTCTATGATTCAAACTTGCAGAACACTACAGAATAATGTATTGGGTTGTTTAGATATTTTTAGCAGGAAGCTGAAAATCCAAGTTTGTTCTCTCACTTTGCGGCATCTTTCTAGTTACAGAAGCCACCCTTCTTTGTGTACCTGCTCCTGACACACAAGCAAGCTCACAAGCCCAGGGCTGCCAGGCCGGCGAGCTCGCAAAGCCCACGTGGAGCATGTCAGTCTCGGGGTGGAATGCCACGCGCCCTGCACAAGCGGGCATTCGCTCGTGGCGGGAAGCGGTGGAGCGTGTTTTCTCCTGCGTCCGCAAACAGGTTCAGAGTAACCAAGTCTGACCATACTTCCATCTGGAAACTATATTTTCTAACATGAGCCACATTCTGAAAAACAGATTCAGATGTTTGGAACTGGTTCAGAACAGTTGTAAGAAATGTTCGGTACAAATGAAAAAAATTAGTCTTCAATGTCTTCTCCTCTCAGCTTTTCTTACTGAATAAATATGCCTCCTGGGGGGTCAGAGAGCTGGTAGGGAAGTACCAGAGGGGAAGCACGATGTGGAGGCGGCTATTTCCTAGGACCTAAAACTCATGCTACTCTCCAGTGCATATCTAATGGGTAACTGCTATTTGATTTCTCCCACGTTGCCCACTAGGATTCCAATGCTGCCCCTGGAAGGCTTCCTCCGCCTGCCAAGTGGAGAGAATGCATTCTCCCGTTTCAACTTCTGGGAAGCGGGACTGAAAAGCCTAGCGAAATGCAGTGACTCGCCTTGCCTTCTATAATCCTTCTTACCCAGTTTGGCACTGTCGCTGAAAATGAGGCTGGTGGTCTAAGCTCACAAATGATTCTGCTGGTAACTTGGTTCTGTTTGTTAAATGACAGGCTTTCACAAAACTACAAGAAAGTGATTTTAAAATAATAAACAGTTTTTATCCAGTAACGTTTCTAAAGAATCTACCAACCAAATCAACAGTTCATAATAACTGAGTCCTAAATCTCAGAACGCATAAACACCTCAACTTTTCAGTTCGGGTACGAGAAAAAGCAGCTCAGCCATGAGGACACGTGTCAGAGCGTCCCGCGCCCACCCCGTGTCCCCACCCCCGTTCCACAGGCTGCGACTGCTGTGCTCGTGTCTCTACTGTGTTTGGTGGTGGTGGTTTCTGCCCACGGCCTACCTTGACTTTTTGCTGGATTTGGGTTTTGGCGTGGCAGTTTTTGCTTTCTTTTCCTTTGGCTCTTTGGGAATCTTAGGGGCTTTCGGGGTCTTGGGTTCCTTGGGCTCTTTCTTCTCCTTGGGTTCTTTCGGTTCCTTGGGATCTTTTTTTGCCTTCGGCCTTTTCTTTTTCTTTTTCTCTTCTTGGGACCCATCCAGTGAGTTCCTGTTTAGTTCTTGGTTATCAACCCCACCAGGGAAGTCATCTTTACCGAAACTTTTACTGGGATCCTCTGCAACAATGTGGTTGTTTTTCTTTTTCTTCTTCTTCTGCTGCGGCTGCTGTTCTACGGACAGCAGGTAATCATCACTGTTCACTAGCTGAGCGTTCGGTCCACTAACCTGAGTCATATCCGGCACTGGTTTCTCTAGAAAGGGCTCCGATGGAGAATGCTAAGAGACACAAATAGGAATTGAAGTTAGTTTATCGCTCTTCGTAGTGAAGAAAGGAACTGAAAGTTAAGTGGCTGATGCTTCTGAAACTTACACTCAAGGTAGCAAACTTAACCAACTACCCATTTGTGTAAACCTATCATTTTCTCTCATCCAGGAAAAAAATAGGTTTCTTCAACAGGAAAGCTTTTAAATAAATAAAGAGGGCAATTTAGTAATACAGTAAAAACTTCTGTTCAGGTGGAAGAAAATTTCTCATTCAGCTGAAGACACTTTCCATGTTCTCGGCACCCATGTAGGAAATGGTGAAGAACAGAAACAGCAGCAAAAGCTAAGACACACAGCTGGAATTCAAGTGGAATTTTCCCCATGCAGGAACGGGAGCTCCAATTAAAGATACATAATCAAGTCACTTTTAAAAAGAACAAGTGTACTGGGCGTTGTAAGAATCAGATACCATGAAAGTTTGAAATCCGAGTGTAAACACATAAATCTTACACAGTACAGGTCATTTCTGATTTAAATGACATTCAAATGTCAAATTAAAAGCACATATACAAGCTTAACGACTCTGGGTTGGTTAGATTTCTCATACTGATAGAAAATGCAGACAATGTTTTTCTTAAGTTATTAAAGCTTTACATTTCCAAATCTCACTGAGAGCGAGAGCGAGAGCGAGAGAGCGAGAGAGCGAGAGCGAGAGAGAGCGAGCGAGAGCGAGAGAGAGCGAGAGAGCGAGAGAGCGCCCCACATAGTCAATTTGACATGCCTTGCAGGAGATTTTCAGCATCCACTAAGACCATATCCAGAAATGGTCTTAAATATGGTGGAGAATACCAACACCTGGGATGGGACGCTGAGTGGTCATGATACAAATCAGGGCAGGGGTAGGGGACCATCTGTCTCCACTGTAAACTATGACATCTAATGAGCCTTTACATTTCAACGCAATACTTGAAAATGTTGTATCTGCCTTTTTCACATGCTTCTCCAGACACGAAATAGTAACTGTAATATAAACAGCAACAGCCACGAGCGTGTACGCAACAGTCTCACCATGTGCTGGGCGTGTGCTCAGTAAGCACTTTACGCCCGGACCCCATCCGATCCCCACGCCAGCCCGGAGAGCTCCATGGAGACACAGACTTGCTAAGATGAAGAACGCACCCAAGGAGTTACGGATGCAAGTGACAGAACTGAGAACTGGGCCCCTCACACATGACCCCCAAAAGAGGAGCCACAGGAAAGCCCAGGCCCAGGTCTGCTGAGGCGCCCAGGAGTTGCTACTCACCACCCACAAAGGGATACAAATCAGATTCCGGTACAACTCACATCCACTGAGCATCTACTTCATGTTATACACTAAGCAAGGTGCTTGCAGGAGTTTGTGCACCCGAACCCCACACCAAAATGTGATAATTTACCCCCATTTTTCAGAAAAGAAGTAAAATTTGAGGAGGCCACGTGGCTACCCAAGGCCACACCATGGGGGACAGAGGTGACATCTGAATCTAGGTTTCCTAAATCCAGTGCTCTTCTGACTCTGTCCAGCTCCTAAAACCTCACACACGGGCGTCCTCCTAGGAAAGGTGCTGCAGGCTTCACTTTATTTCCAAAGTGCTCAGTGACCCAAAGAAACGTTTAAAAAAAGAAATCACTGCCAAAAAAGAAACTGGTTTTCCTGTTCCCAATAAAACCTACTATGGTTACTGAAGAAACCTACATTCAGTTCTCCATCTGCACCAGTGTAAGGGAATGAGCCCAGAACCGTGAGCTGAGAGAGAAAATTCTAGCCCGGGCCCTGCCATGAGCTTTGTAATCTGGGGAAAATCGTTTCACTTCTTCTTCATCTGCAGAATGAAGCGTTTGGTTTAGATGATTTCCAAAGTCTCTTCCAAAATCCTACGGTATGAGAAAATCTTAAAATACACATTGCCCTTTCTTGGTCAGAGCTGAGAGAGAAAGATGCTGAAGGAGAGTAAGGACAGACAGGAGGGGAGAGAAGCCAGGGCAGAGGAGTGAGAATGAACACGTGGATGCAGTGTCCATCCAGGGGTAACACAACCGACCAGATCCTGAAAAAAGCCACTCACCTGCCCCCAGTTTTTCCCTCACAAACACGCTTAACAAACATCAACCAAGGAGCTCTCCAAATTATACTCGCTGAGAAGTAATGGGATCTGATTTAGCGGTTTTACTATACCTAAGTTACTGAAGTAGAATTAATTGTTACATATTACCTCCTAATGTAAGGAAAAAGGAAAAAGCCAATTCTTTTCATAAGAGACACAGAGGTCAAACTTATTTGGGACAAGCTATTTCTCAGGAGATGGAAGAAAAAACATTTTCCTGGAAAGGGAAGGAAAGAGGAAAGTCTACCAGTAAACAATGCTTACAGCTTAGAACGGTGAATTAATTCCAGGTATGTGTACCTTTCCTTTTTTTTTTAATTTTTGAATTTTATTTTATTTATTTTTTTATACAGCAGGTTCTCAGTAGTTATCTATTTTATATACATCAGTGTATACATGTCAATCCCAATCTCCCAATTCATCCCACCACCACCACCACCACCACCACCACCACCACCCGCCATTTTCCCCCCTTGGTGTCCATACGTTTGTTCTCTACATCTGTGTCTCTACTTCTGCCCTGCAAACCAGTTCATCTGTACCATTTTCCTGCATGTGTACCTTTCTTTAATCTGCATGGCATTAACTCCGGTAACCAAATGCCAGCCTCTGATGAGAGATACCTGGTCCACATTTGTGAATCAGAAAAAGCGTGTAACACATGATACCCGATGACTGAAAATTTATCTGCACGTGAGCACACAAATCATTCTGGGTGCTCCTTTCAGTAATACATGAAGCCATAAATTAGTATCCCTTAAAAATTTAATCTTCCATAAGAAGGAAAAAAATGTAAAGACCAAATACAAAAAAGATAGTCGTCCTGTTTGATACGCGGCAGAATTATGTTTTGGTACTGTTTGAAATAGGGTGGAAAGGTGCTCGGAAATATTATAGTGTTTACCAGGCCCACATCTCCTTAAATCTTTTAGAGAAAAGCTGTTTTTGTAAACATTTAACAAAGAACAGATGGCCTGCCTTAATCATGTGGGGAAAAAACCTGGAGCTCACAGTAATACCCTGACAAAGTCTCCCAGGCCCGCCGTTCCCCTCCCAACGCCCCGCGCATGGTACAGTCTTCTCTAATGCTATTTAATTTTACAGCGGACATTTTCCCATCAATTCCCACTGCCTGACAGGTAATCAATGCCATTAACATCTGATATCACCATATAGGGCATTCCTCAAACCTCTCATTTACTAGAGCAAAAGCAGAGAATGTTAGATACCAAAGGTATTTTTAAATACACCCTTTAGAACTTCCTGCTTGACATATTTGCTATCATAATTCCATATGCCTTTTGGAGCATTATGGAATATACAAGGACTACACGTGGACTTCTGAAACTGAAACAGAATGACGGACAGTTGAACAATAAATTAAAACGATCCAAGGTGCGTGTTGTCCAAAAAATTACCATAAACTAAAGATAGTCGTTTTTAGCCTTAACTTCACTTTTCGTAACATATAAATTAGACAAACACATAAACAAGTTCCCTCACATAAAACAGCAGAGTAGACAGGATGTAAATTTAACCAAAGGAGAGGGGCCGGGGAGGCGAGGCCAACCCCTCTGTTACCTTTAAGCAAACATGACCCAAAACGCTCGGGAGCCTTCGTCAGAACAACATAAATACAATGGGTAAGAAGACACTTTTCATCCATCTCCACTGTGTTTTCCCTCCAACATTACCCAGCATTTTCTGACTTTAAAGGCTATCTTATTTAACCATATTTTGTCTTAATTATAGGCTTGAAGCCTCAACGTGCTTTCAGCGTCAAGCACCATGAATGAGCAAACATTGTGCAACGTCTCCAGTATGGACAATCTCTGCAAAGCTGCACCATTCTGTAATATAGGACGTCTCTGGGCAAACATTCTACTTACTGGGTGACACGAACACGTCTAAAATCAAAACACTACTTTATAATAAGGAGAAGATACTACCAACTGGAGGAGAGTAACATGGCCCTTCCAGGAGACACGCACGCCCCGCCCCACAAATCAGGCCGAAGGGAGACAGGCACTTGCCAGCTCAGAGAAACGCAGGTTCTGGGGGAGACGCGGCAGGCCAACTACGACCCACATGACAACAAGTACAATCTTAAAACGCTACGCTAGGATTTAAGTGGCTTGTAAAAATACAAATATTAAGTAGTCATTTAAGACTGAAAAGTACAATTCAGTTTTTGGGTTGTTTTTTTTTTTAAATCGCTTTGGAGACACATTCCTACTACCGGCCCTCTTCACTTCTATTTACTCTTCCAGTATCCCACAGGTTCTCAGTCCCTCCGCACTCTTCTCAAAAGGAATTCCAATATGAGCCAAAGGAGTGAACCAGGGTTCAAAAGATCATTCAGCCCATGTTCAGCAAGTCCCACTGAGACTTTCACATCTTTTTCTTGTCAGTGACACTGATAAAAAGAAGAGCACTCGGTAATACTCGGTGCCCAATTCATTTATTCATCCAACAGACAGCTGAGGACATTAACAGTAAACCAAGCAGCCCTGGTACCTGCCGGGGGAGAACAGAGCGCCTAACCCAGGCTGATGCCAAGGAGGGTTCTTGGGAAAAAGGCAGCCAGGCTGGGACTGAAGGGGAGACACATGCTGGCCAGGGGCTCCTTCCCCAAGGGACCAGCCCAAGCAACAGACCACGTCAAGGATGGGGTGACAGAAGGCACAAAAATGCATCACAAGCGGCTTTTAAAACCTTCTTTGTGGGGAGGAGATCAAGAAGAACAGATATTAGTTTGAATGGTCAACTGAAATAACTTTTAACTTTGATTCTTTGATACAAAATAATACGTACAGAAATAATCTTAAGAAAAGAATCAAGGATTAGAATATTTTCTACTTGACTAAATTTGGTATCAGAGTCAGGGCCTCAAGTTCAAGCCTTTCATCTATCAGTTAGTTTTATTCAGCTCGTTTTTAAAGACAATTTCTAGGAAAAAAAATACTGAGTGAATACTTTTACGGACACAGACACAAAGATGAACAACATCACGCCTGTTGGTCATATGACTTGAGAAGGCAGAAAGTATAGAACAACATTTTCTAAGTTTAGGATTTTAAGACGCGTTCCAAGAAAAGAAGACTCGGGTCACGGGAGTGTTGAGAATTCTGGGTTAAACAAAGTTAAGCATTTTTCTTTACTGTAAAGCTCTCCAAGCCCTTACTACGCTCTGAGGGGGAACAGGACACAGTTGCCATACAGGAAAAAGACATTCTTTCTCCAACAATATCCTGAATATAAATGCTCTTCAAAATACACTCTGGGGCTTCCCTGGTGGCGCAGTGGCTGAGAGTCCGCCTGCCGATGCAGGGGACACGGGTTTGTGCCCCGGTCCGGGAAGATCCCACGTGCCGCGGAGCAGCTGGGCCCGTGAGCCATGGCCGCTGAGCCTGCGCGTCCGGAGCCTGTGCTCCGCAATGGGAGAGGCCCGTGTACCGCAAAAAAAAAAAAATACACTCTGGATTACACTGATACAGTTAATCCGTCACCTCCGTGGCAGGGATATGAGAGTGTGAGAGAGAACGAGAGAGACGGCGCGCGCCGGCCTCAAAGCAGTGGTTATCAAATGGTTCAGAAGATAGTATATGACTCAACGAATAAATACAATTTTATATAAAGGCACTGAAACAGCTCACTCAATTATGCTCAGATGTAGGAATAAAACAGGAATATTAGGATAATCATATAATCTTCTGACTTGTACAGTTTCCATTATAATATATATGCAGTGAAGATAATTACTAAGTTAAATAAAATGAACTTTGAAATATAATAACTTATCTTAGTGGGTCCCTCAGAAGAATCATTAAATTTTAGAATTGAAAAAAAATTTTTTAATTACTGTGAAGTATCTCATCTAAAAATCATCTGAAGGCATTTCTGAACCTTTGGTTTTCTGCTTACATTCTGTCCTTAGAACAGATCTGCCATATGCACAGAATCTTCAACAGCTACAAATTAACGTGAGCCACTGTGACGGCATCTACGTTATAAATGCATTTTGAATCACTGGAGTCCAAAATAATGAGAATACTGAACCAACTGGTCATGTTAAATTTAATGTTAAATGGCTTCCCATCACATATTGAATACTGACCACCTTCCAGTCTTCAGGGTGGAACTACGCCACAGGAAGGGTCCCATGGCCTCTGTAACGTGTGACACACCATGCTGAGGTGTTTCTATGGTCAGCTGGACCAGAACAGCCCAGCGGTGAGGCTCCAGCAATGCAAACCTCCTTCCTAAGTGTCTGAGAAGTTCTAAGTGGCGTGGACTCCCTCTCAGTGGAGAAGAGGGCGTCTGGCCGCCGCCCCTCACTCTTGCCGCCGCCCACTGTGTCTGTGCCACCAGGCTCAGGAGGTGCTGGCCCAAGGGTGCGGCTCTGTGGCCACCATTCCAGTTGGGTAACAGGTCAATTCTACTTCTCAGAAAAAGCACCAGGCCAAGTAACAGGCTTGCACTTAAAAACCATGCAGTGAAATAACGTTTGTCTGACACACACACACACACACACACACACACACACACACACACACACACACACACACACACACACACACACACACCCCCCCAAGGGCACAGAATTGAAGTGATGTTAAAGTTCTGAAATTTGTTTTTTGTTTTTGTCTTTTTGATGTTTCTCCACAAGGGCCTGGGAAAAGTAGCTTAATTGTTTGGACAAGAGTTGAATGTCGTTTTAACATGTGTTAGTTTTCCAGAAAGTGTATGCGAGTCATCAGACCAAGCCCCTGACCTTGAGAATCTCCCATCCCACAGTACTTTTAATAGAAGGAAGGGAAACGCCGAGGGGCCAAGAGGAGCATCACTCCGCTGGGCAGGGGAGAAACAAAAACCAGCACAAACTCGACACAATTCAAAGCCACTCGCTGGAACGATGAGTAACTTCCTAGGCCTCCTGGACCGCACACAGGGGAGCAGGCCCTGCAGGCAGCAGGGCCACCCACCCATTCTCCTCCAACAGCAGCCCCCCAAGAAGAAACAGGGCCTGCAACTGTGGCATCATGGTGCCTCTGACTTACAATAAGCAAACCAAAACTCTGAGCCCGCTAGGGGAATCCGAGACAGTCATACTTTCACCCTCTTGCTCTGAATGTCTTGGTTCCTAAAGGCGGTAAATCATCAAGTGTTGTCTTTTACCAGACACTGCCTGCTAGAAGTAAAAACAGAAAAGATAAACGTATGTGCTCAGGGTCCTCAGCAGAGTCAACGGTATTGTCTCTCCCGTCCCTCATTTTTTCTTCCTTCACCACGGTGCATATGGTGCCCTACCCTTAATAGGCTCCACTCCACAAAGAGCAGGGAATGAGGGTCTAGAGAACCAATCCCAGTTCGCGGGCGTTTCTCTTCCTTATTTCAAGTTCTCTCTAAGGTCCATGCTGTCCTCAAAGGAGTGTCTGGAGGCTGGACTTTAGCAGCAGATACCCAGAAGTGAAGCCACCCAGCTTACCAGGGATAAAACTCGGCAAAAACACAAGACAGCAGGGCTTCTGGGCTGGTCGACGTGTTTTAACATAAATAAATCCTATTCAAGGCACTAAGGACAAAGACCAAATTTACGTACTAAAAATCATTTCAATTCAATCTTTTTTTTTTAAACCGTACACTTCCATTGTTTTTAGCTATCACTGATGTACCTAAATTGTAAGTTTGATCCTCAAGTCAGAAAGGTGAACTGTATGGAGTTTGGCTCTGGAGAAGCAATTTATTCCAAGTTTGCACTGGCCTAAAAAAGGTCAATGTTAAAGGTAACTTACTATAAAGCAGAAACTAACACACCATTGTAAAGCAATTATACGCCAATAAAGATATTAAAAATAAATAAAAATAAAGGTAACTTACGATGCTATTCCTATGAATTTAAAAAGTCAAACCTCAACAGACTGAAAGGAAAATGTGCCTTTTTACCTAACATTGAACAATCCCAAGGGTTTGTGTAGAAATGGGAATAGAACAATCTTTCAGGGGGAAAAAAAATCCACTTATAAAGAGCTTGGTGATAAAGCTAATTTACACTCGGCAAGTTCTCCAGGATTCAGAGCCTTTGAGTATAGCAAATCTAGTTGGCAATAAATGCTTAATGATGGACTACTTTGGTCCTATAAAAAAAACTCATTCACATCTTGTAGGAGGCCGAATTCTAAGGTGACCCCATGACCTCCGCATCCTGGCTGTGGAGGCACCTGTGCTGCAAGCCAGCAGAACATGGCAAAGCTGAGAGGGTCTCGCAGGTGTGGTTAAGGGGCCCAAGTCAGTTCGTTCTGAGTTACTCAAAGGGGAGATTACCGTCGGTGGGCCTGACTTAATCAGGGGGCTTGTGAAGAGGGTGTGGGCCCCCCTTGAGGGCCAGACACTCCCTGTTGCCTGCTAGGAGGCAGCCCCCATGGTCAGGAGCCAAGGGCAGCCTCCAGGGGTCAAGGGCAGCCCCAGGCAACAGGCAGCGCAAGCTGAGTCCCCAAGTCTCACAGCCGCCCGGGATGAATTCTGCCCACAACCTCAGTGGACCCGGAAGCTGATCGCTGCCCAGCCAGGGCTCCAGATGTGAACGCAGTCCTGACACCTGACTGTAGCCTGGAGAGACCCCAAGCGGAGGGGCCAGCTAAGCTGCGCTCAGATCCTGACTCCCGGATGTGAGGGATAAGAAGACAATGTTGTTTCAAGCCACGAAATCTGCTGCAATTCGTTATGCAGCAATAAACAGTGCATACCTTAAAATCCGCTGCCACTCAAAAAGGCATTTTTTCCAGTCTTTTTTTTCCACCCAGGATCCCCCTTCCATGCTAGACATGTCTCTGTCCGCAGGAGGACGGACGGCACAGCAGGACTTCCTTATCCCTTTGCGATGCTGCTCTGCTGAGGGTCACACTGAGCCCTTCTGTGCCAGGCACTGTTCCAGGCTCACAAAGAGGTTACGCATTTGTCCAAAGTCACAAAAAGCTGGTTGTAAGAGTCAGGACTCAACCCAGGCCACCTGTCTGCAGAGCCCACATCTCAGCTGTCACACGGCTCACCCATTCCTGCCGCAGTGTCTTCAAAGAGGAGGAAGACGTGATGACACTGAGAGCTGGGTGCAAGGCAACAGCTGGACAGAGGTGGGACCCTCTCCGACAGGAAGAACCCGGATGACATAAAGGGTGTAGCTGTTACAGGCAGGCTGGAGCCTGACACTGTGAGACAGTTAACTAGCACTGAAACCATCACAGGCAGAAGATTTTAAAAGAAAATCACTTCCTTCCAGTAAAAAAGAAAGAAAGGAAGGAAGGAAGGAAGGGACAAAGAAGAAAAGGAAAAGAAACTGCGCTACAAGCGACATCAAAGGTCCCTGATAATGTATTTTAAGAGAAAATTTATTGCACCTTAGAAACAGTCAGTTTAACACTTAAAGGGGATTGTGTCCCCATGACTCCTTCCAGCTGGAATTACACATGAAACAGAAGATACCAAAGCAATTAAGTATTTTATAAACACTGCTGAGGGGTCAAAAAGAGGGAGGTTCATTCACTGACTAATAATGCAGTAATAAACAAACAGCAATGTTATGCAACTGAGAAAATTATTATAATTGAATCTACACAGCTGGGCAAGAATAGAAGCCTGGTTATGTATATCAGCTCACAAATGCTTTGTGTGGGTAGGTTTTAGTTTTAGAACTGGTTCAGATTTGAGACCCTTTAACAGTCAGATTTTTTTCTCTCAACCGAATACAATTCCACAATTACAACTGCAGAAGAGAAAACTTAATGAACTGCCCCACCAATTATTTGCTATTATTTGTACTACGGAGGAAAGTGTGTACAGAGCGGTGAGGAGGTGAAACTTCCTTGCGATGCACTCATTTCAGATCTCTTCCAGAGACATTTTATCTTGTTTGTGCACGGTGATATGAATAATGAATGACCATGACTGGGGCACATACTGGAGGGAAAGCCCAGAACAAAGTTGCTTTTCACATTTTAACATTCAGCTCCCACTGTGTTCTTGGAGTTTCCTTCCCACCTTGATATTTTCCCCTTTGCAGAAGATAGGCAGAGAAACACCGCCAATTACCACATTTAAGTTTACACAGATGTGCCTAACAGGGACCAAAGAGTGACTAGTATATTTCCCTTGAATTGCTGAAGCTGCAGCATTAGAATCAGAGAAACATCATTATTCTCTGGGGTTCAAGAACGAGCTTGGTAAAAATCCACCGTCCTTCCATCAATTAAATGTAGTTAAAATACAAACCAAAACAAGTTTCTTTTCATATGATATTCTAGCTGGATATTATCCTTCTTACTCCATGAATTCTCTTCTTAATTAAGTGACTAAATCCGAACAAATCTGTGATCTATGTCAAGTTCCCGTCTGCCTAAAACCTAACTTCAAACACGAAAGGATGATTAGCTAACCATCAGGGCAGAAGTACCCATGTATCTTCGACAGGCACACATTTTACATCAATGATATCTATTTTTATGAGATAAAAGTACTAAAGCTTTAATGGTGGCAATTAAAACAGCCAAGAGTTTGAGTAGCTCGATGGCTGAGTCACAGACCTTTTACCTATAATGGGATCCATTATATCCCTGAGCTCAGTCTGAGGGAGTAGAGGAGGAACAGATTTTTAAATATGGTGATAAAACAGCAGTGCCCTCTGAACTAAGCTGTTTCAGTTTAAACCGCTGCGTGACTTACCCCGCGCCTAATGTCACCCTCCATTCAAGCAGCCTTCTTCGTGGTCCTCAGATACCTGTGTCTATCTGAAACTATTTGAACAATTTGAAGACGCTGTTATGTAATGATGTATATTTTGAGTAATCTGTTTCTATTTTAACTTATTTATATTTAAAATTCATCACTTTTTTTGAAAATGTGTAACTTCAGATGACTTCTGACAAAATATCACTTATGCCTAAAATAATAAATATTTGTATTTTTTGTTTGTTTTTGGTTTTGTTTTTTGCGGTACGCGGGCCTCTCACTGTTGTGGCCTCTCCCATTGCGGAGCACAGGCTCCGGACGCGCAGGCTTAGTGGCCATGGCTCAGGGTCTCAGCCGCTCCGCGGCATGTGGGATCCTCCCGGACCGGGCACGAACCCGCGTCCCCTGCATCGGCAGGCGGACTCTCAACCACTGCGCCACCAGGGAAGCCCAAATATTTGTATTTTGATATTCCCTTTTAAAATGTAATTTAGGGGGATGAATAAGAATGTATTTATTCACAATGAGATGGTGTGTTTGAGCCATATTTACGTATGGACATCAGCAAACAAAGGAGCGGAGGTTTTCAATGGCGGTTTAACATTGTTATTCAAAAGTATTAGGATGATCAACTCTCCAGTTGCAAAATTTAATAATCATCTAACATCCAGTCCAACATTAAACACTTCTCTAATTCAGGAACCCTAAAGGTTTTCTCTTTTGCTTCTATTACAGCAAATCAGAACTAGAAACAGAAATTATCTTGGGGACAATCTCACAACTGTTTCTATCTGTTACCATCCCGACCCCAGGAAGAGCTGACAAACAGGAAACAACATGCAGAAAGGATTTACCTCCAACCAGGAAGGACCCAGCCAACAGGGATGAGGCCAGCCACGGAGCGGCCTTGGCCCAGGGCGCCTGACGGCAGTCGAGGTCTCTCGCGGCTGCAGTGGGTCTGCACCCACACCCAGCACGCCAGCGTCAGCCGGGCACTCACCTGGGCACGTTCCTCTGTGTGCTGGCAGCTCTTTTTTTTTTTTTTTTGCGGTACGCAGGCCTCTCACTGTTGTGGCCTCTCCTGTTGCAGAGCACAGGTTCCGGACGCGCAGGCTTAGCAGCCATGGCCCACGGGCCCAGCCACTCCGCGGCATGTGGGATCTTCCCAGACCGGGGCACGAACCCGTGTCCCCTGCATCGGCAGGCGGACTCTCAACCGCTGCGCCACCAGGGAAGCCCCTGGCAGCTCTTGTGATGTAAGTCAGCTGAAGGAAGAACAGGAGGATGGACTAGAGCATTCGCTATTATGTCTGGCTTTGGGGATTTTCTCTGGGGGGCTTTAACAATCAAGTGTGAAGACACTCTTCTCAGGATGCCTCAACTTCCTGTCTGAAAGATGAAGAAGTGGATGAGCTGATCTGTAAAGCCTTCTAACTCTAAGACTCTACAGTTGGATATTCTCTACTGCTAAGATCTGGCTTCAGGGCTTCCCTGGTGGCGCAGTGGTTAAGAATCCGTCTGCCGATGCAGGGGACACGGGTTCGAGCCCTGGTCTGGGAAGATCCCACATGCCGCGGAGCAACTAAGCCTGTGCACCACAACTACTGAGCCTGTGCTCTAGAGCCTGCGAGCCCCCTGCGAGCCTCAACTACTGAAGCCCGCACGCCTAGACCCCGTGCTCCGCACCAAGAGAAGCCACTGCAATGAGAAGCCCGCGCACCGCAACGAAGAGTAGCCCCCCGCTCGCCGCAACTAGAGAAAGCCCGCGCGCAGCAACGAAGACCCAACACAGCCAAAAATAGATAGATAGATAGATAGATCTGGCTTCAGCCCTGCTTAAATAACCGGCCCACACGTCCAAAAAGAAATGAGCATTTGTGAAGTGAAATGGGAAGTGAAGATAATTTCAGAGGGAACTATTAAGGAAGTTTCTTAAACACAAAAAAATAAATAAAACTGATTTGAAAAGCTACAAAAGAAAGCCCAAATTAAATGAGATACACCAGAATTAGAAATATAAATCTTAAAATATACAATTTACTTTTCCCATTTATAAAAAGGAGAACTTTTATAACTGCATTGCAATAATCCATAGTCTCATTTCATCGATACCTAACCTCTACAAGGTTTTCTCCCAGTAAGTTTAGTCTCTGCTCAATATAATGTGTCACAATATTTATTAAACATCGCAGGATGCGCCAAATACTACTACTTAGGTATAAAAATCCGTTCATGTTTGTGAACCGCTGAAGTCATGGATCCACACCACATAAACCATGGGGAGGTGACAGGGAAGGGGAAGGACGAAGGTGGGGCAGGAGGGACAGGAAGCAGCGTCGCTCACAGGAGCCCCGGGGCCCCGAGAAGGCGCACACGAGGGCCACTGCACAGGGACCGTCTCCCAGCCCTGAAAGGTGTGCTGAGACTTTTGGAGCGAGGCACGGTTGACTTCAGGCAGGCAGGCAGGCACAGGGAATTCCTGGGGACCCCAAATTCCTCACGACACAGCTCAGTGTGGGCCGCAGCAGCACAGATGCCCATCACCCGGGGGCCACGCAACACCAGCCCCGCAGCCGTGCGCGGGCTCCCCACGGGACAGCCTGGCAGCAACAGGCTTTAAGAACGGTCATTTACAGAAGTCGGCCTCGGGATGATGTAAATAGCGACAGCCTCCAAAGGTACCTCATTTCTCTCCACCTTCGACCCCCTCCGCCCCTCGCTCGGATTCTCAGCGACCAACGGGGCCTTTCCTGAGCCCACATCCTCCTGCAGCTGGTCACCTGTCTCTGCACTCCTTTAGAACAGAATCCTCCACAGAGTGAGCGTTTGCTGCCTTCCTCCCGGTAGACAGAGTTCACACTCACACTCCACCAGGGCGGCCGGCCCTCCCCCTTGCGGGGACCCCAGGCCCCTCCCCCCTCGCTGCTCCTGGCCCTCCGCCCGCAGGAGCTGACACAGCCCTGCCCGCTCCGACCTCAACCTCTCCGCTACCTCCCCCGAGGTGCTCTGCGCCTTCACCTTTGGGTCTCAGATCTACGCTTCCTCCCTCCGGGGGTGCCACTGCTCTAAATACTGCCCACCCACGGCTGATGGCTCCCAGGGTCCCTCCCAGAGCCCAGACCCCTCCCCTGAGCTCCATGCTTCCCTATGCGACTGTCTACCTGACACGGCAACCTGCACGCCCCAAGAGGCATCTCACACTTAATGAATTCCAAACCAAACTCTTGATTTCTCTACCAAACTCCAGCCCCATGAACTGTCACTCCGCCAGCAGCAGTAGCCAGATGCGTGGAGTCACCCCCACTCTCCACTTGGTCTCACCTAACGCTTTCAATCCACTATGGGAGTCCTGTTGGCTCCGTCTTCAGCAGACAGGAAATGGCCTCTGATGCCCTCTCCACACACCAGGAGGCCTGCCTGGACCACTGCCACAGCCTCGATAGCTGACCCCTGATTCCCAGGTCTGCCCTCAGCCCCAGTCTGTGTGCTACACAGGCCGAGTGATCCTTCAAACATGTAAATCAGACCATGTCACACCTCTATTCAAAACCTCTAGTACCTTCTCATTTCATTCACGGTAAAATCAAAAGTCCTGAGCCTGCACGTCCGGAGCCTGTGCTCCGCAACAGGAGAGGCCACAACAGTGAGAGGCCCGCGTACTGCAAAAAAAAAAAAAAAAAAAAGTCCTCAGTATGGCCTACAAGGCCTCAAATGACATGGACTCTGGCCACCTCCCTAACCTTATCTCCTACAATCTCTCCTACAATCCTCCCCCAGCCCCACCCTGGCCTCAAACTACAGATGTGTATGTAAAATTGCATAACTGCACTGACTTCCTTCTCCCTGAATATATTTTTAATAAACAGCATTATCCTACCAAAAACAAAAAATTGAGGCCTTCCACTCCAACTGTTTTGACCACTTGCTTATTGTCAAACAACAAAGGCCAAAAGCCCTTCCACCTCAGGACCTTTGCACAGGCTGTCTCTGTCCTCAGAGCTCTTCACCCAAGTTTCTCCATGGCTACCTCCCTTGCTTCCATCAAAAGGGCTGGGGCAGCAACAGATTAACGCAAATATGACAAAATGTTAACTGGTGATTTCAGGTAAAGGATAAAGAAGTATTCATTGCATTAATCCTTGAAGTTTTCTGTAGATTCAAAAATTTTCAAAACTCAAACTTGGAGGGGGAAAACCTCCTTGCTTCCACATAATTACTCCCTCTTGTACCTTGTTTCTGACCATTCTTCCCTCATCTGCCCTTTCCTGACCCTCCTCCTTCCTCTGTGGTTTCCCCCAGGTCTGGGCGTCCCCAGGACTCCAGTCTCCACGTGACACAGTCCAGCAGGCCCGGATGCTCAGTGCGCTGAGCCTGGATGTTGCCCCAGCACCACAGGGTCAGCCGAAAACCAGAATCACTCTCCTCTGCCAACAGCCTTGCCCTCCCACCTTGGTTAAAGTCGCCATGATTCCCAGTCACCCACTCTTGTTTCCCCCTCACCCTCACTGGCCACAGCCCACCGGTGGCTAAGACCTGCCTCTCCTCCGGCCCCATTCTCCTCTCCGTGCCCATCCTTCTCCCGCTAGGCTCGCCTTCTTCACTGGACTACCTGGATCATAGTGGAGACCATTCTAAAACACAAAGCGCCTCTGCTGCTTTTCTTTGTACCATTTGTCGGTGATTCCCCATCAATTACATCTAAAACGGAGCCGCTGGGGATGGCTGGTCAGGGCCCTCCCCCCCGCCCCCTCCCAGCCCTGGGTCCACCTCTCCCCAGCACACACACCGCCCCCCCAGGCCAACAGCTGCGGTCACACCCAGGTACTCTGCTCTTTACCAGCTTGTGCCTGTGGACAAGTCACTCCCCGGCCTGGAATGCCTGTTGCTACTCTCTCCTCCCAGTTAAATCCTACTCCATCCTCAAAACTCAACCCAGACGTAACCTCTTCCTGAGGCCTTCCCTGATCCCTCCAGGTAGAGTCAAACAGCCTCACCAGGCTAGTAACACCACAGCACTTGGCTCTTTACCATTAGATCCTTCTAGACCCCGGGACTATAAGCCTCTGAAAGACTGTTTTCGCAGGTACAGGTGACCCCTGAACAAGGACTTTTTTCCAACAGCAAATGCGATGACACTACAGTCGAGGCTGGCTGAACCTGCAGGTGCAGGACTGTGGATACAGATGAACCATGGACACATGGAGGACCAACTGTCACTCATACTCCGATTTTCGACCGTGCAGAGTTGTTCAAGGGTCAACTGCATACAGGAGCATATAGATACAAGAATATGTGTCTGTCTGTCTTCTCTCTCTCCAACACCTGAAGCAAGAGCTGATACACACCGTAGGCCTAGTATTTACCGACTGAACATCAAACCCTCCCCAAGTCTCCTTCAAACGTTAAAACAGATGTCACACCTCCAGCCTCTGTCCTGATCACGTGCACACCCTTTGGGAGCTCCTTGCATCCTTGCAGCAGCTGTACCCCCAAGGTGCCCAGAAGGGTGCCTTAAGCCGTTGTAGAACTAATAAATGCATACATAAGTGGGCACACATTTTACTGACCGGTCCAAGGCAATGTTGAAACATTTGCTGTCCACTGAAAGAACCATATTCTGCCTTTTGTCTGCACAAACTTCTTCATTATTCCTCTTTCCCTGACTCACGTATCACCTTTCTTCCTGGCCCTGCAAATAGCTAAGTTGTGTATCTACTCCCATACAAGTCTGCACTTCTCTCTTTTCATTGCAGTTACATCACTGTTGAACTGGAATTTTTTCAAGGGGAGAATAGCTTCTTTTATATATCTCCACGACCTCACATAGCGACTGGCACGTTATAAATGCTCAAAACTGCCGACCGATGAATAAATGGAGAATGAACGGATGGGTGGACAGATGGGTGAGGTTCTCACCTCATCTTTAAATATCCTTAAATAAGGCCTGACAGGCACCAAACGTTGTCCCTCTGCTATGAACTGATTACCATCCCTTACCTCATTCCCAACAAAAGCGCTCCTGGGGAAGACATCTAGGAAGAGTTTTCAGAATCTGACCTCCAAAAATAAAAAGGTACAGACATTTTCCTGCAGTTGCCCAACTACAATGATCATATATTTTTATGTAAGATGGCTTTTAATTTCCCTGTATGTAAATTTTTTTTTTTTTTTTTTTTTGTGGTACGCGGGCCTCTCACTGTTGTGGCCTCTCCCATTGCGGAGCACAGGCTCCGGACACGCAGGCTCAGCGGCCATGGCTAACCGGCCCAGCCGCTCCGCGGCACGTGGGATCCTCCCGGACCAGGGCACGAACCCGTGTCCCCTGCATCGGCAGGCGGACTCCCAACCACTGCGCCACCAGGGAAGCCCCGCTTGCTTCTCTTTTTTGCTCTGACCACAGCCCATCTCTCGAGAGGGTGGGGGGAAGATCATCTGTC
The DNA here is from genome assembly GCF_949987515.2 of Delphinus delphis. NCBI lineage: Eukaryota > Metazoa > Chordata > Mammalia > Artiodactyla > Delphinidae > Delphinus > Delphinus delphis. Next base: position 7,924,117 of record NC_082699.1, on the reverse strand, counting down.
TTCCGCTGAAGCCCAAGAAGAGAGGCCTGGAGCCTGCTGGAGGGATGGATGGCCCAGGGGTCTGCGCTGGGTTTAAGGAGCTCTAGTCCCAGTTCCCAGGCCCCAAGGTCATAAAGACCCTAGACTAGGCTCCGTCACCATGAAGCCCGATGACCTACGTGGACCTCCAACTCCAGAACCTCACTCACCATCTTACCTCCTGCCCCTCTACTGCTGAAACAAACACCCAAAGACCTTGTGCTCTTTTTGCTGATGTCTTCCACCTACCTGTGAGGCCACCACTCACCTGGTTAAGCAAGCGAGCAACGTGGTGGCCCGATTCTCCCTCCCCGACACACTGCCGCTGTCTTCGTTCCAGACCCAATACCTCCCGCCCACCTTTTCCCAAGGCCTGTGACGTCCAAGGCGGCGGCCACCAGACACGCGTGGCCTCAGGGCACTGGAAATGTGGCAGGCCTGACCAAAGAGGGGCTCCAAGTGTAAATCACAGCAGAGCTCAAAGAATTAGGGGAAAACGTGTGAACTATCCCGTTAATATTTTTGTATTAGATACTGTTTGTTGAAAGGATATTCAATTATTATATGCTGAGACCATACTTTGGATATAGTACATTACATTAAATGTACCTAAATGAACTCCACTGCTTCTTTTTGCTTTTTTAATGTGACAACGAGGCGATTTTACTCCACACCTGGGGCTCACATCCGGTTCCCAGGGGACAGCGCTGCCCAGGGCAGCCCTCAGTTTCTTTGCCGGCCTCCCCCTGTCGTCTGTCTTCCCCGCCCACCCTCCCCAGAGTCCTCCAGGCGGCTGCCCCGTGACCCTCCGATCTGGCTGCCTTCCACCAGCAGGGGCAACTCAGCCCAGAAGGCACCTCCTCCAGCAGGGGGGGGTCCCTCAATACCATTCTCCCCACACCCCCTTCCCCCCTACAGGGCCTCCTCTCTCCCAGGCTCTGCCGTGCGGTGTCGCACATGGGACGTGCCCTGCACTGGGAATATGACACAGAAGGTGATGGACAGGAGCCCTCACCTAACTTAGAACACAGCGGGGGGCGACAGAGAAAATACCCTGTCAAATACTCTAGCAAAACTAGAGTCACAGGAGTAGTTATGATATAATAATGAGGCATTAACAGCAGTAGTCACTTACAGACAGCAGACCATGTGCCGGGCACAATTCTAAGCAAACCACGTGTATGATCCCGCTTAATCCTCCTAACGACAGTATCAGACAGGTACTAGTATGATTCCTACTGTAGAGATGAGAAAACTGAGGCCCAGAGAAGCTATGCAGTTCGCCCAAGGTCACACAGCTCGTGAGTGATGGAACCAGGACACTGCTCTTCCACGCTGCGCCCACTCCCAAGATGAATGATCGCACAGGTGCTATGGACACAGAGGGGCAGCCCGGACCCCACAACAGGTGGGGTGAGAAAAGACATTACAGAGCAAGTGATCTCTACACTACAGGCGAATGTTCTGAACCAGAAGTTCTGGGGTGACAAGGTCTGGAGGAACTAGAATCAGTTCACTGTGTCTGAGGGGGAGAGAAAGGGCAGCAGGTAGAGGAAGACAGGGCTTTGCTCATCTGTGGTTGCAGAAGGGGCTTTTCTAAAGAGCCTGCAGGGTCTGTGAAGCCATGAGACAGGCCGACCCAGAAGCCTGGCGAAGGACAAACCAAAAACCGGGGAGATGGGCCCCTCGCATGGCTCCCTGATGTAAGAGAAGGGGGCCCTGCAGCGCTCACTCCCTGTCCGATGCGCCAGCCAGAACCTCCCGTCTTGACCAGTGGGAAACCCAGTCCTTGTGAGGAATTCTAGTGGCCCTGCCTAAGGGCTTCTGAAGATTGTACTAATTTTATCCGACGGAGACATACACCTAGACGTTAAGGAAATTTCTGATTACAAGGTTATGGAGTAGAAATGTTACAAAACCACCAGCTTAAGCATTTCCCCAAAGCAGCCAACAGGGATTCAAAGTAACCCCCAAAGCACATCTTCCTGAAGCATCAGAATTTTTGCTTAAGGGCTTGGGGTGAAGGGGGAGTTAAATGATCAAATAGTTAAGCAAACATGACACATCTGAGTGGACTGCAAACTTCACTTTCATTGTAAAGATGAAACGTGAGATTTAGAAGAAATGCTTATCTTGTCAGTCAATTCAAGCAACACCACAAGGACACCCCCTAGCCCCCAACACACACACACACACACACACACACACACACACACACACACGGGTTCATTCTTTTTTTTATTTTAGTGACAGCACATGGTAGGAAAGTGGGACAAGCAATACGCAAAGATTCCTACTGGCACCTGGGAAGTACAGTGATTTTGTTTTTCAAGTGGACATCCTCCCATAAATATCTTCATAAATGTTAAGACTGGTTATTTTTTACAGTGTAAAGCTGGCACCGGCTGGAGGAAGGTGAGCAGCGACTGAATGTCAGGTGAGTCGCGACTGAATGTCAGGTGAGTCCTGGTTCTGATGCTGCTCTCAGCACCACCTCCCTGCGAGTCATCTATCGTCAGCTCCTCTGCGGCGCTCCATCGATCTCCGCCTATTTATCATGGCAAGCGTTGAACTAAAATTTTTACATACCTTCTCTCTTAAGATGACAAGTCTGGGAAGTTTACAAGGGCCTCTCCTATTCACCTTTGTACCTCAGGAGCCAACGCAGCCTGGTACGTGGTAGCTGCCAAGTGCTGTTACAACCGTCTCTAGGTGAACCGCTACCTCAAATGCAGAATTCTGCTAAAATTTAACAACTAAAAAAAAGAGTGATGTTGGCGAGAAGTATATAAGGATAATGACAAGGGTTGACCTTTCAGACTGAAAACTGGTAAGATTCAGTCCTCGTCTCACTGGACCTCACAGTGAAGAGCATTTGACACCATGCGTGGCTCCCTCCTGGCAACCCTCTCCCCGCCTGGAATCCAGGACGTGCACCTGGCGGTGGTCCCTCCTTCTCATTGTACCTTCCCGGATCCCCTGCTCTAGTCTAGAGTATTAACAATGGGCTGCACAAGAGCCCTAGCCTCACTCTTCTCTTCTAACCATCTGCTCTAAATGACCTCGTCGAGGCCTGGCAGCATATACCACCTATGCAATGGTAACTCTTAAACTCCTCCCCAAATTTCCATATCCGACTACCTATCTGAAACCTCCACTGGAGTCTAGAAGCATCTCCAAATTAACATGTCCAAACCAAAGCCATCTCCAGACCTCCCGACTGCTCGAGTCAAAACCTCGAGGGCTCTCTCTCTCTCAAACCCCATTTCCAATCTGTCAGCAAAACTGTCACTTTCTACTACCAGCCCCTAGTCCAGGCCACCACTGCATCCTGCCCCATCAACAGTCCCCTTGTGGGACCACATATGCCCTCCTATCTAGTCCTCATAGAGCAGAGTGAGCCTGCTAAAATACACAACACATGGTGCCACTCTCATGCTCAAAACCCTGCGATAGCTTTCCATATCACTCACAGTAAAATTCAAACTCCTTACCATAGCCCACAATACCCTAACCCCCTTTCACTCCCTTTCACTGACCCCCTTTCACTCTCCTAACCGAAGCGCCTATCACTCCCTCACTCTCTCCCTCCCTCCACTCCAAACACACTGGTCTCTCTGTGCCCCTCAAACATCCCAAGCACATTCTTGCCTCAGGGCCTTTGCACAGGCTATACCCTCTTCCGCCAGATGTTTACAAGACTTGCTCCCTTTACTTTATTCAGGTTTTCTGCTCAGTGTCAGCTCCCAAGGAGAAGTCTCCTCAGCAGCAAAGAGTTTAAGTAAGAAATATCAAAAGGGGGCAGTGCCAGGGGGCAAATGCCTGTTTAGTGGTGACGGTCATGCAGACCGACACAATTTAACGTATTTGTTTGAACTGAAAAATAAAATTTTTTAAGTTTTTTTGTTTCAAAATTCTTTTAGGGGACCAAAAAACACTGAATACCTCTGCTCTATCGATTATGACTCTAGAATTGTGCTGTTGGATACAGGAGTCACCAGCCACATGTGGCATTTAAATTGCTTAAAATTAAATAAAATTTAAAATTTAGTTGCTCAGTCTCACCAGCCACAGTTCAAATGTTCATAACCACACGTGGCTACAGGCTACCGGAATGGACAGTGCAGAAGACACTTCCATCCTCCAGAAAATTCACAAGGCAGAGCCGCTCTGGGGTCTTGATCAACTGCCTAATAAAGGACTGACTTTGTTTCTAGAGGAAATCCTGGATTTTACCCACAAGCATTTTTACGGCCCCAAATGCCAACAGCAGGTGAGAGATTTCCATCTACGTGACAATGCCTACTGGGAACCCAACTTTCAAAACGGAATGTTCACCCGATAGCCCGATAATCTAGTTTCCAAAGAACAGGGCTCCGGCTCTCCACCAGTAATATACAAAATTAGTATTTTAGACTCTTTTTTTTTAATTGAGTTGAGATTCACAGATATAAAATTAACCATTTTAAAGTGAATAATTCAGTGGCATTAAATATACTCACAATAATTTAGACTCTTGATGACCTAAAGAACTGTCAAATTATCTTCTGTCAAGAGCCTATCCATGACCTAATTAATAGACCAGAAGTCTCGGGAAGATTGCCTACGACGTGCAACCCGCCACCTCGGACGTCCTCAGCCCACAGACTTCACCGAGCAGGCTCTCTGGGATACATCACCTGGGCCAGGTCAAGGCAGCCCTCACAGGACAGCTTTCGCCTCGTAGCCCTGAGTGCTACACTCCCTCGGACAGTATCATCCAGGGTCAAGGAAGGAACTAGCAGATGAAAAACAAACAAAAAACCCAAAACTATTTCTACATGTGTTGTAAAACTACTCTTGTCAAGAAAAGTATTTGTGATGCCTGTCGACACCTCCTACATATAAAATACACCAAGCACAATTTCTCTTAGGATTTCAAGCCAGGAAAAAAAATATATCTCTGGGGGGGGGGGGGGAAGTTTCCTTCTTTCTGATGAAGAGAAAGATACATCCTTCCTGCTTCCCTCTGCAAACTCACCAGGGCACTCAGCCCAGCAGCCAGGGCCGCAATTAGCATATTTCCTCGCTCTCCATTTCAGAACCTGATTTCCTGTTTCTATTTCACTCACACACACACACACACACACACACACACACACGCACGCATGCACACGCACACTTTTGTCAAAATGTCTCAAATCCTTTTTGGAAAAATATCGGCTAAGGACTATAACCTAAATTTCTATTAATTCCATTTACCCTCTGCCACTAATCATACATTAGAAAATTTGGGAACAACAATATCAATCTTAATATAGGACTAATTCACCCTAAAATAACATCTTATAACAACTAAAGTTTCTCTGCTTGTCTTTAATGCCAAATGAAGGCCAAGCACCTTCTGATCGAGAGATCCACACAGGTACCCACGCTGACCTGGAGATGTGCAAAGTACAGCCTGGGAGGCCAATGGGCAGGAAACGGCTGGCACCCACTGAAGAAAGCGTTTTGAAATTTTTTCTTCCAGGAATGAGGAGACCGAATTTAATATCAAATTGTGAAAAATCTTTTTCGAGGAGAAAAAAATTGATTTTATCACCTGTAATAACAGCTTTTCAACTTACGAAACCAAGTACTATCCAACGTTTTATATGAAGTATTTGTGACCGGGATGACTTTGGGAAAGAAATTTAAACAACGACTTTCTGAAAGATCACTTATATTTTCAAACAAGGCACTCTCTTCACATTACTAAAGAGAGTGCGCTGTGTTAAGCGACAACTGGCTGGTACCCAGCAAAGATTTACTCCAGAAATAATGAGGTGAACTGTGTCGGCATTACCACGTGTGGATCAGTCACTATATCCTCTCTACCACGTGTGGATGATTCACTATATCCTCTCACTATCTAGCAGGGCCCATGCGGTTAAGAGGTGAGAGAATAACGGTAGAAATACAAAGCTTACACTGGCTACGCACTCAACAAAACACTGTCTTTTTCTAGGTCTACTCGTTACATCTTATATTCCTGTGATTTAAATAATTTGTCTTATTTGGTTATACACACTGAGCTGTCCAACATGCATGTCACTAGCCACATATGGCTATTTAAACTTAAATTAACTACAATTAAATTAAATTAAAATTTCAATTCCTCAGTCTCACTCGCCTCATTTCAGATGCTCAGGAGCCCCATGTGGCTGGTGGCTTCCATACCAGACAGAGCAAACAAGGACCATGCTCACCATCACAGCAAGTTCACAGACAGCACTAGGCTATACATTTCCTACAAGCACGTTACTGTGTGACATCCAAAAACATGGCAAACTTTCTTTAAAAAAATAATTTGGAAAACACTAGATACTTTCTGACAAACTTCAGTACACAGCTAAGTATATTTAGAGGCGTTTTTTTCCCCCTAAACATTGAATTAAATGAAAGTATATGACAGGCCTGGATTGCAGCCACTCTCTAGTATTTCCATAATGTGAAGGGAGCGCTTCATTTTACACAGATTGTAGACTGCGGTTCAAAAAAGTAGTATGTACAAACCCCACACATGGTATTTGAGAAACACATTATATCTGGACATTAGACAACAAGAGGTTTTCCACTTACTTCTTTCTGATCTCGCTTTTCAACCAATATTGTTATAAAACGCAAAAACCCACGGTACATAAAGTTTGAAGAGGATAAGCCAACGGGCCCCGTCCCTCATCTGCAAACAGGAGCAAAGACGCAACTGTGACCTTTCCTACAGAACAACACTTGGGCTCCAGCCTCTGCCAGCTCTAAAACGCCAGAGCTCCAAGCAGCAAACTTCAAAGAGGGGCAACAGTGTTATGAGTTGCATAAAAATCGTTTCCAAAGCTGCAGACCTCACATACTCAAAAATGTCAATCACCTCTTCTTTGGCAATGGTTTTAAAATGTAGCTACTAAATCCAACTACAACAAACTATTTTCTTTTTTGACTGTCTCACTTCAAAACATGAAGTCGCTTTTTAAAGAAAAAAAAAAAAAGATTAGGAAAGGAAACAATAAACTGGTACGACCCTCACACACCAAGTGAGTTCAGAACTGCGGGCAGTGCTACTTCCCCAGGAACCCGCTCACCAAACAAATCCAACACTGCAGTTTCAGCTCAAGGTGTGTGAGAACCCACGGTGAAGACACAGCAAGATGCCAGCCAGGACGACCGGATGAAGTGGATCGCTGCATTTGTGGTTAACAGCTGTAACTTTAGATTTATATTTAACCAAGTCAAGACTGACTATATATAGGTGTAAACAGAGTTCGCGGGTTAACCTCTTGGATGCTGGAGGGAACGCCAGCCAACTTCCCTCGCAATACAAAACAGGATGCTGGCTTCACCCCTGCAGCCTCAAGTTGCTAAACGCTGAAGAGATGGTTTTCGCCTTGGTCAAAATTGGGAAGAAATTAAACACTGAGAAAGAAGTTAGTATTTTATCTATAGTATCCCATTTCCTAGAGATTCAATTAAAAAGAAATACAGCAGCATGATAGCAATTTTTGCCCCCCCCTTAAAACTATTATGAATTTGTGTTTGCCCAATGGAGAATCTGATACATCGGTTTTTAGGGCGCTGAGATAATGATGTTCTATTTTACACAACAAGGGCAAGTTTTTCTATTTTATGATGAAGAGTAGAAAAGGGGAGAAAAATTCCAAGAGCTCATTTCAACAACCACATTTACAAAAGTTATAATAAAACGGTTAAGACTCCCTGAGGGCTCACTGAGTGTCCTGCACCGTGCTAAAACGTCACCGCCAAACTTCACCTCCTTTAATCCTTGTAAGAATCTTGTGCAATTGGTACAATTATTATCCTCAGCAAACTAAGGTTTAGGGACGTATCCAATTTTTTTACCAAGTCAAAATTTTTGCCAAGCAAAACACTGGAAGAGCGAGACTCCAATGCAGTTCCTGTGCCCTAAAACCCATGGTCTCCACGGCTCTGCACGCGCCCGAGTCCCCTCAGCTACCTCCTGCCAGCAGGGACACACAGAGCCCAGTGAGGCCACTGGACCCAAGAGCAGGCGTGAGGCGTCTGAACTATGAGGAGAGAAACTCTAAATGAAACAAGTAAATGGACACCTCTGCCCATTCCCTTATTCTTGGAACTATATTTATATTTAATATGAATTATCATGCTAGCATCTAACACAGCACAGCACTGAAAGGATTTCCACTCAAGTCTGCAACGAGGGAAACGTTAAAACCGATCTTATAATCCGGCTCATTTTTACTCTATAGGTGACTAGTTTCTTCCTTTTTTTTTCCCTTCACCAATGACACCCTAGCTTAGGGACCTTACTTATATGAAAATATTGATTTTTTAACTTCCTTGCAAAAACTAAGGCTGTGAGCTTTAAACTCGGCTCTAAGGACTAGACCTTTTCCAAAATCAGACCCTGGAATATTTCCTGCCTTAAGCTAAGTCTTCTACCATCGTTTCAAAGTAAGAGGGACGCCTGGCTGAGTCAGAAGTTGAGTGATTGAAGGCACTGAGCACACGAGCCACTATGGCCTCTGACCCCAGCGTGAAGGATGGGGATGCTCCGTTAACATCCCCAGAGTTTGGGGGACGAAGGTTAAAGTGAAAAGGATATCAGATATTCAGAGAACTGTAAAAATAAAATACTACCTAACTTTTCACCAAATCATCAACTTTTTCCCTGAAGAACTCTCACTTATCTCCTTTAATCCATGGTGTGCCTCCATGTGTTTCATCAGCTTTCCTTTGTGAAAATGTCCTTGCAGTGTTAGAGCCGCCAGAAGCGGAGTTAGCTTAGTAGTGAGTGGGCCGAGTTAAAGCAACGCTAGCGCACCACGCTAGGTCACTGCCCCAGTGCCACGGCGTTCCATGGCTACTCACAGATCACCTGGAGATTTACAGCTGCAACTCCAGAGAAGGGAGAGTAACAGCGAAATGTCAAGGTTAAGGTAAATTCTCCATAAGTCCCCACTGTCTATTTCTAGCCACTTCCATGGTGGTATTAAAGTTCGACCATCGCTTCATGCTGACATTTTGAGGTATTTCCAACATTAACAGTGAAAACAAACACATCACAACTCTGAATAATCCCACAATTGTATATGATGTTTTTCTAAGTTAAAGAGAATGTTCAGACTATAAGAGTCTATCTAGAGGCGTAACCTAAAAATTGAACCCTAATTTCAAGTATTACCATATTCAGTAAGAACTCTAAGTCTAGGACTTCCCTGGTGGCACAGTGGCTAAGACTCCACACTCCCAATGCAGGGGGCCTGGGTTCAATCCCTGGTCAGGGAACTAGGTCTCACATGCATGCCGCAACTAAGAGTTCACATGCCACAACTAAGGAGCCCGCCTGCCTCAATTAAGATCCGTTGCAACCAAATAAATAAGTAAAATAAAAATTAAAAAAAAGAGAACTTTAAGTCTATATACTGCCCCTTCATTTATTTTATTTTATTTTATTTATTTATATAGCAGGTTCTTATTAGTCATCTGCTTTATACATATTAGTGTACATATGTCAATCCCAATCTCCCAATTCATCCCACCACCACCCTGCCCCCCCGGCTCTCCCGCCTTAGTGTCCATATGTTTGTTCTCTACATCTGTGTCTCTATTTCTGCCCTACAAACCAGTTCATCTGTACCATTTGTCTGGATTCCACATATATGCGTTAATATACGATATTTGCTTTTCTCTTTCTGAGTTACTTCACTCTGTACAACAGTCTTTAGATCCAACCACATCTCTACAAATGACCCAATTTCGTTCCTTTTTATGGCTGAGTAATATTCCATTGTACATATGTACCACATCTTCTTTACCCATTCGTCTGTCGATGGGCATTTAGGTTGCTTCCATGACCTGGCTATTGTAAATAGTGCTGCAATGAACATTAGGGTGCATGTGTCTTTTTGAATTATGGTTTTCTCTGGGTATATGCCCAGTAGTGGGACTGCTGGGTCAGATGGTAATTCTATTTTTCGTTTTTTAAGTAACCTCCATACTGTTCTCCATAGTGGCTGTATCAATTTACATTCCCACCAACAGTGCAAGAGGGTTCCCATGTCCCTTCATTTAAAAGTACATCCAGAAATTTAACTTTATTAAAGTTTTGGAAAAAGGATGATCTGAAAGTCCTTGCCTATTCACTAGCATCTCAGGGAAATCCACCCTGAGATGCTCCTGACCTCCTACGATAAACAAGAGGCAGGGACTCCACAGCCCACCAAAGGGCAAGGGTGGGATTCTTATGCTAAGGCTGCACACCTGTCCAGCCAGCCCATGACAAGGCAGGAGAGCACAAGTTAACATCATTGGAGAAACTCTTAACCAGGTTTTTCCAACATCACCACTTGCACTGCCTTCGACATTCTCCAACTCTACGCCCACAGCCAAAGCAAACAAACAAAGCAAAAATGCTCTTGAGATTAAGACCTCTTTACTTACAACTTAAAACAACTGTTCTTACTTTCACCCAGTTAGCGTTCAAGTCTAAGAATTCTCCTGAGATCTGTGGTACAGAATTATCTGGAGTTAAACTAAACACAGAAGGCAGCAGAGAACAGACCAGAAACGCTATAAAGCAGATGAGAAATACCATGCTCTTCACGAATGGGCATCAAAATGGCGTGTTTCCTTCAAATAACTTCCTGGGTGCTGATTTTGATTCAATCATTAAATGAAGAATTAAGGAAATCCCACCCAGTCTTCCCAGACCATCGCTCTCATCATTCAATCCAGACCAGGACACAAGCAAGCAGAATCACAAGCGCCTCTGTATCTATGTTGACTTTTTAAAATGGTGCCAATTTCTTGGCCTTTTCCCAACTTCATTTAAGTTCTCCACTAGTACCCTGACCCAGTGCCATGGCCCAGCCCCTAGAAGGTCTATGTTTTTTACACTAAGTGAAGAAAAATTGAAACCTCACTCGTGGTGACACATCATCACCTACGAAGGTTTTGCAAGGCAAAAGCACAAGTAGGGCTTCCCTGGTGGCGCAGTGATTGAGAGTCCGCCTGCCGATGCAGGGGACATGGGTTCGTGCCCCGGTCCGGGAAGATCCCACATGCCGCGGAGCGGCTGGGCCCGTGAGCCGTGGCTGCTGAGCCTGCGCGTCCGGAGCCTGTGCTCCGCAACGAGAGAGGCCACAACGGTGAGAGGCCCGCGTACAGCAAAAAAAAAAAAAAAAAAAAAGAAGAAAAAAAGCACAAGTAAAAGTTTGCTACTGACTTCCTTCACTGATAAAGAGCTGTATTCAGTAACAAAGGAAGAATGAAGGCCATCTCCCCATGGTTACTTACAGATTATCTACAGACTGACAGCTGTAACTACAGAGAATGGAGACTACTATTAGATAGCAAGATTAAGATAAATTCTCCAAGTTAGGTCCAGCGATGCTTTTCCCTTAACTGTCCCCCTGAGCCTTTTCCCAATTCTCCTCTCCCGGCCAATTATCGCTCTGCAGTGCCAGAGACTGCCTTTCTGAACAACTGATAAAACGAAGAAGAAAAGGCAGCAGAGAATAAACAGGTGAAAGGAAAAAGAGTGGAGGGGGCCAGCAGGGGCACGTGGCAGTGCATGTGTAAGAGTGAAAATGAAGGCTTTCTCCCTCATCCTTGGAGGACCAGTCTCATAAAGAAACAAGCATCAGAGACAGAGGGGCAAAGAAAGGTTGAGCGCTGTGTGTGTGTGTGTGTGTGTGTGTGTGTGTGCTGGGTGTGTGTGTGTGTGTGTGTGTGTGTGAATAACTACTAAAAGGATCCAAAAACCACTTGAAACTAAATGGCTGTAATCCACCTTTCTGAGAAAAATGTTATTTTTTTCCCCACAAGAAAATAGACAGCCTTCTTTGAAATCTAAACAAATGAAATTTCACTTTGATAATCTATCTTTTCAGGAACTGATACTGATACTATACACACACACCCCTCCAACAATACATGTATTGTTCATATATTAAAAAATGCTACTAAGTTTCCAACCTTACAATGAGGGTGCTAACACCTGTGCTGCAGGTTGACTGTTGTCATTAAACAATTTTAAATTTATTTATATGTGCATTAGTCTTGCTTACACTCTGACTTGTTTTCCAAAAGAATTAGAAGCAACGGCTATGGAAAGAGTGTAGCTCTGCACTGTCCAATATGGCAGCCACCAGCCACATGGGGCTACTGGCTTGCCTTATGCAGATACAAATGCAGAAGGGCTCTGCCTGTAAGTACACACCGGATCTCAAACAGCTGTGTAAAATGTCTTTTTATTCTGATTATGTGGTGGAATATCCTGGATATATTTGGTTAATTAAATATACGATACTAATGCGTGGTTTCTTTTTTTTTTTTAATGTGGCTACTAGAAAATTTAAAGTAACACATGTGCCTTGCATTCACTGCTCCCATTATATTTCAGTTGGACAGCACTGGTCTACAACATAGTAGGTAAACAAAGAAATGAAGGTCAGGTCATACCTAAATAACAAAATTCCCTGTCCATCTCAGTGAAGGCCTTGACCTCCTCCCCAGCTTCCAGCACACCGCCAATCTCTGTCCTTAACACAGTGCACAGCACATAACAGGCACTCGATAAATGTTTCTTTAATGGAGCTGAATGAAGGCAAACAAGTTACAAGACTAAAAAGCAGTATCTAAAAGTGGCTTCTTAAAAGTTAAGAAAACCCACTGGCTACTTGGGACACCTAGCAGATGGTTAACATGCAGGCTTTGAAAGTAAATTTAAAGACGAACTTCTTATTACCTACAACATTTTTTGACAGTCCCAGGAAGCAATACCCTTTTACAAAATAAAAGCCACTAAGACGCGAGGCTAACATTTAGTATTCGGCTCATTTCATGCTTTCAGACTGTGGGGTGAAAGGACAGATGGAGTAGACTGCTTTTCTTTGCTCTAAGTCTACACTTGGCGTTTTCCATTTTAACCCACCGAAACGCTGCCCTCTGGATAAACCAGCTATGCTCGAGGGAAATGCCGGGCAGTGCTCACTGAGCGGTAATATATATGAACAGAGGTGGTCAGAAGAGACATCTTCAGTCTTTGGGAACAACAGGAGGCTCTGGGAGCGCCTCATGGACCAGGGAAGTCGAGAGCAATCGGGGAGGGGCAGGCGGCCTTAACCCACGATGTCCTGAAGGCCGGCACGTGGGAGAGCAGGGCTCCCCCTAACAGTGCTGCAGGGCAGCTGCTCCAAGCAGGTCTAACCATGGGTGCCTGTCCCTGAACGTGGGCACACTCACCACAGCCCCTGGGAGCCACTTAGGTCCAAACTGGGTTTTCTTCAGAGATGATCCGTTTCCCCATCTCCACCAGACGTCTTTAGGGGTGTGAAAGTATAAGTCCGTCCGGAGTAGTATTCAGAGAGATACGATTCAAAAGGCCCTTTCCTCTACTTCTGAGCACAGTTTGCATAAATGAGGCATAAGATGCGTGCCTATTTTTTCCATAAAAATGTATTTAGTAGTTGCAGTTACTCTGCTCGTGTCTGCAATTCTGTATTTACCGGGTGAACCGAGAGGATTTCTCTACTTGAGATTTACCGGGAAAAGGTTTCCCAGAAAGGCTATTGTTTAACGATATTCGTAACACATCACGGAAAGACAGAGGACTGGAGAAACTGCACCACTGATTCTTCTGGATCTGTTTTATTTTAATCTCCAGGGGAAAATTAGGACACAGAAATTACTATCCACCACCTCAGTCTTAGTGATCCTTTGAAAATGCTTTCTGCTCTGTCCTGCTTCACCATGATTGTATTTAATGAGGGGAGCACACATAAATACACCCAACATACACTTAATCCAAGGACACAATATTGCAGATCCTAAAAATCCCACCAGGATCTGCCCGTCTGTGAGCGTAATCTGTGAAGGTACCTACACCTGTGTAGGCCTAAAAGCAGGATGAGTTATTCAGAAACTCAGAAACTCCCCTGGAACCTCGAAGGACAACCCAAGTAACCAGTCTTCCTTAGACAAGCTCTTCAAACAAACAAAACGACGTGCTGCGCTCTCCTTCCAGGTGGTCCTTGCTGGCGTCCACCTGGCTCCGTTCTCTGCTCCCTTCCTGCTGCCGAGGACGGTGCCGGCTCCCGCCAGGTCCTCCCAGTGCACCCGTGGACCCGGGGCCTGGTAGGAGCGTCCTGCAGAGGGGTCCCCCAGGCCCCGGCCCCACATGCCAGGGACACAGGCGCACTCTCTTCACCCTCACGGTTGCCAATCCTTAAACTCTCTCCTCCTCCACCCTTGTGCGTCCTCCTCTCAACTCAACTGATGCTCCACAGCTCAGCAGAGCTGTCGCCTGCCCCGGCACGCCCACCCACGCTGGACCCGGCGCTGCCCCCAAGCACGCGAGCTCACCTCCGTGTTGCGCCTTCCAGGGGCTTCCTGCACCACCTCTGCCCCGACCGGCCCTTCCTCTCTCCCAGGGAGCAGAAGGTGAAGCCTCAAGGTCTGCTAACTGCTCCCAGAAGCCAAGGGAAGGAAGTGCAACAACTCTGACCGTACTTAACACTGGAACAAGTGCTTGAGATTATTTCCTAAACTCTGCGACAAGCAACTGTAAACATCTGCCCGATGATAACGGATCATTTGTGAGTGCCCACCGCGTGTCTGACATCATGTTAAATTCTGAGAGACGTCATTGCTAATCTCTCTATGGCTCTAACCAGGAAGGTGTATCGTCCCTCATTTTGGAGAGAATGCAGCCAGGGCCCTGAGGTTAAGGAACCTGCCCGAGGTCGTGGGGTGAGAAACCAGCTGCTGATTCTCTGGCTCAGGAACTGCAGGCTCCGAGACCTACGCTCCTGCCCCCACACCGGTGGCTCTCAGGGTGCGGGACCTGCGAGGTCAGGACCGTTTTTTCATAAGGACCCTGAGATGTTCTCCGCCTCTCACTCGCCTTCTCTCCAGGCGTGCACGGGCTTGGCCAGAGGCTCCTGCAGACTGCACGCAGAAGTGGCTATGAGAATCCAACACTTCGGAAAATGTAAAACAACGCCGTTAATGTTCTGTTGTCTTAGAAAACAGCTGCTTTTCGGTTAAAAATGTGATGTACGTTAACGCATGATGGTTTATTATTTTTACTGATTTTAAAAACGAGTAACAAATATTTCAAACTGTCCTCAGTTTAAATTTCTAAGACAACAAATACCAACACATAAAGTCCACATAAACAAAGGATCTTTGGAGTCACCAGTAATTTTTAGGAGCATAAAAGGGTCTGAGATGCAGAGAAAGACAAACACTGTATGACTCCACTTACATGTGGGACCTGGAAAAGCAAAACAAGTGAACAAACATAACTAAACAGAAACAGGGTCACAGATACAGAAAACAAACAGGTGTCTGCTGGAGGGGAGGGGGTTGAGGAGAAGAGAAATAGGTGAGGGAGGTTAAGAGGTACAAACTTTCAGTTACAAGACAAATGAGTCACAGGTGTGAAATGCACAGTGTGGGGAATGGAGTCCACAATTATGTAATATCTTTGTATGGTGACATATCGTAACTAGACTCACTGTGGTGACCAGTTTAAAAGGTATAGAAATATCAAAGCACTGTGTTGTGTAACAGGAACTAACACAGTGTTGTAGGTCAATTATACTTCAAATACAAACAAAAAATTCACAGAAAAAGAGATGAGATCTGTGATTACCAGAGGCAGGGGCTGGCGGAGGGCGAACTGGAGGAAGGTGGTCGAAAGGTACAGACTTCCAGTTGTAAGATAAGTAAGTACCAGGGGTGGAGCATGCAGCGTCGTAAGTATAACGAACACTGCTGTATGTTACAGACAAAAGCTGTTAAGAGAGGAGATCCTAAAAGTTCTCATCACAAGAAATGTTTTTTTCTATTTCTTTCTTTTTGTGCTTAGATGATGGGTGTCCACTGAAGTTACTGTGACAATCACTTCATGATGTAGGTAAATCAAATCATTATGCTGTGGCCCTTATACACTTTATACAGGGCTATACGTCGACTGTATCTCAGTAAAACTGGAAGAAAAAATTAAAATATAATAAATTATTTAATGATGGATGGATGGATGGATAGATAGAAAAACAGGTCTGAGAATGAAAAGGAGAACCACTATCCTAATCGGCTGTTGACACAGAAGCTAGGTTTTCTCCTTCGTTGTAAATTTTTATCAAATCATCAGGCTCGTCTGGAGCTTCCATTAAAGACTGTGTCCAGACAATGAACATGTGGCCTGATGAACTCTGGCCTCGGTTCTAATATTTTTCTTTGCTGACTCTTTAATATAAAGTTAAACTTATCTTCAAAGATACTTTAACATGCGATAGAATTTAGAAAATATCTGTTCGCTACCCATGAAACACCTAAAAAGCATAACTTCTATTTTTTTTTCAAAGTAATAACTCAAGATAAAAAAGTCAACAAGCGGGCTTCCCTGGTGGTGCAGTGGTTGAGAGTCTGCCTGCCGATGCAGGGGATACGGGTTCATGCCCCAGTCCGGGAAGATCCCACATGCCGCGGAGTGGCTGGGCCCCTGAGCCATGGCCGCTGAGCCTGCGCGTCTGGAGCCTGTGCTCCGCAACGGGAGAGGCCACAACAGTGAGAGGCCCACGTACCGCAAAAAAAAAAACAAAAAAAAAAAACATCAATATTTCAACTTAATCTGGTGATTTCCCTGCTGCACAGCATGGTTTCAAACCACCATCCGGTCATACATGAAATGCAAAATAATTTTAGTAGTTCTAAAGCAAAACAATAATAATAGATTATTTGCTAGAGTAGCACGTGAGTCAGTCCCAGGGAGAGCGAGGCGTTTAGGATTCTGTAACAGCATTTTGAACCTACCTCATTATCCTCACCACACCCAGCAACACGGGCAAAAAGGCGGGTAATATTTCCACAAGTCAAATTTCATGTGTCACAACTAAGGCTATATTTCATAATATGCAACCTGTTCCTTAAAAATAAAAGTAATTTTACATTGTATTTAGTACATCTGAAATGACATGAATTATAAAGTAAGGTTCGCATTGCAGGAGATCAGAAACTAAAACCTAGAGGAGAATTCACACTTAAGTATGCACCACCGGCTAGAGATCACACTCACTTGATGTGAGTATATTACCCTAATTAATCTCAACCCCTTTTGAGATGGGTACTATTTTTCCTGTTGTACTGATGACGAATCTGAGGTTCAGAGAGGTCAAGCTGCCTGAAGCCACCAAGCTAGTAAGCAGCAGACCTGGACTTCAAACACTTTGCTGATTTCAAAGTCTGTGCTCTTCTCAAGACTTTATACCTCCCTAGTATGATGTGCAGAACTGAGTGCTTCAAAAGCTGAAGCGGATGCAAAGGTGAGCAGAAATAAGAAAGCAAATACCGTGAGAAACGTTTAAAACATGCAACTGAACTTATAAAGATACCTCAAGTGTACTTGTTTGCACCCCTTAAACCGTTCCAAGTGTGCCTGCGATGGCACGCTCGAGAAAATGGAGCTGGAGAAAAAGGGAAATACACTTGGTGTCCCCCAGCGCTCAAGGACCCAGAGTCCGCCTACTCACACTCGTCCTCTGAAACACCCGTTGAGAAATCTGTGCTCTTAAAACTAAGAAACGCTGGAGGAGACCAACGATTCCCAACCAAGGATGGGATTATAGTCACAGGGGGTCTCCTTCAAACTGTGCTTGTCCTCCAGGGAGGAGAGAAGATGCTGGGACCAGCAGAAGTCTGAGGACCACTGCTCTGAAAAGATCCCATGTTTAGTAAGAAACTCCCAAGGAGCAAGAAAAGAATAATCCCTGGAAACTAAGTCATGTTCATTTCTGCCCTAGGAGCCATCCAGGTGGGCCGAGGCCCCAGCAGCTGGTAAGACGCCCTTTCTCATCCCCCTCCACGCTGTCCACAGTCTCAGGAGCCCGCTCCCATCACTGCAGATGAGGCTCCCCAGGAGGGAAGCGGCTCTCTCCCGGGCAGCGCAGGCCCGGTGGCTGAGGCCCACGTGGTCCCCGCTGACCTCGGGGCTCCTCCTGAGAATCTCCAAGTCTGCCGGACCTGTGAGGGCAGCCTTCCCGAAACCCCAACGAGTCCTGTGTCCTGAGGTCCCCAGGAGACTTTCCTGGCCTCCACTTCCCCAGTCCCACCAGGCCTGAAGCTTCTGATCTCCAATCTAAATGCCTCTCCACCCAGGATGCCCCAGAGGGCTTTGTTTCCTGACCCGACCCTTTTACTTGCACATAGTTTCATTCCCTTCTGTTCCCATTCCCCAATCCCGGGTCCCCGGACCAAACTGTCCTCACAGGCCTGGACCACAGGCTCACAGTTCATCTTCTGGTTCCCTGGCTATCCCCGCGCACTGTCTAGTTTGATATCACTGGCTCCCCAATGAAGTCCAAATCCTTTACAACAGAAGATCAGACCTCTACCACCTGGCCCTGCCCTGCAGCGAATTCATCGTCCCGTGCCCCCTCTAAGGAACCATCCCCTAACCTGAAATGCCATCCTCGGTTCACATCCCTGGCTATGTCCTAGCCAGATTCCAAGTACCCCAGGTGCTGCCTCTCTCTGAACACCTGTCACATAACCCTGCATGGTCTTTTACTATACTTTATACTTTCACGTATTGGTCATGTTTCCCCAAATTGATTACAGGTTCATTAGGAACAAGCATTGTGCCTTACAGCTCTAAAGATCACACTGTGCCATCCACGTACAGGGTTGCAATCGTAGTGGAAGATCAGTGCATATTTCTGAATAGCACTCTGAATAATCTAGACAGACATTATTTTTCCTAGAGCTAGAGCACAAACGCCAACATTTATAATGGAAAGATGTGTACGGGAGTACTAGAGCTTAAAACCTAAATCTGTCTGCTTATAAATTCTGTCGGATAAAATCCCAGCATACGAAAAGGAATACTTCTGCTTTTAGTACTAGGTATCCAGATCTCTCAGAGACCGCTTTGTGTGGCCTATCATTTACTGTGATTTTCTACAGTGTGCAAGTTAACACTAACATTCAACAACTGGTCCAATAAGTATTACAGAAGAACATATTTTGTAGCTTCCCAAGGGAAAAATAATAATTTTCTAAAAGATGTGGGAGGGACCATCACAAAAATATAAAACGTTGCTGGAAACCAAGTTTCTGTGTGTTTTTAAATCAGAGAGAGAGAAAGAGAGAGCGGGAGGGAGGGAGAGAGCGAGCACAGCATAGAAGAATAAAGGGAAGGAAAAAACAGTTTAGATCCAATGTCCGTCTCACTGCTGGCAGTGAGAACAGAGCTCCTTGCAGGCAGGACCCAGGCTTAGTTTTCTACGCACCCTCAGCTCCAGCACAACCCCTGGGACGGGAGGAGTCACGACTTTTTGAAAACGTGAATAAATACACAAGCCAACAGTGAGAGAGTAAAAAAAATAAATAAAGTAAAAGAGAGAGAGAGAGAGAGAGAAACAGAAAACAAGTGAGATGCTGGGCAGCTTACACGGCAGAACTCAAGGACCTCGGGACGAAGCAACGTCTGGCGAGGCTGAGAGGGAGCCCTGCGCGTCAGGCTCCTCGCGCCTGCGCCCCACGCGGCAGAGCGGGCAGGGCCACGCCCCCTTACCTGCGGCACAGGCACTTTCTGCGGGGCGCTCTGGGGCGAGGGGTGGAGCTGTGCCCAAGGCTGGTGGTGCGAGGGCGGGGGCGAAGCCTGGTGGTGCAGGCCCGGATGGGGCTGCAGCGGAGGGCAGCTTGGCAACTGCTGGAAGGCCGGCGGCTGCCCGGGGTGCTGCTGGCCAGGGAGCAGCCGGTCCTGGATCGCCTGCGGGTCTGTGAGGCCGACGCCGGGACAACCGTTGGCTCTCAGGTGCCCGGCCAGCTCCCTCGGCGCCGGGGACATGCCCATAAACGGACGGGACGGTTGCATGTTCCTGGGGCCCATGTTCCTCTGTCCGATCCCCATGGCGCCAGGGGGCTGGTGAGACGGCTGCGGGTGAGGCATATTTGGGTAACTGCCGACTTCCATCGGGATCCCGGCACTTCCGGGCCGGACTTGCGGAGGAGGGGTGCCCGCCGGGTTACTCATTGCTTTCATGGGTGACATGGGAGGCGGAGAGGCGTAAGTTCCCTGAGGCTGCGAAGGGTGCATAGTTTGCGTGTTCATTTGGTTAAGGGAGCCGCTGGGGTGGATAGGCTGCTGGTGCATGAGTCCTTGGCCACTGTTCGATGGGAATCCTACAGCGTTGGGGTATCTTGGGACGGACTGGTTCATTGGAGTATTATTTGTAAGGCCTAGATTCTGATTCATCCCTGTATTGTTAACTAATCCCTGATTTAGGTTACTGTAAGGATAGCGAGAATACTGCCCTGAGTTGTTTATAGTAGGTGAGGGGACGGTCTGGCTCCGAGAACTAAAGGTGAGGGTCTGCGGCCTCACGGCCCCTTGCGGGGGAGGGTTGGGGGAGAACCGGGGGCTGTGGGCTACGGGCTCCCCGTGGAGAGCGGCGGGGGGATGGTGGTGGAAGGGCTGCACCGCGTGGCGCAGGCTCGGCGCCACCCCGGGGCTCTGCGGGGGCACGTGCGACAGGTGGCCGGGGCCGGCGATGAAGGGGCTTCCCTGACCGAGGCCCTCCTGGCCCGGGGGAAACTGGCCCATCCTCGGCTGCGGCTGCCCGTGCTGCTGCATGGAGAAGTCCCCGCGCGCCAGGTAGCCGCCCAGCTGCTGCAGGTGCGGGGGGTGACCCTGCGCGGGGGGCCCCGACGGGGCCGCCTGGGGCTGTGGCGGTGGCGGCTGGTAGGGGGCTCGGATCTGGTCCGGCACCTGCACAGCCCGGGGAGCCCACATGGAGCCGCCGTCCACGAAAGACTGCCCCCCATGCCGCTCGTTCGGCAGGCCGGGGTAGACACCCATCTGGCCGCCGCCGCCGCCGCCGCTGCCACCGCCGCCGCCGCCACCACCGCCGCCAGCCCCGTGGGGGACCTGGGGGACGGGCGGGGTGTGGTACTGCGAGTGGGGAGACGCCAGTCCGTTCCCAGGGGCATTGCTCATCATTCTGTTCGGCTGGTCCATCAGATGCATCTTTT
Source organism: Delphinus delphis (assembly GCF_949987515.2). Lineage (NCBI taxonomy): Eukaryota > Metazoa > Chordata > Mammalia > Artiodactyla > Delphinidae > Delphinus > Delphinus delphis. The sequence goes on along the minus strand of NC_082699.1, from coordinate 7,903,048 downwards.
GCTGCTCGTACTGATTATAGTGATCGAAGTGGGTCAACTTGGTTTGATTCTGATTCGCGGAGGGATGGTGGAGGGACGGCTGTAAGGAGGCAAAGCCTTGGTCTATCGGCATCTGTTGACCCATGGGATTCACGGGATTTTCAGGGTAACCACATTCTCCCAGGCTTTCGAGGCCTTCGCTGAAAATATTCCCGTCCTCGCCGAAAAGACTCATCATTCCTGGATCCGCCATCTTCTCCCAACACACGGCTCCTCCAGACCAGCGCTCAGGAGCTTGTCTGTGCTTCACTTCACTGAGGGTTTGTCCTCAGAGCCTATAATCCTTGACTAATCTTCTTCACGTCACTCCATATTTCTCTAATTCTCTTGGACCCTGCAGTGTCAGGCAAATCTGGATAGAGGTCCTAGAAGGGGAGCGGGAGGTGGGGAAGAGGGAGGAAGAAAACAAAGAATTAGGAACAAATGATAAAAACTGCCGGCATTGTACGCATGTGAATTTGGTCTCCATCGACAATACTGATCTAGCCCCCTCACTGAGCTGTATTTTATAAATCTAGTTCACTTTAAGAGAAACTCATTAGCTTCTACCAGAAGCATTATTATGATCGGTTACTTAGAAAGCAAGCAAAACACTAACCTTAACCTTAAATTAATCCATTCACTCCACTTCCTCACGTTCCATTCTTGGATGGAACAGAACAAAAGAACACAACATGAAGCGGCAGCAGCTGCCACAGCAGGCCAGCAGATGTATGAATGTCGCCAAGCAGCCCATCTGCTGCACGAAAGCCCTGGAAATGCTCTGGTTACCAACAGCCCGCCCTTAACCTTATTCCCCTGAGCGGTGTAATCAGATGAGCAGCCAGAGCACCGAGGGCTGTGAAAAGCTCAACTTAGTTAAATTGACTAGAGGATTATACAAATACCAAAATCAGTCATTTCGTACAAATTGGATATTTACGGCCCACATACAACCAACTACAGAACGGCAAACAGAGGCGTCGAAGGAGAAAGCGGCGGAGGCAAGGATGCTGGCAGGCACGCTGGCGAGCGGAGCGGTAACTCATCATTTCCTTACGTCCGTCTGACGGCAGGAACACGCCAGGCTTTCGTTCTCCAGCAACACACGCCCGCCCCCCCTCCCCCCTGCCAGAGCAAGTCCCATCACGGGTCCCTCATCCACCCGAGGGCCCTGGGCTCTGGGGATGGACCAGGAGCCATGCGACCACGCGGACAAACTCTAGCTGGATGGACAGTTTCTAGACGATGACCATTCTCATCAGCAGAGACAGAAACACTTCCCCCAAACTGGTCAAAACTGAAACTTTTAACAGAATGAAGTTCAAAATGTCCATGCAGCCCTCACCCTCGCCTTGACCTCTTCTGGGACAAGGCAGACCGGAGCAGGTAGGCGGAAAGGTGGGCAGGCCTGCCCGTAGGCATCCCCTGTTTACAGCACACCGTGTAGACTAACTACTGCTCTGCGCTTTATGCAAACACTTGCTAACAGCTTCTGTGTCAGATGAAAATAACCAACTTAAAGAATGTTTCCACAATCAAGACAGGAAAGTGTTTTTGTTGAATGCTAATTAAATCAACGACCTAATAAAGAACTAATTCACATAGGAAAAATGTCCAAAATCTTAAACATCTCTGGAATTTAACTCATTTTTTTTCCTCTTTCATAAGCACTTGAAGCATTGTGTGATACTGCCCAACTTGAAAAAAACAGTATCTTGTTGAAGAATTTCAAAAGAGATATTACAAACAGGCCCCGCCATAAATCCTACTGACACACGTCCACAGGAGCACGGGAATGGGGACGGCTGGGGCGGGACTGGGGACGGCTGGGGTAGCAGTGGGGTGGAGGCAGCCAGCCCCACCAGAACCCACGCCCCCATTAAGGGGAGAACTCTGCCTCCGGGAAATGTATGTAAACAACATTCCTGCTCGCTGTCAGAACCACAGACAGCACACCTGAGAGGGTCTCCAGGTCGGCAGTACTCAGGCGACAGCTGTCAGCCAAAGCCAAAGGTCTCCTCACTCTGCCGCTAAGTGCCGTGAATTTTCTGATCTACTTTCTCCAGAAACAGAGGTCAGGCGGGTGGAAGTAAGGTGAGCATGAAAGCCATTTTATTTACAGACATGCTGCTTTAAAACCCAAACCAAAGAGAAGTCGAAATCTCCAGTGCCAAATGAAACAAATATTTATAAATTGAATTTACTCCTAAAAAGCCTACGCGGTCAGTCCTCATTTATTCAAGGCTCCTTCTAGCTTTCAAGGAAATAAATACGGGAATGGACTTGATAAGAACTTAAAACCAGCCGTGCAGACTAACCACTTACCAAAATAACCTTTCAAATTAGCTGAAGGAAGGTAACGTCTAGTTGCCTGTCCTGGGTGGCCTTTACAGGATAATGGTGGCTTCATCCTCCAGGGCCCAGCATGTGTCACGGGGAGGAACTGCTACGGACTGGATGTGTTCCCAGCCAGCTCCAGAGGGAAAGGAGCCCGGGGGAGGAGATGGCTCGGTCCACTGCCTGGAGGGGCAGCATGGAGTTGGCACTCACTTTATAAGGCTGAGCAGAAAGGGAAAAAGAACTTGACTACAGGCCCAGGGGAGGGGCAAAACAGAGCACTCACTGCGAGTAATCCTACCCGACAGTTGGGTCTCCAGTTCCCGGCTCCTTCCACCAAGAGGCCATTTCCCAGCAGCAGGAAAAATGGCAGCATTACCTGGTACAGCAAACGTGTCACCCACCACAGCTGCGACCACAGTCACGTGAAGTCCGGGCAGAGAAGTCCAAAAACTATGGCTTTAGTGTGTCACCGGTCACCACTTACGCCTGCTGGGGCAGCCACCACGGCCTTCCTGCCCCTTTTCTGACCTCAAGACTCTGGCTGGCGACTATGCTAGGAATCCATCTGGTAGCTGGATTTCATATTTCTGATCTGAGCTAATCTAATTAATTTATTTTTGTCTTTTTTAATTTGATCAAGACCATTTGAATGCCCACTTTCCCAAGTCACAGCTGCAACATTTAATTTTGTTCCTATCAAAGATATTCATTTAAAATTCCTTTTTGGAGTTTGCCCCCTTGTCTACATTCACTATCTACATTTTCTGTGTCTAAATCAGCACTGTCCAATGAGCCATCAAATCAAAGCCATATTTGTCTAAAATTTTCTAGTAGAGTCACGTTTAAAAAGTAGCCCCAAAGAGAGTGAAATTAATTTTCATTATTTTTATTTAACCAATAAAACCAACTTATTGGTTAAATTTTATTTAACCAATAAAACCAATTTATTTATTGGTTTTATTTAAATAAAACCAATATATGCAAGTAATTACATATTACTTCAACATGTAATCGATAGAGATGAGACAGTTTACATTTTTTGGTACTGAGTCTTTGAAACCCGGCAGTTCGCACTTACAGTATATCAATTCCAACTGGCCACATTTCAAGTCAAGAAGGTGCACATGGGCGCAATGGCTACTATACTGGACGGCACAGGTATAGATTATTAAAAAGAAGAGGCAGAAATGCAAGTTATCAGTGTTACCAAATAATTCTCATCATTATCACTTGGGAAATAAATATTCAAGTTGTATTTACATTTGATTTGGCTTTAAATGAAAATCACGTTAAATCTCAAATAGCATTTATGTATTCAAAATATATTTACTGAGCCTCTACTATGAGCCAGGCACTGATCACAGCTGCCAGAGATCTATCAGTGAACAAAAACAAAGTTCCCTTTTTTCCTCATGGAGGTTACAGTCATCTGTAAATGATGAAACTTTTAATTAAAAATTAAGATTCATGGGTTATGGTATAAAAGGTTACGATACCGTTTTACAAAATATTTCTTGGTAATTCATGATGACAAGTGCTGTGTGTGTGATATTATATACTAAACAGTATAGACACCTATAACGAGGACATAATACATGCTTCTGCTCAGCACCCTACTGGCAAGTCTCTTCTGAGTTCAGAAGGTGCTTGGGGGCGTGTTTAGGGGTGAAGAGAGGCACCATGAGACACCCCAGCTCACAGCATCGTGGACACCATGGAGACTCACTGTGAAACCAATGATGAAAATTTAGAGCCGGCCAACACTTTGGAGACCTCCTAATCCAAGCCCTTCTTCATTGTACAGATGAAGAAACCCTTTTATATACGAGAGCAGTAAACATCTCCCACAAAATATTTTAATGACGAACAACTCCCAGAGACGAAAGAGAAATGTATAGATGAAATGGCAACTCACCAGTGAAGCCTAGACGGGGTCCTATGAAAGGCCTACACGGGGTCCTATTTATTCAGAGATAAGTCACTAGAACAATTGCTGAAACCACCAAACAGAAGAGACTTTCCTTTTAAGAAAATTTTTACTTATACTATCGATAACTTTAAGGAAGCAAGCACATATTAGCACCACATTGAGGCTACTGGTTAATATTTTGGGAAATAAGCAGGATGCAAAGTAGGCAGCCCCCAAAAGTAAACAGCACCCAGAAAACTGCGGACAGAAGCAGGGGGTGTACAACAAACCAAGGTGAAAGAAATAAGTCATGCAAAAATACATATTAAGATTTTGAAGTGAAGTTCTGACTTCCCAAAGGTTACATAAACAATGCTTAACTACTGTGCTCTGCTTAAAGTAGGACGGCATTTGTGTAGCCCAGTTTTAATTTGGTATCACAGTGACCTGAAAAGCTAGAAAGGAGATGGGTGAACACAGGACACCTTTCATTTCGTGGGCAAAATACTTCCTACAGCTCAACCACTTTGTATTCGGTTGTGGAAGTAGAATGCCATCCAGGTGCTGTCCATTTTTTCAAAAGTATCCAACACATGGGGCAAGTAAAAGGGAGCTGCCCTGCAGACGCTAAGACCACCTTAGTGTTCCGTAGCTCGATCTGCATTGTCCTCTTTACTCGTCTCTCCTCCACCTCCCAAGAGCCTAAGGTTTGTGACATTACTTGATCAGGGTTCTCGGGACCGGGTGGAGCCTGTGCCAGCATTTCCAAGGGAGTGTGGAGCAGCGGGAAAGCACACCTCCCACCCTCAGCGCAGCCCGGGAGATGCCTCTAGACCCTCATGGCTACAAATCACATCGCGAGGGGGAAGGACCCACGGCTGAGAGGGGAATGGACAGAAGAGAAACGGCTCCACGTGGCTGGGCTTCTCCTCACCCTGAGAGTCCTTCCAGCTCGATCACGAGGCCTATGGATGGTACTCCCCACACACGGCCCCTAGCAGCCCCCGAAGGGGGCGGGGCGTCTGCCCAGGCATTGACCCCACGGACAGCGACCCAGAGAGAGAGGCGGGAAGCGCCTCCAAGTTACCAGCATCAGTTCATCACCAGTCAGTTCCAGGTTTGCCACACGGACCAAATGATGCCCCTCCCGGACCCCCCCAGCCCGGGCTAGGCTACATTTTCTTCCTCGCTCATGTGTCGGGGCTGTGGCTGTGCTGTCCCACACGGCAGCCTCTGGCCACGTGTTGCTGTTTAAATTAAAACTAAATAAAATTTTAACTTCGGTTGCTCTGTTGAACAAGTTGCATTTCAAGTGCTCAGCACACCCGTGTAGCTGGTGGCTGTGGTGCACGTGTGGACAGTGCACCGGTGGAACCCTTCCATCAGGGCAGAAAATTCTATGGACAGCACTGCTACAGATTTCTTCCTAGAGGTAACGTTCTTAGGTGAAGACCATATTAAATAGTAGCAATTCTCTTTGATGAAAAATTTTTTCTCCTGCGCAGGGATTAGTGTTCTTTCAAAGGTCCATACCTAGCCCTTGTGATGAAATTTATAGTATTCTTTCCATACATCATATTTCATGTTATTAACTATACTTTCAACCTATAAAATTTCTCCTTTCTGTAATGTCTCCCAGCATATATTTCTATTTCTTTTTTCTTTTTGTTTCGTTTTGTTTTGTTTTTTTGGAATCAAGCCATTTTATTGAGGGGCTTCGGGGGAGGGTCGAAAGGCTGGGAGGACAATGAGATTCGACGTCCTTCTCCCGGCCGGCCGGGACCTCCCCAGCTTCAAAGTTGCTGAAAAGGCTCTATTCCTTTCTTTTTTTTTTTTTTTTTTTTTTTGCGGTACGCGGGCCTCTCACTGCTGTGGCCTCTCCTGTTGCGGAGGACAGGCTCCGGACGCGCAGGCTCAGCGGCCACGGCTCACGGGCCCAGCTGCTCCGCGGCATGTGGGATCCTCCCTGACCAGGGCACGAACCTGTGTCCCCTGCATCGGCGGGCGGATTCTCAACCACTGCACCACCTGGGAAGCCCTCTATTTCTTAATAAATAATTTTTATTATGTTAGGAATGATTCTCAACTACACAAAATTCAGACACTTAGGAATAATTTGAGAATCCTTTTCACTTATAGTTGCCGTATTACCATTGCTCTTTAATGAAGTATTTGCAAGCTTAATTTTAACACAAAAAAATCTACACAGCAATAGTGAGGCCACTACTTTTTTTAGTGGCTTCGTGCATTATTTTCATTCTTTTTACTGGAAGAAAAGGATGTGAAGTCTTTCAGAAGGTCTATGTTAGTCCCAAGCACCACATGAAAAATAAAACCAAAAAAAGGAAATAAGAAATGCATTTACAGTTAGCTTCGATTTATATCACTAGGTAGCCTCCAATTTTGCTGGTGTTAGTTGAACAGATATATCTTTCGCTGTGTAAAGCAATGCTGTGCTTTCCGCCAGCATTCCCCATGGCAGTTAAGCTCCCTCCACCCACCCCTTCCACCCAGCCAGATGATGGAAAACCACCCTCAATCTTTCTCAGCATTCATTCACTTAAAAAATATTTAATGAGGGCCAACCCTGCATAAAGCATTTAATAGACACTGGGTATACAGAGTTGAATGAACAGACGTGGCCCCTGTTCCGTGCAGCTTGCTGTTCCAGTAAAGCCGTGAGGATGTCCTGCATTTCAGTCCACTGGCCAGCCTGTGGATTCTCCTCCCAAGTATCTCACAAGTCTTCATCCTCCTCCAGTTCATAGTCTCTGATGTAATCAGGCGTCATGGTTTCGTGAAGGACAGAACTTTAAAGGCTGACTGGTTCTCCTGAATCCGGTCTCAACACGCTCGCACAGCTGACTGAATGATCTTGTAAGACACAAAATGTGTCCCCTCTCCTTAAAGCAGTTCCCTAGCTCCCAGGATGGAGCCCCAAAGCTCCAGCAGGTCTCAAGGCACTTTGTATTCAGAGACCCGTCAGCCTCTCCATTCTCTACGCCCCAGTTTCCTTCCCTCTGCCCCTGAAGCCTTCACGAGCACCCAGGCTGGGTCCGTCAAGGCACGGGAAGTTTCCTGCGCATCACCCACTCACCTCCTCACACCTTCCTCACCCCCACGCCGTGCTGTGCGGTCTGACCTCCCACTCGTGGGCTCGGTTCCTTTGTTACCACTCATCCCAGGAAGCAGCCTGACCCTCAGCCCTCCCTGTTATTCCCACCACGCTGGGGGCAGGAGCTACACAAGCACCAAGCACACCTTGTTCTTGTTTCTTTCCCTGCCTCTCTCCCTGCAGACCGCAGCCTTGCCATTTGAAGGAGGGTCCTGGAAGCACTGGCACTCCCCGGGAGCTGGTGAGAGATGCAGGGTCCTGGGCCCAACCCAACCTCCCGCCCCGGAGTCTGCGTGTTATTAACAAGGCGCCCCGGTGATGCCCCGCACACGTGCAAGTGCAGCAAGTCCTGCTGGCAGACTCAGCTCCTCCGGAACTACAGCTGGGATTCCCCTCAATTAACGTGAGAAGGAATAATCAACAACGGGTCCCAAAGAATTACAAAGCAAGTAAAACAAAGGTATGTCATCTTACATTTAAGGAAAGGGAGTCTTGGCATTCCTGACCCACAAAGAAACAATACTGACCTCATCCAAAGAATTAGGAATAACCCTTAGTGACAAGTTTTAACTTGTCAAAGAGAGGACATCTGAAAGTGGTTTAATTTCAAAGATTCATCTGTCCCTCTGCTTGACAATCATTTTTGCAAGACAAAAAAAAATGCAGTTAATATTAATATCTAATGCTATGTTACATAACACCCTATTTCACAGGTCTCTTGCAGAAATACTTCAGTTATTTCTACACAACTTTGAGGAGTCTGGATATTCTGAGCTGCCTTTCAGATAAAGATGGGTTTTTTGCCTACGTAAGAGTCCTGGGGCTAATATGTTTTCTTTCAAGGCAACTAATGAAATGGGACTCAGCTAACAGTTTATACTAAGCGCACTGCCTCTGCACTTTTTTTTTTTCCCTAAATTGGTCGAAAGGCGTATGCTGTCCTATACGTAAGTTGTGCCGCTAAAGCACCGGCATCGATGTCCTCAGAGAACAACCTTTACACCCTGCAATTCAACACTGAAATATCACTCCTTGAAATTAACTCCTTCTAAGACTAATAAGCCCAGTGAGAAGACAGCTGACCTGCTCATCCCACCACAGACACCAGGAGAAGATCTGGGGCAACCCTCCTTCCATATGCAGCTCAGCGTGGCCCAGCAGGAGGCCAGTACACATTCCAGGAACACTTAAAATAAGCAACAGTATATGGCAGAAGAGGGATGAGGAAAATCATCTGTATTCAGAGCCACACATACCATATCCATGTAAGTAAACATCTATGTCAAATATGTGTATCTCTCCCTTATCTTTTTAATGCTTCCCTAATTAATTTTATTGTAGGTGAAGGGGAAAGCAAATGAAGAGAGACAGGTCCAGAAGTAAGAAAATGGAAATTCTTTGTGTAATTTGTTTGGGACTGGGAAAAATTCAACTTTGGAAATGTACTTCAACCCACTTGACAGGGAGGTGTATAGTGCAGACTAAGGGGAGAGTAATACAAATTTTACACAGTGTGGTGATCACTAGTGTATCTTGCTTAACATTGTAAAACATCCTGGGATAGTTTAGACAAAACCTGGCTGGTCTATAAAGGTAAATGACACCACATGTTTACTAACCCACTAAAAAAAAAAGTCATTTGAAAATATATTTTCCCACTCACTCTAGATCTATTTCAAGCTACTGATTTGACACACACATGCACGCACACACAGGCAGGCACACACATCTGGGTGAGGCCTAGCCTACAAGGAGTGAGCATACGATAGGAGGAGGGATGGAAGGTGCAGCCCGGGACCACCCCCCCATCCTGAGATGCCCTGGGTGATCCCGAGCTCCTAGGCAGCGACCCTGAATCACTGGAGGACACCAAGGGCAACATGCTGAGGGGATGAAAACACCGTGAGCAGCCAACTGCTCCTGTAAGAACCAAGCTTTCTGTACACTTACTGTGGTTGTCACTGATTAACTCATCTGGCAGTTGCCTACATTCTTTTGCATTTTAAAAGGTTCTGGAAAGCTGAAAGGGGGATCTTGCCTCATAGTCTGGGGAGAGTTTAAAACTGTACCCCAATTCTGCTTGGTTGAAATGAAGGGAGAGAGAGTGTGGTTAAACAGTCTCCTCTGATACACACACCTCCAATGTTCTTTTCCTTCGGGGGGCGGGGTGGGAACCCCTTCGGCAACACCACAGCTGAAAATAATCTATCTATTTTCCCTGCGAGAGCAGAGCGCATGTGATGACAAGGGAGCCTTATCCATCACGAATAAACCCGAGCTCAGAGCCAGGCCAGTGTCACAGGACACCGAGGGCAGAGGTCACATGGCAACCTGGAGGGTGTTCTAAGATGCCATATTTCATGCAAAAGAGAAATACACAGGAATTATATAAACCCAAACTTCCATCAGGGAAGTGAGCAACATAAAAGTCAAACAGGGGACTTCCCTGGCGGTCCAGTGGTTAGGACTCCGTGCCTCCAATGCAGGGGACGCAGGTTCCACCCCTGGTGGGGAAACTAAGATCTGCACGGCGCGGCCAGAAAAAAGAAAAAAGGGAAACAGAACTGTTAAGGAGGGTCGAGGACACCTTTGGAAGAGTATTAGAGAAACTATTTTGGAAAACTGACCATGGTCTCAAAAACCTCAATCTATAGACAAAAAAATGGAAGAAAACAAATTTCACTTACTCTGTGACTACGGTATTAAATTACTCTTTCAAGAAATTATATTTGAGAAGGGAAATGGAATTAAGGCTGGAATATACGGTAAACAGTTTGCATTCATTATTTCATAATCATTCTGACATAAAACAAAGTTGGAAACTCTTTTCCATACGTACACGTATGAACGCAAGCTGCTTCTACAACGCCACCATAATCAGAACTATGTGACAGCCAAAACCATTATCAAAAACGATTACAATAAAATAACTAGTATTAAAACTATCCATTTCATGCAACTAAATAAGCCTGGTATCTCTCTTAGCTAAATTAAATGTCTTCATGCATATTTGCATATAATAAAAGACAAAAGATTTATCCATAAACTATGTGTATATTTTTCTGCATTCATAGCAAAGGCTCAACCCTAACCTGGCCCCTTTTCCTCGTTGCCCCGAAATCTTCTGAGCCTTTCCCCCAATGCGCTGTGTGCCGTGGGGAAAAGTAACTTTATGAAATATCTTTTATATTTTTCTAAGGAAACTAATTCATAACCTAAATCTGCTTCCAAAAAAGCTACAGTACAGTCTGTAACGCATTCTTTTATGTAACATACGTACATATACGTAACACATATCTGACTGCATCACCAAGCTCTTCTGCATCACTGAAAGCCTCCTGTAATGACCTGCCTCACATACTCCCCCTAAAAATTACTCGACTAGCCATCTTCCATCTCTCCACGGTTGCTGTGCCATTTTTAAAGTTTTATTTATTTATGGCTGCGCTGGGTCTTCCCCGCTGCGTGCGGGCTTTCTCTAGTTGCGGCAAGCGGGGGCTGCTCTTCTTTGTGGTGCGCGGGCTTCTCACCACGGTGGCCTCTCCCGTTGTGGAGCACGGGCTCCAGGCGCACGGGCTTAGTTGCTCCGTGGCATGTGGGATCTTCCCGGACCAGGGCTTGAACCCATGTCCCCCTGCACTGGCAGGCGGATTCTTAACCACTGCGCCACTAGGGAAGTCCTGCTGTGCCGTTTAAAAGGAGAACTGCATGCTGGTGACAATCTTCTAGCTTTACAACTCCTTGTTTGTGTAATGACCTGCTCCAGCCTTCAGACTAAACCTTCCAGAGCAACGTGACCTGGTGCACTTCCCATCAACAGGGTCCAAAGGACCCGGCAATCTCTTCTCCCCACTTTATGTTCTACCTATCCTCTGGTGTACCCAAGAAAGGAATGCATTAAATGCTATTTATTGCTTATTGCAGTTGTACACCTTTCCTCCAAAAAGTCCAAAGTTCCCTATACACTGCTTTCTCACCTATTTTAAGTTCCATCAATAATTGCTAACCATCCAATTTCAAGTACCATTAAAAACTATAATGTTATCTGGCACTCAAAAAGAAAACGTTTGAAATAAATTTTGATTATAAATTTCACCTGGCCCCTTTGGTCCGCAGCTTCTATTTTAAATTTTCAGATGTAAATATAGTATTTAAAAAGTAACCACGTGGGGCTTCCCTCGTGGCACAGTGGTTAAGAACCTGCCTGACAATGCAGGGCACACAGGTTCGATCCCTGGTCCAGGAAGATCCCACATGCCACGGAGCAACTAAGCCCGTGCGCCACAACTACTGAGCCTGAGCTCTAGAGCCCGTGAGCCACAACTACTGAGCCCGCGAGCCACAACTACTGAAGCCCGCACACCTAGAGCCCGTGCTTCACAACAAGAGAAGCCACCGCAACGAGAAGCCCGCGCACAGCAACGAAGACCCAACGCAGCCAAAAATAAATAATAAATAAATAATAATAAATTTTTAAAAAGTAACCATGTGAACATGTTGAAAATACCTGCTTCTTGATAAATCATTTTTAGTAAAATCATTTTTCTGCATTATAATATTGGTTGTGTGTTCATACAAATGCTTTGAGTTCTTGAGTTTGTTTTCTGTGAATTTCTTCTGACCCCTCCAACACTATCAGCTATTGTGTTGCCCTTGGGGAAGTGTTTCGGTGGAGATAAGCACGGCAAGCCAAGCATAACACAGGCGCCCCCCCCCCAACAGTCCCTGTGTTGTCCAGTACAGGATCCAGGAGCCCCGTGTGGCTATTTAAATTTAAATTAACTACAACTACAAAACATTTAAAATCCAGTTCCTCTGTCACACCAGCCACGTTCAAGCGCTCAACAGCCACTCGGGTGGCTACGGAACGGGACACAGCAAACACACAGCTCAGCTGACTTGTCATCATGACAAGAAATTCACAGGCAGCGCTGGTCTAGAAGACTCTGCCTAAGCTGAGACCTCAAGGGCAAACAGGAGATTGGCAAGTAGAGAGGGTCTGGGCAAGAGGGAGGTAGAGAGGCCTGAAAAGTCCATTTCCGAGGTGTAAGGATCTTAAGCAGAGGCCAGATCGTGAAGGGCCTCATAATTCATTCTGAATTCATGCAGAAGTCAGTCTAAAGTTTTTCAGCGATGCTGTTTAGAAAGACGTACATCTTATTTTTTAAACTGAAGTATGATTTATAATATTGTGTTAGCTTCAGATGTACAGCAAAGTAATTCAGTTATATGAATATACATATATTCTTTTTCAGATTCTTTTCCCTTATAGGTTATTACAAGATATTGAGTATAGTTCCCTGTGTTATAAAGTAGGCCCTTATTGTTTACCTATTTTACATATAGTAGTGTGTATCTATATTAATCTCATACTCCTAACTTATCCCTCCCCCACCCCCTTTCCCCTTTGGTAACTATAAGTTTGTTTCCTGTGTCTGTCAGTCTGTTTCTTAAATAGATTCATTTGTATTATTTTTTAGATTCCACATATAAATGATATCATATTAATATCTCTGTCTGACTTCACTTAGTATGATAATTTCTAGGTCCACCCATGTTACTGCAAATGGCATTGTTTCATTCTTTTTTATGGTTGAGTTATGGAATGAGTTATGGAATGAGTTATGGTTGAGTTATGGTTGAGTTATGGAAAAAATATTTTCCGTTGGGGGGGGTGTGTGTGTGTGTGTGTGTGTGTGTGTGTGTGTGGTATGTACACACCACATCTTCTTTATCCATTCAGAAAGATGTACATTTTAGACAAAATCTCCCTTACTAAAATATGGATCACAGATTGGGAGGGGGGAAATATTACAAGACTAGGGCCAGGAAGACCAGTTTGAAGGCTCTTAAAGGAATTCAGGTAAGAGATGATGGTGCAGAAAAGAAGGGGATGGAGATACTGGAGACAGGACACCAGCCATCTGACTCGGTTTCTGATTGGATGCTGGAGGGTGAAGAAGCGTCTAGGAGGACAGGACTCTGGCTTGGGTAACTGAGCAGATGGCAATACCGTGCACTGAAACATAGGGAACAGAAGAGGAGGAGAATTCACACGGGGGGAGGGGGGAGGTGCAGAGAAAGTCCGCGAGGAGCTACCCAGTTAGCAGCACAATGTAAGAGCGAAGAGCACTCCAGGGAGAGAGCAGAGCTGAAGACGCAACTATTCAAGTCACTACAGACAGAAGCAGGGCAAAGTCTAGGAGCAGATGAGATCACCCAGAGAGCACGGTCAGACATATCCTAAAGGGACAAGAGAAGAAAACAAGGACAGAATCCTGCAGAATACCAACACTTACAGAGCAAACAGCAGAGTCAGCCAGTAAGACAGAAACAAACACCACAAAGAGGCTGTGAGGAAGAAGCGATCAAAAAGTTCAAATGCTAAAAAACAAAAAAAAAAGTTCAAATGCTATAGAGAAAGAAGTGTCCATCAGACTCCACCAGTAGGAGATTAGTAACTGTTAAGAGGGGTTTCTATAAAGTAGTGGTGGCAGAAGCTGAAGTGCTCAGTTATGGTGATGATGAGTGGGGAGAAACAGTACAGAAGGCTCCCGACTGTGGACCGAGAAGGGGAAGGGCCGGGAGTCGTGGGCGTGGACAGATCAAGGACTAGTATTGTTCTCCCCAGCGTGAGAGAAACTGGGTTGTGTTCCCGCACAGGCCGGGTGACCCTGGGCAGTTTCCTTAGCCTCTGTGTGCCTCAATATAATATGGGGGTGGTAAGAGTATGTATTTCATGGGTTATTAGAATGAAGCGCGTTAGTATTTGTAAAGCACGTAGAACAGCGCCTGCCACTTAGTAAAGCATACAAACACTAACAGAAGGAGAGCACGGAGAGCAAGCGTCTGAGAAGTGGCGCAAAGAAGGGGAAGAACCAGCGCACGCATCTCTGAAGAGGGGAGATGAGTGAGAGCCACAGCACAGGACACGAGACCCTCTTGCACTGGGACAGTAAGGGGGGCGGGTGCAGAGGCAAAGTGGTAATCAAGAGAACGTGGTCTCATCCCCATGGCTTCAACTGGCTTGAATTCAGAGGGAGGCGCTGGTTGCGAGGTGCGAATTTTAAAGAAAGAAATGGAAGAAGACACAAATAAATGGGAAGATATTCCATGCTCATGGGTTGGAAGAATTAATATTCTTAAAATGTCCATCCTACCCAAAGCAATCTACAAATCTCCAATCCTTGTCAAAACGCCAATGGCATTTTTCAAAGAAACAAGCGATCCTAAAATTTGTATGGAACCCACAGAAGACTCCAAGAAATCGGCTGAACCAAGTGGCAGAGTCAAAGGGCACTATGAACCCAAGGTCTGAGACCAACTGTGAATGACGTCCTGCTCTAGAACTTCCTTTTCTCATCTGTAAAGTACAGATAATACCACCAACCTCTAATTCATGAAGACGAGAGTGTATACATAAAGCGCCTGACACAGCGCTTGGCACACACTTAGTACACAATGCAGATGATCTCTTTCTCCTTCAACATGAGAAATTTAGATACACAAAGTATGTCGACCAGGCTGTGTGGCCTTGACCCAGTTACTTAGCCTCTCAGTTCCTGGTTTCTCACCTGTAGGGTGCGGAGCTGGAAAGGTAGCTGAACAAAATGGCAAACATCCCTCCACTAGAAGACCGTAACCTAAGTAGCTGTGCAATTAGACTTATGCAAAGTATAGCTGTCATCTTCTGAAACTCACACTTTTTTTTTTTTTTTTTTGCGGTACGCGGGCCTCTCACTACTGTGGCATCTCCCGTTGCGGAGCGCAGGCTCAGCGGCCATGGCTCACGGGCCCAGCCGCTCCGCGGTATGTGGGATCTGCCCGGACTGGGGCACGAACCCGTGTTCCCTGCGGACTCTCAACCACTGCGCCACCAGGGAAGCCCTGAAACTCACACTTTTAATGGTAGGAAAATAATCAAAATTTCAAGAAGCACAGATAATTGATGAAAAGTGATTATAAAGATAAATTACACACACATATACGTATCATGTAAATAATTCAGTGAAGCTTCAGTTTTAAATGTAAAATTGCTCGGACCCACTAGTATTTCTAAAGCAACTGTTGCTCCCTACACACAAATTAGCACCTGGTTTACACAGCAAGACTATGAAGCCATCACTTCTCAGAACACGTTCACTTGTCATAGGAAATCCCTCGGCCTCAGCCCACCTGGGGAAAGAGAGGTCAGGGCCACAGGGTACCTGCTGGTACCACCTCTAGGACAAAGGCCTCGGACATCTCCCAGGTCCTTTCCTGAACGTCTGGAGCCCAGGCAGCCACCTGAAGCGAATTTCCCAGAAGAGGGAAACCTCACGCTTCCTTTCCGCAGCAGAACTGGCAGCACACTCTCCCCGCCGAGCACCAACAGTGGACGCTCTTGGCCACACAACTGCGATTCCTCCATTAACTTAACAACATTCGTGTCCAGAACACAGCTGTATACCAGGCACCCTAGAAAGCTCTGAAGTAAGAGCTGGGTGCTGGATATATTCTTTCCATTTCCCATTTATTTGCTGAACAAACTTAAGTGCGAAGTAACTTCTTTAACTTCCTTTTCCACTAACAAAGCAGGTTACTGTCAACTGTCATCTTCAGGGATGCTGTGAGGATGACTTAACTACTTCAAATTCCTACCGAAAATATGCTTAGTAAGATAGAAAATATATAAAAATGTTTATTCTCCACTTCGATTAGTCTCGAAGGTCTAGGTTGGGACGCTTCTTCCCTGAGAAGCCTTGACAATGCACATGGGAAGACTCTCTCATCAAGAAGCCACAAGAGATTTCACCTTCAAACCATCCTTGACCTCGGCTTCCACTATTTCTTTAGAACATCTTCTTCCCTAACAACCCACGATCAGGGTGTTTCCCCGCGTCTGGAGTCCAGAGCAGGGCACCTCTGCCAGACGGGTCCCTGCCTGGACCCCTCACCCCGAGGAGCTGGGGGACCCCGGCCACGGCCCCCAGAGCCCCAGGCTCTCGTCATGGTGCACATCTCACTGTGGCCAGGATGAGCAGGTGTACAGACGTGCTGGTGGGAAGAGTAAGAAAACTAAGAGCTCTTCCCAACAAGTAATCCACAAAGACTGGGCTTTCTAGTTCTTGATACGGGAAGGCACACTGCAAACACCCAAATGTTCTATTTGCGGATCCGGCCACCTGTTTCTATACTCACCCCCAGGCTTACCTGCCCTTTGGTTTTCTGTGTCTAACCACCCTGGGCAGCTTAAGGGTTTAGATCAGCATTTTCTCATCCTTTAACTTTTAGCGGCCGCTGTCAAACATTAAGTTTACAAATGTTAAAAGTTTATAAAGGGCTTCCCTGGTGGCGCAGCGGTTGAGAGTTCGCCTGCCGATGCAGGGGACACGGGTTCGTGCCCCGGTCCGGGAAGATCCCACATGCCGTGGAGCGGCTAGGCCCGTGAGCCATGGCCGCTGAGCCTGCGCGTCCGGAGCCTGTGCTCCGCAACGGGAGAGGCCACCGTAGTGAGAGGCCCGCGTACCGCAAAAAAAAAAAAAACAGTTTATAATATCACCGCCTCTCATCAAAGATGAATGATGCCCAATCGTGACATCTCTTCAACACTTCAGAAAAGCCTGTAACCGTCTTGGAGACAGAAATGAAGAAGAAACATCAGGGCCAGGGAGGGAGGCAGAAGAGCAGCACCGAGAAATTTGGGGAAAACCAGCTCGATCTGGATCTGGCTCTGACACTCTCTCTACCTCAGGCAAATTAAAGCAGGTCTGTGGACCTCAGCTTCCTCAACCACGAAAATATGAAAGTAAGTGTTCCATCCATCACCTCCCCCAAAGGGATACTTAGACATGATCTCATTTCACTGTCGCAAGTGGCTATTCACAAACCACACCCGGCAGGCAGACAGTAACACTAGCTGCCCTCCCCACATCTGCACCGACCTTAACCTGCCACCTTTTGAGGCAGACGCAGGGCTGTCAGGAAGGGACAGGATGGCTGCAGACAAGTCCCCTGCAGGGCACCCTCCCAGATTACAGGGGAATCCTACTTTCATGCCTCGGGAACCTGGGAACCCCAGAACGGGAGCACTAAAAGACCAAAGCTCTAATCCGATCACTTGACCTTACACAGAGGCGCTGAGGAGACACGTGCTTTGTTCAAGGTCACCCAGCTAGTCAGGGACAGAGCCAAGACTCATGCTCGGTCCCCAAGACTGGGGCCAGTGCTACTGTCATAAACATCCTACACTGCGGAAGAGCGTGCCCCCTGTTCTCAGACTAGACAACTGTATTTATGCATCATCGGGAAAATGTTAACAGACAGTGGAGGCAATACGGTTTTAAAACAGGACATCCAAACACGATCTATGGAGTGAGCTCTAGTCATAACTTGAAGCCGTTCCAAATAAGGCGGCATTCTAAAACGTCCTAACGTGATATTCTGTCTCCAAGGTCACTACGCTGAAGGAAGCAACATTCATTTGCATAATGTCTGGTGTATTAAGTCAACTGTGTTATGAGGAATTTTTTCTTTTAACCAGCAGAGTATACTTGCTTCCCCAAAATGCCTCTGAGAAGCCTTTATACACACAGACATCTGCTCTCTACACCACCATTTCTGTACCCCTGCATCCTTCTAGATGGTGGTGCATGTCAGAAACCATCCAATTCAAGGCAGATACAGAAATAGGCTGTACGACTGAGTTGCAACCTTTTTTCAAAGAGCACCACTTCGACTTGGGGGGGGGAAGAAAACTGAAAAACTATAGTTATTCAGACACGAGCACTTGGCAGGCATTTTCCTCAAAAGTGAACAAAATAAGTCTGTCACTTCAAGGAAAACAATTGACAGTTTTGTTGCCAATGACAGAATTTGAGTTTTCAAAGCAAAAATCAGAATTTTGGAAAATCTCTATCCATCATCACGAACTTGACAGCTTCCCAATACCTAAAGACTTTTCTGATTAGATGGGTGGTGATATTAACAAATGTGATATTTTTTAATATTGTATAATGAAATGTGTCAACATTTCTGTAATTCACTGAAGCAATATTTTCCAAATTACCAACACATGATGTTACAAAACCATGCACAGATAAAAAACCCATGCAAAGTGCAAAACACACCAACGAATTTTAATGAAACCAAATACAAAAATTTCACTCATAGGATTTCAGAGTCCACATTGCAACTAACCTTTAGGAAACTACCCCTTATGGTTTTAGTGTAATATCAAATTATCTGAAAAGGCTCTTCAAATACTCCTCCCTTTTCAATTACAAATCTGCATGCCAGATTTTCTTCATGTTCTTCAACCAAAACAACATATTACAACAGATGGAATGTACAGCAGCTATCAGAATCTGTCTTCTCTTGAACCAGACACTGAAGAGGTTTACAAAAATATAAAGTAATGGGGGGAGGGGCAATATACGGGTAGGGGATTAAGAGGTACAAACTATTAGGTATAAAATAAGCTACAAGGATATATTGTACACTCAGCCATAAAAAAGAATGAAATAATGCCACTTGCAGAAACATGGATGGACCTAGAGATTATCACACTAAGTGAAGTAAGCCAGACAGAGAAAGATAAATATCACATGGTATTGCTTAAAAGTGGAATCGAAAAGAAAAAAAAAAAACAGAAAACAGAGAAACAAACTTATGGTTACCAAGGGGGAAAAGGGGGTGGGGGAAGGGATAAATTAGGAGGTTGCATGCAATTAACATATACACAGTATTACATATGAAATAAACAACAAGGACCTACTGTATAGCACAGGAATTATACTCAATATTTTGTAATAACCTATAAAGGAAGAGAATCTGAAGAAGTGCGTGTGTATATATATATATAAAAAACTGAATCACCGTGCTGTACACCTGAAACTAACATACTAACACAATACTGTAAATCACTACACTTCAATTAAAAATAAATAAAATAAAATAGAGGATATTTTTTATAAAAGGATATATAGTACAACATGGGGAATAGAGCCAGTATTTTATAATAACTATAAATGGAATATAACCTTTAAAAATTGTGAATCACTATATTATACATCTGTAACATACAATATTGTACTGCAATTAAAAATTTTTTTAAATAAATATAAAGTAACGTCCTTCATTCTCACTAAATTTTTGTTTGGGAAAATAATTATCTTTCATAAAAATTATGTTGTTTATATTAGTATGTAATGGGCTTAATGTTATTTGAAATTAACTAAATAAGATGTTTAAACAGTTTACATTTCAAATACAGTAAATCTCAATAGATATAACCCACATCAGCAACAGCTCTTTGGGGTTCTCGATAAGAGTATAAAGTGGCCGTGAGATCACAAAATTTGAGAACCACAGCTCCAAATGATTCAGAGCCTCATCACTGGTCAACAACATTGCTGAAAATGCAATACACCTACCATTAATTATACTCACACTTAAAACGTGTATACCGTAAAACATTTTAAACGTGGCAAAACAAAAAACGAAACCAAAAAAAAGACCTTTCAAACACAATACCTGGCCATGAAAAGCAAGTCTTACCCGTGGAGAACTAGAAACTTGGTAATTTCCGACGCCACAATCACCAAAACAGACACAGCCACCCTTGACAGGGGAGAAGGTGACACTCCCCAGGCCGCCTGGCTAAGATGCCCGGCTTTCAAGAGAAGCTGGGTGAGGGATGCAGACAAGAGAAGAAGGTAAAGAGAATGTCCCCGCAGCCAGCAAGTCAAATAACCGGGGAAGTGTCCAGGGCGGAAAAGCAACAGGGCGCGTTCCCTTTGCTTTGAGTTTACTAGCAAAACTCTCCGGCCTCCATCCCTTCGTTCTTCTCTTCCTCAAGGATGTGACACATCCGCTCCCGCCACTTCGTCTGAAGGGTAGGAAGACCCAAAGCTTTTATTTTATGTATGTATCGTAGCTTCCATAACCCTATGAGATGAACAATATAAACATTATCCCCATGTCACAAATGATGGAACTGGGTTTAAAAAGACTTCCATAGATGGGTGGGTGCACCAGCATCCCGACCCCAAGTCTCCTGGGCTCTTGTCTGAAGCCCTTCCACACACTACTTAGTGGTTCTCAAGTGTGGTCCTGCACGAGAAGCATCAACGCCACTGGGAACTTGTTAGCAACTTGACTTCTCAGACCAATCCAAGCCTATTAAATTCGAAATTCTTGGGGTGAGCCCAGCAATCTGTGTTTCACAAGCCCTCCAGGTGCTTTTGATGTTTGGAGCAATGGCCTACGAACAATGATACCCTAGGCAGACACCCATCTGTCAGGACAGCTATCTCAGTTGCTGGAGCTTCCACAGGCTGGGGGGCTTAAACTACGGGACTTCATGTCTCACAGCTCTGGAGGCTAGATGTCCAAGCTCAAGGAACTGGCAAGGTAGGTTTCATCCTGGGGCCTCTGCCCTTGGTGTGTACATGGCATCACTGCATTGTGTCCCACATGACCTCTTTGTGCCAAAGAGGGGAGAGAACTCTTTCTCTTCCTCTTATAAGGCCATCGATCCTACTCGGTGAAGGCCCCACCCATGTGACCTCATCTAACCTGAACTGCCTCCATTAAGGTCTATCTCCAAACAGTCACGTTGGGATTGGGACTTCAGCGCATGGATTTGGGGGGACACGGTCCAGTGCGTAACCAACTTCAGAAGGAATGCTTGGGCCCCATGCCAAGGCTGGCACTGCTGGTCCAGGAGCTCACCTGCAGAGCCCGAGAGATGCCAGGGCAAGGAGAAAGGGGTTCACTTGGAAGAGCAGCACCCGTCAAGGCAATTCCAGCCCTGACGAGGGCCCAGAGCAGCTGAGCAACTCAGGGGCTCCCACAGGAGGGGAGGAGGGAGGGAAAGCCACCTCCCACACTGGTGCCTCATGCTGGCGGTGGCATTCACTCAGCTGCCAGGCTCCAGATGCCCTCACTCATGTAATCCTTGTCACCCCTGTTACAGGAATGGAAATGGAGGATTTAAAGGTTAAGCAGCCCGCCAACGAGCCGCTGCTGGTCGCACCAGCAGTGAGAGGCAGATTCCCAAGGCTGCTCTCAGAGCCAGCGGTCCTAACCTCTACTCTCTCCTAGAAGGGAGAAAAGGGCACAGGCTCACGTGGGATCTTCAACCAGAGAGCGATTCCAGGTGCCAGAGGCCACAAAGCACTTGACGCAGGGGACGGAAGCTAAGGAAACACAGAAGACCGTAACACACATGGAAAACACCCGACTTCACGGACAATGAAAGAAGGGCACCTACCAAATTGGCAAAGGACAATGACGTCCCAAGTTGGCAAGTGCAGAAAAAATGGGCAACCCCACACCACGGAAAGGACGGTGAACTCAGAGGACAGGCACCCTACAAGATGGACACAGCCTGGGACCCCAGGACACCCCTTCCTAGGAACGTGCTCTAAATAGGGTGCATGCAGATGGACAAGAAGGGCGAATCTTCACAGCAGCACTGATTTCAACAGGGAAACGTGGGAAATGACCTAAATGCCCATTAAAGGAGGATGGGCAAATGAAGTGACACGGCATAGGATGTCACTGTCTGAGCTATTTGAAAAGATGAAGTACAGCGCCATGTATAGATATGAAAAAATCAGCCACAGTATTACGAAAAAAGGGAGTTGCAATATGTACAGTATGTTTGCACCGTGACAACCTTTCTCCCGCTAAAAACCTAGAGGAATAATTTGTATACCAGAGCTTATCGGGATGGGGGCTTTCATCTTCTACTTTATACATGTTTTATGGGGTGAATCTTTGGGAATGAGCATCCTTACAATTAGGCAGATGTTAGAAAAATAATTTATTACAATTTATTTCTTCCTACATCATGCTGATCTAGCTTCCGTCCAAGTTGCGCTAACTGGTAACCCTGGCTGCGTTATTAAATCTCACAAAGCCCCGGCTTCCTCACCAGTCAGCAGGAACAGTGCTGGGGACACGGGGCGCCTGTAGGTCTGCTCTCAGTGTACCCCCTGCTTCCCTTCATTGCGCTCACACCTTGGGCATGGTGGAGGGTCTGTGGGCTGGGAGCCCCCAGACGGCGGGCCTGTGTGCCCTGTTCACCTCTGTTATGCCAGGGCCCCCTGAGTGCCTAGTACAAAAAGTTGACCAAGTGATAAGTCGTGAACAAGATGACCTAGAGCTAGCATACTGAATCAATGCTAACCATATAAGAATGTGTCAGTCCAAGGCTGAAATACATTTCACTCTCAAGGGAATCTTGGAAAAAAGGGCTTATGAATCTTTGAAACGCCACACACACTCCAAACATTCTAAAGGTATAAAACTGATTCACCTATCTAAATGTCTTAACAATTGTGGAAGTTCAAAATGAAAGATGTCCAAATTTTTCCACATTCCTGTTGGAAGCTTAAAAAATATTTTCAGGGCTTCCCCGGTGGCGCAGTGGTTGAGAGTCTGCCTGCCAGTGCAGGGGACATGGGTTCGAGCCCTGGTCTGGGGGGATCCCACGTGCCACGGAGCAACTGGGCCCGTGAGCCACAACGACTGAGCCTGCGCGTCTGGAGCCTGTGCTCAGCAACAGGGGAGGCCGCGATAGTGAGAGGCCCGCGCACTGCGATGAAGGGTGGCCCCGCTTGCCACAACTGGAGAAAGCCCTCGCACAGAAACGAGGACCCAACACAGCCATAAATAAAAAATTTTTTAAAATATATTTTCAGGGTACTCCTCTGAAATCATAACTCAGATGTATTTGAATCAAAAAGGAAGTCTGTCGGGGCTTCCCTGCTGGCGCAGTGGTTGAGAGTCCACCTACCAATGCAGGGGACACAGGTTCGTGCCCCGGTCCAGGAAGATCCCACATGCCACAGAGCGGCTGGGCCCGTGGCCGCTGAGCCATGGCCGCTGGGCCTGCGCGTCCGGAGCCTGTGCTCTGCAACAGGAGAGGTCACAACAGTGAGAGGCCCGTATACCACAAAAAAAAAAAAAAAAAAAAGGAAGTCTGTCATCTCCAAAGCTTCTTACCCCTTGGGTGACAAATTCTTTCCCAAATACAAAGAGTGCATTTCTCAAGTGATGGTCCAGAACGTGAGACGTTATCCATGAACCTATGATCAGACTTTCATGAGTCAACCCTTCCAGCTAGTTAATTTACACTTTTCAGGCCCTCCCGCCCACCCATCCCCTGCACGGCTAAGGTTTAACTGTGTAACCAGTCGAGTGGCAGCGTGACCAGGAGCAAAGTGCAGACACTGCGGCCACTTACTGTACGACTACCAAGGCCTCATCCATGTCAAGACCTCAGTCACTCTCTCTCTAGATAAACAAAATGTACGGTGAAATAACAAATGCAAAATTATTTGGAGCTCTTGGAGAAGAAGTTCTACACGAAGGCTTCAATTGCCAAGTCCAGTAACTAACCAAAGTGTTTCTATTACAACCAACAAGTAACAACTAAATGGAAACACCACAGTGACCCACTTTCCTTCATTTTCCAGCAGACAAATCACTGTAATTTTAATTGGCAATAAATTAAGGTTATGCATGGAATTCTAATAACCTCCTTTTCAAGACGGAATATACCCCCTTCACCAAATGATCAAACCAGACATCAGCAGTAAACGGGACGGAGAGACATCATGTCCCCCGACGCAATGCCCTGAAGACAGACACACCATCGCCCGTGTGCTACTCTGACCAAAACAGGCTTAACCTACGTCTAAACAGGAGGCGGAAAGTCTAATTTGCTCATTAGGTTGCTAGGCGGACCACTGCAAGGAGAAGAGGTGCCTCATTTCTGAACGCCACCACAGTATAACGATAGCTGCTACCTTCCATGAAGTTCCACCTGCTGTGCAGGCCAAAAACATGTACCACAGAGAAGCACACTGACGATCTCTTTCCCTCCGGTGATGAACTTCCGTGGACTCTGACGCAGAACTGTTTCCAGAGCACCTGCTCCAGGCACTGGGGAGGCAGCAGTAAACGTCACAGGTGGCAACTCCCTCCTTCGTGGAGCTAAACTGCCGTCTAGTGAGGACAGAGTCAGGACGTAAATTATCAGTACAATAAGTAAAACGTAAAATGAGAGAAAAACCACAGCACGGAAGGAAGACAGGCAATTTGGAGGGAGGGGTAAGATTTCAAAGTGGAGGTGGGGAAGCTTCTCAGGAAGAGGACTCTGGAAGTCTGGGACCAAGGGTCTGGGGGGCACTGGGCAGAGGACGCAGGACCGAGGAAACAGTCTGAAGGCAGCGGGCAGATGCAGAGACCAGTCAGGGAGCCGCTGCAGGAGCTCCAGCAGGAAAAATGGCCACGTGGGCGGACGGCACAGGTAGAGACAGAAGGTGTCGGACCCTGCCCGTAGTCTGAAGGCGAGGCCAACAGCCTCCGAGGACGAATGTGATGCAGCGTGAGTTGGTGGGCGGGGCAAGTCAAAGAGCATCCCAAGCTTCCACGTCAGACGGCCGCGTGATGGAGGCTCCGGAGGCCAGGCAGATGTGGGGAAGCACCGCATCCCAGAGCATCCCAGAGCACGCCGCGGCACGCACAGTCCCGTGAAGCAGGCTGTGAAGGTGGGGTTCCCACCCTTGACAAACGCAGGGAAGGAGCCTGAACCAGCAAGCGTTTTGTCTGTCTACAGTAGTGTTGGAAACAAAACGAAACAGGAGCCTGGATCCCTTTCCCAAGTGTAGGGTTTTTTTCCCACTATCTCGTGTGGCTTTTTTTGGTTTTCCGTTTATTTTTTCAAGGCAGAGTACTATGGAAAATGGAGAAGCCTTGTTCTAAGGTGTTTCCAAAGCTGGCTTCGACCCACAAGCTGCCTCACCTGAACTCACCTGCAGCTGGAGGTCGGGAAGCTCCCTTTACCAAGCAGAAGCCCGATACACGCAGGCCATCTGTATGCTGCAGAGTCCCTCGCTCAGGGGAGCCTGAGCGATTCTACAAGGGATCCGCACAGCTAAAAGGAGAGCAAGGGCCCATCCGGCCCCAGAGCTCCAGAGCGGAGCCTCGGGCTGTCCGCTGCTCTCCCTGATCTCCCTTAAGAGGCAGATCGTGTCCATGTTGCTGTTTCGTAACATCACCTGTAAAACCCTCATGTCCTTCCCCAGTCACATTTCTCACTGATCCCAGGAGACATGCGTTCAGCTATCCTGTAAACTCAAAAAACAAATGTTTTAGACAGAATATTTCTCTTTCTGACTCTCTTGTGGCTGCCAGAAGAATGTCCTTCCTCTTCCCTGTGTCACCTGCACCCTCAACACCCCACCACGGCCCTTGCCGGCCTGTCAAGTCCATCTGTCCATTCGCTCATCCACTCGGTGAGCATGTGTCTGATGAGAATTAAGGCGTTCTAGGCCCTGGTATTTCCATCTCCCCGCAGGTAATTACAGCGAGATGGAGGCTAGGAAAGGGGCCCTAAGCAGGGCTACAGCCGGAGAGGGTCTCCCAGAGCGATAACCATGACCGGAAGCGAAGGAGGGGCAGAACCGGTAGGTGAGGGAGGACGGGTGGGCAGGGCCCGCAGAGGGCGTGGAGGCAGAGAGTCCCGGAGGGGCTAGGGGCGAGAAAACCTTAAAAATCACCAGGGCTTCCCTGGTGGTGCAGTGGTTGAGAGTCCGCCTGCCGATGCGGGGGACACGGGTTCGTGCCCCGGTCTGGGAAGATCCCACATGCCGCGGAGCGGCTGGGCCCGTGAACCATGGCCACTGAGCCTGCGCGTCTGGAGCCTGTGCTCCGCAACGGGAGAGGCCCGCGTACCGCAAAAAAATTAAAACAAAAAAATAAATCACACCAGAACCCCTGGCCTGTGTGAAGGCAGTGAGAAGCCAACAGAGGGTATTAAGCAGAGAAGTGACAAGACCGGGCTTTTCGGGGGAAAGGCCACTTTGAGCGCAGTGTGAGGCTTCCTCCTGATTTCTTCTCCTAGAGTCTCTGCTGGTTTAACCCATACAGCAACCGCTCCAGAAAAGGTCCTCATCAGCTGTGCCCACCTCCCCCAAAGCCTCTGGCTTCCAAACGGTCTTGACAGCCACACCGCATAGAGAACGTCACCTTTGTAAATAAAACAATGTTTTGCTCCTGTCGCTCTCACTTCAGAACTGTGATCACTTCTGAAATCAGACGAAACCTACTGAGCCTAACGGTGGCACAAATGCCCGTCACCGACTATATTCTAGCAAAAGAAAAAAAAAGTGCTTGCAAACTGCTCCTCAAATGAAGCACTGCCTTTAAATTAAAATGGGAAAGACTTCCTTAAAACGTTCACACAAGCACCTACAGCAATTTAATTCAGAAAGAAGTCTTTCCTTTCGGTGATACGTATTGAGAAATATTTTAAAATAAAATAAATATGCTGCCTGGTACCTGCTTCTAAATAATACAGAGCACGTGGGAAGCTGGTGAGTGTGAATGAAATAAGACTGGCCGTGAGTTAATGAACCTGGTAAAAGGTCCGTGACGACCGACGCTGGTCTTCTGTCTACTTTCCTATGCTAGAAAGGTTTTACACCTCGGGTATCTGAAGCATCTCAAAGTACTCAGACTTCATAAAAATTCCTCTTCTTTTGTTCTTTTACTTTTCCCTATAGAAGATGAGGCTGTGGGCTTCCCTGGTGGTGCAGTGGTTGAGAGTTCACCTGCCGATGCAAGGGACACGGGTTCGTGCCCCGGTCCGGGAGGATCCCACATGCCGCGGAGCGGCTGGGCCCGTGAGCCATGGCCGCTGAGCCTGCGCGTCCGGAGCCTGTGCTCCGCAACGGGAGAGGCCACAATAGTGAGAGGCCCGCGTACCACAAAAAAAAAAACCCCAAAAAACAAAACAAACAAAAAAAAGATGAGGCTGCTTAGACTGACACTGAACACAACCCTCAGAGGTTAAGCTGTAGTGATGCAGCAACAAACGTCTCAAAAAAGAAAACTGTGATTTTAGAGCAAGTTGCTCAATGACGCGTTTGAAATGACTTTCTAAAAACAGTCCTGCCTAAACATCTTCCTTCCACCAAAACTAGTTTAGTCAAACAATTCTACTTAGCACTGACAGACTAGTAAAACTGGAGTCGATATGTATTAACAGATATTTCTGCATCTCCAAACAACCTCCTTACATTCACAATATACGTTCTACTTCATTTGTTAACTCCCAACCCCATATATGAAACACGTTCAGTAAATGTGACGTGCCAAGTTACAGAATCGTTGACTTTCAAGGTTGCAAAGGACGCTGAAGGGCCTCTAGTCGGCCAGCCATTTGATGTTTTTGTCTCCAGATTAACGTGCATACGTAAGCTGTTAGGATTTAGTGGGTAATCTGATGCTGCGCGCTGCGCTGCACTACATACAGTAGGAAGTGGGGGGCCCTACCTAATGCCACCCTAAATAACTGTCACTTTAGTAAATAACACTAGTATCTCCATGTCACGTCGGAGCTTCTATCGTAGACAATCACAGGCTGCAACGAAATTTTATGTGCGACACTTTCCGAAAAGCAAACTTCACCGTTTTGCACTGAGTCGCCAGTGCTTCCCCACAGTTCGCTCAACATTTAAAGTCAAAGTCATCAAATAACGAAAGATTTCATTACCACCCTGTACTGACAGAGACCAATATTAATTATTATTTGAATTAACCTCTGAGCCATGGTTTTCATCAGTACTCAGAAAAGATAGAGACAATTTCTAATTACATGCCACCCTCATTATAGGTCACCAGGCCGCAAAGCTGTATCTGATGAGGCTGCCACACTTTGCCTTGAAACTGCTTTGGACTCCATTATTACCTTCTCATCTCAAAATGGAATTTGAGGGCTTCCCTGGTGGCGCAGTGGTTCAGAGTCCGCCTGCCGATGCAGGGGACACGGGTTCGTGCCCCGGTCCGGGAAGATCCCACATGCCGCGGAGAGGCTGGGCCCGTGAACCATGGCCGCTGAGCATGCGCATCCGGAGCCTGTGCTCCGCAACGGGAGAGGCCACAACAGTGAGAGGACCCCGTACCGCAAAAAAAAAAAAAAAATTGGAATTTGAAATGTAATTCAGCAACCTTCAGAGATGCTCTCCCCAGGTGTTACCACTTTTTCCGTTAGCAATGGGATGTGGGACTGCATGCCAGTCTATGAGTAAAAGTCCTAAATGCAAGTAAATGGCATTAGCTTTTACACTTTTCCATAAAGCTGGGAAGCGGTGCCTTCTCACAGCTCCACGTGGAAAAGACTTTGGGGTCTAGTAAGTGGAGGAGAACTGAAGGGAACACTGCGATATCACACCGATCATTTCCCCCAGATGTTAACTGGCTCTACTTGATTTTGTGTGAAAATAACCTGATACAACAAGGAAAAGAATCCAACAAGAGAGAAGAATGAAAATGGAAAAATGACTTTTATTTCTCTCTCCCACTGCCGACCCTGATCTCATTCTCCAAAGATAATCATCTTAACGGTTTCTTATGTATCCTTTCCTGCCTATGTGAGAGCACGGAGATGTGTCTGCACACACCACGTATTTTTCCAACCTTTTCCTAGGCAGGAATCTAGGAGGTAAACATCCGAGCCATTGTCAACATCCAGCTGCAGCCACTCCTGAGTGAAGTTCTGGTGCCGCCCCTTCCAACCAGGCTGCTCTTTGGGTACACGTTTCATTCTAGTCTCAGAAAAATGCACCGTTTTTAAATCCTTAAAGTGTCAGGTAATGATCCATGACACAGATATTCACATCTAAAATACCTGAAGATTAAGGACTCAGGTAGGGCATGATATAATTCCTAAAACCATGTCAAGAGGAGGAGAGGACAGATAAAAACGTCTCTGTGTTCTCAGCCAAAGGAGACACCGAGTTTCTGAATCTTGATTAGAATTCGATTTTAAATTTGACAAAATCGACTGTACGTTAGAATGGTGATTCACCAACGTTAGCACAGTCGGTCCAGTAAAGAAAGACAAGATGTCATCTCCCACAAGGCAGAGAGAAAGCTGAACGGCACGTACCCAGTGCCAGGGCCTCACCCCTGGACCATCCACATGGCAGTCGTGGCATCTGTTCTCCATCGGGGCACTGCTTCCAGGGTGAGTACTGTTTTGTTACTGAAAAGAATACTGCTCCTGGGAGTAACACCATCAGTGAGATAAAGACAAAAATTTTTTAAACTAAAAAGCCTACATAAGAATCATAATGAATTAAGAACCTATGTATTTTGATATCTAAAATTTCTTTCACATTTTGAAAGACCATAAGAGAACCTTTCAGGGACTTCCCTGGCAGTCCAGTGGTTACGACTCCGCACTTCCAATGCAAGGGGCGCGGGTTCGAACCCTGGCTGGGGAACTAAGATCCCACATGCCATGCAGCATGGCCAAAAAATAGTAAGGAGAAGAGAACTTTTCATGTAAACAAGATGTAAAGAAGAAACTGGTATTTGGAGAATTCTTTCCCCAAAACTAAGAGTGAATTTTTGTAATCACTTCAAGAACAACTTACATGAACATTACTAAGGGAATTAAAACCTGAGATTTTAAAAGAATCTCCAAAACTATTCCTACCAACCTCCCTGTGTGTGACATCTCCAGTCTTAAATACCCCACTGCTAATAACAAATTTAAAGTATTTGAATTTATACAAATTATTACAAGACACTTTTAAACTCCTCTGTAAGAGAATCCCTGTCTTTAAATGTCAATTTTTATTATCCTTGTTATTAGAGGTAAGAATTGTAACTAAAGTTTCCTTTCACCCTTAAATATAGTTTCAATTTCCATTTAGAAACGAAACCATGTATGGGTGTGAGAGACACTGTGGTCCTGGGAATAAAAAGTAAACAAGAAATTCCTGAGGAACCCTAACAGGACACAGTGTGATCTGGAACTCTAAGAACTTAGTTACAAAGTAACTTTTACCAAAGAGTTTTTATTTATTTTTCAATTAAATTCAAAACCTGTAAACCTACTCCTGTAGGCTGATTGCTGGCTGCTATGCGGATACAAAAATAAGATGAATGAGTGCCCGAGATTTTTACATTTTTTATTTACCTTCCTCACCTTTCTCTAACTTCATGCTGATTTCTAGTCAAGCAGACACAGGATTCCACCCCCCACCCACCCAAGGGAATCCACCATTTCATCAAGTGCAACAAAATATCGCAAGCTATACAGAAGTGCCTTGGTTACATCTTAGGGAATGTACAATGTAACTACCTATTTTAGAAATCAGATCTAACCCTTAGATAGGCACAATCAGGAAAATACTAATTAAAAAAAATATTAAAATAGCCCCAGACTGCCTTCAAAGAACTTATCATGTAAAAGAAGAAAACAGGAGTGTAGATACTTCAGGGCAATGTCATCTTAGAAATTCTGCAAAAGCAGCGTGCTGCAGGCAGAGCCCAGCACCAAGGAGAAGCGGTGATCCTCCCGGGGAAGGACCAGGCAGCGAGGACTCCACGGGGACCATAGGGACATGCGAGCGACAGCAGGACGAGATGGTGCCGCATCTCACCTGTGTGCTTACTGACCGAATTGTCTACAAGGCGACATGTGCGCCACACAACTGAAAACGGTATGAGGTAAGGAAGCTGTATTCCGCTGCTGAGAATTAGAAGTGGCTTTACAGAAGATGTAGCATTTGAGACAGAATCTGAAGACAAAACAGGATTTTGACAGGCGAGGGTGGGTTTGAATGGACGCAGCGCAAGCAAGAGCAGAGGCACGGAGGGCAGGAGCTGCTGTGTGCTCAGGGACCATGAGTGATCCAGGTCAGCCTGATGACGGGAGACGTTTAAAGAAGAGTAGATACTATGGCTACAAAGTTAGGCTGGCATTAAGAATCAAAGACCTGAGTGCCAGGAGGAGGCGGTCAGTTTGGTTTTCAAGGGGAAAACACAAAGAAGGGGGGGTGCACAAGTGTGAGATGAGCAGGCAAGGGCATTCTAGACACTTCTGGAACATGCACAAGCAGAGAATTCAAGCCAGAAGTCTCTGCAACAGTCCAGCACACACAGAAATGTGGGCAGGACCTGAGAGGCTATGTCGGGGAGGTACCATCGACAAAAGTACAAACTTTGACGATGTTCTGAGTGTGGAAAGTGTGAGTGGAAGAGCATGAAGTGGAGACGGCATCCCCTGGGGATGTGGAGAAGGGCTGGGGGGTGGCACGGAGGCTGCATGTGACTTGGAACACTTAATGCCCCAAGCACAGCTCTGATGTCTCCACCCTCGTGTGGAAGCCTCCGAGGGGCTCCACACCAACTATGAAATAAACCCAGGCTCATCCAAAAAGCCCCGCTGAAGCTAATCTTCATACTTCCTCTAACTCACCCACACCACAGTCTTCCTATTTCCTAAATACAAAGCTTTGTTTTGCCTGCCCCCCTCCCCTCGGCCACTCTTCAGATCCTGCACGAAAGCTAATGCCTCCGGGACTCTCCCCGACACCTTAACTGGCCAAGTACTGCAGCCGTTTAATATTTTAATGGTAAACAATGTCAAAAAGAACTTCCCTCTTCTTTATGTATGAAAATTAACTTTCAGCATGTTCACTTCTTTTAATGACAAAGTATCTTAACTGACAGATTTAAGACATCTTAAATCAGCAAATCATAGCTAAATTACTATACTTCTGTCCTCATAATTTGAAGACAAATGTGTTACTCTCTAATTTATCTTTTTATATGTTACAACTCTAATTCTTCCTTTTTATTACGGTTCTTCAACAATGAGAGCAAGATCCTCCATTAACAAGGCCAGTTAACATGTGATTACATAACAAGTGGTCCAGGATCACCCTCTGTTCTTTCATCACCTACACTGCGCAGACAAGGTTTCAGCATATTGTTTACATTATTTCTATTTAACTATATGCGAAATTCTAGTCAAGCACAAAAATATTCCCTGGTCTCATAAAATTCACTATTTTATCAAGTGTTTAAAAATATAACGTACTATATATAAGTGCCAACTACCTCATTAGTGTCACCAACTTAGGCAATTCATAATGGCTCAACTACCTAATCCAAATTCAAATTTTAATCATTTTAAATAATTCTGCACAGATGTAATTAGAAAACAAATAAAATATTAATCAGAAAACTTGCTACATCACCCAACAGCAATCAGATGGAATGAGCATAATAATCACCACAGTATAAAGAAGTCTGTGGGTTTGTATTAGACACTCCCGTGCTGTTTGGAACTGCAGAGCTGAGGTCCACTAAAAACTGTAATACATCCTTTCAGAATGCCCATGGTGGTGAGGCACTTGACTGCTGCGGAGTCATGAGGACTGAAATCGAGTATGTGGCATCCACCTATACTATATGTGTGTCTCTGGGTAAATCCTAAATTTCTTCATCTATAAAAGGTCACAAGCATTACAGTGCCAATGTGTGTTAAGGTGCCCAGTAAGCAATAAAACACGGTGCGGATGTAAGGCACTTCGTTACATAATGTTGATCAATGCACAGGGGTTGATGTAAAGAACCACATGGCTTTTCTCCATCTGTTTTCTCCTCTACATATGTCACCATTATCTTCGTACTTCATATCTAAATCTCAAAGAATGGGTGGGGTGTATTTCTCTAAAGCCCATGGATCAAACCATTAGCGAGAATCCTGCCATTTTTACTCCGTGAGGTTTATTTACAGATACCTCAGCATAAATTAAGTTGGTAACACTCAGGCACTCAGGAATAATGCGGTATGGCTCATGCTGACAGCATTTCATATTTTTGCAAACTTGATAAAATAGTGAGTCGTCTTTCACGTATAATTTCATGCATAAGCCCAAGTGACAAGTCTAAATTTTCAATGAGTCCAGTTTTTCAATGAAGCCCAACAACTCAGTAACTATCAGTCTAGTGCTATGAAGGAAACAAATAAACATGTTTATACATACATACCTCTTTGTCCCCAGTGAATTCTTGCTCTGGTTGGATGGGCAAGGCATAAATAGGTAACCTCACTTCCTACTTTGCAGGGAGAACAGGCGCCTCTCCTCACACCCGCCCCCCACCCCCAACCTCCATCCACTGCTCCTGCCCTCCTGTCCTCACAGCACAGATGTGCCCACCCGAGGTCAGGCTGGTCTTCCAGATCTGGGCTGAGTCCCTTCCCCTGCTGTCAGGAATCTTACTCCATCAGTTGCCCTTTGCTCTCCCATATAACTCCTATATAATCCGTTTCTCAATTGGATCTTTCCCACCTGTTAGTCTCTGCCATTTGGTTAAAAAAAAGAGAGAGAGAGAGAGAGAGAGAGAGAGAGAGGGAAACCTCACCTGGTTTAGAGGGGAGGGGAGGGGAGGAAGAGCTGGGGAGCCTGCAGCTGGGTTTCTGGCAGGGCCTGCTACAGTCAGGTGTGTGACGGTCCGACATTTCACTACCCCAGGGCTGCGGGAAGCAAGTGGGTGTGAAGATCCAGCCGGGACTCCACCAGCCCTGCCTCATGCCCTAGAGAAAGGGCATCTCGTTAGCCTCACAGGCAGCCTGTGTGCCTGGGTGGCCCCACGGACATCAGTCACCCAGCTGGCCATGCAGGCGAACCAGAAGCCCAGGCGTCACCCAGGACACCTTCCCCTGATGGCTCCCATACCTGATCTACCATCAAACCGTACCTGTGAAGCCATCCTCAGCCCCGTCCACCTTCTGTCCACACCCACGTCCACCACACTACGTGGAATCACCACTTCCTCTCACTGACTAGGCAGTGCTCTCCCCGCCACCTCCAGCCCCCTCCAACTACACATACAACACAGAGTAACTGTTCCCCTTGTTCCTGGGGTTCAGACCAAGCTCTCCTGAGTGCAGCCACTCAGCCTGCAGGCAGGAGGACCCCAGCTCAAGCTTACCTTCTCCAGGTAAGCCAGTCTCTCTGCATCGGAGTCGAATGGCCATCACCCACTCCACAGCACCACATGCTGCTCCCTCTTTTTTTTTTTTTTTAACAATTGTTACAGTTGCACTTGTACATGTTTGTGTGACTGCTTAATACCCATCCATCCCACTGGCTGCGGGCACCTGGTACAGCGTTGCCCACCTCTGCATCCCCAACACTCAGCACAGAGCCCAACCCACAAACAGCATAGCTACTCTTTTGGATCCGTAAATAAAACGTGAAACAACTAATTCTATGGCCAATACCTTAGGGAGGGTGAGACAAGATATATGGATCAAGCACATGAACACTGAGGAAACTCAACCAAGGGAGAAACTTTCCTGTAAGTGGTTTAGTAAGTTTTAAAAAGCACAGGGGGGCCTTCCCTGGCGGCGCAGTGGTTGAGAGTCTGCCTGCTGATGCAGGAGACGCGGGTTCGTGCCCCGGTCCGGGAAGATCCCACATGCCGCGGAGCGGCTGGGCCCGTGAGCCATGGCCGCTGAGCCTGCGCGTCTGGAGCCTGTGCTCCGCAACGGGAGAGGCCACGACAATGAGAGGCCTGCGTACCGTAAAAAAAAAAAAAAAAAAAAAAAAAGCACAGGAGACCTATACTGTTGGTGGGAATGTAAAGTGGTGCAGCCACTGTGGAAAACAGTATGGAGGTTCCTCAGAAAACTAAAAATAGAATTACCACGTGATCCAACAATCCCACTCCTGGGCATATATCTAGACAAAACTCTAATTCAAAAACATACAGGCACCCCTATATTCATAGCAGCACTATTCACAACAGCCAAGACATGGAAACAACCTAAATGTCCATCGACAGATGAACAGATAAAGAAGATGTGGCACATATATACAATGGAATATTACTCAGCCACAAAAAGAAATAATGCCATTTGCAGCAACATGGATGCAACTAGAGATGATCATACTAAGTGAGGTAAGTCAGAAAGAGAAAGACAAAAAATTAACAGTGAAACAGGCTGGGGGCAGTAACTGACATTTTAGTAAGTGCTCACTGCGGACCGAGCCCTGGGCTTGGTGCTTTACACACACACACACACACACACACACACACACACACACACACACACACACACACACACACACACACAATCCCCACAACTACCCCTGAAGTAGTACCTGCCCATATCTTGTAGATGAGGAAAGTGGTATTAAAGCAATCAAGTAACTCTCCAAACCACAAAACTGGTAAGTGGGGGAGCTGGTTTTCCCTTTATTTTGTCCAGCCTCCAAAACCCAACATTGCAAAGGAGAAAGCACAGGCCTCCTGCCCCACCGACCCTGCACAGAGCCCGATACCAGGGGCTGAAGGATTTGCACAAGAGGCAGAAACAGCTATGCAGCAGGGTAAACGTCCTCTACAGAGAAATCAAACAAGCCACAGTGGTGATGGGTGCCCCCACCCAAAAAAGAGTGGCAGAGAAGCATGTAAAAATCCCCAGGAAGGTTAAAAATATCTTCTAAGTTCACATACAGCTGTTACCTAACAAAATACCTTTCAAATGGGCAGAGTTTGTTTTTTTTCCCTCACCAAACCCACCTTTCCTAATAAAATTCTCTCTTTAAAAACTGTAATTACTTGGGACTTCCCTGGTGGCAGAGTGGTTAACAATCTGCCTGGCCAATGCAGGGGACACGGGTTCGAGCCCTGGTCCGGGAAGATCCCACATGCCGCGGAGCAACTAAGCCAGTGGGCCACAACTACTGAGCCTGCGCTCTAGAGCCTGCGAGCCACAACTACGGAGCCCGCGAGCCACAACTACTGAAGCCCGCGCACCTTAGAGCCCACGCTCCGCTACAAGAGAAGCCACTGCAATGAAGAGTAGCCCCCGCTCGCCGCAACTAGAGAAAGCCCGCGCGCAGCAACAAAGACCCAACGCAGACAAAAGAAAAAAAAAAATTGTAATTACCTGATAAAAAGTTGTTCCAAGAGAGCATCATATTAAGAAACACTCCCATTATATAGTATAGACATCTATGCAAGAAAGAACCATGATACAATCAGACCGTCCAAGCTATGTGGAGAAACCACAATATCACCTTTGGGTGAGAAACACCCTCTCGTTTACAACTAGTAAACCCCATCCACTCCCAAACACACGGCCACGTTTACCAGAAATGGGGAGGAAGGAAAAAGAACCTACTTCACCTTAAGGGACTTACACTTCTTTGGGGAAATAAAGATGCTGAGAATGGAATGTAAGACCTTCTGCAGATGAAACCCATGACTGAAAGTCCGGGTCTGTGGCCGTGATCTCGTCCATCACGATGACCCTTTACTAGCACTTTATCACAGAGCACTCAGGACCAGACACTTTACAAGGGCTGTCCCACAACAAGACGGGGACTCACCCGCTGCCGCTGCTGCTTATATACATGTGTGCACCACAACTCTGCATCTGGCCCGAGGTCTGCTGACCTGGCCGAGCTGCAGCCGCCTTCCTGTCCCATCACGTGGGACACCCTGAACCACTTTGGGGTGACGTCTGCGTGCATGTGTGTGCTCTTCCCATCCGGTTATTTTCCGGCCCAAAGAGACATTATTCACAGACCTCACCCAGCTCAAAATTCACATGGACACACTGTTCCAACCCGTGAGCTCAGCCCACGGCTTCTGGAAGGTCCTGCCTCCCAGGAGGCACTGACAGGCCTGCCGCCCCGGGACCTGCTTGGCACTGGGTGCTGGCCCCCTGCGGACCCGAGCTGGCAGAGGTCAAGGCACCTTCCCAGGGCCACGTGGCACGGCCAGGCCTCTAAGTGAGAACCGGGTTCTGACGCCAGGACCCACCCACGCTCCTGACTGAGGTGACGCCACCTGCGATGGTCACCAGCAGCAGGGCTGGAGGCTGCACCGCCCCTGTCTGGAGACTGTCAGGTTGGGCTAAGCAGGACCTCGTCACTAGCCCCGGAGCCAGCACGTGTTTACGTCTCTACAACTATTCCGCCACCCGACGTGGCATCATCTCATCATGTGAGGTCACGCACAGTAACCTCCTAACTCTGCGGTCCCGATTCCTTGGGTTTCATCTTGCCTTCGTCCATATGGGCTGAGATACACACGATCATTGGTTTCTGTCAGGTCAGGACCCTGTCTCAGGGGAGCATCCAATGAAAAGGTCCATGGACCTCCTACAGCATGGCCAGGGGCTGCAGTAACTGCCGTAGGTGGTAAGCTTCTAGAAACGTCCTAGACACAATCGTGAAGGTGAAAGCTCCAGTGTGGTTGGAAAGAGCCCGAGGCCAGCAATCACCAAACATCAATTCAGTCTTTAGTTTTACTCGTAATGATATTCCGAACTTGGCTGTTTGGAATCTAAAATATTTCCATAGAAACAAGCTCTGGCTATGAAACAATAACAACAATAAACGGGGGCGGGGGGGGGGGGGGGAACCAGTTCATCTAACCCATGACGTGGCTGAGAGCAGAATATGAGGGACAACCCTAGAAGTCGGTGGCACATGGGGTTGAAGAGGAGGTGAAAAGTTAATTCAACTATAAGCTCCTTCAAGTCCTGCCCTCTGCTTATTCTAGCTTTCTATGCCCCCCTGCCTCCACCCCATCCAACAGTAGAGGGAGGGCGCTCAGCAAGGAAGCAGAGAAACTGGGCCATACTTCACAGCAATGGGGGATACGCAGGGCCAGCTCCGGCAGAACAGGTTATCGTAGGCTTTAAACAAAAAAAAAAAAGAAAGAAGGGTCTTCCCTGGTGGCGCAGTGGTTGAGAGTCCGCCTGCCGATGCAGGGGACAGGGGTTTGTGCCCCGGTCTGGGAAGATCCCACATGCCGCAGAGCGGCTGGGCCCGTGAGCCATGGTCGCTGAGCCTGTGCATCTGGAGCCTGTGCTCCGCAACGGGAGAGGCCACAGCAGTGAGAGGCCCGCGTACCGCCAATAAATAAATAAATAAATAACGTAATAAAACATAAAACAGGACCTATCACATAGCCCTGGCTCACTCTGGGTGACTAGCAACAGAACAGTTAAATATCAACATTTGGCCACTTTGAAATCATCTCAGTTCTTCTTGGTCATATAATTCTTTGGTGACATTGAAGTATCAGTTCATATCACCTAAGATAGAAGAAGCTATGGGATAAGACAGAGACGCCCCTGTCCTGTTGCACAAAGCAGAGCTCCCACACCTCGCGATAACCCAAGTGCACACGGCCACATTAAAACCACTCCTTACTCAACCACAAGACACGGGGGGAATCCAGAAAACCCTAACCAAGGTATCATAGCAAAATGCTCTACAGGGAGTCACCACAATCACACTCTCAGTCTTTTCTTAATAACTAACTGCTCTCAAGTTGCCTGATGCGCACTGCAGTGCCAAGAAAGGCGTTATCTACCATCTTCATCTGAAACCTCTACAGTCACACTAATAGACACCAAGGCTCTCCAATCTTTACATCTCTCACTTTCACATTCTCTTTACTGAGAAACAAAGCAAGCCGTGACACTGTGAATAGCTGCTCATTCTAATGAATGGCTGGTACATGACAGACACTGAAGAAGGTACTATTATTAACCCCACTTCGTAAATGAGGAAACTGAGGCTGGGGATTAATTAACTTGCCCAAGGTGCCAAAGGTAGTTAAGTGTTGGAAGCTAGCTTTAAACCCAGGCCGTCTGACTCCAGAGCTGTTTGCTGGCGTTAACCTTTCCACCATGCTACCTATCTGATCTCCAACTAGACATATAGAGAATCTTTACATTGCTATCATTTCATGGGAGATTTTTCTTCCTTATGGCTGGTGGAGGAGGAAATCTCTGACATCATTACATTAGGTCCACATTTGGGTCTATATTCTTTCCATCCTGGCTTCACACTATCTGCTGCAAAATCCTCTCAAACTATCCTAGATACAAAAAAAAAACAAAAACAAAGAAAGAAAGCAAAGGGCCCTTTCCTTGCTTTGTATCACTGAATAATTAGATTTTTAAACTTATAAACAAAAAACATTCATTCTGCATTTGTACAACGTGGGCACCAGCCTAGCACTAAGCTCAGAATCTATACCCAAATACTCGATTGTCAAGTCAGGCTTTTAATGGTTAGCAGGACGTTTCTTGTTTTATTGTGAGTTTTAATAGATTTTGGCATCACCCTTGTGGAATAGTCTTGGTGACACTGTTTTATGGTACCCAATGTGTTGACAGCAGTCTGGCAGATTAACGCTATAAAAGGTGGCCCACTGTCTGCTTACATTAGGTCCAGTAGCCAAGCAGGTTCATGCTGAAATGCCTGATTCATAAGCCCATGCAGGCTGTGCTCTACGCGCCGTTCACAATGGAGGCAGCAAGGTGTGCACGGGACGGCACCAGGTGTGATTAAAGTGACAGGCAGCTGTGAAATCTTTTTGCTAAAGATTAGAGGCTTAAGTTCCAATTTCAGATGCAGTCAGGTGATTTTCCTTTTTGTTCAGTAAACGAAACTGAAAAACACGAGTGACTGCCAACTGAAGGTTTTCTAATTTTTCACTCGTTACTGTATTTCACTGAATCTAAGACATACTTTTTTTTTCACATTCCCATAGGTCAGAAATAGGATCTATCTTACAACTGACACCATCTTAGATGTGTATGAAATACAATAATAAAATGAAGTTGCATGTATTCTGGATTCTATGGTTTAAGTTTTATATTACCATCAACCCATGTATTCATAATTAATTTAGGAGACGATGTTAAGATTTGTCTCTATTTTTCCTTTTCTTATCCTCCTCTGTTTGCCATAGAAGATACAATAAAGGATGTTTGAGATATATGAAAGGTCACATAACTTCAAGGAGACAAAAGCTTTGAAGCTATTTTATTATAAGTGCAAAGCTGTTACCCTCCTATGAAGAAAATAGAGCCTGAAAGCTTCTCCAGGCTGCATGCGACCCAAATGGTTTCTTCTGTGAGAAAGACACAATTCCAAGGTGGAAGGGCTCCAGATGCTCAAGTCTTCCCACCAGCGTAAGTCGACTCGCTCCAAGACACAATAAGCCTTTAAACTCAAGCTCAAAACTCTCAAGGGGTTGGTTTCTCCTCCACCTCCCCAGTATCAAAATCATGCTCCCATATTTAAACAATTAGGTGAGATGCACTAGCACTGAAATCTGAGTGCTAAATGTTTAGTAAATATTAACCAAATTCAGATCTCATCTATACAAGTTTTTAAAAAGATGATTCTTGTTTTCTTTGATTTCAGAAAACTTAAGATAAAAAAAGAAGGCAGGGGTCTCCTAAATTCAACTTACTGCAGAACAAAATTTCTGTGAGATAGAAAAAATAAGCCAAATACTGCTCAGTGATCTAGAAAAAGGGAAAACCCTAAGAGGCAAACATTGGGGTATTCATTTCAGAAATGTAACTAGTTGAGATTATAAAGATTTCCCTATTGGACTTCCCTGGTGGCGCAGTGGTTGAGAGTCCGCCTGCCGATGCAGGGGACACGGGTTCGTGCCCGGGTCCGGGAAGATCCCACATGCCACGGAGCGGCTGGGCCCGTGAGCCATGGCCACTGGGCCTGCGCGTCCGGAGCCTGTGCTCCGCAACGGGAGAGGCCACAACAGCGAAAGGCCCGCGTACCGCAAAAAAAAAAAGATTTCTCTGTCTATACCACAAAACACTGAAAACCTGTCAGGAGTTCTTTTTTCCATATCTGGTATAAGATAGCTTCTTGGGGTGGTGATGGTTGTTTTCCTTGATTATGAAAGTACCTTTCAGTATAAAATTTAGAAAATACTTAAGGATATAAAGATTAGAATAAAAATAACCCACAATCCAAATAACATTTATGGAGGCTAACAATGCAGCGAGCACCGTGCGAGGTGTTTCAGAAGCGTCGCTGCGTTAATCCCAACAGGCCTAGGAGCTGAGCACTGTTACCATCCCCCCGCCACAGCTGAAGAAACGGAGTCTCAGATAAGTTTAAAAATTTGCCTGTGGGACTTCCCTGGTGGCGCATTGGCTGTGAGTCCGCCTGCCAATGCAGGGGACACAGGTTCAATCCCTGTTCCAGGAAGATCCCACATGCCGCAGAGCAGCTAAGCCCGTGCGCCACAACTGCTGAGCCTGCGCTCCGGAGCCCACAAGCCACAACTACTGAGCCCACGTGCTACAACTACTGAAGCCCACGCACCTAGAGCCCGTGCTCCGCAACAAGAGAAGAGACCGCAATGAGAAGCCCACTCGCCGCAACTAGAGAAAGCCCATGCGCAGCAACGAAGACCCAACGCAGCCAAAAATAAATTAAAAAAAAAAAAAAACACTTGCCTGTGGTCATAGAGCTACTAAGTCAGTTGTCCAAAGTCACACAGCCAGTAAGTAGTTGGGCAGGGATTCAAACCAGACCTGTGTAACTCCGGAATCAGAGCTTTTAACTAAGTGAAACTGTCAATCCCTGAAACTACTCATTTTTAAAATTGATGTATTTTCCCTAGTCTTTTCCTAGGCTTGTGATTTAATTTGTATAAAATTGGGACCACAGTTAATATATTCTTTTGTGCTCTACTCGTTGAGGCTTTATGTTGTTCAAAAGCGTGATGTGTAACGCCTGCATCATACTCTTAACACATGAACACAGCACACATTCAACCATTCTCAGTTTCTCACTGTCAGAAAAAAATGCTGTGACCTCTTATTCATAACAGCTGACTGGATTTCAGATTCTTCCTTAGGATGGATGACTGATATGACTGGAATGGCCATTCATAAAGGTCTGGACACATATAATCTCCAATTACTTTCCAAAATGTTTGTACTTGCTGAACCTTAGTCTGAACCTCAGACGGCAGTGATCGTGCAAGTCTCACCATATTCCGTCAGTATCAAAACTGTTTTTTAAATCTTTGCTAATGTGATTAGGAGGAAAAGTATCTCGTTTTAATTTGCATTTTGTTATTACTCCATAATTTGGGAATTTTCATGTTTTTGGCAATTAAATTTTCTTCCTATGCATGACCTGCTTATATCCTCTACTGCTTTTCTACTGGGCTGCAGCTGTTTCTCTACTGTATTTGTTGATGTGTCTTTTTAATAGATCCACACGCACACGTTAGAGCAGGTGAAGCATAAAAGGCGAGACGGTTCGTCCTAACGTCAGAACACACGCTCAGAAGGAAGCTCAACTATGGTGAACGGAATAACTTCCGTGTGTAGTAACTGCGTAGCCTCTTAACAAACTCCCCAGCAGCTACCATCGTGCTGTTTTGATTCTGAAAGAGCAATAGGAACAATCCCGCAGAATTCGTTCGTGTTATTCTATGCCCATGTTGTAAGGACATTTAAAAAAATAAAGTCAGACTACATGTGAAAACAGTTCCAAAATCATTTTTATAAGACACTGACTTTACTTAAAAAAAAAATTTACTATTTTGCTATTTTTTGGCTCGCAGGTTGCACAGCTTCGTGAGTGATGTAGCTTTATTCTGGAAGCTTTCTAAAGTGACCTTTTATCTTTTCACACATCTCACCCTCCTCAAACGTCTCCTATTTGGGGATCTAATCTAAGTTCAAATCATCAAACCTTGGCTCTCCTGAAAAGAGGCTGCGAAGCCATTCTCAGCTCCGAGCCGGCCCCTGGAAGGACCGGGACTCACCCCGCTCTCCGTCCCCCCCCCGGATCTCCCCCTCTTCCCAGGTCTCCCCCGCTCCTCAATTCCCCTGGCCCTGGTGCAGCCCCACGGCGGCTGCCTACGCTATTTCAACAGCCTCTGACTTTTTGCCTCTAGTCCCTCTTCAAGCGCAATCCCCCACGCGTTGCCAGACTAACCTTTCAACTCCATTTCCATCACTTAACGCAAGTCAGGATCTCACCGGGTCTGAACTTCCAATTTAGCCACGGCCTATCCCCAACCCCGTCTGTCCAGCCCCTGCCCTTCTGCTCCCAGCCACCTCTGACCCTCCTGGGCCCAGGAACGGGGCTCCCTGCAGTCCCAGGAGGCCGGGAGGAGGGCAGGTGTATGGCAGGGCGCCCCTCTCCCTGGGGCCACGGGCCCCGCCCCTGCGGCTTGGTCTGGGCACCCTGGCCTCACAGTATCTCTGTGTTTTCTGCTCATGTCATTTCTCAGTCCCTCCAACCTATCAAAGGGCACAGGTCACACCTGCTGATTCCCTCCTCCACTACCAAGTCCCTGCCCACAGCGCCACCCCTTTTCGGCACCTGACTACATGCCGCGCTGTCCGGTTCCACCTCGTCACAGGTGTGCTACCCTGCAGTTCCCGGCCACGGTGAGCATGTTTAGTATCTCCCACAGAACTCAAGCACCCCTTCACAGACGTTAAAGTCACAAGAATATTCTTAAGATCTGCACACTCCTAATTCTTATCTATCTCCTCAAAGAGTCCATACGAGAACAGCTTTCACCAGACACATCCATGTTTCCAAAACCCAAAAAGACTTCACGATAAACCTCACCCAGAAATCACCATTTACCCTTTAGAGGTGGAAATCTGAAAACACTGTTGAATTTTCCCTGCTCCTTACTGGCCACGCCTTTGCACTCATGAAGTCCTTCCTACAGCCGACTTGGGTGCGGCCCTTATGTAAGAGCT
Organism: Delphinus delphis; assembly: GCF_949987515.2. Lineage (NCBI taxonomy): Eukaryota > Metazoa > Chordata > Mammalia > Artiodactyla > Delphinidae > Delphinus > Delphinus delphis. The sequence goes on along the minus strand of NC_082699.1, from coordinate 7,859,269 downwards.
CACTCTGCCGTGACCTTGGAGGCCCGTTTCTGAGGCCCCCGCCTGAGCAGCCACCGCGGAAGGCAGCCGTCTGCCCTGATGCCACTGCCACCACATGGTTCCCTGGTGCGAAGGGCACCTGCTCCGGCACAGTCCCTCAGGCCACGCTCGCCGCAGCAAGCGACTTCCCCCAAGAGGACTTCAGCTGCTAGTTGAACAGCTTTCCCTCCGACACCAGATTATCACACGGACATTACTGTGCTAACCTGCATACCCCTGGACCGACGACCCACAGGGCATCTTAAGCACCTAATCAGGACACCTCGACCAGGAATAAAGAAAGGCCTTCCGACCGGACGCCGGGGACACGACACGGGCTGAGGCCTGAGGAGGGACTCTCACCTCCTCTCCCCACACACATTCTGAACCAGCTGGGGGACAGCCAGGCAGGGCTGGAGCCTGTCACTGGGGAGGCCAGGGAGGGGCCAGGCCGCAGGCACAGGGCAACCCCGCCCCGCCTGAGACGGAGCCTCGCTTTAAACCTGTCAGCCCGGCTACACCCGGAGGCGTGGAGCAGGATGCCTCTGCGGGAGCCTGGGTGCTTCCAGCCGGGGCGGCAGGGCGCCCAAGGAGGACGCCGGGAGCGGCGAGGGAGGGCGGGGGTCTCCTCCAACCAGCGCAGGCAGGCGACGGTGATGACAGCCAGGGCTCAGCAGGCCGGGGACTGTGTTCTAACGGGCGGGCGGGGGTCTCAAGGGTGCAGCGCAGTGGAAGGTGCCCCCCTGAACTCAGAGGAGCCTGCAGTGGGCCAGCAAAGGCCAGGACGCGGGGCGGCACGGAGCACGTCGTTCGGACTCAGATGCTCAGATGCGGGGCTGGGCTTCAGGCAGGAAAAGGGGGGCCGGGGGGTGTTGAAAAGACTTCTGTTTCAGACAGGTGGGGAACATTAAGAACAGACGTCTGGGGGCGATACTGGAAATAAAAATACAGTCTTAGGAGTTAACCACCTGGAAACAGGAGCTGGAGCTGTGAGTCTGAACTGGGCCCTAGAGAAGCCGAGACGGGCACTCTGGGTGCAGGACGCAGGCTGTATTCAGGGGGCAGCAGAGGAATGAGGACCCCGGGGAGCAGGCCCAGGACGCGGACGGCACCTCCCAGCCACGGTCCAGGCCGGGGAGACGACAGGGCAAGAGGCCGGCACAGTCAGTGAGGAACGAATCGGAAAGGAAGGGAGAGGACAGAGCCCGGATGCCGCTTCCCATCACCTTCCGCAGAACACCCGGCTCTCAGGGAGAAGGACGCCGCCGAGTCCACCCACCAAACTCCCTGCCACTCTCGCTTTACGTGTTTGACCTGCCCTTGGAGACAACACCGCTTGGAACGGGTGCCCCTAAACAGTTACTGCTGCCTATTAAATCCACTAACACTTCTTTTTTATTATTTTTTTTTTTAATTTTTTTTGGCCGCATCATGTAGCATCCGGGAGTCTTAGTTCCCCAGCCAGGAATCGAACCCACATGCCCTGCACTGGAAGCCTGGAGTCTTAACCACAGGATCGCCAGGGAAGTCCCCTAAATCCACTCACTTTTCATACCACATAGACTAGAACCACACATAAGACAAGTTTTTCATTATTCTGTGGCAGAAATGAAAATAAAATTTAACAAATACAACCCATGCTGCTCTCTGACCTGTTTACCGCCACCTTTGAAGTGGACTATACTTCCAAGCTCAACCATGTGTCCATCTTTACCTTTTATATAACTGGTATCTCAAATAGCAGCTACATTTCATTCATTTACGTGTAAGAGAATAACATTACTTGCGAAATTCCAAAATGTATTGTAAAAATATATGTTACCATTTTTCTGAACTGTTCTGTATTTCCATGGTACGTTCACTGTATAACTAACATACTGGTCTAAACGTGTGGCCTTTTAGAATGTTATCAGAAGCACCTAGATAAAAATTCAGACTCTAGATGGCCCACAGAGATTTTTTTCTTTTGAATTTTATTCTATTTTTTTTTTATACAGCAGGTTCTTATCGCAGAGATTTTAATTCAGGAAAAAAACTGGCATAGGGAATCTGCATTTGTTTGTTTGGCCACGCTGCGAGGCTTGTGGGATCTCGGTTCCCCGACCGGGGATTGAAGCTGTGGCCTTGGCAGTGAGAGCACCAAGTTCTAATCACTGGACCCCCAGGGAAATCCCAGAATATGCATTTTTAACAAGCACCTCAGGTGACTGTGTTCATTCTAAGGCCCCAATAAATATCTATTTTATTAGTTATTCTAATTTTACCAGATGGACTTTTTAAATAATTATATAAGATCCTCAAAGTCACGTAAACAGACCCGTTTTACAGGTCCCTTGGAGAAAACAGATGAAAAAGCCACATCATCCAGCTCACCATTCTACTCTTCCTTAAAGACCAATCGATGCATTATTTCTGCGAAACCACCTTGTACCTCTGAATCCTGGTTGGGTGGAAGGGCGGGGAGCGGAGACAATTGCTGAAAAGCTACAGGACAGAGGCAGAGGCCAGGCTCGCAGCAGCTGCTCCCTCTTCCCCCAGAAACCACTATATACTGTTAGCTTTTCTGCCCAGGAATGAAGGACCAGCATTTTCTATGCAACTATCTCAAAACAGTGCGAAAAGGGAAAGCTGGGGTTCCTTTCACAAAATAGAATATTGGAAGAGATAAACACAAGAAAATTTAATAAGGATATAAATTAATGCTGTAATGCTTTGAATAAAAAGACCCTTTTTCTTACCTCTAGCCTGGAGCTGGCAGGCAAAGCAAATCAGATCACTTACTAAATTCAACAGCTGGCTCATGCAGTCTTTTTTAGAAGAGGTACAGGTAGTCGAGTCATTTTCAGGTTTGCCAAGTGAAGATATTACTATTCTGAATGTTGTTATTATGGTGGTGGTGATCCATAAAGGATAATGCTGATGATGTGGGCATTTCTTTTTCTTAAAAATTTATTTATTTATTTATTTTTGGCTGCATTGGGTCTTCGTTGCTGTGTGTGGGCTTTCTCTAGTTGCGGCAAGCAGGGGCTACTATTCTTTGCGATGCACGGGCTTCTCACTGTGGTGGCTTCTCTTGTTGCAGAGCACGGCTCTAGGCACGTGGGCTTCAGTAGTTGTGGCTCACGGGCTCTAGAGCGCAGACTCAGTAGTTGTAGTGCACAGGCTTAGTTGCTCCACGGCACGTGGGATCTTCCAGGACCAGGGCTCGAACCTGTGTCCCCTGCACTGACGGGTGGATTCTTAACCACTGCGCCACCAGGGAAGTCCCTATGTGGGCATTTCTTCAAGTTCTGAAGAGCCTGAACTACAACAAGCGACTGACAGTCGGTCCCCTATGTCACCAATCCACCAGCAAAAGCTGGGCTTCCGTGCAGATCCTCAGGCAGTACATCACCTTTCGTTCACACCATGACAAACACCACGTTTCCCAGGTACTCCACGGTGACACCGCCTGCCTGCCCACAATTCAGGTACAGCCGTGTCACCACCCATGGGCTGAACCATGTGGGAAATTACCTGATTGCGTCATTTTATTGCATCCCTACTAAGTATGTGACAGCACATGAGACAGGGTTCTCTTTATCTTGCTCGACCCCAGCAGCTAAACGAAACGGCTCTCAACAGCCCACAGCAGCCACAAAGCTCCCTATAAACTTGAACTTTGCTTCAAACACCAGCCTAGATTTTTATTTTTTGTTTTTTAATGAGAGGAGAAAATGGAAAACTTAAAATGCCAATTCTGGTGATAAACCTAGCTCTCTGAAACTTAACACAATCAGAAAAAAGTTAAAATTTCAAGTGCACCAAAAATAGCAAAACTTCAAGTTTTAACAAGAGATTTACTGTACTTAAGCTGGACAACTATCTGTTCAGTTGTGAAGGAATAAAACCCATAAACATATACAGAATCTAGATATGTCACCATAGAATAGTTCTAAGACGCAAAGGAGTATTAGGATTTGGGATACTATCGTTTTTTTGTTTTTTTGTTTTTAAATCCCCTGAAAAAGGAACACACATCCACCCCGTAACATATGAGCCTATCTACTGCTGTATACATCCGAATCTGAGACCTACTGACACCAGGCAGCGTGCAGCTGCAGGGGACGGCCCGTCGTCCTGCATGTGAGCAGAAGCGGTGTGCAAGTACTTCCTTGAGTCTGGCTGTTGACTAGGTTAAGTATTTACCAAGAGCGAGTGCTACGGCTGGGAGCTTAGGGAACATCCTGTCTTCTTTCCTGAGCAACTCAAGTCCTCTGCAGTGAGACAAAGATGCTCCATGAACTAATACACCTTGGATAAACCCTGGGAAGAAACTCTGAGGACAGCCAATTCTGTAGCAAGCGGAATACTCTGATGTTGGCCACGTCTTGGACTGATAAGGACAGGGTAGAACACTAGTAAGTCTTACAATAAGTGAGTGTCTTTTCGGTAGAAAGTGTTTGCAATCGATAAGGTATGACTTGTGAGGAAAAGAAGCCTCCCTGACGCTAATGCGTTCATGGGCAGCTCTGGGCCGTTCAACGTCACTCCCAGAGGTGGACCTTGAAAGCACAGGTGTGTAAGCCTTGAGACGGATGCTTCTAAGGCCAAGGTCATTCTGATGCGAGCCTCCAAGGCAACTTCTGCAGAGAGGTTAATGCTACATGGTCTTAAGTAAGCTTGTCCTGATTTGAGTCCCAACTCCACCATTAATAGCCGTATTCTTGGGCAAATTTATTAAACAATCTCTAAAACTCCATTTCCTCACCTACATAATGGCAACTGTTGCTCCTACCTCAGCGATTTGATTAATCCTACTTTGGTAGTCAGTGACCAACAGTCCACGTAAGTAAACAGGTTAGCAAAATGCAAACTCAAATAAAGCCTACGCTCCGCACGTGGTAGCTACTGAGATCAAGCCCTTAGAGTCACTGTTATTCAAGAAATGGGTTCGAGGGCTTCCCTGGCGGCGCAGTGGTTGAGAGTCCGCCTGCCGATGCAGGAGACACGGGTTCGTGCCCCGGTCCGGGAAGATCCCACGTGCCACTGAGCGGCTGGGCCCGTGAGCCGTGGCCGCTGAGTCTGCGCGTCTGGAGCCTGTGCTCCGCAACGGGGGAGGCCGCGGCAGTGAGAGGTCCGCATACCGCAGAAAAAAAAAAAAAGAAAGAAATGGGTTCGAGCCCTGTTCCGGGAAGATCCCACATGCCGCGGACCCGCAAGCCACAACTACTGAGCCCGCGTGCTACGACTACTGAAGCCCGCGCACCACAATAACGAGTATCCCCAGCTCGCTGCAACTAGAGAAAGCCCGTGCAGCAACGAAGACCCAACGCAGCCAAAAGTAAAATTAAATAAATAAATTATTAAAAAAATTTTTAAAAAAAGGCAGCAGCAGCTTCTCCAATTTTTCAACCTTGCAGTAAGGACGGAAGAATACGGGGAACTTCCACAGGCTCATGTCTGTCAACTGTTTCTACTCTGTCCCATTTCATTTTCCCTTTAGAGTCTCTTTTCAGTGAAAATAAAATAGGATAAAACAAAACAAAAGCTGTCTTCGTTCCATCTCTCCCACTGTCATGCCAATCTGGAGAGCAGCGGGATTCCAAGGAAGCTGCCCCACAGCCTCACCTTTGCAGAGGCAGGGAACCTTTTCGCTTTCTCCTTGCTACTCCTATCCCAGATCCCACCCCAAATCTACCCATTTTAGATAGCTTCTTGTCCGTTCCTTAAGCAAGGCACAGAATTTGGGGGAAAAGGACCGGCCCCGACGTTCAGAGACTTGAGGACCTAGAGTTACAGATTTTGAGAACACCGTGTATCTCTCCAGTCTATACTGGAAGGTTCTAACGCTCCAGAATGGATGGAAGATGCCCACCACTGTTTACCCAGGCTAACATCTCCCACCGACTACGGAGAACTGCAGGTTTGGGGAAAACAGGACTGACGGGTTCCCTGGTAAGACAGCCACAGCTCAGCCAGCAGACGGGTAGCTCTGTAGCCAGAAAGCAACTTCTCCTTCAGATGTGCCATTTATAGTGTCTGGAGTATCCGAGCCGCCTCTGCGTAGTCAATGAGAGGACTAGGTGAATAACATCCAGTTCTGTGCCTGGATACAGGCACACACCCATGTTAATTCTGATGTCAACTTCTGAGGAAAGGTGAAAACCGTGCAGCCAGGATCCACTGCAGGCCTCTCGTGCTTGGCCAGTCATGATTTAGGATCTGGGGACTTTTTAAATTAAAACCAAGACACATGGTTTGATAAGTTCAATGACTACCAGTTAGCTAGTAACTACTCAATAAATATGCCTTACGCTATACCAAGTGCTTTAGGTGGGATACCTCATGCAATCTTCTGCCGTTAGTAACCCCGGCTGGTTGAGAGTATTATTGTTCCTATTTTTCTGATTCACTAGCTGATCCTTCTGACGCCACAACTCCCGGCCACCACGGAATAAAACCTCCACAAGAACAACTGCTCTCCTCATCTCCGTGGGAGAGGAAGGGCATTAGGGTGAAAGGCATGGAACCCAATTGTCTTAGGGGTCAAGATATACCAAGATCTATGCCCCCCATGAGTACAGTAGGCACAAAAAGAGAAAGTGTGGACAGAAGAGCCCAGCTTTCCTACTATGTCACCACATGGGAACATTACTACCCTTAAATTTTAGACGTATCCAAATAATCCCTCAAAACCACTAGAAGTGAGAGTAAAACTTTCAGATGTAGCATGCCCCTACAGCTCATGTAAGCGCCTGAAAAATCTGCAAAGCCACACAATCGTGCCCACCCTGAGGAAGTCAGGGAGGGCCCTGGTGGACTCGATCAAGTCACAAGGACACCAAAAAGGCCTATGAGGACCAATGTCAAACAGAGCACCTTTGAAATAGAGCCCCAACCAAAGACAGAGAGCCCCAGGAAGGTTCTCCCTGCACACGAAGATCAATGTCTGACCTATAACAAAAATAAACGGGTAGGGCTTCCCTGGTGGCGCAGTGATTAAGAATCTGCCTGCCAATGCAGGGGACACGGGTTCGAGCCCTGGTCCGGGAAGATCCCACAGGCTGTGGAGCAACTAAGCCCACGCGCCACAACGACTGAGCCCGTGCTCTAGAGCCCCCGAGCCACAACTACTGAGCCCGCGAACCACAATTACTGAAGCCCGCGCGCCTAGAGCCCGTGCTCCGCAACAAGAGAAGCCACCGCAACGAGAAGCCCGCACACCGCAACGAAGAGTAGCCCCCACTCGCCGCAGCTGGAGAAAGCCCGCATGCAGCAACAAAGACCCAACACAGCCAAAAATAAATAAACTTTTTTTAAAAATTTAAAAATAAGGGCTTCCCTGGTGGCAAAGTGGTTGGGAGTCCGCCTGCCAATGCCTGCCAATGCCTGCCAATGCAGGGGACGCAGGTTCGTGCCCCGGTCCGGGAAGATCCCACATATCGCAGAGCGGGTGGGCCCGTGAGCCATGGCCGCTGAGCCTGTGCGTCCGGAGCCTGTGCTCTGCAACGGGAGAGGCCACAACAGTGAGAGGCCCGTGTACCGCAAAAAACAAAAACAAAAACAAAAAAATTAAAAATAAATAAATGGGTAACATCGTTACTATACAAACTGGCAGAAACAAAGATACAAAAAACAAAATAAACAAACAAAAAAACTGTTTCAAGATAAATGTTCAGCAGATGATGGCTTTTTCTCACGATGGTCTGCGGATGCCACTGTGGGCAGTGCCGATAAAGCCAATGGCTCAGCTGATGCCAGGAGGAGCAGAGAGCCCTGCCAGGGGTGGCTGTGTCTCTTGAGCGCAGGCTTGCTGAAAAGTTGTATGGCTGGACTGGGATCCTCTAGGACGGGATGTCAATGCCCCTCCCCTAGTCACCCTGGCCTCGTTTTCTTACAGCTTCGTTTCTCCCTCTACCCCACCCCCAGTTTGCCTACGTAGGGCGCCTGGCTCATGAGGTTAGCGGAAGTACCAGGCAGTAACGGCTACACTGGAGGAGAAGAGAAAGGAGAAGGCCAAGATCCACTACCCGAAAAAGCAGCAGCTCATGAGGCTACGGAAGCAGGCCGAAAAGAACATAGACAAGAAAACTGACAAATTCACAGAGGTCCTCAAGACCCATGGATTCTTAGTCTGAGCCCAATAAAATTGACCGTTTATTCTTAAAAAAACAACAAAAAAACAAAAAAACAAAAGATGAATGTTCAGGGTTTTCATACTTTTTCTCATATAATATAAAGTCAGCAACTTGGAAGCTTTTCTGGATTTATCAATTAGCATCTCTCACTTGCGACCAATCGCGCTCTATCATCCACTTTTTATAATAATTGAACAAAGTGACTGTTAAGATATATTAAGGTAGTTTATACATAGTTCCTCCCCCAGAACAGGTGAGTGTTCTGACCGAGGACAGTATTTCCCTCCACAATTACCTAAGTAATGCATTCATTTCTACCACACCCATGTTTGGCCACAACCGGCTCCTAAAATGCGACCAGTTTCCTCCATGGGGAGCACCAGCTATCTTCCGGGAGTCCAAGGACCTCGTCCCAATACATAACTAGCAACAGAAAGCGGCACCAGGAAGACAACCATGACAAGGACAAAATGTGGCAAAGTCTGCTCACCGGAGGGTCCTCTTCCTTGTATGAGCAAGCAAACTCCTATTAAGCAAGTAAGAAAGTACCATATATCAAGGTAGATAACAAAGTTTCCCTCTTCTCTCCCCTTCCACTGACACCACCAGCAATCCTTGGTGGGCTCGCCATACACCGACATCTTTGGGGGGAAGCTGGCAGACTATTCTGGGAAGTTTTAGAATGCCGCTAGCAATGGAAAGAAGGCTGAAGCAACAGTTTCACGGTCCGCTATCGGCCACCTCAGTCACATGCTTCAAGAGCTCGTGAACTTCCTCCTCAGACCAGGTCCTGATCAGGTGCTCCCTACCTCGGAGAGCAGCAACCCCAGCCAGCCGGCCATGCAGCGAATACACTAGAAACCTACGCTCCCTGACACCTTCCTCTGCCTGAGAACAAATCTGTCTTCAAATACAAGTCATTGGGCCTCCTAAATATCTCTCCAACCTGTCCACTTCTCCATCTCCACGACCACCAGTCTAGCCCAAACCACTGGTCCTTCCCACCCCGTGGACCACAGCAATAGCGGGCAGGACGAGGTTCCCAGCCTATTCTCTCTCCTCTGCCCCACCCACCAATTCAGTCTTCAAAACACAAGCCTGCTCATGTCAAGCCCGGCTTAACACTCACCAGTGGCTCTGCTGCTTTTTTTTTAAATCCCAAATTCCATATCCTGTTAGCCCCGCCCAAGCTGGCCTGTGCCCGCCTCTTGAGTGTCATCTAGCTGCTCTCCGTGGGCCTCAGACACGCTGCCTCCCTCCAGGTGGGCTAGCACTGCCCCTTTCTCCTTACCATCGCTTGGACGGCAGCGCTGAAGCCGCTCCTAACAGGTGACTGTCCTTCCTCCCAGTCCGCCGCCCAGCACCTATGACGTTGCGGTGGCTCTATGTTTCGCGTGGGTCTTTTATGTCTTCTCCTGGCACCACTGTATTCCTAACTCAGGCATAGAGCAGCGCCTTTGAGGTAGCAGGTACCCAATAGACACTTGAGCCGATGAACAAGAAAACAGGTGAAACAGGAAAACTGATCACAGCCCAGTCACTAGCCACTAGAGCCAAGCCTGGCACCTACAGCAGTGGTGTAAGGTCAAAAGGACCACTGAAGAAAGTGTCTTTGATGCCACATGGCCACAAACAAACAAGCTCAGGGACCAATCGGCCTCTTACTGCCAAGTAATGCTTCTTCATTACTATTCTACCTTATTTTTATTTTTAAAAAGATAGTTTTTTACTTTTCAAAATAAAAACAAAACAAAAACCTCCAAAAATATTTCCCTGAGAAAACAATTATGTTTGCAGTCACCTAACATTAGTTAAAGGTACTGGAACCTAGTTACGGTAATGAATACGTGCTTCTATAATGAAAACAATAATCAAGTCTCAGAATAATTTTCTCTGCATTTCTCTAGATGGATAATCATACCTCCCCGCTCCCCGCCTCCCCAAAAAAACCTCCAAACCACCACACAGAGGCAAATACAATGCCGTTGGCTTAAGAACACCCTTAAGAGCTATGTGAGCATAGGCTATAGGATGCTTAAGCCAAAAGGTGCTTTTGAGTCAGAACATAAGAGGAAGAGCTAGTCTCTTCCCGAAGCAGCTCAGTCATCCAACAAAGACCAACCCGGCACTCCCCTGCATGAGCACCCAGCTAGGCACCAGGAAGACAACCATGACCAAGGCAGCTCTGCCGGCAGTAACTGGGTGGCCAGCCAGAGACGGCTCCTTTAATTAATCCTCTGGGCTTTAGTTCCTCAATCTGTAAAATGAGAAAGTTCAACTAGCTCTCCAAGGTCCTCATGCTCTAAATATCCAAAGATTTACTAATGACTGTAAGATGAATTTCTACTTGACAATATCATTATGATTTCCTGTTTCTATTTATTATTTTTATCACACAGGTGTGGTTTCATTTAAGAATTTTAATATATTGATAAAAGTAAAATATAAAAGAACGGTACTAATGTTTTTAATTACCATCCCAGCTCTTAACTACCACCATAATCAGCTATGGGCTTTTGCCATAAGTGCAACTGAGTAATACCCAAATTAAAATAAATCATTACATCTTCATATTTTTTGTAGAAAAACAGAAAAGTGATAGAAATAGAAAAGTGATCATTTACTCCCAATTTCTTTCATATTTTTACATCATCCATCATCTTTGAATGTCAAAGTTTTCTTTAAAAAAAAAAAAAAAAAACTAGGACAGAATAATAAAGATCTCCAGAGAAAAAGGAAAATTTTATCTCCCAAACTGATAAAGCTATAATGGCTTTAGAAACCTGATAAGATATAACAATACAAAATTCTGAATTTCTAAAAGGGCATAAAAAGAATACTCTTTTAAAGATATACAAAAGTGTCCGAGTGAATGAACAAGACAATTAAAGAGTCACACAGCGCCATCATGTTCCCGACATCATCTCACCATCATCACCCCAGATGCTCCTTCCCCATCTACCTTAGTGAATTTAGCTCTGTGACCTGCATCTATCTAAGTGCTGGTTTGTTTACATCTAGAAAGCATCTGAATACTGGAAGCAAATCACTTGATTACAAAGCTGAAATTTTAAGGGTCATTTTTTTGCAGCCACACATTTTGCTCAGCCCTGACTAAGCATTTTTATTCTTGCAATGCCTTATTTATAGTAGATGTCTATAAGACGGCCATGGCGACTACTATCAAACCTGAAAGGCCATGTACGGATAATAAAAGATGGACAATAACAACACATCCAAAGCTGATCTTAAAAGTTAAAATATGAGTACTTGGTTACCTATAGAACGCGCTCTCCTAGTAGATGGTAAACTCTGTGAGGGAAAGCACCGCCTCTTATTTGTCGTTTTACACATCGAAAGCTTGCCAGTGATTGCTGAATCAAAAGTAACCAAATGGATGGTGACACTTTCTCAAGCACAGGGAATAAAATGCTCTTCGGCTAGGTTTGAAATAACTACTCTAAACTCGGCACTGAGATTGCTCTTACGGGTTACACGGCATGTACGTAGAAGCACTCCGACTGTATTTTCTCATAGACGAAAATATTCTTTTACTTTTGACCTTTCTGCCTAAAAACTATACAATAGGTAGTACATTACTGACTGCATCTGTATGAAGAAAAAATTGTCACATTTCTTTGATGCAGTTTTATAAAGGTACTCCCCATGGTATTCATTTTAACTCAATAAAAGTAAGACGCTCATGAAAAAAGTTTTGGAAATAGTCCTATAAGTCGAACTGATTAACAACTAAACCAAGTACAGGAGAATCTATGAAAGTACTGCTTCAAAATTAAGTTACTAGACCTGCTATTTTAAACTCAACTTAGGTATTCTCAACTTGGGGAAAAAAAACAAAAGTGCTATTTTTTTTCCTCAAAAGAGGAAAATAATGTTTGAGTTTTTAACCATCACCGTCACCTATAAATGACCTACATTTCTCTATCCTGACTTTCAAAATTAAGACATAGAAAAGGAAACAATTTTTTTAATTGACGTAAAAATAATTTCATTGATTAAACCAATATAATTACAGTTTGGAATGCACATACCAGTCCCTTTATTATAATTATTCATTTCTTATCAAGAAACTCATTTGAATCCTGAAAAACCTAGAACAGAATTCGTCAAGCTTCAATTTACTGGCTTGCACAGAGGGAGGAAAAAAAATAGAAAATATCAACAGACTATAAACAATAAAATCCATAGTGCTAGAAAACAATTCTTGAGTGTTATGGTGATGAAATTCACCTGCTACAAGCCTCACAAAAATCCACCATGTCCCTTTAGCTGGTTACCAAAAGGGCGGGGGGGGGGGGGGGGGATGTCATAATTTCACTATTTGGCAAAACAAGAAAACTTAGTTTCTAAAATTTGCTGCAAGTCAGCTTTCCACTTCCAAATTCTGTTTACCTTGTAACTTTTTTCCACAGAACAGATTTTTCAGGGAAAACAAACTTTCTGTGAACAAATCTGGAAGACATAAAATGTCTCCCACTTACTATCACCTAGAAAGGCAAACCCAGTCCTGCTCCGTGCCCCAAGCATCTAGCTTTCAGCCTCTTTATTATCATTGTCAATGAATGGGCCCCAGTCAAATGAAAGCTGCCATTTTAGGGTAAAGACTGGAGGGCTTCTGTTGTGCAACAGCAAGACAAAAACACTCCGCGACAGATGTACTCTGGGGGCTGGGAGGCGGATTCAACTTCGCAGAATCACTGCTCAAGTTATTTCTGAAATAAGAAATTACCTACTACTTACACATTGCTACAATCTAAACGGAATTATAACTGGGATAAATCAGGTTCCCATGCTGCTAAGATCACAGTCAGTACGATTTTTTTTTTTTTTTTTTTTTTTTTGGCCATCGTTAGACTAGATCTGTGAGGAAATAAGGATAAGTTTTGTGTGGTTTGTTGTTGTTGTTTTCTATTTGATTATTACCTTTAGTGAGTACTCCCACCTCCCCTTATCGGGAGACAAATGGGGGGAAAACACACTCAACCTCTCTGAAAGGTACTGCCCACTGCAAAGACGGCTTTAATGAGAATTTTCAGAAAATAAAAATCAGGGCCTTCACATAATCCTTTAGAAATAAGTTAAAATATTTAATGCAGCCCAAAAATCAAGCCCAGAGAATGGACATATTTCAAGATAAGTTCTTTAAATCGATGGCTAGATAATATACAATGGGAAACTAAAAAGTATACTTAGCAAGTGGAGAGCTGGATAGTGTATCTAATTCTAGCAATTCAAAAGGAAACTCTCCATGTGGGTTGCTACTTTTCTTTTGTCCATTGTCTGTTTGGAAGAGGAGGAAAAAAACTAGTTTAAAAACGAGGCGTGAACAGTCCCTAAAAGTGACCTCCAGGAAAACCGGCCGCCGGGTAGCAGAAGCACTCCCCGCGCGTCCGCTCGACGGGGGCGCTCACAAAGCCGGCGGGCGGGCGGGCGGCCGCGAGTTCGGGGTGCGCTCCCACGGCGCGGGGCTCCTCGAGGCACAGCCATCCGGAGAAAGGCGGCTCGGTAATGATGGCTGCTCGGGGCCGGCGGCTCCTTCCCCGGAGCCTCCCGACCCCCCGCCCCCCCGCGCCCGGGATCCGCCGCCCTCCCCCGCCCCCCGGCCGCGTTCGCCCCGCGCCGACGCGACCGCCCCGCACCGCAGCCCTCCGGGTGCCCGCGCCCCCGCACCCCCGGTGCCAACCAAACAAACAACGCGTCCCCCACCGCCCTCCTTCCTCTGCCCGCTGACCGCCTGGCCTCCAGCCACCTCGGCCGTTCACGCCCCGAACGGCGGATCTCGGCGGGGGCAGAGCGCACCCGGGCCACCCCGGGGGCCACCTGGTGACACCCCCCCTCGGCGTTGACCCCCGGAGGACTCGGGGATGGGGGAGCTGAGCTGCCTCCGGGGGCTTAAAGTCGCTATTATGCAGCCGCCGCCGCCGTTGGCCCGGCCAGCTCGGCAAGGTGGGGTTCCCTCCGCGCCGCGCCTCCCCGCGCTCGCCCCGACCCTGCTCCCTTTCTTCTCCTCCTCGCGCACTTGGGAGCCGCCGGGGAGCCCCGGGAGCCCCCGGCTCCGGGCTCGCAACTCCGCGCCCGCGGCCGGCACGGGCCGGGCTCGGGACGCCCCCCGCGCCGCGTGTTCGCGCCGCCCCCGCCCCACGCGGCGCCCCGCGCACTTTCCTCGCCGCCGACCCACCTCGCCCGGTGGCCGTCCCCGCGCGGGCCGGCGCCGCCGCGCCAGGAGGGACGCACTTTGTTCGCGCCGGTGCGGCCGCCGCTCCCGGCGAGCGCGGCGTGGTCGGTCCGGGGCGGGGGGCGGGGGCTGGAGGCGGGGGTCGCCGCCGTCCCCGAGCCGCCGCCTCCGCTGCTCAGCCGCCCCGCGCCCGCGCGCCCATCGCCCACTCGCACTGGAGTTGCAGCCCAACTTTTCCTCCTTCCTTTTTCTTTCGAATGGAGCCGGCAACTCGTGCTCGGCGCCGGCGGGAGGAAACGCGCTCGCGTTCCCCCGCGCGCAGACACGCTCCCTCCTGTCCCCCGTCCCCCCCCACGCCGGCAGCACAACAAAAAGCCATTTACATGCGAGGAAGTGACCCTCGGCCGGACCGCGCGCCGCCGCCGCCGCCGGCCCAGCGGACGCAGGCAAAAGTTGGGTCGCCGGGCGGCGCTCCGGGCGCGGGTTCGGGCCCCCCGGGCGGCGACGCCGGCGACACGGCCCGGGCGGCGCTGCGCTCCAGCGCCGGCCCCGGCCCCCGCCCGCTCTAGCCCCTCGCCCCGCACACGCCCAACTCCTCGCTCCCAACTCCTCGCGCGGCCCCGGCCCCGGCCCGGAGCGATTTCCTGCCGCCGCCGCCCCTCCTGGGGGCGCCCGGCGAACTCTCGCGCTTACCGGGTCGGGCGGGCGGGAGGGCTTCTCCGCTGCCCTGTGCCGAGGGGGAAACAAAACGCAGAGCGGGCTCCGGAGTTGGCTCGGCGGCCGCGGCCAGGGGGTTGAGTCCTCGGGCGCGGAGTTGGCCGGGGGCGAACGCGGCTCTGGCGAGTTTCAGGGTCTCCGGGTCCCCGGGTCGCCTCCTCAGCGGCGCTCCTTTGTGTAATTGCACTCGATTCAAGTTTAATCCGATAGTTCCCGAGCACGAGCGCGTCCGCACTACCACGGCTCAACCCCCGCGCCGCCGCCGCCGCCGCCGCCGCCGTCGCCGCCGCCGCCGCCGCCGCCGCCGTCGCCGCCGCCGCCGCCGCCGCCGCGGCCCCAGCACGCCAGCGCCTGCGCGCGCCCGACACGCCTGCGCGCGCCCGAGGCCGCGGGGCCGCGCGCGCCCG
The DNA here is from genome assembly GCF_949987515.2 of Delphinus delphis. NCBI lineage: Eukaryota > Metazoa > Chordata > Mammalia > Artiodactyla > Delphinidae > Delphinus > Delphinus delphis. Next base: position 7,843,811 of record NC_082699.1, on the reverse strand, counting down.
CCGCCGGCTCCCTCCTCGCCGCGCCCGCGCCCGCGCGCCGCCACCTGACGTCAGGCGCGCCTGGCATAATTTATGCAAGAATTCGGCCCGGGTGTGGAGGCCGAGGGAGAGGCCGAGAGAAAGGGGGCGGCGCGGGGCTGCGGGGCCGCGGGCCGCGAGGGCGGGCGGGGCGCCACTTCCCGTCCCCGGGCGGGCGCCGGCGCTGCGGGCGGCTCTCCCCGCGGGCCAGTGCGCGGCCGCCGCGCCGCCTTCCCGACCCGGCTCGCTGGAGCGCTCGGCCGCCGCGCGGCAGCGCCCGAGACGCGGGCTGGAGACGGTGCCACGTTTCCCCAAGCGGCACCTTCCCGGGGTCCGGGTGCGCCGCCCGCGGGCAGGAAGCGGCGGCCCGGCCGGCGGCGGTCCTCCCGGCCGCGGCGAGGGGCTTCCGAGGCTGCGCGGACGGACGGCCCCGGCTCGAGGGGTTGGGACGTCCTTTCTGCAATTATCCGTCAACTTGGAACGATTTTCCCACCTGAAATTATTTAGAATGGGCACGTTCCATTTCAGATAGATTTCTCCTGCCTCTCCACGTTGCTTGTCTTAACCTCCTCGTTGACAGGACCGCCGGACCCACCACTAAATCAAAAAGTTTAACTAGATGGCGTTGATTTTGTTGAATTTGTTGCCATGCCAAAAAAGGGAGAGGGAGCGCGATGGTTATGAAACAAAGAAATAGGTTGTGTGACCATTTTTAAACATGTCAGGACTAGAGTGTTTTAATCATTCTTTGGCCAAAATGGCACTTTTGTATGATCTCCTAGCCTCAATTACCCAAGCGTCTTATTCTACTTCCCTTCTCGGTACAAAATTAATATGAAACCTGGAGAAATTTCTCTTTTACCAATTTTCCTTTTAGGAACTGGATCTAACAAACATTTATCAAGCACCTTTTATGTGTAGATACCAAGCAGTTATAATTCTTTTAAACCGTCAACTGTTGTACACTTTAAGGTGATTTTATTAGGTAAAAGATTACGTTTATTTTTAAATCAAGGAAGGAACGTAGATCAACCAAACATAGACCTATAATAGATACAGAGGAAAGCGAATTGCTCTTATTGGACTCCAAAATAAACTCAGAAAATTGCAAAACTATGCAAAATATAATTTCTCCTCATTCAGCGCCTGTAGTACTAAGACTATCACGATACTTCTAGTTGAACCAAAGATTAATCAAAACTATTTTGTTATATTACTACTACAACTCTTCAATACCTAAGTTTGATTATCCTAGACTTAATCACTAAAACATTTATTTCCTAACATGAGCAATGATTTTCTAAATATTTGTTACATTTTACTGTCATTGATTGAAATGCCGTGGTTTGGGCTTTCTTTCATCATATATTTGAATGGTCTTTTGAAAGAGGTAAATGTTTCATTCAAGGGATTTACAAATAAACAGCAGAAAGAAGGTTGACACTACAGAAAATTCTGACGTTAAGAAAACAGGAAACACTAAAATCAACTTCTACCTTTTTTATAGTCCATTTCATAAACCAAGAATCAGAATTCCGAGGTTAGGTTTACATTTCCATTAAGTTTATGTGTCTCAGTGAAAGCACGTTGGGGATGCTTTGGGGTGTGCTGGGTGCATAGGGGTTAAAGACAGGACACATGTCTGCAAAGAAATCACTAGCAACAGATCATATTAGAGCCCATAAAAGTGGCATAAAAGGGATTATCTCTATCCTTTACAATATACCCCGCTCATTGTCAGATGTGCATATATTTCAAGTCAATTTACGAGCTTAAAAAAAAACAATGACATCTACATAAAGTGAAAATATATTAGTTAACCTTTAATTAACAAATAGTATTGAGTCTGAGGAGGTCCCCCTGTGCCCTTGTCTGTTTAACTAGAAAGTGAGGACACCTCCCTTTGAAACATATGAGAAATGGTAAAATAGTACAGCCAAAGCTCAAGGTGGAAACCAACAGCCCTGCAGCCCCTCCCTGGTTTAATCTCCCTCCTCGTCCCATCACGGGTCCGACAGGATGGAGGAGTCTCTAAGCTTTCAAAAGTGGTAACGGTGCAGAGCTAGAGGGGCCTTGGAAAGCGGAAGGCCTCAGGGGCAAACTCCTAGGCGGCTCTGGCCTGCTGGAGTCATAACTCCCCTCCCCCTGCCCCTCCCCCCTCCCTACCCTTTAGCCTCCAATGTTTTCTCTCCATTTGCTTCACTATTGAAGTTTTCCCATTGAGAATAATTTGAATTCACAAGCTTTCCCTTTGAGTATGCAAATTCCTTAGGGAGAGATAAGGGACTCCTGGTCATTCACAGATGAGTGTAAATTAGTTCAATGGGTTGTTTTCCTCCCAACACGTAGCTGGGACTAACAAATTTAGAGATTTATTCATTCATTCAACATTGAGTGTCTAAGAAGTTCCAGGCCTTGTTCTAGGTGCTGGAGATACAGTAATGAACAAAACAGAACAATGTTTCTGCCCTCTTGGAGTGTACAGCCTAATCGGTTGGTAGTTTTGATTTAGTGCTGAGAGAAAATGGTAACTTTGGAGTCTGAGCCCTTGGGGAATAGGACAGGCTTGAGTTCATTGTAGCCAGAGGGCAGTGGAAACGTACAAGGGCCCTGGAGGTGGGCCTAGAAGTGGGTGCCCCCAGAAAGCTGTTGAGAAAAATTCCAGAGACAACTTGGCCTGTTACAAAAAAGGTTTTCTAGGCCCCATGAAATGAATGAAAACAGTTTCCTCTAAGAACTCAGACTAACGCTAACTGACCTGTAATTTGGCTGCATTACTGCTTAGACAAATAAATATTTGTCTCTGTTTGGAAACATAGTCATAATGTATCAACCTCTAATACCCAAACTTCAGAACACCCTCAGTTTAAAACTATCTGCTTTTCCCTATCTGCTCTTCCAAATCATTAAAATCAGCTTACACAAATCAATTACACTAATTCCAGTGTTGAGGACTTACTTGATGCATTTTTGGAACTCATCTTTTGAAACTGTGTTCAGAACCAATTTGCAAGTCATAGAAAATAACTCTCTTTAGTGCCCAATTTCTTTTTTTCCACTAAAAACTATATTATTCTACTTTATCGTTTACCAAATTTGTGTCCAAATGATTTTGGCAAGCTCCAGACAGTATATTTTGCCTTTAAATGATGAAGATGGACTGTCATTGAAAATATATAGAATTTAAATAGTATACATGATAGCTATTCACAAAGTTTTAAAATTTTGACTTGTAATAAATTCTGAGTAAAGTATTTTTAATCCATAAAATTAAGAAAAAGAAAGAAAAGATAGAGAAAAATAAAACTATAGTTATTCAGAGGGCTATAAATGCTGAAGAAAGCACCAAAAAGAGAAATCTGAAAAGCATTTCCTGCATCACTGGAAGGACAGCATAACCTTCCTGGGTGATGTTTTCATGGGGGAAAGAATCTGGCTGGATATGGAAGTTCAGCCTCCATATTCCACTGGTAATGGACCCGGTTGCTACTGCCTTTGCAGGCAACTGTCCAGACTGGAAAGGTGAAGATATCAGGTGAAAAGAAAGTCACTAGGGCTACGATCAGGCCACTGCTGGCTCCCAAAGACAGCATGGTTAGCTAAGTTTTAGCAAACATTGATTGAATGCCTACTATATGGCTAACTCTCTCTTAGCCTCGGAGGACACAGTTAGCTCCCTGTTCACACGGAGCTCGTGCTTGGTGGCAGCATAAAGAAGGGAGTGATTCTTGCTGCCGGGACAGCAGAGCAGCCTTCCTAGAAGAAGGGAGGCTTGAGGATTTCCTCAGAACAAAGAGAGCAGGACAGATGACCATGAGGTCCAGTTGTTTCAAAGCCTAGTGAGCACGGGTCATTGCAAGTGGTTCCATACTGAGTGGAACACGGAGGGCGGTTCCTGCTCAGTCTTCTCTGACTGACCCCCCAGGGTGGGTTGGCTGTCCTCTCGTTCACCCATCTCCATCAATACTGGTTTACATTAAATTATAATTCATTCCTGGGACTTCCCTGCCAGTAATTAAGACTCCGTGCTTCAAATGCAGGGGGCGTGGGTTTGATCCCTGGTCGGGGAACTATGATCCCACATGCTGCGCAGCACGGCCTAAATAAATAAATCATTCATTCATTCATTCATTCCTGTCTTGTCTTCTCACTGGGTTGTGAGCTACTTGGGGGCAATGGCTATACCTTGTCCTTTGGCATCCCCAGGTGGCCCAGAGCCCTCGCACAAGTGGCAGGGTGGGGAGGTAGTAGATGAGACTGGAGAAGTAGACAGGGCCAAGGAGACGTCTTGACTGCGCCCCAAAGGTGCTGGGGGCTCATTGAAGAGTTCAGCAAGAGAGTCACACATCAGATCCTTACTTTGAAAGATCTCTGTGATGGGGCAGACTGTGGGAAACGAGAAGCAGGGAGAGAAGAGAGGAGACACTCATGAGGCAAGAGAAGGGGAGAAATAAAAGAAATTACCCACATCTTGTATTCTTATTATTTTTCAGACTCAAGACATTCCAGGCAAAGCAGCGCTGCACGACCACTTCGCCCTGTGGTGGAGGAAGGGGGCGCTCTGTCTGGAAGGAGCACTGTTGGGGGCCATGGGGGCAGTGGTTCCAACATGACCCTGCCGCCCACCTGGAACGAAGCATTTGCTTCTTCTCCCCTCAATTACTGGCTCCAACTTCCGTGACTTACCACCAGACTCATCCTAAGTCATGTCGAGCAACACCTAAACTCTCTCATCTCTATTTCTAGACTGACAAATGGAATTCATGGTGCTAACTTAGACAATTATAAGATATTTTTACAAAACATTAAAAGTGGGGAAATACAGTGTTTTATTCATTCAATAGTTATTGAGCACTTGCTGTGCATCACACACTGTGCTGGGTGCTATGAAAATAAAAATAAAGCCACCCCTGCCCTGGAGGAGCTCTCTGAATCTATTAGGGGTGACAGACATTTAAGCCTGTCAGTACAATTAAAATGTGTACAATCGTGGTACTATTGGGTACCTGGTTGCTCAGAAGAAGAGGCGCCTCATTTTGCTTCTGCCCAGAGAGGCAGGGGAGGCTTCACAGAGGATATGACATTTAATCTGAGTCTTCAAGGACTCTGCAGATGGCAGGGGTGGGGAGGTACACCAGGCAGGAAAACTGTCTGAGACATCCATGGGGCAGATGGCTAGTGTCGGCGCTGCAAGTAATTTGGCTCGGAGCACAGCGTACACAGGGAAAGGGCGGAAAATGAGAATGGAAATAAAAGTAGGGCCAGGTCAGAAAGGGTTTAGTAGCATATTAAGAAATCTTTCCCTTATTCCGTAGGCGATTGTCAGCAGGAAAATGATCAGGACAAATATGGATGTCCTGGCCAAATCTCAGAGCAGGGAGGCAATGAGTAGACGTTGGTGATAGTCAAAGTATAACGTGATGAGGCCCTTGACCAGGGCAGCATTCAAGGTGATGGAGATAAAGCAATAAATGTGAGAGACATTTAGGTGACATACTTGATAAGATTTGGTGAATGACTGATTGTCGATGAGTGGATGAAAGGGAGGAGATGAAGATTCACTTCTAAGTTCCCTCCTTGAGTGACTGGTAAGTACATGCATCATTATCCAAGGTAAGGAATAAGTGGAACGTAGTTTGTGGAAGAACGACACAGTGCTTTGGTGTGTGAATTAGAGGTGCTCTGTGGAATATTTAAATGGGGATGTCCATTAAGTAAAAGATGGGAACTTAGAAGACTGATCTGGTTTAGAAATGTAGGTGTAAGAATTACGAGGTATGAATGGTACTTAAATCCATTGGAATGGATGTTTGGGAAAATATGCAACATTGGAGGAAAGCAGGATGACAACAGGAATCTTTAAAATACCAGGTTTTCTCGGTTGTTTATCATTGTATATCAAACCACCCCAGACCTTAGTGGCTTAAAACAAAAAGGTATTATTTATGTGATGGGTTATCTGGAGTTGGGCTCATCTGGAAAAACCTGGGGTAGTTGACATTCTCTCTCTCTCTCTCTCTCTGTCTCTCTCTCCCTCTCTTCACTTGGTCTTTCATCTTTTTTCTTTTTTTTCTTTCATCTTAGTCATCCAGAAAACAAGGAAGTTCCTGAGGAGTGTTCCAAGAAGGCAAACCCCACTACACAAGCCTTATCGAGCCTCTGCTGACTTCATGTTTGCTGACGTTCCACTGGCCGAAGCGAGTCACATGGTGCAGCCCAGGCTCAACGCCAAGGGAGCCCAGTGGAGTGATTCACTGGGACCATTACTTATCCATGTAAAACACATGTTACAAGATGGGCAGAAAAAATATTTAAGGGGGACATCAAAAGAGAAGCCATTGGAGAAAACGTATGAAGATTTGTCTGAAAGAAAGAGTAAGACATCAAGGAAGCAGAGTTTCTAGAAGGGAAGGGGCAATAGTGCCAAGTGTCACAGAGAGAACAGGTAGGGAAGGAATAAAAAGTGTTCATGGGGCTTGGTCTTTGTTAACCTTTCCAGTTTCAAGCGTTGAGGGTAAAAGCTGAATCGCAGAGGGGAGAGAAAGTGAATGGGCGTTGAGGAAGTGAAGGCCGAAGATGTGGATTCCAGACTCTTTTCTCAGAAGGTTGGTTATGAAATGAAGAAAAGATGGGGTAGGGCTTCCCTGGTGGCGCAGTGGTTGAGAGTCCACCAGCCGATGCAGGCCACATGGGTTCGTGCCCCGGTCTGGGAAGATCCCACATGCCGCGGAGCGGCTGGGCCCGTGAGCCATGGCCGCTGAGCCTGCACATCCGGAGACTGTGTTCCACAGCGGGAGAGGCCACAACAGTGAGGGGCCTGTGTACCGCAAAAAAAAAAAAAAAAAAAAGATGGGGTAGTATCTAGAGGAGAACTCACATTAAAGAGAGAGTAATAGTTTTTTTGTTTGTTTGTTTTCTTTAAAGATCAGGGTGATACGCATTACTTTAGAGTAAGAGACAGGAGCTGGGATAGGACAGTAAGGGCTACGGGGAGGAACAAGCGTCCAGCTGACGGTTGATGGGAAGAGCAACACCTGTTTTTTTTTAATCAAAGAAAGGCTGGTGAAAATGGCAATAAGTTTGTAGGCTGGGGTAGAGAGAGATGACAGAAAGTTAAGCAAATGCATTTATAATAGCTTCTGTTTTTCTTCTTAATTCAGTGGTTAATCATCTACTGAAATTGAAATGCTCATGAATGGCCAAGAGATCTGAGGCAAGGGTTTAACTTTTGGAACAGTCTCCACGGGGAAGAAAGAAGCTGTGAAAAGAAAGTAAAAGAACCCTCCCTGAGCCCTGAGAGTCCTTGAGTCCTGAGCTGAGACTGCAGAGGCACCAACTTGTTATGCAACTTTCTTACGTGATGTTCCACTCTGGGGAAAAGGAGTATGAATGGAGAATTTCGAGGTTCACTAGTCGTTGTTGTCTGTGGAGACACAGACCCAGGCCACATAACGAGCAGGGTTCCCAGGGACCAGGTAAGATCAGCTTGCATTATTCCCTGGAGTCATGAAGTAGCCACAATCACAGGTCCTTTGTTTAAATATGGGACATGAGCTGTATATGATTATATTATAATATGATATGCAGAGATTTCTGGCCATCTCAAATCCTCTTTGGGGAAATAAATATGTTAACAAAAACAAAGAAATAACTAAGTATGTCTCTTCTTCCCTTTATTCCCTTAAGTCCCTGGGTGGCTGGTTGGCTCATGTGGTTGGATTCCAGTGTTAACCAGGCCAAGGCCTTGGGTTCTGTTTCTGTTATGGTGATCTCAGCAGTGTCAGTGTCATACAGGGGGACATAATATTATCACTGCAAGTTCTTGGACAATTCTAGGCTGAACTATGTCAAACTCAGAGTTGTGCTTTGATATGTAAAATGAGAACAGGTCATAATTTAAGGTTACCTAATTCCATAACCCATGTGTCAGACCTCATGATACTCCCACATTTAACTCTGGTTTAGGTATTTGCCAAAAACTATTGCTAGCATGTGGTACTCCAGCCCTTTTCCTCCTTGGTCAGAATATTCACAGTAGAAAAAATATTAGATTTGGGTTTTGCAGATCATGCACATATAACCCTCTTTTACAGATGAGGAATCTGAGGCTTGAGAGGTTGCCCTGCTGTGAATGACAAAGGTGGGATCCAGGTCTTCTCAACCCCAAAGAGAAATCCAACAACTGCGAAAAGATGCCTTGCCTTTGTCACGATCTGCTGCGAACTGAACTCCTTTACATCCAATTGTGTACACTCTCCTCTGCTCTAAAGGGAGAAAAGTCACATTTGACAGACAAGTCTGCACCCTGATTTTTACAAGATCTTCTTTAGGCTGCAGCTCTGGATAAGACGGACTTGAGAATGATGCAACCAATTATGATGAATGCCTTCTCCTGGGTGGAAACACAAGCTACTCTCTGCTCACTGCTCCACAGAGAAATACGGTAGTCATGTGAACCCGCCCATCCAGTACAGCCCTCAGATTCATGAGAGGTTGGTTCAGGACCAGCACCTAGTACAGTGCCTGACACAGAGGAGGCATGTGACAACTGTTTACGGAATGAGTGTTGCATTTAAGGTACTAGGATGGCCGGATACAGAAAGGCAGGAATCATTAAAAAAAAAAAAAATTCTGTGTACTTGAATCTGAAAGGAGAAACATTCTTAATTTTATCTTAATTTGTAATTTAACAGAGTTAACTTCCTCCAAAGTAATTACTTGTTAATATGTTTCTAATGTGTTTCTAATGTGACGGAGCTGCTGTACTGGGGCTTTTCATTTAGAAAGCTAGCAAGACTCTGTGTTAACCGTCTCCTAAGCGCCCATCTCAGCAGTTTCTCTGGATGTCATTCCACATACTGACTTCAGTTCCCAGGCAGAGCTTCCTGGGATCGAAATGGCAGGAGCTGAGTGGACCCAAGGCTGCACACCACCCACCGGGTCCCTGTCCTCCCAGGGCTGTTGTAGGGCCCTCACAAGCCACTGCCCTTGAGTCACTCCTAAGTCACCTGGGTTGAAAGTCACAGAAGTATGGCTACATGTGTTTCACCAAAAGTCTACTTCTTTTTTTTTTTTTTGCAGTACGCGGGCCTCTCACTGTTGTGGCCTCTCCCGTTGCGGAGCACAGGCTCCGGACGCGCAGGCTCAGCGGCCGTGGCTCACGGGCCCAGCCGCTCCGCCGCATGTGGGATCTTCCCGGACCGGGGCACGAACCTGTGTCCCCTGCAACGGCAGGCGGACTCTCAACCACTACGCCACCAGGGAAGCCCCAGCCTACTTCTTTATTGCCTCTCTCAGGAAAAGAAAATGTAATATTAGCAGACCTCTCTCACCAAGGGTCAGATAGTCCACGTGAGCTCAGAGCGGGTACAGATCAAGGCAGCGGAACAAAAATGACTACGTTGGGGAAGCAATACCACGTTCTACAATAATATACATTTCCCTTGCCTCATATCTTTTATAAATAGTGGTAAAATATGTATCATATCATTTGAACCAGTTTTAAGTGTGCAAGCCAGGGGCATTAAGGACATTCACAGTGTTATGCAGCTATCAGCTCCATCCATCTCTAGAACCTTTTCATCACCCCAAACAGAAACTCTGTCCCCACTAAACGTTAACTCCCCATTCTCCCCTTCCTGGTAACTTCCATTCCACCCTCTGTCCCCATCAACTGGCCAAGTCCAGGTGCCTCATGTAAGTGGACTTATATCTGTCCTTTTGTGTCTGGCTTACTTCACTTAGCGCAATGTTTGCAAAGTTCATCCATGTTGTAGCTTGTGTTAGAATTTCCTTGCTTTTTAAGACTGAATAACATTGCATTGTATATATAGACACACTTTTTTAAATTTTTATTTTATTTTTTTATACAGCAGGTTCTTATTAGTTGTCTATTTTATACATATTAGTGTATACATGTCAATCCCAATCTCCCAATTCATCCCACCACTGCCGCCCCCGCCCTGCCATTCCCCCCTTGGTGTCCATACGTTTGTTCTCTACATCTGTGTCTCTATTTCTGCCCTGCAAACCGGTTCATCTGTACCATCTTTCTAGGTTCCATATATATGCGTTAATATACGATATTTGTTTTTCTCTTTCTGACTTGCTTCACTCTGCATGACAGTCTCTAGATTCATCCACGTCTCTACAAATGACCCAACTGCGTTCCTTTTTATGGCTGAGTAATATTCCATTGTATATATGTGCCACATCTTCTTTATCCATTCACCTGTCAATGGGCATCTAGGTTGCTTCCATGACCTGGCTATTGTAAACAGTGCTGCAGTGAACATTGGGGTGCATGTTAGACACACTTTCTTTATCCATTCCTCTGTCGACGGAAACTTGGACTGTTTCCACCTTGTAGCTGTTATGCATAACGCATCTACGAAGATGGGCGTAGCCTCATCTTTTTTTAAGACCAAGACCCCTCCAGCGGAGGTCCTGGCACTTTGTAACTCCTCCTTGCCTGAGAGCGCTTCAAGCCAGTTCCTTCACCCACTGCCTGGTGAAGGCCTCACCCGCCATGAGCAGAACAGAGACTGGCTCCCAAGTGCACTGCCGCGCTCTCTCCTTGGGGTGCTTCTCTTGGTCCTGCAGATTCCCTGCTCCTGACTCTGGACGTGGGGCCTTGGCAGGATCCAGTGCCTCCCTGGAAGCCCCGCCACAGGCTCAGGCCCCCTCAGCCCCATCTTCATCAGCTGAGACCTAGTATATCTCAAGGTCAAGCCTAAACCATGGCAAATGCCAGTGAAAGATGGATGTGGTTTGAGTGGCCAGTACTATAAGACTTTCCCAAGTTACTCCTAAAACATTTGTATAAAGTAGAATTACTTTCTGCTTGACTATTTACTGATAAAAGTTGACAATCAGTTATTTATTAAGCTTTTCCTGTGTGGAAGGTACCATACTCTGGATCTGTGGAGGACTATACTAATGTGGTTATGTCCCTTCCATTGCCCTCCGAAAGAGTACATTTAATCAGAGAGGTATGGGCCATGATGGCGTAACTAATCAAATAAATTAGGGTTTATCTTTACTATAGAAGCTGCACAGGTATTAGAAAGAATGAGGTAGATATGTATGTACTGATGTGCTGTAATCTCCAAGCTATATTGTTGTATGAAAAAAAAAAGTCTAGGGACCTCCCTGGCCGTCCAGTGGTTAAGACTCTGCACTTCCACTGCAGGGGCCGAGGGTTCGATCCCTGGTCAGGGAACTAAGATCCCTCAAGCCATGTGGCGTCACCAGAATGAAAGAGTCTAGATGCAGAAGAGTGTATACGGTATGTTCACAGCCGCAGAAAAAAGCACAGAAGGATTTATAAGTGCACACATATATACATATATGTACCTATATGTGTGCATATATGTACATTCATGTGTGTGTTTATAAATTCATAGGTGTGTCTGGAATGATACACAAAGGACTAGCAATAGCCGTTGTCTCTGAGGCAACTGTGGATGGCAAATACCTTTTTCCTGTGCAACTGTCTTGTACTGTTTGAATTTTCCACTGTGTGCACGAGTTGCCTTCAAATTTTAAAAAAATGTTTATAAAACTAACAATAAAAGAGAGTGCATGGGAAGTAGTAAATGAGCAGTGTACAAACAACACGAAAGGCTCTCAGAGGAAGGAAAGCTTGCTCTAGGCTGCAGCAGTCAGGACGGTTCATGGGGGAGGAGAGGACATTTGAACTGAGCTATCTGGGGTGGGTGGGCTTTGGGGAGAGGGGGATGCTGGTGGGACAGTAGGATGGGGCAGCATTCCAATCAGAAGGCACAGAATAAGCAAACTTGGAGTCGTATGAGGTAAATCAATTGACCTTTGCCTGGGTGGAGGAATGTAGTAGCATTTTATTTACTTAAGGTACACACGGACTCATTTCAAAATGCATTTTAAGAAGCTTATAAGATAATTAACAGCACAAAATTATTAAAGTAGAAATAGAATCTGAACTCAAGACCTCGGAGAAAATATAAAATTCCTAACCAAAAAAATTAACCGGTTATTAAGCTTTGCAACTGTACAATATCTGAGCCTCCTGATGGCCAGGGTAAAAAGTGAAAGTATAAATCCATAGCTTTTCCTATGGATAGAAGGATGTCATACCAGCTCTCTGAAAACCAGTTCTTTCTGCCCAATTTTACAAGAAAGTGTCACATGGGAATTCTCATGGAAGGTAGTAAGTTGTGTCCCCTGGCAGAAGCCGTGTCAGCAGGGTCATGTTCAAGAGCGTCTTGGTTGAAAGTCACCCAGGATGCAGAGGGTCACTGACTTACCTCACAAAGTTCTTGGAAGGGTGGATAGATACCATGTCTACTAGAGAATTTTCCCTGAATGTTCCCTCTCCCAGCTGGGAGTTCTTTGTGTTGTTGGGTGTTTGTGTGTTTGGCTTGTAATTAGAGCCAGAGGGCGGGTTTACATGAGGGCAGAGCCTAAGTGGCTGGCAATCTGTATTACTGGTTGACGGCCAGGCACATGTTTTGGGACCAGACAAACCAGGAAAGCCGAAAAAGCTAGCAAGCGCGGTTTTGCCAGGGTGACAGGCAACTTTGCCTTCCCCCGAGGGCCATAGGTGTCCCTTGAGACAAATCCAGGATTATCCTCAGAAAGAAGCTTTGCCTTATTCCACTGCTTGAGTCAGTGTTTGTTTGACTCTCCAATATTCAACACTAAAAGAAGATGTCAGGTATGACCTTGGTCCAGTGGCAGTTTACAAAGCGGAACTGGGGAAAAGAGAGACCAGTGGGGGGAGGGTATTGCAATATGTTTAAAGCCTTTATGAGGGCAATGGGTGTGAGAATCAAGGGGCAAGGATGCTAACACTCTATAGAGAGAGAACTGGAGGGTCTTTGTGACTGAATATGGGAGCCAAGGGAAAGTGGAGGGCGGCCCTGAGACTAGGAGCCAAGCCATTTAAAAGGACAATAGAAATGGCCGAAACAGAGACCGCGTCGAGAGGCAAAGCCTGTGCGGGGGAAGATAAATTTGTTTTTAGATGTGCTGATTTTGAGATGATGGCCAAATACCAGTTAGCTGGAGATAAAGGGATGAAGCTGGACACAGACTTGGAAGCCATCTAGATAAATGAGATTCCTGATGGAGCTATATCATTTCCCCTTTGAAATCATCTTGCCAAAAAAATGGATTTGAATCAGCTCACACCTCTAGATCTGACGATAGTTTACTGGAAATTTGGGTGGGCGGAGGGGACCAACGTGATAAACAACCCCAAAGGCATGTGATCAGCAAAATCCAGAATGTGGATTTTGAGCACCAATGAGCTGGTGTTTTCTACAAATAAACTTCGGGGGCAAGGTGGTGCAGCGGAATAAAAAAGGGGAATCAAATGATTAAGGGGGATTTAAAGAGTACAATGTGTGGACCTTGTTTGGATCCTGATCTGAACAAAGCAACTCTTAAAAACATTTATGAGACAACTGAGGAAATATGACCTGATTGGATATTCACTGATGTTAAGGGATTCTTTTTCATTTTTAGACATATTAATGTTTTTGTGGTTAAGGCTTTTTTTAAAGGGTCCTTATATTAAAAAAAATATATACTGGAATCTTTACAGATGAACTGATATGATTCTGAGATTTGCTTCAAAATAATCCAGTGGTGGGGCATGAGGAATGGCGGGGTACAGATGAAACAAGCATGGCTGTATGTGGATGACTGTTGGACTTGGGTGATGGTGCCTGGGGGCAGGGGAGGGGGTCACTACACAGTTCTCTCTATCTCTCTGTGTGTTTAACCGTTCCATAATAAAGAAGTTAAGAATAAATGAATAAAAGAGAGTGTTCACTCCATGAAAGAACACTGCTTTGTAAAAGTAAATGTCTATAGACAGGGAGCAGGTAGTCCAGAACAGAAAGTCCTAGGAAAGTCTCATATTTAAGGTGAAATCAGGAAATGAGGAACAATAGGTGGAATAGAAGCAGTGTGCTGTCCCGGTTTGGAATTCAGCAAATGGTTTGAGTTTAGCTCTAACTCTTACTAGCTTTGTCATCATGAGCACATTGTTGACCTCTGAACACCGACAAGCCTCGGTTTCCTTATCTGTAAAGTGGGGATAATAATTGCATCTCCCTCACAGAGTCAGTACTCTGTGGGTTAAAGGAAATGATGTATATAAGGCACATTACCTTCTGCCTGACGCAAAATAAGTGCTCATGAAACATTAGCTGTGAGCACTGATGTTTTATTGCTTATCAGAGTGGTCATAAAAAGGTAAGAAAAGAACCAGAGTATGTAGTGTGATGGGAGGCAAGAGGAAATTTTGATGGAAGGACAATGACCTTAGTGTCGTGTTCTAATCCAGGAATATGGTGCCTTCATCGGATGAGGTAATTTGGAGGTCACTGGTGACCACAGAGCTGTGGTGTGTGCCACCCGGTGACAAGGAATCGAGTTAGGAGCGGTGATGAAACACCGGGAGCAGTGGATACTGTGTATTTCCTTATTCGGCGATGAAAGAAAGGAAAGGGATAGAGCAACAAAGACAAAAGCGCCCTTCCTCAAAGTATAGGAGCTCTCGCAAGTCTGCAGGAGGAGAGGAAGAAGCCTACGGGGAGGGAGGATGGAGAATGCTGAGCCTGGAGCAGTGGCCTCAGCTGCAGAGAAGAGAAGGAGGGCCAGCCCTGCCATGACTAGAGATTCAGGGTAGGTGATTTACAGTGAGTTAGGTTTGGAGGATAAAAACAGGACAAAGCCGTGAGAGCAATCAGGGTTTCCGAGGACACTGGAAGGGACTGGGAGGGAGGAAAAATAAGGGAAGGAAAAAAGATCAGATGGAGAAGGGAGAAGGTTGGAATGAGAGTGAAAGAGAGACTAGGTGAGTGAAGAGCTTGCCATGTGGGCTGGTGTCTGAGGCTACAAGGCTGGTTACAAGCAAGAGCAGGTTTGTAGTGCAGACTGGGGCCCCCTGCAAGCAACATCTGCAGCCTGTCCAGTGGCAGAGATCGTGGCCACTGATGACACCACCTCTTGGGCGATTGGAGCAGGGCGTCTACAGTGGCCCGTGGAGGAGCAGAGACCTCCAGCTTCCCGGGGTGGAACTGCAGGTGCTCAAGGATGGGAAGGGCTAGGAACATGCCCCAGAGAGCCTAGCCAGGGAGAAATAGGACAAAGCCAAGCTGGCCCATGAGACTCAGGGGCTAGACAAGATGTGTTAAAACATGACATCCTGGGCTTCCCTGGTGGCGTAGTGGTTGAGAGTCCGCCTGCCGTTGCAGGGGACACGGGTTCGTGCCCCGGTCCGGGAAGATCCCACATGCCGCGGAGCGGCTGGGCCCGTGCGCCATGGCCGCTGAGCCTGCGCGTCCGGAGCCTGTGCTCTGCAACGGGAGAGGCCACAAGAGTGAGAGGCCTGCGTACCGCAAAAAAACAAAAACAAAAACAAAACATGACATCCTGCCTTTGTTCCTACTGAGCCCTTTCTCTACTGACACCCCTCACCTCCACCCGCTCTCCCCCCACCTCTGAACCTCATCCTAAGGACACAGTGATAGCACTTGTTTCTTTCATTGCCTGGTAATAGGAGAAAACCTGGAAATTTAGGGGTTTGCTTAATGGGAAAACCCCTGAGTCTAAATGTCATGGCTGGGGACTTCCCTGGCAGTCCAGTGGTTAAGAATCCGCCTTCCAAAGCAGGGGACACAGGTTCGATCCCTGGTTGAGGAACTAAGATCCCACATGCCGCGGGGCAACTAAGTCCTGCATTGGAAGGCGGATTCTTTACCACTGGACCACCAGGGAAGTCCCTGGCCGAACCTAATTCTAATTGGTATACCAAGTATTAAGATGAACTAGTCTTTGGTTAAAAAAAAAGATAACATAAAAGGTAATGACAATATTTATGAGAATAAAATTATAGAAATAAAATTATAAGCCAAATTATCATGTTAGAACAAACCTATAACAATGTGTTCTTAAAAGTATATTTGGCGACTTATTCAACAATTGTATTGTGTTGGGCCCTGTGTCAGACTGGGAGGATGCCATTATGAAGATGTCACGGTCCCTGCCCTCATGAATCTCACATCTGGGGAAGCTGTAACACAAGTATGATGGGAGGAAGAAGCAGAGAGGGCTGTGGGCACACACGCTTCTCCTGCAGCACGAGGGAGGCGCCAGCACCTGCTTTCTCAGAGATGAGGTTCAGCTGAGCCCTGAGGAATGCGTAGGAGTTTGTTAGACAAAGAAGAGGGAAGGAACAGCATGCCAGGCAGTGGGATCTGCTGGTGCGGACACTTGCAGCAGAGGGAGCATAGCACTTTTGCAGGGCTGCCAAAAGAGCGGTTACAAAGGAGGTTTGTTCCTGCAGAACTAGGCTGGGACATGAGCAAACAGGGCCCCATAACATGCATTAGCAGAGGCCTCGAGTGAAATGGAATGAGACTTAGAGAGAGGGCAGTTTTACGGAGTGTAAGAGGAAGTCACCAACAGACTTGCAGGGAAGTCCTGATGGACTTTACTTTGGGCTCAACTGGGGTTGCAGACCGTCAGCCGATGTGCACCGGTCCCAGTGCACACAAGTGTGGACACCCCCCAAGAGGCGGACTGGGTGCTTGGGGAGAGAGAGGCTGACGGGTGGGGTCTCCATGAGGTCACGGGAAAGGATGGAGGCTGTGGATACAGGCTACACATGGAAGCACCTGAGAAGCAGGGTGGCTGCAAGCAACGTCCTCAGTGGACGCGGGAGAGCCAGACTCAAGTCTGGAGTGATGGCTCCGCAGGGTGGCGGAGGCCACAGCTCAGGGTTCTGCTTGGGAAGAGCTGTGGCAACGCCGATACCAGGTCAGGTCCAGGAGAGACCTGTACATTGAGGAAGAGTGAGCAGCTTTCCCTGGAGAGGGATACCTAGGGGGTCTTGTCATGCGGGCAAAGACTGAGGCTGGGTCAAAACTCAAACAGCCACACAGAAAAGTCAGGTGCAAGGCACCAGGCAGACCAAACAAGCAGGTTCTCAGCCACTTTCCCAATGCACACATCCAGATTTGTTTGTTTAAAATTTTTTTGTGGTAAAATATACACAAGATAAAACATATGATTCTAACCATTTTTAAGTGTACAGTTGAGTGACATTAATTACATTCACAGTGCTGTGCAACGATCACCACTGTCCATCTCCAGAACTTTTTCATCACCTTGAACTAAAACTCCGTACCCATTAAGCAGTAACTCCTCTCCCTCTCCACCCCTGGTAACCTCTGTTCTACGTTCTGCCTCTAGGAATTTGACTGCGTATTTCATGAAAGTGGGATCATACAGTATTTGTTCTTTAGAGCCTGGCTTATTTCGCTCAGCATAACGTCTTCAAGTGGTAGCATGGGTCAGAATTTCCTTCCGTTTTAGGGCTGAATAATATTCCATTGTATGTAGAGACCACGTTTTGTTCATCCATTCACCCATGGACATTTGGGTTGTTTACACCTTTTGGGAGCTGCCATGTTTTTTTACCACCAGTGACAGAAGGTTAATTACAATAAAAAGAGTTGGGAGAGAAGTGAGCAGGGAGAGGGAGAAACCCAGAGCAGAATCGGAACGTAATCTACTCTCTCCTTTTTACACATGTGGAAATTGAAGTCTGTAGCAGGTCTGAATGGCTCAAAGTCACAAAGAACTCAGGTCTTCTGACCTTCAGGCTGCTTTTTCTTCTAGTGTCACGTTTACCGTGAAGCTAGTGTGAATCTAGCTGAATCCCACAACAGTCAAGGACCATGGGTAGCACCAGATGCAGAGATCTGGAAGCCTAAGAACAGAAGCTGGAACCTCAAGGCACCATGTCACACCTGCACAGAAATGGAGCTGGAGGGACAGCTCCGGGCAAAACTATCAACGTGCTTTTGGGTCCCCTCTCTATGGGTCATCCATCCTTCCTTTCTACCTGGGCTGTTCACGTGCTCTCATGTGCCCATCTTGTTCCCTTTCTTGGTCTCAGCAGGATAAGAACCATCTCTGCTGAGCAGGTAACAGATTAGTTAGGTGTTAGCTTCTAGTGCCAGCTACACCCCTCGCAGGGAGATTTCTATTTTAACGGGCAAGTTTAGAAAATGGACGATGTTAGGACCCAAGAGAATGAGGATAGAAGGGCAGAGGATGAGAGTGTTGTATTCAGGCAGGAGTCACCTCCTCTGCTTGCTGGTGGGGTTGGTTAGAGGCAGTGGGAAGTTGCCCATCCAGCCTCCTTCCCGGGCAGAGTGTAGGCTCACTCACAAACGTCTAGGTCTTTGTTTCTTTTCTTTCTCAGAATTCTTCCTTGAGAGAAAATGCACTTTGTATTTATTTTACCATCCATATTGTGTACACTATAGCTTTCTGCACGTAAGTTCTCAGTCAAACCAGGGGAGGATGATTCACCGCTGGCCAAATATTTCAAACTTGGGTGAAGGAGTCAAGGATAATAGAAGTGCTTCTTTTGCCACTTTGCTACTTTATCCTCCGGATTTATCATGCGTCAATAATAACAAATACTGTCATCAAAGAATATCTTCCTTTTTTAGCCTTTGACAGTGAGCACTGAATAAGATATACTTCATTAAATATTTGCCTTATTTTTCTTTATCCCTTCTTTTTTTTTTTTTTTCTTTTTTTTTGCGGTACGCGGGCCTCTCACTGTTGCGGCCTCTCCCGTTGCGGAGCACAGGCTCCGGACGCGCAGGCTCAGCGGCCATGGCTCACGGACCCAGCCGCTCCACGGCATGTGGGATCCTCCCGGACCGGGGCACGAACCCGTGTCCCCTGCATCGGCAGGCAGACTCTCAACCACTGCGCCACCAGGGAAGCCCCTCTTTATCCGTTCTTATCAGTTTCACACACATATCACCTTGCCCTTGCATTCTACACAGAGCATAACAAAATGTAGACTGTAGCAGAATGCTCTGTACCCTTACTACAGTGATTATTTTTATATACAGTGCCCCAATTGTCTCTAATACCAGCTGTTAGCCATGAGCAAATGCAAGGATGTATGAACCCTCCTTAGGGAGTCAGAGTTTATGAAAAAGCAATTTATTTCCTTCTTAGATTTATATATATATATATACATAAAATACAATTTTACGATTTCCATGAAAACTAAATGTCTCCAATTCCAAAGCAGAACGTGTAGGACAGTACCAGTAACTACGACTTATCCAGGGTTTCAAGGCTGGCAGGATGCGTTATCCGCACTTGATCCTCACATATACAGTGGTCAAGATGATGAATAGTTGCTCGATTTATACATGTGGAAAGCAGGTCTCAGACATAACTTGCAGAAGGTATAAAGCTATCTGACTTAGACCTGAGTCTTTTAATTCCAAATCCCACCCTCTTTCCACTCTGCTGGTCATCACTATCTGCATATCTCGACTAGCCGATGGTTTATTTTCAATACCCAATTAACTTGAAATCTCTGCTAAAACCAACAGATGTAGCAATTGGCAATCTTAGATCTCATCTTCAACGTGTGTTTCTCTCAAGTGGTCACCTAATCAGGTTTGACATGCTTAAATAAGGCAGAAATGTATGCCATTGCAGATATGCTCTTTTTATTTTATTTTTTTTACTTCTTTTTAGGCTGCGCAGCTTGTGGGATCCTAGTTCCCTGTCCAGGGATCGAACCTGCGCCCTCTGCAATGAAAGCACGGAGTCCTAACCACTGGGCTGCCATGGAATTCCTGATATGCTCTTAAATTAGCTTTTTTTTTTTTTTTTTCGGTACGCAGGCCTCTCACTGTTGTGGCCTCTCCCGTTGCGGAGTACAGGCTCCGGACGCGCAGGCTCAGCGGCCATGGCTCACGGGCCCAGCCGCTCCGCGGCATGTGGGATCTTCCCGGACCTGGTCACGAACCCGTGTCCCCTGCATCGGCAGGCGGACTCTCAACACTGCGCCACCAGGGAAGCCCAAAAGTAGCTATTTTTAAACAAAAATAGAGCTACCACATGACCCTGCAATCCCACTGCTGGGCATATATCTGGAGAACAACATGGTCTGAAAGGATACATGCACCCCAATGTTCATTACAGCACTGTTTACAATAGCCAAGACGTGGAAGCAACCTAAATGTCCATCGACAGAGGAATGGATAAAGAAGATGTGGTACATAGGTTCTGAAGAAACTAGGGTCAAGACAGGAAAGATGCAGATGTAGAGAATGGACTTGAGGACATGGGGAGGGGGAAGGGTAAGCTGGGACGAAGTGAGAGAGTGGCATGGACATATATACACTACCAAATGTAAAATAGCTAGCTAGTGGGAAGCAGCCACATAGCACAGGGAGATCAGCTCGGTACTTTGTGACCACCTAGAGGGGTGGGATAGGGATGGTGGGAGGGAGACGCAAGAGGGAGGAGATATGGGGATATATGTGCATGTACAGCTGATTCACTTTGTTATAAAGCAGAAACTAACACAACATTGTAAAGCAATTATACTCCAATAAAGATGTTAAAAAAAACGATGTGTTACATATATACAGTGGAATATTATTCAGCCATAAAAAAGAATGAAATAATGCCATTTGCAGCAACATGAATGGACCTAGAGATTGTCATACTGAACGAAGTAAGTCAGACAGAGAGGGATATCGTATGATATTGCTTGAATCTAAAAAGAAATGACACAAATGAACATATTCATGGGGCAGAAACAGACTCACATACTTGGAGAATGATCTTGTGGTTGTGGAGTGGAGGAAGGGTGGAGGGAAGGGACAGTTGGGGAGTTTGGGATTGGCATGTACACACAGCTATATTTAGAAAGGATGACCAATGGGGACCTACTGCATAGTACAGGGAACTCTGCTCAATGTTACGTGGCAGGCTGGATGGGAGGCGAGTCTGGGGGAGAATGGATACATGTATATGTATGGCTGAGTCCCTTTGCTGTGCACCTGAAACTATCACAACATTGTTAATCGGCTATACTTCACTATAAAATAAAAAGTTTTTTTAAAAATTAGCTATTAAAAAATTGTTTCACTATAAACAGTTTTTTAAAAATCCTTTACCACTCTATGGTTTGGAAATAAGATTTTTTAAAAGGTTTAAAAACTAAAAAAAACACAATTAGCTAAAATGTAGGTAAAACGTACTTATAGGATTTTTACCAAATCACAGTATCTAAAATGTTTTCTAAACTCAAAATTATCCAAGCCTACATACACAAGAGAGAAGCCATTTCTCCCGCATTTCTTTTTCCCTCATCATTTGTTTATAATAATCACTTGGCATGTCCTGTAAACAGATATGGTATATGCTGAGAGAATACTTCTCTGTAGAAATAGTAAATAATTATAATGCATATTTTTCTCCTTTAAATACTTTAAATACATTACTTGCTTTTACTTTTATATAATCTCATTTTTTTGCTTATTTCACTAAACAAACTTACCCTCCCTTTTTTAAAAAAAATTTTTATTTCTTACTAAATTCCACTCCCTTCTACCAAAGTGTAAAAAAGTCAACAGACTAGTTGTACAGTAATGAGAAAACCAACAAGGATCCCCTTCAGAGTAAGGCTGAAGGGAAACAATTTGTAGTAGTTAAGATTTATTCCCCCATCCTCCCTCCAAATATTATATCTCTCAACAAAGAATTCTTGTTTAACTTTATTGGAAAATGTGTAGCAGGGTGGTGTTTAGAAATACTACAGATCTAAATGTGCATGCGTTAGCATTGTGATCTCCAAGTGAACACAAGGAAAATGAGAATTTCAATTTGTTACACAGACATCTCATGTAAGCAAAAGAAAAATATTAAGTGTATCAGGAGTTGTTTGTTAAAGTCAGTTTCAGAGCAATTTCTTAACATACGGATAATGCTATCCTAAAAATTAATAATAATAATAAACAAGGAACCAGAACTCTCAGCTTAATACTCTTTCCTCCCATGCCTTCCCTCAGTCACTACTGGGGCATTACTTTCAGCTCAGTTTTAAAGATTCAGAGTCTGACCTTAAAAGGAACCCATTTAACCCACTTCTGCCCATTTGCATTGAACAGCAGCCACTGGTCCAGAGTTTCATTTCACAAACCACACACACTATTTCTGCTACAAGAGATTTATAGTTAATTGTGACAAAAACATCACATTGGTTTAAGTAAAATTTATTGGTTTTTAAAAACGTTACTCATAGAGAAACCTGTAACTAAGAAGAGGAATTCAAAACTGAAAAATACAGCAACGTAAAATGAATCTATCAGCAGACACCTAAGGCTACCGGTTCCCTGTGCCCATCATTGTGTATTCTAAAAGGGCTCTGACCAGTATAGCCTAGGAGCTGGGAACAATGTTGAGCAGGATGCAGCCCCTGCTTTGAAGGGCAGGACAAGTGACTGCGCTGTATGGCTATGGTTTGCTGCAGAGGTAGGGGTGCGATGGGTGCCCCTAATTCTCACTTTGGGGAAGGTGAGGGAAAGGAAGGAAGCCACCTCTCAGGAAAGCAGGAGAGCGGGGAGGGCTGCGGAAGCCAGAGAGGACTGGGCACCTTGAGAGAACGGGAAGCAGTTCAGGTAGGCTGGAACTGGGGACGGGTGGGAGGAGTGGCCGGTGGTCAAAGATCCAGCAGGGGACAGGATTAGGAGGGCCTTATAAAGAGAATTTAAGGAGATAGGACTTCATCCCCAGGGCGACAGACACCCCCTACAAGAGTTTAAACGCGGGTAACACGATCCGATTTACTTTGCAATAAAGTGTCTCTCTGGTTGCAATAGCGAGACTGGGGTAGAGCAAAACCCGAGACTGAGAGACGAGTGAGCAGGTAACTAACGGTAATCCAGGTGGGAGACGCCGGTGCTGCAAGGAAGAAGCCAGAGCATGGCAGGAGCGACAAACAGGAGATCAGAAGCACGGAAGTAAGACGGATCCTGGGGCTTAATGACTGGAGGCCGGGTGAGGGGCTGAGGACCAAGCTGTCGTGATGCAGTTGCTGAGATGGGAAACACAGGAAGTTTGGAGGGGAGGTGTGGAGCTCCGTTTAGGACACACAGATGATGACATTTCTGTGGCACCCAAGTCAACTATGCCTGGACCTCAGGATGGGGTCGGCTGGAAGCAGGACGACGCTCTGCGAATGGACGAGACCATCCAGAGGAAAAGGTGGCCCAGAACGGCTGCCCGGGGAATACCTCCCGTGCGACCGGACAATGCTTATGTTCTCTTTTTCCTCACATATACATCGAATCACAAAACACGCTGCGCGATTAGTCAGAGGAGTTCATGGCTTTCATTTTGCAGGTGAGGAAAATGAGGCTTCGGGGTACGGGTTTGTTCACGTTCACATACACCCCCTACTCTACCCTAAAAATTAACTCAGTGTATCTGATGGCTGAAACATATATTCTTCCCCAAATGTTCGGTAGAAGAGATCACAGAAATGAAATTAGTTTTAAAATGCCTTTTGTTCCTTTTCTCCCCCCAACTCCCACGATAAAATATTGTGATCAACTTTCGGTTTTAATAAATATTACCAGATATTAAAAATATGTAACCACATTTCTTTAGAAAAACTCGTACAGAGAATCTTAGAGCCTATCTCACCAGCAAGTACACAACTTCTTTTAGTTCTCTGTGCTGCATAAATAAGCCTTGACAGATCCTGGCTTTATGCTCACTAACTCGGCACGTCCATCCCCGGTTTTCCAATCTCCGGGACGTGCCCACTCGCCCCCTCCCCTCCCCCCTCCGGCCTCACCACCTGCTCCCGGCGCCGCCCCCCTCCTCCCGCCCGCCCGCCCGCGCCGGTTCTCACGCGCGGCCCGCGCCCCTCCCTGCCGCTCCCGCCCTTTCACTTCCGCGGAGCTTCAGAGTCGGAGCCGGTGGCCTCCGCGCCCGGCTTCCCAACCGCTCCACACTCCCGCTTCCCCCGCCCGCCTCCCGCCGCCGCACCCCCCACGAAGTTCTGCCTCCCGCGCCGCCCCCCGCGAGGACTTCAGAGGCGGTCCCAGACCGGCCGACGCTCATTGGTTGCCTCCTGGGCGCCCCGCCCCCCGTGCACGCGCAAGAGGTGGGGCGGGTCCAACGTGGGCGCGCGCGCGGCGCGGCCCCGAGAGCGAAGCGTCCGTGACCCGCGTGCCGGGCCCAGGCGTCCGGGGCCAGGCGACAGCGAGGTAGGGGCGGGCGGCGGCAGGGCGCTCCGGGGCTGGGGTGCTCACGTGGCGCCGAAAGCCCCCGCAGGCCCCGGCGGCGCCCCCCCAGCCGCGGCCAGCCGGGCGTCCCGCAAGGGCTGGGAGCTGCCCAAGGGGCCGTCGTTGTCGCCAGCCCGGTAGCCCGGATGTCGCTGCCCCCCGCGGCGGGGCCGCCGACGCGCTCCTCGGCCCGGGAGGAGGCTCGTCTTAAAGGGACAGCGCCGCGTTCGAGCCAGAGGGGGCGGCGCGCCCTGCCCTCCGTGCGCGACCCCTGCCCCGGGGGACGCCGCGGCGCCTGCCGCCCCGGGCCCCCTGTTCCGGGCGGGGCGCAGTCGGAGCGCGGCGCCCTGCCCCGGGATGGCCGCAGAGAGCCGCCCGGAGGCCAGGTTTTCCTGCGGCCCGAGCGTGGCCGGTGGCGCCGCGCGGGGCCGGAAGGCGCCGGCCTGTGATTGGCCGAGGCCCCCGTGAATGCAGGACATTGTCTGGTCGCGGCCGTCTCTGTCTCTGCCCGCCGCCCTTCCACCGAGCAAGATGGGTGCGCAGCGAGGTCCCGGGGCGGCCCGGTCCCTCCGGCCCTTAGTCCCTGCAGCGGTGGGAACCCGGAGTGGGAAAACCTAACTTTCACGAGATCATGGCATCCGAGAATGGAACCGAGGTGCTGTTTCAAAATACAAAACCATCTCCACTAAGAAATAAAATCATTTGTGTTTGACATAAAGGTTTCCTTTAAGATAAAAAATTCTAAGGTAATTGAAAAGCGCCAACAGTTATAAAAACGGCTGTTTTGTCTTCAAGATTTCTTTAATTAGGATCTATGATAATTCCTCTGAATATCCTTTATAAAAATTTAAACAATATGTATACCATATATACATACATGTATATAGGAAACAACCTTGTTCTAGAAGTGCAGCTTCTCTAGGTCTTAGTGTCCTTACGCTGGACTAGTCGCTTTCCAAGTTTGCTTCCATTGTAAAAATAACTGAGTCTGATTCTAGGCGTAAAGTTCTGATACATCCTATGTACTGGATCATATCTCAAGGCCTTGGAATAGATGAGACCTTTTAAAGAACCCTTGAGGAGAGTCCTCCTAAGATTGTCTTTGAAAATATGTGGGAGTTATTTAAGTGAAGTTGTAGTCTTTTAGTAATTTTGGCAAAAAGGAAAATGAGCAGTAGAGAAATGTACAGAGATCAATCACTTATTAGTCAATGTGAAAAGCAAGGTTTTCTTTCATTCTAAAGAAGTTTTCTAGGTAATGGAATATTATAATAAGGAATAACCATCTTTCCTATTTTGTTCCCAGTATCAAAGGCGTAGGAAGGTGGCAAAGGAGAGAAGACACCCATGAAATAAGAGATACAGAAATGGAAAATGTTTGGAGAGTTTTGAATAAAATTAAGTCGGTATTTGTTTTTAAAAAACTGAGTAGGAAAAATTATTGTAGAGTTAAAAGCACACGCGTTGATATAGATAATATTTTGTAGGTTCAGTTTTGTGCTCTCTTCAAAACTAAAAAAAAAATCAGTGCTTTCATTTAATTGAGCAATCAACAAGAATTAGAGACTTGGAAATGACAAACAAATGAAGGAAGGAAAGTATCCAGAAAAGAAGATAAATTTAATGGACATGATTCATTGCAAGAGACATGACCTCATTCCTTAATAGAGGGATTTCCACTAAACCAGATTTGATGTTACAGAAATTTGTTTTACAGACTTTCCTCAAAATTATACTAATTTGATATTGCCCCCCACCTTTATTTGTTATGGAAAGGGAAGAAATACAAGGAAAAAATTTAAGCATTGTTGCAGCTTCCTCAAATGACAATTGTTGCAGGCTCCCTCACCCTTACCCATCGTAATAAAGGAATGAAAAAGCAGAAATCACCAGCATAGATCCTAGCTGTCTCCAGAAATGAAACATGAATAGTTGTGTGGATGTCTGTGAGTGAAGCAAATTTAGTTTTGATTATTTAAGCTTCTAGTATTTAAATTGTTGATTTTCCTAATTAAACAGATTTTTACTTAAAAGTTATTAAAATTTAGAGGTTAAGCTGAGTGAAATAAAAATAAATTGTTTACAATAAACACAAGCAGCAGGTAATATGATACAGTCTACAAGGCATGCAATGTCTTACCAAATAAGTTTAAGACTTTTCCAGAAAGTTTTCTCCTTAAGATTTTTGCTTTGGTATTTGATGTATAACTATAGGTTAGTCTGTATAGAGTGATAATATTTATGGAACACTTGGTATATGCCAAACCCTGTTCTAAGTGTCTTCTTTGATCTTCACAAAAATGTTGGGGGCAGGTACAAGCATCCCCATTTTAAAGATTTGGAAACTGAAGCTCTAGAGGTCAGGTAGCTTGCCCAAGGTCAGACAGTTGGTGGGTGTAGAGCTGGGACTCGGGCCTAAAATCATGTCTGAATCTGCTCAAAGCAGCTGGCTCTGTGTTTTCAGTCACTCACGAGGCCGACTTATTACTTCTATGGATATGATTATTCATTTTTTATCAGTTCTTTTTGACAGTTAGGATTTAAATATTTTTGCATTAGCACTGTCATTCATTTATGTTTCAGGTGACCATGTAGATACAAGATTGCCACCTGTATTTATTTTGCTACAGAAAGTGAAGCATCCCTATCATTTTTAAAGAGAAACACCCCCTCAGATTTGCATCTCCTGTTCTCTTTTTTTTTTTTTTTTGCGGTACACGGGCCTCTCACTGCTGTGGCCTCTCCCGTTGCGGAGCACAGGCTCCGGACGCGCAGGCTCAGCAGCTATGGCTCATGGGCCCAGCCGCTCCGCGGCATGTGGGATCTTACCAGACCGGGGCACGAACCCATGTCCCCTGCATCAGCAGGCGGACTCTCAACTACTGCGCCACCAGGGAAGCCCTCTCCTGTTCTCTTTTAAACAGACATGTACATGGACAGTAGCCCATGCGCCAGTGCCCTCACCCTCTGCTTTTCTGTCTTTTGTCTTTTTCTTCTTTCTGGCGTATTGCTTCTCAGGACCCCCATAATACCTATTGGCAGTGTTAGCTGCATCTAATTGGTGTCAGTCCCAGAGCAGGCACTGGCGTCATTCAGTTAGTGTCTGAATGCTTACAAATCAGCCAGTCCTTCACAAGACCAAGAAGGGAGGATGAATCAAGAATGCAAGACAGGAATTTGGGGGGCTCAGTAGCATAAAGCTGTGGCAAAGGGCTGTGCCTTTAAGATTTTTTTTTTTGCCTTTTTTTCTTCAGTCTGTATCTTTAGCTGAGAAGTGGCACATCCTTAATGACAACCAAGGGTACAGGGTCACTGTCCCCCACATTTACCTTGCTCTGTCTAGGCACTGGTCCCAGAGTTAGCGGCCATTATAGTCTTCATCTGTAGCTCTGCCCAAGGCAGGGGGGAGGGCAGTCTGTCTCAGTCCCTGTGTTCGCTTGTTCCAAGTGCCTGTATCAGGAGGTTAAGAAATTAGAAATAAAATCATTCTGAAGGGGATCACTTGTGACTCATTAATCCGTGTGATTTCTGATGCTCATTCTCACTGGAAATTGAATTGGCTAAGTCTGTTTAACTTCTGTGATGAGGGATCAGCGTTCACATTTGAGGTTCTGGGGGCTGAGAGGGATGAAAGGATTGTGTTCAGCTGTCCTCCACTCCCCACCCCGCAGCCACGGCAGCACTCCTGGCTCTTTGTCCTTGGTCAGCAGGCCTCCGTCTGCAGTGAAACCCTGGCAGGGAGGCGCACAGAGCAGCGTGGAGGGTGGCACAGCACCTGGTAAACCCGACCCGCCCAAGCCCACTGCCACCAGGGGGTGACGGGCACGACCAGCATCAGTGTCTCAACAGCCCAGGTGCCCAGAAGGGCAGGGGAGACACCTCTGCAGACCCCACAGAGAGAGCCATCTGGCCTCTTATTCCTCAGTGGCTGTCTTTTCACTGATTTTTTTTTTTTTTAAACAAAGTCCATAATTAAACTCTTACCATCTGATATTTCTCAAATCCAGTATTAAGACACCTTACAAATGTGTAAAAATGTGTTAAATCGAGTAACAAGCACCCACTCTCATTTCCCTTTGTATTCTTAGCACTCAACAGGTGGCCACTGTCTCTTCTTGGGCTCCAGCACACAGCCAGATTCTGGAAATGCCATCCTCTCTCTGTACCCCTGAGCCTCGGTGGGGATGCTGGTCCCCAGATGCCTTCCTTTGCCGATTGCTTTCAGTCTGCCCACACTTCTTCCCGTTGCGGAGCACAGGCTCCGGACGCGCAGGCTCAGCGGCCATGGCTCACGGGCCCAGCCGGTCCGCGGCCTGTGGGATCTTCCCGGACTGGGGCACGAACCCGTGTCCCCTGCATCGGCAGGCGGACTCTCAACCACTGCGCCACCAGGGAAGGCCTGCCCACACTTCTTAAAAGTCTTTTCAAAAAGCCTGACTGAACATGTGTGTATCTCCTTCCCCCTTCTGGTCCTGCCTGCCTCTCATCGTCAGGATCTGACCCTGGCCCTCTCCTCCAGCGCAGCCTGCAGCCTGGCCCTTCTGCATCCTCTCTGTCTCTCACAGCAAACTCCTCCTCCCCACACACCTGGACCCTCGAGTCCGCTGCTCTTTCTGTCCCGAACACACTGTGAAGACGCCCTGGGCCCCTTGCGTGTGGGCTGCGTCTACTGTTCGCTGATCACATCGTTTTTGAATTGCTGCCTTGCCTTTCCAAGACTGGAGGTTCCCCGAGCTCAGAGACCACATCTTAATCACCTGTGCATCTCGGTGCTTAGCACAGCACGGAACACACGGATAACATCATGAAACCATCGCTAAATCACAGCTGAAAAGGTTTTGTCTCCTCTATTGATTTTCTCCCGAGATCAGCTTTCTATCTTTTCAAATTTTAATCAATTCAAAATTGAAGTGTCATTCGTTTCAATCTTGTCAGTATGTACGTAGATAAACGTATATCTTATAATTAGTATTCACACGATAGCATGTTCTTACCACACTGTATACAACAGTTATGCTCTCAAAAATTGAGTAAATTAATATTTCTAATTCAGGTGTTTAAAATTTAAGGTCATTTGATTTCTTTATTAGTGGCGAGGCTTTTTTATTCCTCCTTTTTGTAGAGCAAATAGTCATACTCTAGGTTATTTTGGAAATACTACTTCCTGTACATCAGATTTACCTTAAGAAAAGCAATTGTATGTTGTACCCTACTACATTACAAGTAGATTTAACTGAGAAGTGTCATTTTTCTGTCTTTTGCCCGTAAATATAAAAGTAAAGACAACGATGCAACAGTCGTATTTTTCCTCAAGGCCACGCACTGTCTGTGTGTTTTCGGCGGTTGGAGAAGGTGGAGGGGTGCACAAGCTCCTCTGTCCCTCCCTGTGTTTTCCAGCGCTAGCAGAGACGTTTTCTGTAATTGGTTTTCCACATTTGCCAAGAGTCTGTTTCCTCTTAACATTCAACATGTTTAACAGAAGTCTTGTAATAGTTCCAAAAACAATAAAACCAGTCTGGAGCATAAAAATGATACACATACAAAACACACTGGTTTTTTGTTGTTGTTCTTGTGGCTTTGGTTTTGTTAAGTTCTTTCTAATAATTTTTAGTGTCAAATCATGTGGTAGAAGTAAAAAAGGTTTTCTTCACAGTAATAGAAACCCCCTAAAGAAATGCAATCAGAGAGTTGTCAGCACAGAGGCCGTCCGGGGACAGTGGTTCCCCTGCACGTCGCAGTAGTGATGAAGTGCGGGTTACGATTCAATTTAATGCTGTGTCCTCAGAAGGAACAAAAGCTTATTTGAGGTACAGCCTTCTGATGTATCGGTAAGGCTGTTCTTAATCTGTGAAAGTCCGTTTCTCACATTGTCAAATGTTATCATAAAAAAGCAACACTAGCGTATATTTTATCCCACCCACCATCACTCCTAAGAAGAGGGCTAAAACGTCCCAACGATCAATTTCTCTGCTTTTACAATTAGATGTTTGACAAGTGAAAAAAAAGTGGAGACTTTTTTTCAATTATTACTTAATTTAAATATTACAGTTACTAGTTTTATTGTTGTTCAAGCAGCTTTAAGTGTTCAGGGCATCAGGACTTAGGAAGAGCTTTGAAATCCCAGAGAGGAATCAGAGGCACTGACAAGCTGGAAACTGTGGAGCTGATGACAAAATCTCCACGATCTCGTGCAAGGCATTTTAACCGTTTCTTCATCAGTAAACTGGAATCCAAAAGATAAGTCCTTGGCAATAAAAATAAATAACCCTGGAGAAGGGACGTCACCGCAGGAGCGAGCAACACAGAGCTGGCAGGGTTCTATCTCCTGATCCAACCCATGATTGGGAGGCCTGTTCTGGACATTTCCCCAGTCCGGCCCTGGCTGTCCACTAAAGGAGCCGGCAGTTTTCCACCGCACCCCGATGGGGCGTGAACTAAAGCTTTGGTGCTCCAAGCATGTTGGGTGACCATAGACCACGCTGGAAATGCAGAGGCTCAGGCTGCACCCCGAACCTGCATCTGAACGGGGTCCGCGGGTTCCCGCCAACACCACCCCAGCTGAAGACCAAGCAAGAGTGTCCAGAGCTGGTGAACTGGGAACCCCCTCGGATACTGTGGGTGTCATGTGAGCATCTGTTTCCCAGAAGTGGGAAATTTGGGGGGGAACAAAAAAGGAGTATTTAACCTCACGGAGCTCGACCAATACATGGAGTTCAAATTATATTATCACCTGCGAGGTAAAAAAAACAAAACAAAAAACTGGTGGGCGCGCTCGTCACCCAGTGGAGAAGGCTTACCTTTCAAATCAAAGAAATGGGAGAAGGCACCCATTGCTCAGGGCTGCTGGAACAAGGAACCACGGCCTGCGCGACCCGCGGGCCTCGCTTCTCTCCGGAAGCAGAAGTGCCGGCAGGCCGGGCCGCTCCTCCCCGACGCTGGGCGCGTGCGCGCGGCCTGCGCCAGCCTCGCGGATGCCCGGCGGTCCTTGGCTCGCGGCCGCAGCGCCCCCATCTCCGCCGCGGGTGACACGTGGCCTCTCCTGGGTGTCTGCCTCTTCGCAGGGTGTGTTTTCTTCTTCTGGAAAAACCAGTCGTGTAGGATTAAGCCCCCTCTTTCCCAACTCCTCTGTGATGTCATCTGCAAAGATGTTATTTCCAAATAAGGTCACGCTCTGCCAGCCTCCAGGATGCGAAGGTGAGGAAGACCTCTTCTGGAGGGGGAGAGGGCAGAGCAGCGTGAAAGCCTCGCAGGGTGTCTTTCCAACTTCATTTCAGGACACCCCCCAGCCCCATTTCGAGTCCGTGGCCCTGTAACAAGCCCCAACCGACAGCCTCACTTGCAACCCAGCGCTACGGGCTCCAGGACGCTGGCGGAAGGCCCCATCCTCCCATGCCGCATCGCCCCCGCCCGGCGCGGCCCCAAGGGCGCTGTAGACGGATGCGGGAAGTGTGAGATGGAGACAGCGGAAGAGCCTCTTGCTGGGGAAAGCAATTAGGAGTTTGTCACTAGAGTACAGTGACAGTGACAAGGTCCCTTAACAGTGTCACGACGCACATTTTTATTGTTGTGAGGTCCATACACCAACCTCAGGCATTTCAAACTAGAGGCGGTAAACTCATCAAATGTTCGAGCGCCAAGCACGCGCAAGACCCTGTACTCAGCGCTGCGGAATTTGGGTGGTTGGCTATTAGAAACAAACAAACATCAAATTAAATAAATCTAGGAAATGAATCCAAGGTTGCAATTAAAATTTTTTTATTTTGCCAATTATGGGCATTTTTTTAAAAATTGCCATCATAAAAGCAAGGACTTCAATTACTTTATTTAAAATGTGTATTTATTTTGAATAGTAATATCAAAATGTACGAAGGATGACAGGGAAAAGTAAATGTCCCTCCCACAGGGACAACCACGATTTCTTGAGAAAAGACATTTTAACACCAAAGAAGTAGGAAGGACATAATCTTAGAGGGAAAAAAGGAGCTTTTTCCAAAAAAGGAACAGTTTGAAAAATATATATATATATATATTTTTTTCCTTTCTTTATTCATCCATTTATTTTTTACAAGTATTTTTTACACTCCTTTTATGAATGCGGCATTGTTTTTCGTGCAGGAGACACACATCAGAGAACAAAAGAGTGAAAGTAGCGTTCCCTGCCCTCTTGGACTCTACGTTTTGGCGAAAACTGAATCTGAAATTGGGACAGAGGAATCCAGGTGGATGAAGCTGAAGGAAGAGGATGCCACCGTGGCCCAGAGCCACCCGTTATCCTGCAGGCACACGAGGCACAAAGGTGGCGTGAGTTTAGAAGCAGCCCACCTGCCTTGCCCAAGACCTGTCAGAGGTCAGGTCACGAGGGCCAGTTTCATGTGTGGCTCTGAACAGACTCGAGAAACAGAGTCTGACAATAGAATTTGGTTCAGGGGTGAGTAAAAGTGCAGGAGGTGGGTGTCAAGGTGGGTGTTGGAGGGATATTATGGGCAGAGAGGAGAGTGATTTTTAATTTTTTGATGGGGTTTCTGCTCATGCAAAGAAACCAGCCAAGTCTGCATGCTACCTTCTTCCTTCTTCAAGTATCCAGGCGTGCCTCTAACCCAGGGAGCGGTTCAGCTGTGGCAGATTACTGGGCTCTGCCTGTGGCTCTCCCATCAGGAGATCTGGTGGGAAGCATAAACCTCAACCTTTACACTTTTTTTTTTTTTTTTTGCAGTACACGGGCCTCTCACTGTTGTGGCCTTTCCTGTTGCGGAGCACAGGCTCCGGACGCGAAGGCTCAGCGGCCATGGCCCACGGGCCCAGCTGCTCCGCGGCACGTGGGATCCTCCTGGACCGGGGCACGAACCCGTATCCCCTGCATCGGCAGGCGGACTCTCAACCACTGCGCCACCAGGGAAGCCCCAGCATAACATTTTTATCTTAAAATATTATGCTGCGTGCAATTTCTTTCTTGACGTGAGTTTGTCACTATTTGACATCACGACACAAAGCTAGAAATAAAATTTCCCCTCTTTAAACTCCATCAACATTTAATGACCAAGTAAAGCTTTAATCCTGGATGTTACTAAGCATTTTTATTTTTTGGTAGGCAAAAATTGGCATCTCTTTGTTTCAACTTATATTTTACTGATCTTGACGTCTTTTCATATGTTTGGAAGTAATTTGTATTTCTTCTTTTGTGAATTGTCAGTTCATGTCTTTTGCCTATTTTTTTCTTTTGAAATAAATGTTCATTTATACAAGTAATATATTAATGTAGTAGTATTATTAAGAAATTCAAATAGCGTAGAAGTGTATAGAATTAAAATAAGAATTCTCCATCCAGAAATTAGTTATTAAGTCCAAAGTTTGGGATGTACTCCTCTATATAATTTTCTGTGTGTGATACATATATACATACATGTGTATATATGTATATATATGACCGTAATATATGTATTATGCTGCATTGCACTTTTTAACTTAACAATGTCTTGTAGATGTAGATTTATATATTATATAAATGGTTTTACTTAATAATGTCATACATATTGAAGCCTGATTTTTTTTTACTATTGCTTAGTGTTACATGAATTCTTTTTTCTTTCTGTTGAGTCAACATTTATATACTGCTTACTGGGCATAAAGTACTCGTCTAGTGCTTCATAAATATTAGCCCATTTCATCATCATAACAACCCCATGGAACAGGTATGGCTAGTATCCCCATTTTATCAAGGAAGCAGGTATAAAAAGGTGAAGTAACTTGCTCAAGGTCACAGTGCTAGTCAGTTGCAGAACAGATTTAAAATTTATTCTAAAATTCCCTTATCGATAGGTTTAAGTTGTTTCCAATCTTTGACTGTAATCAATATCCCAGAGACATGGCAAGATGCCTGAAGAAGGGAGGGGGAGGAAATCAGTCCAGAAAGGCTGACGCGGAGCGGCTGGGCCCGTGAGCCATGGCCGCTGAGCCTGCGCGTCTGGAGCCTGTGCTCCGCAACGGGAGAGGCCACAACGGTGAGAGGCCCGCGTACCGCAAAAAAAACAAACAAGTAAACAGAAAGGCTGAGAAAGTCAGAAGGAAGTACCAAGCCAGGTAGGAGAAGGAGGGCCAAGGGCACTGGATGGGCACTGGTCTGCAGAGAGCACTCATCTTTACAGTGTCTCTCAGGTAAAAGGGTACCATGGAGCCAATCAGCGCAATCTGTCTTGGGGACAAGGCTAAGAGAGCCCGCCTGCTGGGCAGGACACCATGTGGAAAACTCGATTAGGCCATAAGCAAGGACTCCGATAGTCATTATTTTTCAATGATTTGGACGCATTATATTATCAAGTAGCACATTCACATGATTTACTATACTTACTTGGCAAATACCCAGTATTTGCTGAATGTTCATTTATATTGAATTGAATCAAATGCATACTGAGTGAATATCTGCTGTTTATTTGGGGCTGACATTTTATAACTAAAACAAGAGAAAGGCTGTTTTTTAGGATAATGAACTAAGAGAAGTATAGAAGAGAAAACAAGCAGTTGAAAAATAAAAATAGACGAGAAATGAATAAAAATGAGCAGAAATCATAAAATGCCTCAGATTTGGTTAAATAAAAAGCAAAATGGGGGAATTCCCTGGTGGTCCAGTGCGCTTTCACTGCCGAGGGCACGGATTCAATCCCTGGTCGGGGAACCAAGATCCCCCAAGCTGCGTGGTGCGGCCGAGGAAAAAAAAAAAGCAAATTTGAAAATGCAGAAGTAAGATTAATTTTAGATTTTTGGAAACAAACTGAGCTCCTCAAAATTCTGTTTCTGGAATGAATGTCATTATCCTAAAAGTCCTTGTTGCACAGAAAGACATATCTTGTTCCTGGATGAGAACATTTAATATCAAACAATGCCAATTTTCTCCCAAGTTAAACTATACATTTAAAACAATTTTTAAAAATCCCAATAGAATTTTGGGGGTCTTGAGAGATGGTGGGTGCTAACATAGAAATGTAGAAGTCTGTGACACAATAAAAATGTCAGAAACAAGTCCAAATATGCATATAGTTTTTTTGGTCTGAAATTAAAGCATTTAAATGTAATGAGGAAAAGATGAAAAGCTTAATAAATGACACTGAACCTAAAGATTTTCAAGTCGCCAAAACTATATTTTTTTAAGTAAAAATTCCCATTTTTGGTAATTGAGTACAGGAAGCAGGCCACTCTCAAGGTCTATTTGGAATATAAATTGGTACATTTCTCAAGGGAAATTACATATATAAAATCTTTAACAATATCTGTACTTTATGAACCAGTAATTCTGTTTCTAAGAATGTATTTTAAAGAAATAATTGTTGATGTGCCCAAAGATTTAATGACAAGGATGTGCACTGAGTGTTGATTACTGTGTCTAAATACTTAAAACCCTGGCAAACAGGAGGGGATGATAAGATAACTGATATCACCTCCACACAGTGAAATGCTATACAGCCACCAACAGCATGCAGAAAATACAAGGTAATATTTACTGAGCACTTACTATGTGTCAAGCAAATTTTCAAGAACTTTCCATGTGGCAGCGTGTTTTCCCCTCCCCGCCACGGTATGAGGTGGGCGATTGCTCCTTCCACGTTATAGATGAGGAACCTGAACGAGGCGGTTCCATCCCTCCCCAGTCAGCGGTCCAGCCTGTATTTGAAGGTGACAGTGGAGCTCCTGAGCCCGCATTCCTCCTCACTACAACTAAGGAGATTCTGTAACAACATGGCAATAAGTGAAAGAAAGCCATGTGCACTGTGGGATGCCATTAGCGTAAAAGAACATATGCAGACATAATCACAGAAAGAGACGGGAAAGAAATACAGCAAGCTGTGAAATCGTTTTCTGTGGGTGCTGAGATGCTGGGTCATCTGAGCGGACGCTGTTGGTGCCCCTGGTCCCCACCCTCGAGTCACCAGCTCGAGTCCTTTATTACAGGCCAAGAATTCCCTGCCTAAAGGCCCGCTCGTCGGTGTACAGGGCGGCCGGGAGGCTGAGGTCCCAGGAGCAATGGCCGCCAATGAAGGAGGGGCCCTTGGCTGCGATGCGTCCCGCTCCGGGTCTCAGAGGGTCGCCGTGGGAACGAGGCTGGGGCACCTACGGCAGTAACACATCCCATAACGCCCTTCACCAGCGCCACCTCCTCTCCCCGTTTCTGCAGGTCCTCACTGTGCCCCTGGGATCCCCTCTCCCCCAGATCACTTGCACCCAGAACTTGTCTCAGAGTGGGCTTTGAGGGGTATCCAAACTTGGAAAGTAGTTTTACATTTTTCTTCGTTTATGTTCTCCACAGCAAATAGATCGCATTTTAACAAGTTATAAAGGAAGATGAAGTTTTTGTTTTGTTTTTTGTTTTTTTTGAAGGAATTCACTGGACTTCTAGTCAAACAAGGTGGATTGAACACATGCATTTATCTCCTCCCCAAGACCTCAACAAATGGCACTACAGGAATAAAATGTACAAATACACAAGGGCAAAGAGGATAGGAGAGGAGATTGGCAGTGTATAAAATGCCCGGGACTTCCCTGGTGGTCCAGGGGTTAAGGCTTTACCTTCCACTTAAGGGGGTATGGGTTCGATCACTTGTCGGGGAGCTAGGGTCCCACATGCCTTAGTGCCAAGAAACCAAAACATAAAACAGAAGCAATATTGTAACAAATTCAATGAAGACTTTAAAATTGGTCCGCATCAAAAAAAATGTTAAAAAAAAAAGGAGAAATGCCCACAATATTCTGACTTAGCAGAGGGAAGGTCTGTGAACAGTGAGCCAGTCACCTGGGAAGGGGAGCTGGAGACGTGCGGTTGGCCCATGCCACCGCCCACCACTGCGGAGCTGGAGTGCCCACCTCTGTCCCTCCAGCACAGGGGCGGGAGGGTGACAGGGACGCACCAAGAGACAGGTAAGGAGCCGGACTGAGAGCTCTGGGGAGGAGATTGTGAGATGGGGCCGGATGGGACGAGGGATGGCTGTTTTTACTGTAAACCTTCTAATACTATTCGTCTTTTTAAAAACTATGGGCAAATATCATTTTAATACTTAAAAAAATTAAAGTCATGCTTTTGTTATTTAAACGTAGAAAAATCAGAACCAGGTTGGCGCCAAGTACTATCAGGTAATCAGACTGATTTACACACACACACACACACACACACACGTGTCCATTGCAGCCGTGGTCATAATAGCCAAAAGGTGGAAACCAGCCAAATGTCCCTCAGTGACTGAATGGACAAACTGTGGTTTTACCCATGCGATGGAACATTATTCAGTCATAACCAGGAATGAAGTACTGATGCACATTTCAACACGTGTGAGCCTCAAAAACATTATGCTTAATGAAAGAAGTCAGACACAGATGGCCACATGTCGTATGCTTCCATTTATATGAAATGTCCAGAATAGGTAGAACCACGGGGACAGAACACAGATTAGTGGTCACCAGGGGCTGGGTGGAGGGGTCAGGGGAGTAACTGATGAATAGGTACGGGGTCTCTTTTGGGGCGATGATGAAAGTGTTTTGAAACCAGATAGAAGGGGTGGGTTGCACAGATGGTGAAGTACTCAAGGCTACTGATTTGTTCCCTTAAAGATGCTTAATTTTGTTATGTGAATGTCACTTCAGTCTAAAAGAAAGAAAGAAGCATTCTGGTTGAGAAAGGAGTGGGAAGGCAAGAAGGATTAGGAAGCTTGGTACCACTGCACACGCCCCGTTTTCAGTAATTTCATTCTGCAGATGGCGATGCTGTCTGATAGGATGACACATGGCCCTCAGACCGGGTAGCATCATGGAGACCCACGCGTGCCGGCCCCATGAAGCTGTGGAGGCCCAAGTGGCAAAGGGCTCAGGTTCCAATGTTTGTTTGTTTGTTTTTTTGCGGTACGCGGGCCTCTCACTGTTGTGGCCTCTCCTGTTGCGGAGCACAGTCTCTGGACGTGCAGGCCCAGCGGCCATGGCTCACGGGCCCAGCTGCTCCGCGGCATGTGGGATCTTCCCAGACCGGGGCACGAACCCGTGTCCCCTGCATCGGCAGGCGGACTCTCAACCACTGCGCCACCAGGGAAGCCCTCCAATGGGTCTTGATTAAGTAGTGAGACATTCAGAATTAGGAAGGGGCTTATTTCATGGTTGATTTAGTAGACACAAATGAAAATAAGGAACCTGAAGGGAGCATTCTTCAAAATCTCTACGCCTAGCTTGTTCATGTCATGCGGTGGTCCCCAAAGCTGCATCATAAACACAGACTAGGCTGATTATAGAGCTGAGTGCCTTCCTTTCATACTGTCCAAAATCCATAACCCATAACCACATTTGTTACGGGCTGCACTGTGTACCTCCCCTCCCAAATTCATATGTTGAAATCTTAAACCTCAGTATTGAAGAATGTGACCTCATTTGGAGATAGAATCTTTAAAGTAATCCAGTTAAAATGAGGTCATTAGGGTGGGCCCTAACCCATATGACTGGTGTCCTTATACAAAGAGGAAATTTGGATACGAAGACACACATAAAGGGACGATGATGTGAAGAGACACAGGGACAAGATGGCCATCTACAAGCCAAGGAAAGAGGCCTAGAACAGTCTTCCCTCACAGCCGTCAAAAGGGACCAGCCCTGCCGACACCTTGATCTTGGACTTTTAGCCTCTAGAACTGAGAAAATAAATTTCTGGTTTTTAAGCCCCCAGTTTATGACACTTTGTTCTGGCAGCCCTAGCAGACTAATACAGCATTACATAATGACCCCTGCTTTTCACCCTTGAAAGGCACATTGGTTGCATAAATGCTTCACCCATCATGTAATGGCTGGTCCCATGGAATAAATCATGGTCCTTGGAGATGGTAAGTTTCCATAGGACAGGTCCCAGGAACAGACAGCTTTGTGGCCACAGCCCCTGACAGAGCCATCTCTGATTACAGTCCTTAGCAAATGTTTTCATAATTCAAATTGCAAAGAGGATGTTAAACTTTAGTGCTTTAACACAAATCAGCACCTGCTTGAGGGAAAAGTATGAAATGAAGTATGGATGTGTGTCCCGGCTGCGCCCAACTCACGCAGAAGCGCGTGTGACAAGACAGAGCGGAGGGCGGACTGCACCCAGTTTCCACGTTCTTGTAAATGTGAATTCTGTGCAGCAGCTCCTGGGGACTGGAATGTGGCAATTTTAATGCAAAATTAATTGTCAAGTAGAAGACTGCAGGGGCCTTCTCCCTGGTGACTATCTCACCCACCAGCTAGTTGCCTTCACTCTTGTTCTCGATGCTCTGTACCTTGTTAGCAATATTCAAATGATCAAAAATGATTCCAGGGGCTTCCCTGGTGGCGCAGTGGTTGAGAATCCGCTTGCCAATACAGGGGACATGGGTTCGAGCCCCGGCCTGGGAAGATCCCACATGCCGCGGAGCAACTGAGCCCGTGCGCCACAGCTACCGAGCCTGCGTGCCACAACTACTGAAGCCCACGTGCCTAGAGCCCGGGCTCTGCAACAAGAGAAGCCACCGCAATGAGAAGCCCGCGCACTGCAATGAGAAGCCCGCGCACCGCAATGAAAAGTAGCCCCCGCTCGCCACAACTAGAGAAATCCCACGCGCAGCAACGAAGACCCAACGCAGCCAAAAATAAATAAATAAATAAATAAATAAATAAATAATGATCTCAGGATCTCAATCTCAAAACCCAACCCCTCTTGGTCAGCTCGCACCTACTTTTTGTTTTTACTTGCTTACTTTCACAACAGGATGTCATTGCTGAACTTGCGTTACCATCTCCACTTTCACTGTCAGCATCATAATCATCGTTAAGATCACACTTGTACACACTGACATCTGCTTCAATTTTAAACTGAATTCTGGGCTTAAGTAACATTAAAAATGCTATCTTTAACGTCATATAAGGGAAGTCCTGTGCTGTATCTATGATTTTTCATGAAATCCCTATGTACAAAAATGTTCATATTCTGAATAGCATCTGGATGTGTAAATTAAATTACTCTGAAGCAGGAAGATGTAAAAATATTCCTAGAGATTAACTTTGCTTCTCTCACGATGATTTCTACACGTGCTACGCAGTGAAGCAGCTGTTACTCTCCCATAAACCCACGGCTTCAACACGACCTTTCACTGAAGGGACACAGACAACCTATCAAAAAATGTCTTCATTCATAGGATGTAAGGTATGTATTAATTTCCTAGGGTGGCCGTAACAAAGTATCACTGACTGGGTGACTTGAAACAGCAGGAACTTCTTCTTCCACAGTTCTGGTGGCTCGACACCAGAAGTCAAGAGGTCGGCAGGGGTGTAATCCCTGAAACCCGTGGAAGACTCATCCTAGTGGCTGGTGGTTTGCTGGCCATTTCAGGGCTCCCGGGTTTGAGGCTGCCTCGTCCACGTGGCCTTCTCCCTGTGTGTGTATTCACATGGCTGTCTTCTGATAAGGACACCGGCCCTGATCCTGTATGACTCCATCTTAACTCATTACATCTGCAACCATCTTGTTTCCAAATAAAGACAAATTCTGAGATACGAGGGCTTAGAACTTCAGCATACATATTTTTTGGGGGGCTGGTGGGGAGCACAGTTCAATCCACGAAAAGGAGATAGGGTAGACTTCACATATTCAAGTTCTGAGAGCAACTCATAAGGCAGCATTTTTGATCGATGGAGACAAAGCCTTAACTTACAAGAAAGTACACACATCGGCCCAGTTTAAAAGATTTTAAAGCAAGTATCCGTGTAACCCCCACTTAGGTCAAGAAACAGAACATGTACCAGAGAAGCCCCCCGCGTGCCCCTCCCTCATCAGAACTGCCTCCAGGACTCATCCAGCACCCCACATTACATTCAGCTACCACATCTGTCTCCTCCAATCTGTGTGCCTCATTATCTTTCACAACCTTGGTATTTTTGAAGAGCGCTAGCCACTTTGTAGGATTTTCCTCAATTTGGGTTCGTCTGAGGTTTCCCAATGACTAGGTCGACGTTATACATTTTGCGCAAGAATTCCACAGAACTGTGCAGTGTGGTAATGTCACTTTTTAATACTATAGGTAGGTTCTCATTAGTTTTTATTTCATTTTGAGTTCCTGGTACATCATGGTTGATTTTAATTATTTTCAGAGTATGTGAAACATTACTGTAGTTTTGAGTTAAACGAAACTGTATATTGAAAGGTGCTACTCGTCCCGATTCGCCTTAGTTTCCACTCTGTACTCACCCCCTAATGAGACTAGGTAACCAGTCTCATTAGTTTCTAGTTTATTATTAGTTTCTAGTTTATTATTCTTGTGTTTCTTTTGCACAGGTGAGCAGATACATGTATATTTTCGTCTCCTGCCTTCCTAATTAAATGAGCGATGGTAAACTGTAGACACGCTTGCATTTTGCTTTTCTCATTTTGCTTAACAATATATCCTGGAAATCATGACATCAGTACACAGAGCTCTTCCACAGACTCTTTACACCCGTGCAGGACTACATTGTGTGACGTACCAGCTTACTGAATCACTCTCCTATGTAAAGACACTGAGGTCATTTTCAATTATTTTGCAATTACAGCCAATGCTGCAGTGAGCAACCTTGTGCACATGTGCTTTCGCATTGTTGGAGGGTATCATCAGGGTATTTTCCTAGAAGTGGGAAGGCTGGGTCAACAGGTAAGTATCTCCTGGTTCTATTAGGTATTGTTGAGTTCCTCTCCAGAAAGCTAATATCAGTCTGCACTTCCACCAGCAACATATGAGACATTTCACCAACAGAATGTGTTGTCATACTTGTATTAAACTTCTTCCAATATCATAGTTGAAAAATGGCATCTCAGTTTTAATTTGCATTTCTAACTGTCTGAATTTTAAAACATATTTTAGGGATACTTTTACTTCATTTTTTGGTGAACTGTCTTTTTCCATGTTTCCTATCAGGTTTTTGGTCCTTTGTCCTTCAATTTTTAAGAGCTGGCCTGATGATTTTCTAAACCTAATGAACACTGAATATATACACGTGCAGCTTAAAGTTTCCCATCATGACTTCAGCCAAGTAAGTAGTGTTATCCAGTATATACCAATGCAACATGAGATACTCTACTTATGGGGTTAGGCTCTATTCTCATTTGAACACTGAAGCACATGTGAACTCTTTCCAGGAAACAGGTAGATATGTTCATGCATTTGTATAGTCAATTATTTATTATGGAACAGGGTTATCTTTTTGCATTATTATGGGTTTTTGTGGTATTAATTTTTAGCTCACATAGTCAAACCCTGTGCTGCCAACCTTAGTACTGAGCTTAGATGGAGCTTCACTACCTATGAGGGAATAAATGTTTAATGTGTCCCAAACACAAATCATTTGAGAGATTAGACACATTTTGGTATCATATATATTCCTACTCTCTTCACTATTAGAACGATTAGAAACAGGAACTATTTTCCTCTTAACAGGCTATTTTAAAATTAAAAACATAACTTATAATGGAAAAGAATTAAAAAAGAACATAGATGTATACATATATAACCGAATCACTTTGCTGTACACCTGAAACTATAACACAATACTGTAAATCAACTATACTTCAATAAAAAAATAAAAATAAACTGTGTAGGAAGATATAGTTTCACTCTCATGTACTGTTTGAATTGTATATCTAATTATACACTACTCTTCCAAAAATTTGGTCTTAATCCAGTTTTGTTAAACCCAGAAGGCAAATTATAACACTATATTTATGAAGATTACAACTTTGGAATGTTACATGTTGAGACATTAAAAGTTTTATTTTTTGTGACTGATTTTCTAGCTCTTAAAACATGTCCATAGGTGCTACCAAAATTGACCAAAGATCATTTAAAGACTTAATTACAGTATTAAAGCGTTTAGTTCCAGGTGCCACTATTACATTATTTGTGACAAGGATAATAAAACAGCAGAGTAGAAACCAGACGGTAACACCGTTTTGTCGACTGACATAAAGGATTCATCACATATGTTCCTTAATGGCAGATGAAACTTGTAGAGAAAGTGGTGACAACTACGGAGAAGTCCTCTACCCGCCCCTGTGGCCCAAGGCCGAGGCAGGTTAAGGCTACTGTGCAGGGGCTGCATTTGAGGGCTCCAGCTCTTCTTAGGTTATTAAAATACATGTGCTTTGTTGTTGTTTGTTTTCCCCATGACTTTCTCTTCTTACACTTGATTTATAAAAGAATTAGAGGAGACAGCATGGAAAAGAAACACATTAAGTTTCTGGAAAAATTAACAGCAGTTTAAAAGTAACAGTTACCAGGGCTTCCCTGGTGGCGCAGTGGTTGAGAGTTCACCTGCCGATGCAGGGGACGTGGGTTCGTGCCCCGGTCCGGGAAGATCCCACATACCGCGGAGCAGCTGGGCCCGTGAGCCATGGCCGCTGAGCCTGCGCGTCTGGAGCCTGTGCTCTGCAACGGGAGAGGCCACAACAGTGAGAGGCCCAAGTACAGCAAAACAAACAAACAAAAAAAAAACAGTTCCCAAAGAATCATCCTCTTCCTGGTACAGAGCAGAACAAGTTCTAGTTGTCTTAACTTGTCCTACTCACCACTAATGAGAGTGAATGGTAAGATCAGTGAATTTGATAAGACCACTTTAAAGAAAAAAAAAGTTCATAATAAAAATACTCAAGAAACTCAATTTCC
Source organism: Delphinus delphis (assembly GCF_949987515.2). Classification (NCBI taxonomy): domain Eukaryota; kingdom Metazoa; phylum Chordata; class Mammalia; order Artiodactyla; family Delphinidae; genus Delphinus; species Delphinus delphis. The sequence goes on along the minus strand of NC_082699.1, from coordinate 7,800,013 downwards.
CCTCACCTTTCTCTCTGTCCTCTAGGAGCTAGTTAAAGCAAAAAACTCAGATAGCATTGGGTGACTTCCCACAGGAGTAATGTCAAAGCTTTGACAAAGCACTGCTGAATCTTCAGGAAAGACCGGTAGAAAGCTGAAGTCAGTGAGCGGATTGAAAGTAGTTAGTTTCATACTTAAAATACTTGCTTACATCATCAATAACAAAAAGAATTTCAATACGGTAAAAAGATTTTTATCACATTCTAGCAAAATTTTTAAAAAGGGTAGTGTTGTTAAACATCCTGACCCTTAAAAAAAAATGTGCTTTATAATACATGTAAAAGCTGTGGATGGACTGAAAAACTGCATTCTTAAAAAATGATGTGGTCATAAAAAAAAAAGAACACTTTTATACATAGGATTTTATTTGCACTGCTATAACAATTTCATTATAGTCCAAGGGAGAAAAAGAAAAGGAAGGATAAAACCACCACACTGAGCAAATTACTAAAGCTTTTCTACTTTTAACAGGATTTTCCATCTGGTAGGTTTATTGTCATATCCCCTTCAAAACAGACAAGATGCTCACCATATTTTAAAGATTATAGGTTGCCACGGAAAGAAAAATTTTACACAGTCACTGTACATCAAGGGTTGAAAAACTGTCCTGCGTGAAAAATATATTTAGAAATCATGTGAATAAAAGAAAAAGAAAACATTATTGTGTTCAAGGAAAGATTAAAGTCCTCATAATGTGCCGTCTAAATGTGGACACTCATTCCTCCTGGAGTCGCTCAGGCAGAGGGAGTCCTTTCTTCCGCCCACCTCACTCATTATACTGTGTTTTTACCCAACAGTCTGCATTAAGGCAAACAAATCCTTTTCTGAAGAGGTCTTAAAGAAACTGTGGACAAATAACAAACTTTTGGCATTAAAACAGGTTAACACACACATAGCCTTTAGAATGTACATTAAGCATATTTCTCTCGGACTAGTGACAAGAAAAAGATGAACATGCTTGTTAACAATGTCAAAAAGTTTAAAATTCAGTGTCCAAGCAATTCCTAACGATGCTTCTGTAGCTTTAAGCTCTAAACAGTATAGAATTTATGCAAATGCATTAAAGAATTCAAGCTTGGCAAATTACACCCAAGCAGGTTATAAACTATATATACAGAAAGTAAATGATAAATACAGAATTAAAAGAGTCCTTCGGTTTTCCTTATAGCCTTGAAAATTGACAAACTTTTGAGGACAGTTCTATAATATTAAACATTAGGTAACCACAGGTGTGGGGAAACCTAACTACACAAACCGATTTAAAATACTCAAGATGACTCTGTAGTGTTCAATACAATTCAGTTCGTAGGTAAGGGCACAAGACAACATTTAACAAAAATAATCACGTCAATTGACCTAGAAATCAAATGCAAATAGATATGAATACAATCTCCAAAATCTGTCTTTTTAAGTGAACATTAACCATTTATTCAAAGTTATACAAGAATTTGAAGGATTAAAGTCTTCTTCTGTGACATAAAGCCATTTCGAAGAGTTTCATGTCTCAGCTGAGCAGGAGGGTGAAAGAATAGGTGAGTAGCCCCTTCTGGGCAGCGAGACAGTAAAAACAGACTCAACAGCAGCCTCCCCCGGCCTGCTGTCCTCCCTGACTGCCTGCGTGCGTGGCGTTAGTAGCAGCATGCTGAGGGCCAATTTTAATGCCATTTGCCTGGAATGAAAGACAGAAGGATAATAAATGTATCTGGAGCCAACCAGACAGTATAATTTAAATTTAAGAAATCCTCTGGTTTCTTAGTGGCACAATCTTACCAAACAACTAAAAAAAAAAAAAAAAAAAAAAAAAAAAATATATATATATATATATATATGCTAAGCAGATTTTTACAACAATTAAAACAATATCTCTCAGGGGATGTTCCTTCCTTTTAAAATAATACTTGTGGAAATATTCCTGCAAACAATTCCTTATCATACCAGGTACTGCGTTAACAGAAACCAGAGTGCTGCTTTTAAGGGAAATCTCACAATGGAGAGATTGTTTAAAACGTAATCTTTAAAAGAGAAAAATATGCAAAGCCTATGCTCCTCTAATACAACGTACAATCTTTCCTCTAGACAGCGTTTCTGTTCCATGTTGAATCAGCTGTACAGGCTAAGGGCATATGAGTGTTCTGTGTCATCAATAATTTCTATGATCCCCAAAGACATGGCAGCTTGCCAAGAACCCACACACAGAGTGGTTCTTTCATTCATCAAACTCACACTTATGTCTCAACCCTCACTCCCTCAAGTGGATTTTACCTAAAAATACAACACTCTGAGAAAAGTAATACAGTAGCTTCAGAAATTAAGCTCTTAAGGAAACTTTACGTCACAGTAAATCTCAGATTTATAGTGCTTGGCAGTTGTTCTGCAACAGTAGTAGCCTTGGGGTTTCTGGCACTAGCTCAGTATTGACAGCAGCTGATGTGGTTTCTTTTCGCTCTTCTGACTCCTCTTTAATAAAAAGCATGCCCTATGGCTCATTGGTTTTGCCCCCTCTGGGCTGGTAGCAACTTCTTGAGGAATCAAGAAGTCAGACTTGGCATCAGGCCAGATAAATCGCACGGCCTGTTGGCTCCTGACAGCACATTGCAATCAAAGCCACGCCAGGCACAGTAAAGCACTCAGCTACTATATGAAACCAGTCAGAGACAATGAACATGCCCTTTACAAAGACGCCCAATTACTGTTCAATTTATATGGCATTAGTCTCTGAATGGTGTCGCCTTTAAATTAACTCAAGGTCTGTTGCCATATAAGCCTGGAAAGTATGGGTTAGAAACTTTATCACTACAAATTAAAAGAAACTGGAAAATCAAACACTTTTTGGAAACCCTAGGCAAACTGTTGTTTGTTTTAGCCAAGAATATTGAGACAGATAATAAAGAGGCTCTCTTGCACATGCCAAGAGATGCACACACAATGTCTTCCTAACACGGTGCTTCCTCACTGCACCTGGGGGAGGAATAAGGGTTTTTCTCTTGGAAGCAAGAAGTCTTATTATAGAATGGCAGAAACATTTATGTAAAAGTAAATAATATGCTCTTATCCACATAAAAATTCTGAAATAAATAAGGACAAATGCATAGTGGTGATTTAGGTCAAAATGATGGCCTTTGGTAAACACTCTGAATTATCTGTTTCAAAGTTACATTTTATCCTCATCATGTTGATCAAAACTGGCTCAAAATAATTTTACAAAAAAAAAAAAGAAAAAAAAAAAGGAAAAGAAAAGAAACCCACAAAAACAAACAAAACAACTAGTGCCAACTGCCAATTACATATACTAACTCAGGCTCCTGAAAACACACTATGCTGAACTGGGAGTAACTTCCAATTGGACGCCTCCCTTCTCCGCACCAGACACAATGGAGAGAGCACCTTGCATTAGCTGACGTCACACACGCATTTACACACTAGAAAATTATTCCCAAAGCAGATGACACCATATGGATGTGTAGATGAAAGTGGATTTTCTTCTCTCTTTGGAGGATTTATATTATTTTGCATTGCTTGCAATAAATGGATAGGGTCACTTATTTTAATCCGTTTTCATAGATAAAGTGATGCTTCACTAGAACATAAACATTTAGCTATTATACAACATATAACAAATTTTCAATGAGAAGATTATAAACTTATCTGTTAACTGACATCATAGATCCATTTTACAAATTTTAAAAAGTAGAAATCTTGACTCCAAGTAATTAAAATTCAATTCTAAATTAACTAGCCAATAATATTTATATATATATATATACCTCATTATTAATGTCAAAGACTCCTTCTTGGATTTTTTCATAAATTTCTTTTGCTGTATTAATAAATGCCTGAAATATAAGGTAGAGAAATTGGTTCAAATTATTTAAAACCACACAGTAAGAGAACATTATATAAAAAGCTCCATAAAATATTACAATGCTCAACATAAGAAAATCAACCAATGGAACACACCATATTAATAGAATAAAGGACAAAAACCACATGAGCATTTTAATAGGTGCAGAAAAAGCATTTGACAAAATCCAACACGTTTTCACAATAAAAGCATTCAACAAACTAGAAATAGAAGGGAACTTCCTCAAGCTGATAAACAGCATCTAAGAAAACCCACAGCCTGTATCATACCCAGCGGTGAAGTCTGAAAGCCTCTTCCCTCTAAGATCACGAACAAGACAAGGACGTGTGGGAACTAACGCCAGTAGAGCAACAGCCGAAAAGTGGAAACAACACAAATGTTCACCAACTGAAGAATGAAACCCAAAATGTGGTATAACCATACAATGGAATAGTATTCAGCCATAAAAAATGAAGTACTGGTTCATGTGACAATGAGGATGAACCTTGCTAATAAGTAAAATAAGCCAGACATGAAAGACCACGTATAGTTCAATTCCATTTATATGAAATGTCCAGAAGAGGTCAATCCACAGAAGGAAAATAATTATTGGTTGCCAGGGGTTAGGGGAAGGAAGGAGTGGAGTGATGAAAATCTTCTGGAAGACAGTGGAGATGGTCGCACAACTTTGTGAATATACTAAAACCCATAGAATTCACCTTTAAAAAAGGGTGAATTTTATGGTATGTGAATTATATCTCAAAAGAAAAAAATTCATGACTGGAGAAGGGGAAGGGGGAGGGGGAGACCATAACATAAGAACAGCACACCTGAGAAAAACATGTCAATTAGATAAGCTGCATAGATGTCCATGTTGAAACTAGCTTACTTCTGGAGGCCACCGTTCCATACAGGATCCTTTTTCCCAGACAATGTATTACTTAACATACAGTTTGGCAGGTGGCGCGGGGTAATAATCAAAGGATGCTTATGATAAAGAGATAAAGGCAGCTCAACTTCTATGCCATGTTGAATAAAGTTTCACCCTTTTCCCATAGAGCATACTACTAAATGACAAGAAATTAGCATGAGAACATTGTAACCAAATTAAGCCTCTAAATACCAGAATCAATCCAAAAGCATTCTATATTTATGTAAGACATTAAGATATTTTACACATTATTGCCAATGCTACAGAAGGTGTATACAAACTCAGGTTCTAAACTATCAGATTTGAGAGATAATAGTATTAATATTATATTCAATTAGCATTCTATAAAAATTCATAAAAGAAGGCTGTTCTCCACTACTACTGATACAGACCTAATTCAAAATTTAAAAAGTAAACAGGTCCATGGAGAGGAACACATCATATCTTTCGTCTTTTCTACACTGTAAATATCTGACTGCTGAACCTGCCACCAGAGCTTTTGTTTCCTAATTAACAGGACTGATATGTTTTCACCTTTAAGGCCCTACAGCTCCCCAGAGCAATCAATCTACTGCCGCTCAATTACTGCACCAAGAACACACCAGTCAGTGCAGGGCGCGTGAGCGACTGCGGCAGGCGCGCAGAGGAATGAATATGCATCAACTCTAAGTGGCTGATCGAACCATCAGAGAGGGTCACGAGAACTTGCAGAGAAATAATGAGAAGAATTAATCACTGCAGATTCACAAGGCACTTCGGAAGCCAGTGTGCTTTTCCAGTGTGTGCTGGAGCTCAAGTGAAGGAGAAACTGGCTGTCAGCCAACTATGAATTGATTCACATTCCTCAAAATGGAGGTTATCCTTATAAATAAGGGAAAACCTAACTCTATTTCCAATAACATGTCAATTACGGTGATGGCCAGGCTAACTAAATATTGAAGTCAACAGATTCATAAATTCACAGAGTTGGAATTCCTGCCAGGGGCACCCACATGTGTACATTTCACTAGAACATTAGAACTACAAGGTCCCATAAATGAGTTATAACTTCATATAAACAAGCATTTATATTATAAAAGTCATTATTACATGTGCCATTGGATGTAAATAAATTGGCTTTTTGCTAATCTGTTGATGAATCACTTTAAAAACTGGCTTAAGAAGGCTATGTCTTTATTTATGCTAAAATTTCCAAGTCACTACTTATTTTATTACTTAAATAGTATACTTAATACTTTATTTAAGCACCTTCAAGAATAGCTGTACCCAATGGACGTAAGAGGTATTTTATATCAGAAAGACATGCAATTAACTCCATTATAATTAAATATAGCAAATGGTTTTCTTTTCTAATTCCCATCATCTCAGTGAAATACTCTTTGGACAATGCTACAATTTACTTGTCATCCAACTCTCTGATTACATATTAAAGACACTGAAATAAAATATTTTCCACTTCTCTGAGCACACTATACAGAGGACACTATATAAATGGATTGTTTTATTTACATCATGGCAAAAATTAATATTTAATATATATTACTAAGTGATTAATTAATGATCAATTTTAAGAAGTCCTTAAGAGTTTAAAACCAATGTGACAACTGTAGACATCAGTACACCTCTTTTCAAAGTATGTGGCTGTGGACTGAAATTGTTGAGTTCCCAAACATAATAAGCATTAAGCAAATACTGTTAAGGCTTAGTAGAGATAAAATAAAACTTCTAAGAGAACAGCCTTCCTTGTCATGGACAATAACTGTCCACTAAAGCTGCAAAGCACTTCAAAAACTCAGAAAGACAAGAGATACATATCTGTTACAATAATTGACTAGAATTTTCTTTCATTGCTCATTTCACTCCAGTCACTAAAAATCAATCTCCATATGTATCTTTCAAGGAAGAGATGTAACAACCTGAAATACCTCTAGAACACAGGGGAAAAAAAAAAAAAAAGGAAGAAATTAGCAACAATAAGTTAACTAAATAGATACTACAAAGCCTTTAAAAGCCTTTACACTAAAGCTCATGCTTTTTTTTTTTTTTTTTTTTTTTGTGGCTGTGCTGTGTGGCTTGCAGGATCTTAGTTTCCTGACCAGAGATTGAACCCGGGGCCCCGGCAGGGAGAGCACAGAGTCCTAACCACTAGACCACCAGAGAATTCCCTAAAGCTCATGCTTTAATAGGACAGTCTTAAATTGAAATTCCTTCCAATTTTAGACATCATTTTAACTAGTTTTACTTTTTCTATTCCCCAGGCTACAGAAGCAAATTATGAAAAGGAGAGGGAAGGAGAAAGAGAAAGAGAGTGAGTGTGAGGATGTGTCTGTGTGAGAGGCCAGCGGGGATGTGCATGTGCGGTTTTGGGGAAGAGGCCACGGGGGAGCCCGCACATGGCAGCGGCTGCGGGAGCAGTGGGCCTGTGTGAAGATGGGCTCACAGCTCCTGACTGAAGAGGGCATGTGTTGGCCAAGGTGGCCCGAGTCATCAAGGGGAGAGAGACTCAGGATTTGCTGTTTAACATAAGTAACACAAAACACGTTCTTGAAACGTCTTCATTATTCTTACGAGTTTTGATGTTTACCAGGGAAAGATTTTGTAACAATTAACTTATATGGAATAGTTATTTCCTTACTATCAGAAAAATGAAACAAGATGATGGCATAACTCCAGAAAATTTTTAGCACTGCTTAATTAACATAATACTCTAAAAACATGACATCCTAAATATCACTGCAGGTTTTGTGACAAGTCAGAATTACAAACATATTCATCTATACTCCATGTTTCAAATATAGTCAAATCTGAATATTAGTTAATAGATTATAGAACAGGAAAAAACATTTGCTGAGAAACTGATGTGAATGGATTTCATTAACCCTGTGAAACAATCTAGGCAGATCCACGATTAAGAAGTATAAGAGATTTCCTTGCAGCCAACTTAACTTGGCGAGCCTCTGGCCTTCCCATGCAGCGCTGCACACCCGTATCTGAAGCCTGACTCTCTCTACATTTTCCCATTAGCTCCCCGCTCTGCCCTACTTTGATTAATTGCCATGTCCAGTCCTTTACCTTCATTAGCCATTAATTGCCCTCCACCTCAGACACTAATCTTTCAACCCTTGGCAGTAGTTATCTGAATGATTCTGATAATACCTAAACTTAAGTAAGTTTTCAGGGACTTCTATAGCACAAATTAAAATAAACATAACCACAAAGAACTAAAAATGTATATCCTACCTATTACCTGGCCGTTACCCAAGGGCACCTATTCACTTGCTGCCACAGATCTGGTCCTTCTCTGGGTACCATGGAAGGTCCAGGGAAGAGGACGACTGCCGTAGTTCCTACTGCTGCTGAACTAAAACAATTTAGTTGGGAGAATCTCAGTATGAGGGCTACATTTCGGTTGCAGATGCAGGAAAAGTAAACTCTGCCCTGGCTTACAGTGACAGCGTGTGCAGGGCAGAACCAAGGCAGGTCTAGTTGTGGGCTATGGACACTGGGCTATGAGGGCCTTCACAACAAACGAGGGGGAATACAGACAAAGGGGAACACGGAATAATATTTTGTTTTTATTATGGTTTAACAGTTTTTAAGGCAAAATACTGAAAACTAGTCTACAACAGAATAACATTTCAATTGTTTCCTTGTGTAACATGCTGCCACCTGGTGGCAAGATAAAAATTATAGCATCTGTTAGGTAAGAATTCAAAATAAATTGGAAGTGTCTTCGTTTTATTTAAACATCTTGAATAGATGTGAGTCTTTGGTTCTCTCTGAGAAGTGGGAAACAGAGAGCTATAGGATGCTGTTTAATTTTCTTCTCCATGCTAATCAAGGCTGTGGACATTCCAGGTGTCCATTTGCCAAAGCTTACACTAACCAATATTTACCAAATATTTACTATGGGTCAGTCACTATACTAAGTGATTTACACAGGTTCTCGTTATTTCTGAAAAGAAGTTCAAAATATGTGTAAAAACGAGGAAATTAATTGTGCGGGCTGAAGCTGTATCTCCCAGTTTGCTAGCAGAATGGCGAAGGGGAGGCTCTGAGCCAGGCTGTCGGGGTCAAAGCCCAGCGCCACCTCTTACCACACGTGTCTCTTGGACCTGCTGCTTTGCCCCTCTGTAAAAGGAGGGCAACCGTGGAGCCTAGTCCAGACCTGCTGGCTCGCAGGCGGACTCGGCACACGCCCGCCCTCGGCACCACGGGGTGTCGGAGCATACCACCGCGGGAACGAGAGGAGAAGCCGGGAACGAGAGAAGGGGGGACTCAGGAGCAGCCTCCTCAGCGAATTAAAATATCCTGATTAGATAGAACTAAGCATCAAAAGGTAAGTTAACAACATATAATGTGTACGGTGAGCCGAAAGAAGAAAATGTATTGAGATAAGACTTTAGTATTATGCAGATAGGAAAGTCCTGCGAAAAGAACATCAGACGAGAAGCAAGACAGGCGGTTTACACATGAAGCTTCGTCGAATTCTGTGACGGAAAATATCCTGGTTGGAGCTGCGTTAGCTTCAGGAGAGCCTCCCACACACCGCGCCCGACGCAACGGCTTCAAGCACGTTCACGGACATGCCGCGGGGGCCACCATTTCCTCCCCCTCCCCCTCACTTTCCGCGGCATCCCCTATTCCAAAGTAGAGTAGTTCTGCTCTTCTTTCTTTCATCCAGTTTCCTGTGTTTCATTAGAACAAAGAGGGCTGCTGCTACATCTACTGACCTGTCATAACTCTCACTGTACAGACGGCACTGGGCTGCCAAGGAGAAGTGACTTGCCCAAGACCGGGCACAACTGTAGCAGAAGCAGGGTTAGCAGGATTCATATTCTGCCCACGTTTATCCTCTCTTTATTAGGATCACTTATCTTTAACACAATTCAACGGAATTTTCATTTATTTTGCTTATGTTGCCACTAAAATTGAAAATAAAAAGCACACAATTATCCTCTTAAAAACCTTCTAGCTAGAAATTATTGTGGATTGCTAGGATTATTTTTGGAAGTACAAAATATTTGTGTTACTTATAACACAGATATGTTTAATTCCTTAGTAATTTAGTTCTTCCATTCAACAAGCATTTACTGAGTGTCTGGTTTGTACCAGGCACAGAGCATACACTCAGTTATATACTTGGGTACATGAATGTCTTTGACCTCAAGGATGTGGGAGTACTACAGGACAGATGCAAATCCAAAATTGGCACGTAGCACGAAAACCTCCACAACAGCTGTCTAGAAGGGTAACGTGGCATGACCGCTTCTGCTGGTAAAAAAACTGTCAAGAGAAGAAAGCCCCGTGAATGAAGGCTTGAAGGAAAGTAAGCTCCCACTCATTTATTAGGAAAATTAAGGGGAGGAAAGACTGGTCTGGACGGAGAGGCAGACTTTAAGCTCAGTTACAGGGGAAGCTGGGGACAGGGAGCCACGTGGGATGAGGGTAGACAGGGCCCGACAGACCTCAAGGAACCTTGAAAAGGTAGGAAGCAGGCTGGGGACAAAATCAGAGGCTGCTCTAGAGGAGGAATTCTAAGGAGGAAGGTTGGCAACAGGAAGGCCAGTAAGGAGTTGAGAACTATAATCAAGGTAAGAAATGAAGGCCTGACAAAACAGTGGCAACCAGAATGGAAGGCAAAGATCAAACTTAATATCTCCTTTGGAGAAATTAACAGGACTTGGTAAAGAACACGGTAAGGATGACTCCATTTTTGGCTTAAAGTGACTGAGGTGGAAGGGTATGCCGTGAAATAAAAAAGGAAGAAAATCAGGTTTCAAGGAGGGAATGAAGAGTTTACTTTCGACACGTGGAAGGATCGCTAATGCTGATGGGAAAGTCTTGGTAGCTGGTGATCTATATAGTTGTGTAAGTGCATAACATGCACCTAACAGCATGAGTTTCTTCAGAAGTGTTTAGCTACCCTGGTTTAGAAGTAGAGAAATTGGACGTAACTTTCAAAGTTAGTTTGGTTTGGATCATCCCTGAAGTCCCCTAGGGTGACGGCCAAACAAGGAGCAGAGAAGCTGACGCTAGTCCGCAAAGCCTTCCAATCTGTGGAAGGGAGTAGTAAATATTTGTTACACTAAGCTCCCCTCAAGGGATGCTGGAAGCTTGATAAGCTCAGGTCAGATTTCCAGTGAAAAGCCCCGTGGTACCCATGACACTGAGAACAGGGTTGAGGGGTAACACAGCTTTCAGTTTACAGCTACATTCCAGCTCTACAGAAACATCTGTTCCACCACTTACAACACAGCCCAAGGCAAGGAAGATGTCCCCTCAACCCAAATTCTGTCTGTAGATCTCAAGTAGCAGGACAGGACGCAAGTATTCACAAGGTGCCTTGAAACTGGTCTTAGTCACTAAAGCCTTACTGTCAGGTGTTCTCCCCGCCCCACCCCACACAGAAACCCACTGACCCTGTCAAGGTTAGATGTCTCGGCAGCCTACTCCAGTGTCTTCGGGTCAGGTGGCTGTATTTTCAGCTGTCATCTTGGCTATATCTTTAGTGCTCTAGCAGCTAAGCCAGGAATTTCCAGCCCTGATTTTTCAACAGTTTAAGATATTTTTAATTACTAAACTTTTGCCTCAAAAGTTTTTGATGTTTATATATTCTTCTGGTTTCACATAAATTTCCAATCTTAATTTTAAGTAAAATTGATGAATATTAGGGAAAAATCACCCATCAAATGGCTAAGAGATTGAGAATGTTTGACAAAGTGACAACTGTTTGACAAACAATATGTTTAATTCACACCACTATCACCTTTGGGTCCTAAAGGAAATATAATACTGTTGAAGTTTTGGTAATGTACAACTCCGAGAAAATGAAATTTTAATTTAGAGGGAATACACAGAGAAAAACAAGGAAGGAATCATAGAAGTAAATATATCACTTCTAGAATATTCGGGCACCTTTAAAAAGTTGACCTGCAGCCTTTGGGAAGGGGTACTTTCCCTAGCCTGCCATAATCTTTGCTGCAGTTACTCCTGGGTCTAAAAAACCTCTTTCAAACCACAAAGACCCCAGGCGGCTACTGGAGGGAGCTCCCAATCAAAGGAGAAGCCAATCTATTCACCTGTGTTTTTCAAAACTCATAGGTTTTAGAATGCTTAGGGCAAAGAAGGTTCGGACAGAATTCCACCTACAAGTTAACAAGTGAGACCAAAGCATAAGCTGATTAAAGACTGCGGGGAGAGGAGTAAGGTTAAAGTAATTAAATAAATACATAACCATCCAAACAATTATCTACCGTGTGGGGAGAAACTGTGCTAGGCGTTGGGGATGCCGAGATGAAAAGACAGCCTATGTTTTCAAGGAACTCTGTCCTCATGTTGAGCCAACGTGAAAAACAAGGGTCATGACAGAGTCATGAGAGAGTGCGAAGATAATAAACCCCTGACACAGGAATGACTAAATACAGAGAAAGGAGCACATAAGAGTGGTGAAGGGGGCAGGGAGGGTGTGTCACGTGTCACGCATTCCAAGAGGAGGAATCAGACTCACTATATACCCTTGAAGGATCGGGTCGGAAGGAGGGCGTTTCAAGCGTGGAGAATACGTTCTGCGGAAGCAGGTCAGGGGCACTGCCCTGTGGACGCGCTCTATAGTTTAACAAGAACACAGAGGGGAGAACTGGCAAATAAAGGGACCTGTCCTTCCAAGCTAAGGAGTTTGATGCAGAAGCCGTGAGGAACCACCTCAGGGTTTTAATAAAGCTGGAGAGTGACATTCAATTTTCATTTTTAGAAAGATCTTATAGGCAACAGTGTAGAGGACTGAAAAATGAACACAGGGAGTCCAATTAGGAAGCAATCACAGAAGAGGACAATTTGGAGAGATATTTAACAGGCAGAAATAATAATACACACAAGGAAGGCAATACATATTAACTGAAGAAATGAGTGTAAAAGGGTAGGGAAGGGGGTTGCTTTAGGATACACGAGAGTGCACATCTGCAGACTAGAGCAGAGGAGGGCTACCAGTTCAGTCTGAATGTGTTAAACCGGAGGCTCTGAGACCCACTCATGCAGAGCTGTCCAAGTAGAGCTAGACACACAGCCTAAGAAGGGTATTCATGGATTCAGGTGACATTTCAACGTGGAAGAAGGAGATGGTAAAGGCGTCTGGAAGGCTAGAGAGCACAAATAAAGATTAGACCATGATATCATGGAGCTAAGGAAAGAGCAAGTTTATAGACAGAAGAGTAGTCAAAAGTATCACTTACCCCCCAGGGACTGTTCAAGGTAAGAAGAGAAAAGCATTTGTTAGGAGGTCTAGGGTGACCTTGGCCATGATGGAGGAAGTCAGACTGTGAACCGAGGTGTGAAATCCAATGAGGAAACAGCGGTAGATCTTACTAGAAGCTAGAAGAGAACATATCCAGGAGAACAGGGACTGATAGGGTTTGTTTTTAAGATGGCTGAAACCTGATTATGTAATTATATTCTGAGAGCCAAGAATCAGTAAAGGAGAGGATGAAGATGACGAGAAGGTCTGAAGAAATCATGAATCTGCAGAGCAGAGAAAGGACAGCACTTGGCTGGACCGTCTCGTTCACTCACAGCCGGGTGACTTTCCAGCCTCTCCGCTCCCCAGAGGGAGCCCGGGTCACGGTACTGACATCACCTGAGAGCAAGCTGCAAATGCAGACTTTCAGGCCGCACCCCAGACCTACTGAATCATAAGCTGCATTTTAACAGGATTCCTAGGTGAAGTGAATGCACATTAATGTTTGAGAAGCACTGTTCTAAATACAACTGATTTGGAAAAAAATATTTTTACAAGATATTCTGAGCTTAAGAAGAAAGTAGTCTCCACTTCCCCCACTGCAACCTCTATGTGACCATGAAGTAAGAGAATTAGCAAAACTAAAGGACATCAATCCTTTGGCTATTACGCACCCTCCACCCCAATTCCACTGGGGCGGGGGGTGGGAATGGCTAAATCACACTTGGAAAACTCTAGGTTAAATAAAAGCCAACAAATTTCTTAACAGTGGGTTTTCAGAATAGGAATAACACACTACTATTGTGAATTCTGGTTTCCTAAAAGGGGGGTAGACCCCAGCTCCTCCTAAGCTCACCTGACCACGGAACCCTAGGCAGAAGCGATCATTTTAATTCATGCTCCTCAAAGAAGGGCAGGCTAACCTTCAGTGCTGCTATTCTCCACTGTGTGGCAGACAGAAGGGGAACGAATGGGGAACCTGGAACACCTGGGTTTGAGTCCTGACTACGTATGTGAAAGAACTCTGACAATATGCCATACAAATATACAACCACATTATTATTTCAGGGACCTGACATATTTTAATCATTTGAAAATACTTCTGAAAGAAACCTTCCACTTATGAGACACTCTTCTAAATGCTGCAAGCAAGATCACCAGATTCCAGTGGCTGGAGGAGCGTCCCTTCATATCAACTCCTCAGTGTGTCACAGGACAGACCACAGAGGTCAGATCTTCCTGGAACCCTGCAGACTAGGACACTAAACAAAGCTGTGGTTCTGGAATGAACTGCCAGAGGGTGGCGGCTGAGGAGGCGTGTAGCCAATGGGAAGCCTGGGCAGTTACCAGGCAGCATGATATCTTGATGTCCTCAATAACCTTTAAGTCTCATTTGAAAATTGAAGTCAAACTAATATTCAAAAATATTTACTGCTGGTCACATGGTCGATTTTTATTTCCTTATCAGCAAAATGCAGGTCAAAATAATCGTTTTTTTTTTCTTTTTTGTCCACCAGAGGTAAAAGAGCCTAAACCTCATTTTCCCAATATAAGATGTGATGACACTATACATGCTCTGTATATTCAGCATGAACATCACTTGAATAAATGGTAGACAACTAAATACACGGGTCCCCCCACCATATGTTATACACTCAAATATATGTGTATAGCATCTAAATATTAAGTTTAAAAATCTGTAATGGGAACTGAAAATGTAAAGGATGAGTTCTGGTCTCCTATTTCTATGGGAATACCACATAGGCAAGAATATTTTGGTTGCAATTGGCTTTTTAATTTCATTGACATTTAGGAGATGAATTCTGGGGTGTACCTCTACTATCACATTTAAACGTGCATTTCTTCAGCAAATAGCAAAAAGGATGAATGATAATTGCATGTTTGGAGCAACCCCAAGTTGTATAAAACTGACTAGAATCCACTTCATAGGAAGGGTGAATTCTCTTATTATAACTTGTAACTTGGAAATTATAATTTACAGTTTGGAAACAAATAAACATAATACGTGTGTACCACAGTAGTTTGCTAATACAGAGAGGTTTTATGTGGAGAGAGCTTTCTATGTTTGTATTATATAAAAAAGTGTTTCGGGGCTTCCCTGGTGGCGCAGTGGTTGAGAGTCCGCCTGCCGATGCAGGGGACGCGGGTTCGTGCCCCGGTCCGGGAAGATCCCACATGCCGTGGAGCGGCTGGGCCCGTGAGCCATGGCCGCTGAGCCTGCGCGTCCGGAGCCTGTGCTCTGCAACGGGAGAGGCCACAACAGTGAGAGGCCCAAGTACAGCAAAAAAAAAAAAAAAAAAAAAGAAAAAAAGTGTTTCTTTGTGTGTATATAGTCTGTGTGTGGTGTTAATCTTTTTTTTTTTTTGGTGGTGTTAATCTTATATATGATTTTATAAATATAAAATGATACCCATCTATTTAATAGTAGATCTGAGAAATTCTTACCTCTGTAAGTATCTAGTTTAGGCAGACTAGGGTATCATTTTATTTTTATGCTCTTTATAAAATAATTTGAAAAAAAAACTGGAAGTACAGTCTTGGGTGCCATTTTCCATTTATCATCCCAGTTGAAGACAAGCAGCATAAATTCAGGTAAGAGCAGAACAGTCGGCACATGAGAGGCTACAGTTAAAAGAAAAACATGAGTCCGCAATACTATAAGTAGAGCAGTGCTGAATGATGTTGCCAGCGGGGCCCCGAACTGGAAAAGAGAAGGACATCAGCGTGGTTTAGAAATATAATGAGCTTGGATCCAGCTGTCAGCATCATCAGCAAGACGATGAAACAGTTGAGGATTCTCACTGTAGAATTCACAGGTCAGAGCCAGCCCATAAAACAGAAGTGGGACCCTTCATAACAGGACTTTCCAGTCTTCACTCTCTCCCCCAGGTTGTCATTGAAATGAAGCTTTTTTAGATCAAAATATACACCATCTTACCTACTACTAAATGAATAAAGAGGATTCATGTATTATGCTAAGTTGTTGGTGCTTCACTTCATTGATTTTAATTATATCCTGTTATTTTAGCTCAGTGTTACTGACATTTTGGACTCGGTAATTCTTTTTTTGTGGACAGCTATCCTGTGCATTTTTCTCTAATACCACTTTGATCCTTCCCCTCAACAGATCCTTCGTGGACGAAATCATTATGCTGAGTAAATCAGTACATCCAGAGATTAACAGTAAACCTATTTCCAGCAACAACGCAACAAATGCTGGAAAAATGGTGCTATCTTATGCTGCAAATTGTCCAATTGCTTACAGGGAAATACAAGAGTAAACTTCATGGTCTCGGCTCGCATTAGGTAACTGGACCTTGGTTAAAATATAAAGATAGACCACAGCACAACAGGAAAAGGAAACAGGTCTAGTTCTAAACTGAAAGGAATCATCAAGGTACCAGTTAGGCTTAATCTTAATGAATGATCACACAGTTTTAAATTTCTAAAAAGAACCCTTAGTCAGATGGTCCATAATCAGGACACTGGCATTTGTACAAATCATTCTATCTTTAAACATAATTATGTTTAAATAATTTATATTTAAAAATGGCTTTTAAGAAAGTTTTTTTCTTTAATACCGGAGTTCTCTAACTTCTCTACACATGAGAGCCAAGGATTGGCTAGGAATCAAGTACTTTTTAAAGATTATACAGAAGAGGACACTGACCTGTGAGCTGCCCGAACACCGACCACCACTCTTACTAGCTGACCAGGATGCACTCAGGATACCTGCCTTACTTTTTTAACTCCTCACATGATCAGCTCTCCCAGAGGGTCCTCAAGTTCAGGCAGTAAGCTGAGGATAAACTCCTGTCTGAGCCCACAGCCCAAGTTTCTACCCACTGTGCTAAATGGCCTCTCCCATGGAGGATGGCATAATTAGGCAAATCCAAGTCCTTAGAAAGCAAAAACAGAAGGTATAGCACTTAGAACAAACATCTTTGAAATGAATTATTATTTTCTCCAACCCCAAGTCTAAGTCACTAACTGATCAAGAATCTAAAGACCCTGTAAAACTAATGTATTTATTGCTTGTTTTCAGGATGATTCCTCTTTGGATCTAATTCTAGCAGGCTAACTCTTGCTTAAATCCCAGAGAGCGTATACTGTAATTTTATGAGCTGAATAGTTTCCCACTGAGGCCTCAGCTCTCCTGCTGCAGGAGCCGGTGCTGACTGCTGTAACAAGGAGGGTGTCTGACAGATGCTGGCTTCGTTCTCCTTCCTTCCCTTTTCAAAGTAGAAAGAACAGGTTTTGTTAGTCTTCCCTGACCTCGAAGAAAGAAACTAAGTACCTGTTTTCCAACATCAATTGCTGAATGAAAAAAAAAAAGGGGGGGGGGTGTTATTCAGACTTGATATCAGATATTATTAAGGAATTACTGCTAAGTTTGTTAGGTATAATAATGGTATGATGGACATATTTTTTTTTAAATTACTGCTACTGAAATTTGTAGGTAAAATATTTCTGGAATTTGCTTACAAACAGGGCACATAATAAAATAGTATCATCAAAATGTCAAAATGGTGGTAACTTCTGAAGCTAGATGATGCATATGTAGGTTTACTTTTACAAATGGTGACACTATTTAAACTGATTTATAATAGCAGCTCCATCAATCTTACTGTGAGGCTACCAAAATGCTTTTAATACAGGGGATGTAAAAAAAAAAAAAGGATAAATGTGTACTGTCATATAAATGCTCTTTACTTAATGATGAACTTAATTATTTTAAAGTCTGACATACATAGAGGTCATCAATGAACTCTTTTTCAAAAAAAAAATACTAGTTCAAAACATCTAATATTTAGCCCATTTTTGGCATTCTTCCTTTAGTTACTTTGTACAACTCATCATTATCTTCCAACCAGGTGTTTTTTATTCCATATAGCCTAGCTGTCTTTTTTATGAATATTAGTGTAATTTCATGTTCTGCTTCTTCTGAGAAATAGTATGAAGGAAGTCTATGCATAATAAAAATCACAACAGTAACTCTATTATTTGTTAGGCATATGCTAAACATACAACATTTAGCATGGAGGGAACTGGTTGTATAAAAATTTGCTCTGTGTAAGAATGTGACAGACTCATGAAAGAGCCATACTTAACAAATAATGACAATAATTTGAAAAAGAAATCCTGGGGTCTTCATGAATTAAAAAAAAATCACTTAAGCCTTTATAATTATATTCCATATTCTCACATTAGTATTTCATTACAGTTGTGAGGTTTCGTAATCCTTAATTTTTATTTTTTAAATTGCCATTGTGATCTTAAAGAACAGGTTAAATTTAATTAAAGTTGCTTGTATGTGGTTATTACTATTATGTTTTGATCAAACTTTCTGAGATAATTAGACTGATGTGCAGGTGTAAGATAATACAGAGATATCCTGTGTGACTTTCACCTCGTTTCCCTCAGTGGTGGTATCCTGGAAGCATACAACCAAAATAATGAAAAGGGATACAGAACATTTCCATTTTCAGGGATCCCTCACGCTGTCTTTTTATAACCATACCACCTCCTCTTCCACCCTGACACCCTGGCTTAACACTGGCAATGACTAATCTTTTCTCCATTTCTCGAATTTTGTCATTTCAACCAAGTCATACAAATGGAATCACACAATGTGCAACCTTTTGGGACTGACTTTACTCATTAAGCATACTTTCCTGGAGATTCATCCAGGTTGCTGCATGTCACAACAGTTCGTTCTTTTTTAATGCTGAGTACTATTCCATGATGTGGATGTACTATACACTTTGTCTAACTATTCATCCGCTGAAGGACATCTGGGTTGTTTCCAGTGTTTGGTTATCATGAATTAAGCTGCTATGAACATCTGTGTATGGGTTTCTGTGTGAACATACGTCTTCAATTCTCTCGGATAAATGCCCAGGGGTGCAACTGCTATGTCATATGATAGATGCACACTCAGCTTTTAAAGAAACTGCCGAACTGTTTTCTAAAGTGGCTACATCACTTTAACATTCCCACCAGCAATGCACGAATGACCTAGTTTCTCCACATGCTTGCTAGCATTTGGTGTTGTCACTATGTTTCATTTTAGTGTGTAGTGATACCTCATAGAGGTCTTAATTTGCATTTCTCTAATAGCTAGTGATGCTGAATATCTTTTCAAGTACTTATCTGCCATTTATATATGCTCTTTTATGAAATGTCTGGTCATGTCTTCTGACCATCTTCTAATTGGACTATCTGTTTTTTTTACTATTGAGTTTCAAGAGTTCTTTATTTTAGATACTAGCGGTCCTTTGTCGGATATTTGGTTTGTAAATACTTTCTCCCAGTCTGTAGGTTGTCTTTTCATCCTCTTACCAGGCTTATTCATAGAACAAAAGTTTTTAAAGACTAATTTATCAGTTTTTCCTTTTATGGATCATGCTTTTAGGGACAAGCATGCCTACTGCTAGAACCAAAAGATTTTCTCCTGTTTTTTTCCATAAAAGATAAATAGGTAGAACATTTTACATTTAATTCTGTGATCAGTTTTGAGTTAGTTTTTGTATAAGGTTGTGAGACTTAGGTCCTTTCTTTTTTTTTTTGCTTATGGATGTCCAATTGCTACAGCACCATTTGTTGAAATGGCTATTTTACCCTGTGAATTGTTTTTGCACCTTTGTTAAAAAGCAGTTGGGGGCTTCCCTGGTGGCGCAGTGGTTGGGAGTCCGCCTGCCGATGCAGGGGACACAGGTTCGTGCCCCGGTCCGGGAAGATCCCACATGCCGTGGAGCGGCTGGGCCCGTGAGCCATGGCCGCTGAGCCTGCGCGTCCGGAGACTGTGCTCTGCAGTTGGGCATATTTGTGGGTTCTCTATTTGGTTCCACTGATGTTTCTCTCCCTTCACCAATATCACACAGTCTTGACAACTACAGCTACGTTAAGACTTGAAATCAAATAGAGTGATTCTTCCTACTTTATTCTTTTTCAAAGTTGTTTTAGTTATTCTAGCTCCTTTGCCTTTCAATATGTATTTTATAATAATATTGTCAGATTATCTACAAAAAAATCCTACTGGAATTTTGTTTGGTAAGAGTTGGGTTAAACCTGTATATCAATTTACGAAAAAGTGACATCTTTACTAGGTTGAGAATTCCAAACAATGAACACAGTGTATGTCTCTCCATTTATTTAGATCTTCTTTACTTTCTTTCATCAGCATTTTGTAGTTTTCAGCATACATGTCCTATACCTGTCATTTTTAGATTTATACCTAGGTATTTCATTTTCTTTTTGTGTGATTATAGATGGCACTGTACTTTAAATTTTGGTGTTCATTGTGAGTATATAGAAATACAGTAGATTTTTTATATATGTCTTGTAAAAATCCTGTAAACTTGCTGAACTCACTTATTAGCTCTAGTTTATTTATTTTGCAAATTCCTTGGGATTCCTACAGAGACAATCATGTCATCCACAAAATAAACAGTTTTATGTCTTCCTTTTTGAGCTGTGTGCCTTTATTTCATGCCTTTATATCATGAGAACAGGTATCCTTGCTTTGTTCCTGATCTAAGGGGTAAAGCATTCAGCCTTTCACCACTAAGTATAATGTTAGTTGTAGGTTTTTTTGTAGATGCTCTTTAACAAGCTGAGGAAGTCCTCCTCAATTCCTTTTTTTTTTTTTTTTTGAGGGTTTTTAAACACGGCTGGTGTTGGATTTTGTCACATGCATTTTCTGCACTGACTGCTATGATGTGATTTTTCTTCTTTATCCTATTAAAATGGCAGATTATACTGAACCAGCTCTGTATCCCTGGAATAAGTTCCTTCTGGCCATGATGTATGTATTACATAGGCACATGTATATGATTTCATATGTTGTTGAAATTCTACTTGCTGATATTTTGTTGAGAATTTTTTTCATATATTAATAAATGTTATCAGTCTGTACCCTTTTTTTTTTTCCTTTGGTTTTGGTATCAGGGCAATATTAGCTTCTTAAAATAAATAAGGAAATGTTCTACCTCTTCTATTTTCTGGAAAAGATAGTGTAGAATTGGTGTTCATTCTTTCTGTAAATGTTTGGTAGAATCCTCCAGTGAAACCATCTGAACCTAGGTATTTCTTTTTGGAACATTTTTAAATTACTAATTCAATCTCCTTAATAGTTATAGGGCTGTTCAAACACTCTATTTCATACTAGGAGAGCTGTAGTAGTTCGTGCTGAGTTTGTGTTCTTTTTGTCCATTTCATCTAATTTACCATATTTATGTATTATTCCTTTGATGTCTGCAGGATCTATAGTTATAACTTCTGTTTTGTTCCTGATATTGGTAATCTGTACCGTCTCTCTCTTTGCTTCTTTGTCAGTCTTGCTATATTATCTACTTAAAAAAAAACCAGCCTTTAAAAATTTCCTCTATTGTTTTCCTGTTTTTGATTTCACTGATTTCTGCTCTTATCTTTATTATTTTCTTCCTTCTATTTGCTTTGGGTTCTTGAGGTAGGAGCTAAGATTCTTGATCTGAGACTTTTCCCTTTTCTAACGAACATGGTTAATGCTATAAACCTCCCTCTCTGCACTGCATTATGTGTTTCCCACAAATTCTGGGATGTTGTATTTTACTTTTCATTCAGTTCAATGTATTTTTAAAATTTCCTTTGAGACTTCCCCTTTGACACACACATTATGTAGAAGTGTACTGTTTAGCTTCCAAGTCTCTGAAGAATTTCCCAGTTACCTGTTATTGATAATCAGAACCAAAAGAACTGAGAGGAGAAACAAATCCATAATTATAGGTGGAGACAATGATTGATTTCTAGTTTAATTCCATTGGTTCTACTGGTTTTTGCTTCATACATCTTGCAGCTCTGTAGTTTGGTGCACATAAATTTAGGATTGCTATTATCTCCCTGGTGGACTCTTCTTTTATTATCATATAATGTCCCACTCTGTCTACTTTATCTGGTATTAAGAGAGCCACTCATGCTTTCTTTTGATTAATGTTTGTGTCATATGTATTTTCCCATCATTTTATTTTCAAACCGCCTGTATCATTATATTTGAAGTCAGTTTCCTGTAGACACCATATAGATGGGTCATATTTTTGAATCCTCTCTGCCAAGCTCTGTCTTTTGATTGGTGTATTTAAATCATTTATATTCCAGGTAATTATTGCTATGTGAGGGTTTAAGTATGCCACTTTATTTTTGTTTGCTAATTTTTTTCTTTTTCCTGCCTTTCTGAGGGTTAACTGAACACTTTTTAGCATTCTACATTGATTTATCTACTGTTTTTTAGTGTGTCTCTTTGTATATTTTTTAGTAGTTGCTCTGAGTATTGCATTATACATACATACATACATACATACATACATAAATAAAACCTTATCACAGTCTGCTAGTGTTGTCATTTTACCAAGTCAGGTGAAGTATAAAAACCGTACATCCCTTGATGTCCCTTTCTCCAGTGTGGTTTTATTTCCTATATGTACACTGAAAACCACATCAGACATTAGAGTTTTGCTTCAATTGTCAAATGTAATTTACAAGACTTAAAAGTTTTAAGAAATAAGTCTATTGTGATTATTCATACTTCTGGTTACTGGTGTTCCCTCTTAAAAGGTTCTTTCTTTTATCATTTCATTTGTTAGATAATTTCTTTAGCCATTCGTTTATGGTGGATCTGCTACTGATAAATTCTTGCTTTTCTTTCATCTGAGAATGTCTTGATTTCCCTTCACTCCTGAGATATTTTTGTTGGTTCTAGTATTGTGGACTGAAAGTTTTTTTTTCAGCTCTTGAAAAATGTGCTATTTCCTTCCGGCCTCCATGGTTTCTGACAGAATTCTGCTGTCATTCCAGTTAGTAAGGAATTGTTTTTCAACAATTGTTTTTCACTGCTTTCAGGATTTTTTCTTTGTCTTTAGCTTTCAGAGATTTGCCTATGGACAGCAGTTTGTCTTGGTGTGGATTTTTAAGGTTTATCCTGTTTGGAGCTGCCTCAGATTCTTGAATCTGTAGGTTTATATCTTCTGCCACATTTGGGAAGTTTTCAGTCATTACTCGTTTGAGTACTTTTTCAGAGCCATCTTCTTTCTTCTCTCCTTCTAGGAGTCTGATAATACAATGTTAGAGCTTTTATTATAGCCCCACAGATTCCTGAGGCACTGTTCATTTTTTTTCTACTCTATTTCTCTCTGTAGTTTAAACTGAGTAGTTTCTATTGTTCTACCATCCAGTTCACTATTTCTCTCCTCTGTCCCCATCATTCTGTTGTTGACTCCATCCACTGAGTTTTACATTTGTTGTTATATTTTTCAGTTCTAAAATTTCTACCTTGTTCTTCTTTTTATCTTGTAGTTATTTTGCTGAGACTATTTTTCATTTGTTTCAAGCATGCATGCATGTTATTTCAAACATGTTTCAAACATGCATGCATGTTGAGGCATTTTTATGATGGTTGCCTAAACAATCTTTGTCAGATAATTCTAACATCTCTGTCATCTTGCTGTTGGCATCTATTGATTTTTTTTTTCATTCAGTTTCAGGTCTTCCTACTTCTAGGTATGGTGAGTTTCTACTGGAACTTGGACATTTTGGGTACTGTGTTATGAGACTTGGGATCTTATTTAAACCTATGCTTTAGCTGGCTTCCTCTGACACAACTCCTACAGGGAAATGAGGAGCGTGGAAAAACCTCATTATAGCCAGCCGATGGTGGAAGTAGTACCATAATTTCCTTTGTGATGTTTGGCTGTAGTAGAATATTTTCTCTAAAAGCTTTCTGTCTGGACTTCCCTGGTGGCGCAGTGGCTAAGAATCTGCCCGCTAATGCAGGGGACATGGGTTCGAGCCTTGGTCCGGGAAGATCCCATATGCCGCGGAGCAACTAAGCTTGTGCGCCACAACTACTGAGCCTGCGCTCTAGAACCCGCGAGCCACAACTACTGAGCCTGCACTCTAGAACCCGTGAGCCACAACTACTGAGCCCACGTGCCACAACTACTGAAGCCCGTGCGCCTACAGCCCGTGCTCTGCCACAAGAGAAGCCACCGCAATGAGAAGCCCACACACCACGACAAAGGGTAGCCCCTGCTCGCCGCAACTAGAGAAAGCACGTGCGCAGCAATGAAGACCCAAGGCAGCCAAAAGTAAATAAATAAAGTTAAAAAAAAAAGATTATTTCTTAATATTCTTGGCTTCTGAGAGGCAAATTAATTTACATGATTAAGTAAAGTACTGCTCTCTCATGAGTATGGGAAATTCCCGCCTGATCAAATTTAAACAATTATTTTTATTATTAACCAAGGATACAGAATTTTTGTAATAAATGCTGCCAAAACATTAATGAAATATATTTTATTTAAATGTTCAGCCAAACTGCCAATAGTAATTTGCTACTTACACATAAACACCTACTGTTACTTGTTAAAAATAAGAAAAATGAACACAAAGGCATTAGAGTCAAAACTAGAAATTTAGAATTACTTTCCGGTAGTGGCTGCCTTGTCATCTAACTTCACAGTATGGTTCTTTCATAAAATACAGACAATTCTGGCTTTAAGGTTCGCAAAATCAACAAGAAAATCCATTGTTAATTATCAGTAAGGATATGTTTCAGATGTCTTGAAACCCCCATAACACGTTGGCCCTTACAGTTTCAAATCCAACACCTCTAATAAAGGAGTGCTTCATGGAAACAGGCAGCTTTATATGTCTATTTTAAGTCAAACAAGAGAACAGAATGGATTTCTCTCTGGGTTTGCTGGGTGAAGTAAAACATTATTCTTGGATGTTATCAAGATGTAATTAATTTGCAACACAGGTAAACCATTAGTTGGAGCCTGTAAGAAGAGTATTAAGGACAATCACAGAGCACCTCATCAAGTATAGATGAGTCTAATATCTTACCTAAGAATTCTTCAGTGAAAATACCAATGCTGTTGAACTACTGTAGTCAATTTTTGGGTTCAACGGTTAATCAGACATGCTCCGAGTACTATTCCTAATAAGTATTTACTCATTGTTCACTATGTTGAAGGCACAGTGCTAGTTGTGGCCTATGACCCCATCCTCTGCTATCCTTAGGACAAGTGCTTCTCCAATCATTTGTTTTCTAGAATCCCCTTCTGCTGCTGCTCTTAAGATTCTTACCCAGAAGGTGGAAACTCCAGCATTACTCTGGGCAAACTACATATTTTCTTATTCTCATTTCTGCTTTTTATGAAATAGAGTGTAGTAATACATTTACCTAAGAGAGGATTAACTGTCTATTCCTGTATGTATAATAAATAAATACCATATCCACATTCACAAAGCACAGAAGAACATGGTGTGTTCACAAAACTTCCATAGTTCAGGTTGATCAATGGAAATAACTGATACTACAAATTTTATTTATTAATTATGTCAGAATTCCCATGCTTTGTATAATGTTACATTGCAATAATATAATACTTTCCCTACGTAAGCAGAAGTGGATACAAATAGCTACAAATGTTTAGTGTCTTGAAACATTTCCAAATTTTGTTAGTGTTCTTTTTTTTCCCTCTCAAGAAACATAAAAATGATTTTAAGGAAAGTATATACAAAGATCTGTGAAAGCATTTTGGCTTCAAGTGAAGGCTCAGAATATAATTGAAGAGCCTGATATAAGATGAACATTACAAGGCATTTCAAAGGAAAGAAATTTTCTACTTTACAAGCTTCAAGGACTATCTGTGACTAAAAAGCTTACAGGGGATAATCAACAAATGAATATTAAGGTATATAAAAAGTTTCTATTAAGAAGATAAAACATTTTAAAAAGACCTCTTACTTACCTCTTCTACATTAGAAGCAGTCTTAGCCGAAGTTTCCATGAAGATAAGTCCATGTTCTCGTGCAAAAGCTTCACCTTCTTCTTTTTTTACTTCTCTTCTAGATTCTAAATCACTAAACACAGGGAAAAAAGGACCAAGTTATCAACCAACATAGTACAATTAGAGACATCTGTGGAAACTGTACCATAAGATTCAAAGTTGTGCTGACCATTCTTTCAATTAATTTTTGACACACAATAATCAACTTCATTATTCAGTGTATTATGAGAGTCAAAAAGAGCACACTGCTTAGCTTCAAAGAACTAACAATCCAACTAAAGAAAGATTCTAAGTTAGAGCCCTAGAATGCTAAAACTAGAGAAACCCAAAGGGAACATCTAGCCCAAACCCTACCTTTCAGTTACAGTGGGTTCCCAAAGAAGGGAACCATCTTACTCAACATAATAATTTGAGAGAGCAAAATTACACTAGTCCCCTTATCCTTTAGCCAGACTGAGTTTCTATGAATGTGATAAAAATAAGTCACACAATTTTCAGAAACTATAGGAAACTGCTTAATAAAATTCAAAGCAGTTTAGAAACATTAATTAATTTTTAATCCCAGTTAATTCCCAATAGAACTGTTAATGGAAGAAGAGAGAGAGAAACAAAAGTCTAAGCTAGAAATTTTGGACAAAAGTATGGTATTCATTTTTATCATACTGAAATTGTATTAGTTAAGGTAGGGGTAAAAAGTAGAAGTCTCCTCTTCAAGTGTGTTTTATTGTAAACACATTTAAACTTTACTATTACAAATTTATGTGCCCAGAAAAGGATGGAGAAAAATATAATATCCGTGTACTTCCATCTAGCCTTGACACATATTATTTTGACAGATTTGTATCAGATTTCTTTTCTGTTGAGAAATAAAATCAATAGTTACAAGTTGACTGTGCTATGAAATACTAGTGGTAAAACGAGAACATAAAAAGCAGGCAAACTCAGTTTGCAAATATCATAGCATGACTGGACGAGGATAATTTATCCAACTATACTCTGGGGGCTTCCTGTGTGCCAAGCCCTATCCTGGATCTGGGGACAGACCACTCAACAAAACAGACATAGTACCAACCCCCTGCCTCCAGGTGGAGCTTATATTCTAGTAAGTGTAAAAAATGGCGGCGCGGGGGTGGGGGGGTGGGGGGGACACTAGCAACAGTGACATGGTAACGTGCTCCTGAAATTCAGTCCCCTTATCTGACAATCATTCTTAAAGGAAAATTAGCTTTGAAGTACACAAAATCTTCAAGAAAATACTTTCCCTTAACTGCCCTTTATCCCATTTTATGCATATGCCACATTTTATTTAAACAATCCCTTATTTGGAGATATTTAAAGTTACTCCCAGTTTTCCCCTACCAGTATCGCTGATGATGCCTGCATTTGCAAATGTTATCTTAACAAAGAGGGTTAAGGATGTGTACATTTAAGGGATGGTTTGAAAAAAAGAAAGCGGCACTTCAGTATTCTGTATTTCTGTTTTATCACTCTTCGTTTCCTCAGTTTTCCAGGTGTAAAATCATATTGTTGTCTTTGACTTTTCACTCCATTAATCCCATTTAAATTGCTTTTACTACTTAAATTTATCTTTCTTTCCTAAACCATTCTCTTAATTTATGCTTTTTTGTTTAGGGTATTCTAATCCCTTGACTATTAAAAACTTTCATCCTTGCAGACTCTGCATCCTATTTCCTGTATAACCAATATCAAATGCCACAGTTAAGAAAAATCCATATCATATCTGTCATTCTGACTAGGTCACTGTCTTTCTCAAACCCCTCCACTGGCTCCCTACTGCTTAATTCACCTAACTCAAAAATTGTTTATTCCCTGTTTCCATGTCTACCCCAATTCACCTCATCTAATAATAATCCCCTCATTTATCTCTGCTCGTTTCCATTCACTCTTTGCATGCCATACATTCTTTCTTCCCTTCTCCTAGTTTCTTCCCTAAAATGTCTTTCCACACCTACTGTATCCTAAGGATAAGAGCTACCCATCTACAATCATCAGAAACATCTTCTGTACATACTATACTTTGCTCTTTCTTTTCACAACTGAACTATGGGCAGCAACCAAATTTAAGCCACCAGTAAGCTGCCGGCCACCTTGTTTCAGACACAAGGAAAACACCGGCAAGACAAAACTATGAAAATTCTCTTTATTCTTCAAATATTCTCTTACTATTTCACACATTATCATTGAATGGTAGTATGAATACTCCCATATTACAAAGACTAAAGCTTCCCTCCAATAGCCTTATGCTTAAAAGGATTTTGGTATCTGTGGGGAATCCAATCCCCCATGGATGTGGAAGGACAACTGTATGTTCTCTTAACAGCAAACCTCAATTAAAATAACACTTAAAAAAATCTAATCTATGCAGTATAATATTTATTTGTTATATTACTTTTTTTACAGTTTTACTGCAATATAATTGACATAAAAAACTGCACATTTAATATAAAATTTGATGAGTTTCACGTATGTACACCTGGTGAAGCCATCAGTCTCCCAAAAGTTTCCTCATTCCCCACTGTAATCCATCCTTTCCTTCCCCTGTACCCTAGTCAACTAATGATCTGCTTTCTGCTACTAGAGAATAGTCTGCATTTTGTGGGGTTTCATATTAATGGAATCATATAGTATGTTTTCTTTTTTGTCTGCTTTTTTTTCACACTCAGCATAATTATTTTGAGATTCATCCACTTTGCTGCATATATCAATAGCTCATTCCTCTTTATTGCTGAGTGTATTCCATTGTACGGCTGTATCACAATTTATCCATTCACCTGTCAATTGAATTTTGGGCTGTTTCCAGTTTGGTGCTATTGCAAATAAAGCCACTATGAGAGTCTGTGTATAATTTTTTGTGTAAAGCATGTTTTTCTTGGGTAAATACCTAGAAGTGAAGTGGCTAGGTGGTATGACAAATGTACGTTTATTTTCTAAAGAAACCACCAAATTGTTTTGCAAAATCGTTGTATCATTTTGCATTTCCACCAGCAATGCGAGAGTTTCAGTTCCTTTAGATCCTTGCCAATACTTGGTAAGTTAATCTTTCCTATTTAAGTGATGTTTGACAAAACCAGAATCCCTAAGATTTTATATGCTTTCTTCTAGAATATTTTTTATACTTTTAGCTCCTGTATTTAGGTCTGTAATCCATTTCCAGTTAATTTTTGTATATGGTGTGAGGTAAGGGTTAAGGTAAATTTTTTTGCACATGGCTATTCAATTGTTCCAGCACCATTTGATGAAAACATTACCCCTTCCCCCACTGAACCTTGGCATCTTTGTCAAAAGAATTAATTGACAGGACTTTCCTGGTGCTGCAGTGGTTAAGAATCTGCCTGCCAATGCAGGGGACACGGGTTTGAGCCCTGGTCTGGGAAGATCCCACATGCCGCAGAGCAACTAAGCCCATGAGCCACAACTACTGAGCCTGCACTCTAGAGCCTACAAGCCACAACTACTGAGCCCTCGTGCCACAACTACTGAAGCCCTCATGCCTAGAGCCCGTGCTCTGCAACAAGAGAAGCCATGGCAATGAGAAGCCTGCACACCGCAATGAAGAGTAGCCCCTGCCAGCCGCAACTAGAGAAAGCCGTCATGTAGCAACAAAGACCCAATGCAGCCATAAATAAGTAAATAAATAAATATAAAAATACTAGTTTTAATTGTTACCACTGTAATTTTCTACTAAACTAATGAAAACTTTCCTACACTCTTGAAAGTTTATAGAAACTATGGTCAAGAAACTGTTTTCCCATGTACTATCATTTTAAATGTAGAGCACAAGGACATTCACTGCAAATAATGATCCCTAGATATATAAAGTAAAATAAGATTGAAAAAACAACATGAGCACGACACAAATATGTAAGTCTTAGAGGTAAGCTTAAAAGTACTAACGTGATATCTACTAAACAATATTAAAAGTGTTTCAGGCCTTTAAGTAGAAATACACCTGATTAATCTATGTATTATATTAAGTCATATAATACACATTAAGTCATGAAGAAGGGAAAAAAATATTTTTCTGAGTTCTGCACAGATCCTTATTTACACTGCCAAGTATTTTTGATAATACTGAACAGTGACCTAACCACCAAACATATCAGTGGGTTTTATTTTAAATTACTAATCAGATAAAACTACTTAAGAGTATTCTTTAAAGTATAGCTTCCAACAAAAACTATTTCAAATAATAATTTCCAATAAAGCTTATTATATGCATTTAAAAAAACAAAAGAAACATCTTAGTATCTTGAAATTTTTATAATTTAAGAAATCAATAACTTATATTTTGTACAATGTACAAGAGACAGGCACTTTAACAGTTACCACATAAACAGTTACCATATAACAGCTATCCAGTCTTCATCATTATGTAAAAAAGCTTTAAAAGAGTCTTTTTACCTTTTATTTCCAATAAGCATAATGACCATGTTGGAATTGGAATGCTGGCGGGCATCTTCTAACCAGGTTGTCAAGTGGTTGAATGTGTCTCTTCTAAACATAAATGATAATTTGATTACTGTTTTCAAAGTATTTCCCCTAGTGGTGTACAATGAACAGTATACATTCCATTAAAGATAATTATTTTTAGCCATGTCCAAGTAGGAAACAGATTTTAAGTACAGTATCTGGAGTCAGAGCTCACTGACTATAGTTCAGTTTAGAAATTAAATGTAACCTCACTTTAGGAAATTCCAATGTATAAATATCATTACTAAATCGATCAACTTGGGGTCCTTATTAATATAAGAGAATAACTTAGTTACAGATTTCTGTAGTAAATTTAAAGTTAATTCAAGATACATAAGTTTTAAAGGCAGATAGCCAGGACATAAAGGCAAAGCTATACTTTTATTACTGATAATCATATTTATTTAGAAAGATTCTCTGCACTGACCACTGAACCAAAAAATTTCCACGTTCTCACCTTGTAATATCATACACTAGCAAAGCCCCTGCTGCACCTCTGTAATATGACCTTGTGATGGAACGAAAGGACTCTTGCCCTGCCTGTGAGGAGAGAAGAAAAGGTTGATAGTTTCCTTCAACAAACTGTCCTCTACATTTTCTTATTATTCATATGTAGAATATGGACAGGTAGGGAATGAGTGCATAAAGGAAAAGAAGAAATCCTAACTTCACCAGTCTTAGGAAAAAGTCACATAATACTATACTACTACTGCTCAAGTCAACCAGACGCACATGCAATCCACAACCCCCCACCCCCCAAAACAAGACCTCTAAACCTTTTTTGGCAATCCCTGACAACCCAATTTACTGAATGGCTTCACAATACATGAATCATTATTAGAGCACAGAATGGACTCCTAGCAACTAAGCTCTGAAGACAAATTTGAAAGGAAGCAAATAACCCAGAGCCTCACATTTGAATTCAATAACCCACTCCCTGGGGCAGCTGTTGACACTAGAATAAATAAAGTCCATTGTAAATAAATGATGAATGACATCTTTACGCCCACCATCTGCTGGTGTAAAGGTTGTTGGAAGGCCAAGGATGCAGATTTTATCAGTTATATCATAAACTACAGTGAGCTTTCAACAGTCATCAGATGGAATTCTTTGAGCAATCATTTTATTATGAAAAACAGAAAATGGTTCTGAATTTATGAAATTTTTTTCTCTACACTTAATCAATTTTCTCTGTTATTTGATATAAAATGCTTGTCAAAAGGCAACAGGACAAAAAGTCATCTTTATATCCACTTGTGAAAACAGACTTCAGAGATTATGCAAAATTAGTTACTTTCCCTTCTACCAGTGGCACTAACGTTCTGCTTCTTAAGAAAGGCTGGTGTGGGATATGCCTTTTGCCTCTGAGTTTAAAATTGAGACAGTTCTTATCAAAAACACTTTTTCATTTTTAATCACTTAATTTCTACCTTTGAGAAAAAATAAGTATGTAAATTAAGTAAACAAAGCCAGTGTTCACAATTTTTGTATTCAAAATCTACTAAGTCCTTGAAAAATACTCATGTTTCCATATTCTGAGTTCTGATCTCCAAGTGTAAATATTAAGCCCTTCCCACCCTCAGAATGCACATGGACAGTCAGGTTCTGCCCTGTGCTAACACTGATACTCAATGCTGTAATTCTTGTTGCCATCCCACTACACTCCTGTCCCCCAGCCCCAGTGCCTAGCACTGGGTCTGGCACACATCAGGCATGCAGAGAAAGCCTGCTGAGTGAAAGAATGAATTCTAATGTCTCAGTCAAATGCACAAAATGGTCATTACTCCATCCCACCTAAATGAGTGGACATCAGTAAGTCCTGACATACTAAGATTCACTAAAAATAACTTCTCCCAAGTGGAAACTAAAGATTAGACCTTCTTTTGGTAACCCGAAAGCATTTCTGGCATTTAGAATAACGTCTTATGATAAATTAGATACTGAGAAAGCCATCACATAAAAGGGCTGTAAAAATAGCCAACTCGTTTCACAGAGTTTGAGGTTAAAACACTAGATGATACTAGCTGGAAGCATGAAATTAATTAGTCATTTTTATTGAGACACATCTTTCCCAAAAAATCCTTTCAAATCCAAGTTCAAAACTCAAGCATTATGGGAATTTCTTCTTTAACTGCTTAGCATGGGAAAATTAAGGACTAGAACAGTGTGAATTATATATACCAAGGAAGGATCATGTGGTAAACAATACAGAAAAAGATAAATATTAGTTCAAAATGAAAATCAAGCTTAGGCTCTTGTATCTCCCAAGCCTAAACAATGAGCAATGGTAAAAGTTCTTTAAATCAATCTTGGTGGGACCTTTTGTGGGAGGAGTTAAAATGAATACAGTTGACCCTTGAACAACACCGTTTTGAACTGTGTGGGTCCACTTACATGTGGAGTTTTTTTCCATGGCAAACAATACAGTACTACACAACCTGAGGCTGGTTGAATCCACGGACACAGAAGAACTGCGGATAGGAAGAACCACAGATAGGAAGGACCAACTATAAATTAGACCCAGATTTTCGACTGTGTGGGAGTTGGCAACCCTAACCCATGTTGTTCAAGGGTTAACTGTACACTGCTATAGATCTTATAGAAAAATTATAAGATCTAAAACTTCAGTGTTTCCAGTCTAGATAAGAAATAGTGAAAGGGAAAAAGTTTAGGAAAAGCACATATCTATATACCATTCCCATTCCTCCTGAACTGTTTTACAAAGAACAAACATGTTGCAATATGGAAATAATGTATATAATGCATCAGTTTATACTGAATCCACTGAATCTGGATGGATTTTGCCCATCATTACAAAATCAAAAACTCCAGCAAATAAAAAATGAAACATTCCAAGTGAGGGCTGTGAAGGTAACTGTGCACCTTGAAATTTAGGATCACTGTGTAAAAAGCGAAGATCAGTGTTCAGAACAGTTTCCAAAATCTGGAGACCTGGCTTGTCGGGACAACACCCCACACTCTGGCCTAGTCTCTGTCAGTGGTGCTGGTAGCCTTAACATAAGTCTTGCCCGATAACGTGTTTTATAACAGCTTCTCCAGCTATAAACAAACTGTTAAACAACTAACTGCAGAAAGCTAGCCCAATGGTTATCTTGATCACATTAAAGCAAAGTAATCTATTTTTAAGAAGCATTTTAATATAAACCTATTCAAACTGTGATCGACTGATATTGTTTTAAATGAAAAAGAACGTCAACTTAGGGCATATAGATGTTTTTGATCCTCTTCACTATAAGATGCTGGCTTAAAGAAATTTTAGAACTTGGAACTGAACAGGATATAGAATTCTTTGTATCAAAAGAAAGGGACGCCTGGGACTTCCCTGGTGGCACAGTGGTTAAGAATCCGCCTGCCAATGCAGGGGACACGGGTTCGAGCCCTGGTCCGGGAAGATCCCATGTGCCGCGGAGCAACTAAGCCCGTGCGCCGCAACTGCTGAGCCTGTGCTCTAGAGCCCACGAGCCACAACTACTGAGCCCGCGTGCCACAACTACTGAAGCCCACGTGCCTAGAGCCCGTGCTCCCAACAAGAGAAGCCACTGCAATGAGAAGTCTGTGCACCACAACGAAGGGTAGCCCCCGCTCGCCACAACTAGAGAAAGCCCGCACGCAGCAACAAAGACCCAATGCAGCCAAAACTAAATAAATAAATTTATAAAAAATAAACAAAATAAAATAAAATTTGTGCCCAGGATTTAAAAAAAAAAAAGGGGACTCCTAACAGCAGCTAAGGGTATAAAGGAAAATGCATTTCATGAGACAGGAACTAAGTGAACAGCACCAGAAAAACCTGGTTGGGACAGCCAGAGCAGACCATGAGCTGCCAACTCACAATACAGCTCTGTGATTTCTGGGTAAAAAAAAAAAATCAGCAAGATACCAGATATGCAAAAAAGCAGTACAGAAAAGTCCGCCTCGGGAGATAACAGGCATGTTCATTTTGAGGACACTTACTACTAAAATTAGAGCCACAGAACACGTGTGAAAAAGAAGCCTTGTAGCCCTCCATTTTTCATGTGAGGATTGTTAAATTAAATAAACTTGATTCTTTGCCCCAATACCTTTAAAATTGACCTCCAATTGCCAGATAAAGATTCCCCCAAATTGGCTTCTCCGAGTGCCTAAGTCTTTCTTTGAAACAATTTTTGTAGTAACCAGTCTGGCAACTTAACTCCTCCTCTTCTGTTATCTCCATAATATACAACTTCACACACATCAAGCTACTGTTAAAAAAAATCTCTACCCTGAATGTAAGTCCTAAGCTCTTGGGAATCTGATCTCTATTTGGTTCTCTAGAATTTTATATTATTATTCAATAAAAGTCTTGTTCATACAGCCATTTTTTTTCTTACTGGTATTCTGCCCATATTCTGAATATTCCTGCTTTTGTGCCTCTGTTTAAGTCTTCGCCTGAAAATCTTTCTCCTCTATCTATTTATCCAATTTCTATTCCCTTTGAGGACCAGTTCAAGCCCCCTAATCTTCTCACAAAGCTAGGAAGCTTGCCTACCACAGCCTATACTTATCCTTTTCTCCTCACAAATCCAAAAGCAATTTCATGTGATCATTTGGTTCTAATACTATTGATTAGATAAAATGAACACACTGCTCAAATGCTTATCTTTTTTCCTCCTTAGTTCTCCTTGAGGGAGAGCCTAACTCAGAACACTGAAGTATATTTATAGTGGACACTCAAATATGTTATCTTGATTGATCCCAAACAGCCAATGAAGTTAGAAAATTAAGATTTGTGAGAATCAATATTACAGTAATACCTCTTACTTTCATTGTTAGTCATTTATCTAACAACTCCAGCTACACAGAATACAGCCAAGAGCCAGAAAGAAAAAAAGGATTTCTAAGTAGCCAAATAAGTTGTCCAGTGCTCAAGCATGGAATCTCAGGTAGTTTACTAAACAGACTCAACTTAAAAATCTAGACCTGTGATCAAGGAACTGCTGTCATCGAGGAAAAAGATTTTCAAATCTACACACAAGAGCAAGACTTCTGGTTGGGACGACAGCAAGATTAGTAAGAATCGCAGTAATTTTTAGGCTGCCTCAGTGACCACAGCAAGGATGGAGAAAAAGTCAACTGGGACAATTTAATTCTAGGTCTTTTAAAGGAGTTTCATACAGAAATTAAAGTAGATTCTGGTAAGAGAAATAAAGGTTGTGACTATCTAGGAAAGAAGAGATGTTGAATGCTTTAACAAATTTAAGAAAAGTTACTTTGAAAAAAGACTCAGGATGCAATTGCTGACTTCAGATTCTTCTAACACTGCCATATAAGAGAAACTGGAGACCACAGGTGGGAGGTAGACATTAATGTAGAATGACATGTCTAAGATAGTTTCCTGTCCCTGTGCTTGTTCAAGAAAATGTTGATAAACAGCTGCCAAAGGAGGTGAAACAGCTGGACCTTCAAAGGCCTCTCAGCTCCTGGGGCTGGGGGGCTGGGGGGCTGGGGGGCTGGGAGCAAGGACTGGCAGAGGCAGGACTGCTCCCCGGGGCTTGGCTCCAGGCTCTTTCTCTAGCGCGCCTGAACTCTGGTCACCCATCCTCACTGCTCCATTGAGACAACAAAAATTCTCATTTTGGGGGTAAGAAGGTGGATATGAACTGACACATTTTACAAAGGACCAAAAAATGCCTGTCATTTGCTGAAAAGGTACTTTCAGCATATAGGTTTCACATGATTTTCTACATCGTTTCACTAACTTTTATTTGATGGGAAAAATATTTGTCAGTCTAATGTAAGAATATTTTCAGGGAAGCTGAACAGACACATGGACTTAAAACATCCATACTACAAATTTTGGGGGGAGAATAAAATTTGGATATGCTGGGAAGGCAACTGAAAAAGTAACAAAAAGCAAAAGACAAGCAAGAATAGAAAAAGGTAGGTAAAAACTGGATGAGGGTCTGAGAGTGAGAATGGAATTGGGTACAAGGCATGTTTCTCCTCTGACTTACCTTGACAGACACCAGAAATATCAAACATTTGACTTCCCGTAAAAGAAAAAAGGTTACAACAGGGGCAGCGGAAAGTGCTTTAAAGGATACACTGATAACTATTATCACTGCTTCTGGCAAGGCCTTCAAGGAGTATCTGTTGGCAGCTGTACTTACTATTTTTGAAAGAAAGCAAAGATGCTGGATGTGGAAATTTTGCAAGGAAAACCCCTTACATTTATTTTTATTTTTATTGTGAATGGAAACAGATATACAACGGATGACAAACATCCTAAGATACTGAGACTCAGTCATTGGGAACAAAAATTCAGTTTCTTAAGGCTGATGAAACAAACCATAATATTTGGCTAATTATTCCCTGAAGGACTCTGGGATGGGTTTGTAAATATCCTGGGCCAGGAACAGCCATGACCCTTGCTACTAAAAACACAGCGTGCTATACAAATGTACAGACACGCTGCAGAACGTTACCGATGTGGGAAACTGTGTTTCACCAGATATAAACTAAGCGTGGGAGCAACCCTCATGTGTGTCAGATAACATCCATTAAAGAGTTTCGGAAGTTAGCTATGAAAGAAGAAAACCAATGATAAGAGGAAAACCTGTCTGTAGGGCAGAGACTCAAGAAACTTTCATAAGTTAACAGAGTTTTTTGAACAGTCCTTAAAATCTGGCCATGGTTCCTAGCACCCTCCATTTGGAAGCCCTGGAATTCTTTCTGGGGGGGGTCACAATGTCTTCAAAGACGCCAGTCTCTTCGTGTTAGACAAAGGGGAAAGAAGACCACCCCCTGCCCTTCAGAGTAAGTGTGAACAAGAGGGTTGTTTTTGTTCTATTCCCCTTTCATACTGTCCAGCATAAGTAATTATTATAGATTTCTTTTGAAAGATCACTGCAGGTAAAACAATTAACTCATAAACTAAGGGGAAAAAAGGTACTTATCAAAAGAAGGCATGGCTAGTTATTCTAGAAAACAACTGGGGAATGAATGATTTGTTCAAGTTTCGAAAAGAGGGGAGGGATTATTTAACAGAATACCTTAAGGATAGAAGAACAACTGAATAAACAAAATGAACTACAATGAGGTGGTTTGTGCCTAAAATATCATACAATTTTTATTACTATATTAATCTTTCCTTTTGAAACCATGTACTTTAGTAGATGGTATCTTTTCAGCACTTCCAATGATCCTAAAGTTGCTTAGACAGAATGAGATAGATACTTCACTCATTCATTCAGTAAAATTTACCAAACATTGCATCAACCAGTATAAACTAAGAATACAAACAAGGCACAAAGTTGAATAAGACATAGATGGTTCTTTCCCTCATGATGCTTATTCTGAGGAGGGTAAATATGGGAACAAAAAAACTCTGATAACAACGGGGTAAGAGCTATAACAGAAATATGCATAAAATCTTAAGGGGACAACCAGCTATCCCATGGGGGTCAGAAAGGCTCCACAAGTATTGATACCTGAGCTAGTCTTAAACAGAAAAGGGGGAAAAAGTACTTCAAGCAAAGCAGGTATTTATGCAAAGTACAAGGTATGAAAAACATATTTATTAAAGAATAGCAAGTAGTTTGGTTCACACTACACTGCAGGATGTGTGCTGCACAAGTTTATTAGCTAAGGAAGCAAGTTGGTTTATGTTAAAACAATCCTTCTGAAAAAGAAGTGAAACTTTTAATACAGAAGTAGAAAATACTTCCTTTTGGTTAGAGATCATTAATTTTAAATCTTCAGGAAAGAAGGGACTGTGCATATTTGACTTTTTGTCTTGCATGGAAATGCAGTTTTGAAGTAATGTCGCCTCAAAGAATATAAATCCAGAAAGTTATGAGATGCTACTGGCTGGGAGGGGAAAACACTAAGAAATGGTAAAAGCATAAATCTTTACTGCAAAAAGAGGAAATAAGAAAGCATAAAAACACAGAGCCCAATGTATAACTCTGGGACAGAGCAAGACAGAGATTTGGGGTTTTCCATTTCAAGGATGATTGTGTGATGCATGGGAAGGATCAGCCTTCAGAAACTTGCTTGGTCTTCTTGAGAATCCAGTCTGTGAGACTGAATAGTCTTCAAGGTGCCTTCCTTCAATAATGGCTATTAAAGGTGACAGGTGAGACACTACGACTGCATGATTAGGGGAAATAAAAAAAAAAGACCGGGGTATATGATGATAAAATTCCCCATATTTTATATTTCATTTACTAGTTTAGAGAGATGCTCTTTGTAGGAGACATTTTGGTTTTTCTCAACTGGGGTTCTGTGAAGAATAAAGTCCTAACTGCCCTAAGGTAGTGGTACTCAAATTGTGATCCCTGACCCTGGGGAGTCCCTGAGTCCTTAAGGGTCCATGAGATCCTCCACTTCCCAACTACCTATTTGTGTGAGGTTATATTTTCTTCATATACTTCAACAAAACAACACATAAGACTCAATACAGGGGCAGATATGAGAATCTAGCTGTCTTCCACGAAGCAGACAGTAAAGAGATTTTTCAAAAGGTAACAGAATGGCACTCTTCACACTGGAAAAAATATAGTTTTTTTGTTTTGGAAAAACAGTTAATTTCCATAAAAATTGCATCGTTTATCCTAACATACAATGAGTTTATTATGGTTATTGTACAATGAATTAATCATTAACTATTTAATAAGCTTCTCAGTTTTAATTTCTAATATGGTAAATATTGATAGCTATAAGCCACATAAGCAAAGCCTCTTTGAGGTCTTCGCTAATTTTTTAAAGTATAAAGGGATTCTCAGACAAAAAAGTTTGGGAACCTCTACCTTGAAGCATCCATTGTATATAATAAAGTAACTTCTCTTTTATGCATAATATAGGAAGACAAAGAAAAGTCACTCAAATCATTTTCTGTGGTTCAGATGAGAACCATTAAAACACTACATAACAAGATATGTAATAGGCACTCAATGAATATAAATGACAGAATCAGGAACTGGAGCAAGGTAGCTTCAAGTGGTTGGAACTAAATCATACTTTTAAAATAAATGAATAAACTGTCAGATCAAGTGACTCTATCGTATTGACATTCATGTATTTTACTTCTTATGTGTATGTTAGATATACTGCTTGTTTTTCTTAAAAACATAGTTTCTAGAGCATTTCTGTTTAGATCCCATAGACTGAGCATTCGCTCAAATATGTTCACCAAAACCTGACACCTCGGGTACCACTGTTTGAAAACACTGCATAATAAAAATGAATCTTTTCTGGTACCACATTTTCCACCATGGCTGCAGGGGCGTTGGTGTCTAACAAACCATAACAGGCATAAAATAACATTAAAATAGAACAAATGTATAATGTAATTTTATAAAACAACTTTACTGAGGTCATACAGTGTATTTTTGCTATACTTACTGTATCCCAAATCTGAAGTTTTATCTGTTTCCCATCAATGGTTATCATTCGAGCACCGAACTCTACACCTGAATAGGACAGAAAATGTTTTGTTATACAAACTAGTGGGAATATATTTCACATTTAAGGATTTTTTAAAAAAGGCTGTCTATTTCTAGCACATGTTATGCCAAGTGATATACAGATTAACAAATACAGCTCCTATCCTTAGAAAATGTATAAGCTAAGGCAGAGGCTAAGGATATAATTAAAACACTAAGATATCTGAGTCTAGTGTAGTCAAGAAACCAACTGTGGTCTTCATGTTTTGCAGGCTCTGTAATATTTAAAAAATCTAGAAATGAGATTCAAGAACCATAATTATTAATCACAAATATTAAAATTTCTTAAAAACTATTAGTGTGTAATAAAATTCACTAAAACGGACAGATGAATTTCAACATCATCGTCTTGGTTCCCAGCATGGGTTATCAACTAGGAAAGAAACCTCCAAATCCACCCACTAGAGATGACCATTGTTTAAACATATTTTCAGACATTGCTCCATGAATAAAATACACACAGAAGTATACAATTTTATATAAATGGGAACACATAAATGCTGTTCTGCAATTTGCTTTTCAGTCACTGTGTCATCAACATTATTCCATACCACAAAGTATCTTTACAAATCAAAAAATATATAAAACTATACTATTGTTTTTGATGGCTGCATAATATTCCTGTGTGTGTGTGTTATCTCTCTATATACACGCATTTTATTAAGTTGGTTACTCTATTGCTACAAATTTTGGTTGTCCTCAAATTTTCACTAAGTAGTTGATGCTGAAATGAATTTTTCAACTTATGATTATGATTCTTGGCAAATTACAGGAAATAGGATTGCAGGTCAAAGGGAATACAAACTTTACACTTATCAGTTTACTACTCTGGCTTTTCTCCCTGCATATATCAGCTCTTTTGAAAGTACTCATTTAATCATCAAAATAGGAGGAGGAGAAAAAGAGGGGGTAATTTCAGAATAGCAAACAACTGTGAAGGCGACTCTGCAAGAAGTCTATCACTCACATTATACCACATCATTACTGCTTGGAGTGTGTTCTATCAGTATTTACATCAGAGTCAGGGTGAAGGGAAGACACATATGGTCCCCAGAAACCAGATGTCATCCAGGCAGAAAAACAGCTTTTAGTTAGTTGCCCAGGAAAGGGCATACTGCCCAGTGCCAGAATTCCATTTCAGCATCTCCTATAATTCCCCCAACTGTGACTAGGAGAGTGAGTACAAAGGTAAGTGAGCCTCCCAGAATATGTAACTTGATGGAGTTTCCACTCTATATTTTATTACTTATTCCATCCTAGGGGCATAGTCAATACAAAGAAACTAACGGTATGTTTCTCAGACTCAGAAATACAGGTAAACCAAAGAAAGGGACCCAGGAGTCATGATGTACTAGAATGAAAAATGCAAAACTATAAAACTATGTCATATAAAACCATTACAGTGGGGCTTCCCTGGTGGTGCAGTGGTTGAGAGTCCACCTGCCGATGCAGGGGACACGGGTTTGTGCCCCGGTCCAGGAAGATCCCACATGCCGCGGAGCGGCTGGGCCCATGAGCCATGGCCACAGAGCCTGCGCGTCTGGAGCCTGTGCTCCGCAACGGGAGAGGCCACAACAGTGAGAGGCCCGCGTACCGCAAAAACAAAAAACAACCATTACAGTGTTTACATATTTATCTATCTACATGCATTTATTCATACATACTGTGTGCCACAGGGTGGGGGGCACCCAAAACAACCATCCACCAGCTTACCGTTAGTGACACGAAAACGAGTAGCTGAGGAAAGAAACCAGTGACTAAGTATGGGACAAATGTTCTTTGAAATATCCAGTATTTAAAAGGAATGTTCTAAAGTAGAAAATTCTACACATCAGCAAGATAGTTGACAAAATGGAGGCCTTTTCATGAATCTATTGTTTTTTTTTTGTTGTTGTTGTTGTTTTTCGGTACACGGGCCTCACCGTTGGGGCCTCTCCCGTTGCGGAGGACAGGCTCCAGACGCGCAGGCTCAGCGGCCATGGCTCACGGGCCTAGCCGCTCCGCGGCATGTGGGATCTTCCCGGACCGGGGCATGAACCCGTGTCCCCTGCATCGGCAGGCGGACTCTCAACCACTGCGCCACCAGGGAAACCCTCATGAATCTACTGTTTATAACCACAGAGAGAAATCCTATATTTCCTTCCACTGTCATGGATGGGTTTTTAACCACAATCCAAAAACATCTGCATGGCTCAATGGGATTCAAGATTTCTTAAATCCAGTGCATAATGTCAAATTTGATGAAAAACAACTGCAAATTAGAAACAGACCCTTGACTGACACCAAGGGTGGGCAGGTAAGGGCAAGCAGATGCTCCTTCTCTGGAAATGACATCCTGGGCAGAGGGATAAAGATACTAAAATTTTTCTTTTTTAACATCTTTATTGGAGTATAATTGCTTTACAATGGTGTGTTAGTTTCTGCTTTATAACAAAGTAAATCAGTTATACATATACATATGTTCCCATATCTCTTCCCTCTTGCGTCTCCCTCCCTCCCACCCTCCCTATCCCACCCCTCTAGGTGGTCACAAAGCAC
Source organism: Delphinus delphis (assembly GCF_949987515.2). Lineage (NCBI taxonomy): Eukaryota > Metazoa > Chordata > Mammalia > Artiodactyla > Delphinidae > Delphinus > Delphinus delphis. The sequence goes on along the minus strand of NC_082699.1, from coordinate 7,757,601 downwards.
CGAGCTGATCTCCCTGTGCTATGCAGCTGCTTCCCACTAGTTATCTACCTTATATTTGGTAGTGTATATATGTCCATGCCACTCTCTCACTCTGTCACAGCTTACCCTTCCCCCTCCCCATATCCTCAAGTCCATTCTCTAGTAGGTCTGTGTCTTTATTCCCGTCTTACCCCTAGGTTCTTCATGACTTTTTTTTTTTCTCCTTAGATTCCATATATATGTGTTAGCATACGGTATTTGTCTTTCTCTTTCTGACTTACTTCACTCTGTAAAACAGACTCTAGGTCCATCCACCTCACTACAGATAACTCAATTTCGTTTCTTTTTATGGCTGAGTAATATTCCATTGTGTATATGTGCCACATTTTCTTTGAGGGATAAAGATACTAAAATTGACTGGCAACCATTCCATCATCTGCTGTAGGATGGCTTTTATGGTCTCTGCTTCCTGGCCTCTTAAGATGCGTCATTCCTGCCCGTTCCCAAGTCCATGTCCCAACCCTCCTGTGGGTTCTTTATAAAACTCCATATATTCCCTTTCCTTAACTTAAGCCGTAATTGAGTTTTGGTATATTTATCACTTTAATCAAAGTAAATACACAAGAGATTACTGAAGCTTAAAAAGTCCTTAAACAAAGATTTTGCCCCTAAAAACACATCCAATTTTAAAGACATGTTACACGAAAATCAGGATTGGTTCTAAAGCAGGTAAATATAATAAGATTGCTATTTTAAATTCACTTATTAATAAGGTCAGGACAGAGAATAAAAAAACAAGAAGTCAAGAAACTAGTTAAAAGGCTACTATATTATCTAGGAATGAGATAAAGAATGATAAGAAGATAAAGAATGGTATACATCTCCAAAGAAAAAATTGACAAGCACTGTTGATTACTGAAAAACTATGACTTCTGTTTTCCTATCAAGTGAAACAGAAACAATTCAATTTCAGCCTCAAAAACCTTAAGTCTTTCCCATTTACCTTCTCATAACTGGGTTCAATGCAGGTTTTACCTTTGTATTCTATGTGGCAAAAGAAAATACTGAAACCTGAAGTGTCCTAGAACTCACAGAAACAAACAAAAAACCCAAAAACCTCATACTTCTCTTCTGGATAGTAAAAAATTTTATTAAACTTTTTCCTTAAGTATATATATGCTTGAGAATCTCATTTAGAAAGTTTTCCTTATCTTTTTCTTTTTTTCTTTTTTTTTTAATGGGATAAACCATCATCCCCTATGCCCTTGAGGCTCTCTTCCCAGATACATTTTCAATTAACAGCCAATTTGGCTGCCAGAGAAATTACCTGTGGAACCAAAGGCCGGGCCTCATTTACCTGACACAGTCAGGGAGTGATGCTTATTTTCTTCTTAGATGTTAGTCACTTTCAACCTTCCAGGACAAAATACTCTGAAGGTAAATACACACTTTCTAAATTACCTCTAGATCATTACCATCCTTGTAGAGTAAGTACTTGCATCCTTGCACAGTATCCATTTCCTGAACATTCAATAATCGATACCTACTAATTGTGTGACCCTGAGTAAGCTAAGTTATTAAATCTCTTCTGTGTTTTAGTTTCTCTTATTTGTAAATGGTATTAATGATATCCATCTCATAAATTTTTTTCAAGATTAGAAGAGTTATTACATACGTGCAATCTAAAAAATGATACCAATGAACTTATTTAAATAGAAACAGACTCAAGGACATAGAAAACAAACTTCTGGTTACCAAAGGGGATAGTGGTGAGGGGGCGGGGGGAGGCGCATGAATTAGGAGTTTGGGATTAATGTAAACACACTACTGTATATACAATAGGTAAACAACAAGGACCGACTATATACCACATGGAACTATACTCAGTATCTTGTAATAACCTATAATGGAAAAGAATCTGAAAAAGAACATATATATATGTATGTATTACTGAATAACTTTGCTGTACACTTGAAACTAACATAACACTGTAAATTAACTATACTTCAATTAAAAAAAAAGTTACTACATACAAAATAAGTGCCTGGCACACAGTAAATATTTGGTATGGGTCCACTGTCATTATTATTTTATATTATACCCTCCTCTACTCATCAAGCAAAGGCAAGTACGCAGCAGAATCAAATACTGCCTTATGCCTATTTTAACAATCACTCCAACATTCCTTTAAAAAACACGTGCTAATTACCTTCTAAATTGTTTTTATGTCAGAAAGATAAATTCTTGTGATGGGTGTCACAAGGTATAGTAGTCAGGGTCCAACCAGAAAAACAGAAACCATACGTAGGTATTTAAAACAGAGGGGATTTAAAGTAGGGAACTGGTTACATTAAAGGAAGGGCTGAGAAGCCCAAGGAGCAGAGGGTAAAGCAACCCAGAGATTAGGAACAGCCGAAGCTGCTGCTGTCCCTAGGCCAGGGGGCAAAGAGAGAAACCAGGGTTCCCAGAGCCCAGGAGCCAGACCATCAGTGGGCCTGTCGGGCAGGGGCTGTGGCTGAAGCCACGGAGGGCACACAGTCTCAGCAGAGAGGGGAGAAGTCCCTCAGCTTCACTTTGCTTTTAGCCTCCTAACTCCCAGTGCCTCGCATCAGCGAACCCAGAGGGAAGCCAGCTGGTACAGTTACATGGGTTACAGTTTTCTAAAAACTCCCTCTGGTGTACTCCCCCTTACATAGGCTCCCACAAGTAGAGCCTATGCCGATTTCTAACAGCAGTGAGGTTCCGGCCCATCCGCCCAATCAGGTGTGCCCTAACAACTAGAAATTTACACGAAAGCTTCAACGAAAAGGAAGACACTTTTGTCTAGTACCCTATACAAAAAACAACTGGCTAGTTGTCTCGGGACCAAATCATGCCTAAGAGATGGCCTCAAGGTTCAGACCTACGGAGCAAAGAGCAGATCCTACACAAGGATGAGCTCACCAAAGTTAAACTGCACCATGACGATCAGCATGAAAGAGCAGTACCTGTTTTACCCATCATTACTGGATATAATTAAAACTATCAAAATGAAAACAGAACCACATATTCTTATTGATAGTAGCCAGTAAGGAAAGATTTTAATATATCTACAAAGTACATGTGGCTTGGCTGAATACTATTAACTGATCTAATAATTTGATTCGTAAACTCTATCTTCGATTTGGTATTTTAAAAGTACACAGGACATGAGAATCACCTTGTTATGAAGAGTGAGTTAATCATATCTATAGAACATAAGCAGTCACTGGCTCAAAAGACACATTAAGCTATCAATTGTAAAGTTTAACTAGATTTCCAGTTACCTTGTTTCTTCATGTTTGACTAATCTCTAATTGTTACTGGGCTACAGCCATAGAAGAATAATCTAGATTCTTTAGCTTTCAGGGTATAAATATTTTTTTAAAACAGATAAGAACCCTGAAACAGTATGCTTAAAGTTTTTAGTTTTTCACTTAATTTTACACTTTTGCATATTAATGAATAATATCACTAATAATAAAAACTAGTGTAGCTAATAGTAATAACAGCTAATATTTGTTGACCATTCCTTACCAGTAACTGTCTCATTTATTCTTCACAATTGAGGAAACTAAAAAATGCTTGATGGTAGTTTTTCTCAATTAATAATTATAGGTAAGCCTAAAGCACTTAACACGCTGCCAGGCACTGTTTCAATGCATCATATTTATTAACTCATTTACTGTTCAGAATAATTTTGTGAGATGGTTACCACTGTTTTTCTCATTTTACAGATAAAGAAACTGAGGCATGGAGTGGGAAAGTGGCTTGCCCAGCTAGTTAGCAGCAGAGCCCTGATGTGAACTCTGACAAACTGGTTCAGAGTCTGCTCTTAACCCCTCCCTATGATATACTGTCTCTCAATCAACTGTTTTATCATTAAATACAATCAAAATCAAGTATTAATGTCTTGCTGCATTCCAACCACTTTTACAGAGTTGGGGAATACTATTTTTACTATACATACTTATATTTTTTTAAAGTGATGGAGACTAAACTCTGTACAGCAACAAATCTAGTTTCACTGATTTCTGACTCATCACTGATGGAATGAGCCCTCTAGCACATTCCATTCCCACTACCCAAAACTTCTAAATGCTTCTCATCTCTTTATAAAACTTACCAATAGTAAGATCATGTACTGGCTGAAACCTCTTGTCTGTAAACTGTAGCAATAAGCATGATTTACCAACACCTGAAAGTTAAAAGAAAAAAAATTTAAGGGACAAAATTCACAGAAATTAAGAAATACTTCATACGAGTACTTGGAAAAGAGGCAGCTAGGGTGACTGGTGCTCTGAGAACACAGTCTGCCATGATTTTTCAGTGCTCTCATTTCTTGGGGAATTAGAGGACTGATGATTTGGGTGAAAGGTGTTGACCAATCCAAAACACGCTTTTCATCCTTTTGCATTCATTCAGCATTTCAATCTGAAAGATGAGAGTGGCAGCAACTCCCAGAGACAACCAACCAGGTCCTCCCAGCAGCCTCTACACCACAGGACTCATGCAGTGAAGTGTTCATGCACTTCTGTTTTTTCTGTAGTAGTGAAAATATTTTAAAAACATAGTATTTTCCTCCTTTTATAGTTTATTTTATCTTAGTCTCCTACAAACAAACAAACAAGTAAGTGTTCGGGATCTACTTTTCTGGGAAAAGCTGCTCACTCTATCTTCTGGCTGATCCATTTCAGGATCGACTCTATAATCTGAATAGCATTCCTACACTCTTATTATTGAGGTCTTGAGTAACTTCCAAATTCCCAAATTAAAGGCAAATTTTCTATATACATCCTACTTGCCCTCTGAGGAGACCTGAATATTGAATACCACACCACTTCCTACTCATTTTCAGGCCTGTAACCTCACACTAGACCAAATCTGCTTACTTGGTAGTAATCTGCACTTACAAAACACAAAGGCAGTCATCACTTATTCATTCATTCACTTACTCAAAAAGTCTTCATCAAATGCTAACTGTGCACATGGAAAGCTGATATGCTTCCTTCCTTACAATCTAGCTCAGGGAGAGAAATTTAACAGAATGAGTGCACAAATAACCTATACGAACTGTAATTTGAAATAATTATAATGACTGCCATTTGAAAGAAGAAAATAAAGTTCTATGAGGAAGAGTAACAAAAGAGACTGAAGGGCCGGAGAAGGTCTTTCTTAAGTGATGCAAACTAAACTGTTCAATGTCTTCTAGATTATCCGCTCAATGAGAGAAGGACAACGAATACCTTGTCACTTGCTGCCTGTCTTAAGGCAGAGATAAATCACTTAATAATTTTGCTGAATGACTGGCCCTAGTGTCAAATGCTATAATGATTGTCAAAATGCCCAGTGACAAATCAAATACATGGTCTACTCTGTGTGTGTGTGTGTGTGTGTGTGTGTGTGTGTGTGTGTGTGTGTGTGTGGTGTGTTTTAGGAACTATTTTATTTGTTCAAAGTTTTTTGAATGTTTTAAGATTCTAGTTAACTGAAAATAAATTGGAATTTCAAAACATTTGACCTTGGTTTTCTTCTCTTTCTTTTATCCACAATTTCTCTTTTACATTACAAAAGGCACAAACTCCTTAGATTTCTAACACCCTTGAATAACCTTTCAGATCTAGGAGAGAAAGAAAAGAAATTTTTTTTTAGTTCTTTGTGTGTTTTAAAATTTTTTATATTAGAGTATAGCCAATTAACAATGTTGTGATAGTTTCAGGTACACAGCAAAGGGACTCGGCCATACATATACATGTATCCATTCTCCCCCAAACTCCCCTCCCATCCAGGCTGCCACATAACATTGAGCAGTGTTCCCTGTGCTATACAGTAGGTCCTTGTTGGGCATCCATTTTAAGTATAGCCGTGTGTACATGCCAATCCCAAACTCCCTAACTATCCCTTCCCCCCATCCTTCCCCCTTGGTAACCGTAAGTTCGTTCTCTAAGTCTGAGTCTGTTTCTGTTCTGTAAATAAGTTCATTTGTAACAGAAAATTATTTTTTAAGTGTTAAAGTACAAAATAGGTGAACAACTGAGATGTGAAACTTCAGTTCTGTTTTAAAAAAAGAGGCTTTAGGGCTTCCCTGGTGGCGCAGTGGTTAAGAGTCCGCCTGCCGATGCAGGGGACATGCGTTCGTGGCCCGGTCCGGGAAGATCCCACATGCCGTGGAGCGGCTGGGCCCGTGAGCCATGGCCGCTGAGCCTGCGCGTCCGGAGCCTGTGCTCCACAACGGCAGAGGCCACAACAGTGAGAGGCCCGCGTACCGCAAAAAAAAAAAAAAAAAGAGAGACTTTATTTTTAAAAGCACTTTTATAGGTTCATAGCAAAATTGAGCAGGAAGTACGGCAAGTTCTCATATACTCCCTGCCCCAGGGGAGCACAGCCTCCTTCCTTATCAACATCCTGCACCACAGCGGTAACACTGGTTACAACTGATGAACATACACTGACACATCATCACTTAAAGCCCTCAGTTTACATCTGGGTTCATTTTCGGTGCCGTCCATTCCATGGATTTTGACAATTGTATAATGTACCCACCATTACAGTATCATACAGAATAGTTTCACTGCCCTAAAAATCCCCTATGCTCTGCCTATCAGCCCCTCCCTCACTCCTAGCCCACTAATCTTTTTACTGTCTCCATAGTCCTGCCTTTTTCTGATTGTCATATAGCTGGAATCATATGGTATTTTAGCTTTTTCAGATTGGCTTCTTTCACTTAGCAATATGCAATTAAGATTCCTCTGTCTCTTTTCTTCATTTCTATTTTTAACATTTGAAATTTCCCCATATGGTATAGAAAAAAATTATAATTAGAAATCACAGACTATTACTGAGGGACCTCAAGAATCATCTCACAGTCTGATAATCACTTAAGTGATACAAGAGCCTGAAGCCCTTTTCTTACCTCACAACAGAGTATGGATTGCTCTAGCAATAACAATACCACTTATTCTGACCAAATACTGACTTCACTTTCAAGACACCATATTTTTTCTTCAGGTAATGAAAGTATCTCTCAATGCAGAGAACATATCCAAGTGCCACTGTGGTGTTTCCCAAGTCTCCTTAATCACCTATCTGTAGATCATTTGTCAGGATCGGTTAAATTTACAGGTAGCTCATCTTATTCAATATATGTTGACTTCTACTATTTAATTCTGGATAAAATACTTGGGGTTTCTGGCTCACAATCACCAACACTTTTCCAGATTGCCAAATTGAATTAGCTAGTCTTTTTCTCAGTCCTCAATTTATTTGATCCAGAAACAGGATCTGTTTACGTCCATAAAATATTTCCATATAGTTTATCTACCTACAACCTCCTTGAAAATGATCACTTCTAGCTTTAACCACCTCCTTGGTCCCTTGATTCTGTGACAACTGCTCTTCTTCCATGCAAGCCTTAAATACTGGAGGTTTCACCACCATCTCATATTTGGTTATCTTTTCTCTTCAGCTGAGAGAACTAATCCAGTTCTATAGCCCCAACCTACATGTATAAATTAGTCAGTGATTACCAAATCCACCTCTTCAGCCACCATCTTAATTAATTTCACTTTTATTATATCCAATTGCCTACTGAACATGTCCACTTTGATTCCTTCAGGGCTGAAACTCAAACTTCCAAAACCGAATCCATTCCTTTTCATTTTCCTGCCTACCATCCTTCCAACAATTCAGAACAAACTCAGCATCTCCTTCAGTATTTCCTTATCTCTGGAGTTGGTTCCCAGGGCATCACACCAACAAGAAAATCAAGTCATCCTTAATTCCTCTTCCTCCTTTATCATCTACAGAGAATGGCTCATCAATCTCATGAATTCTCTCAGAAACACCTTGAATTCCACGTTCTCCCCTCCTCTTAATCCTCAGTGCTCTAGTTCTGGTCCTAGACATGATCTTTCTGCCTTTAGCCTTTGCCCTTTCTCCAACCTACTTGTATAAACCTCTGTGAAATTTTTGCTAAAATGCACATGATTAACCCGCTCTCACGGAATACTGCTTAAAATATAAAATTCAAGCCCTTCGAAACAGTAAACAAGGTTCTTTGCATTTAGGCTGAAAAACTGTTATTCCAATAGATCATATTATCATACCACAGTCTAGAGACCCTAGATTTAAGCATAACACACCATCTCCTGTCCTCTGAAATGACACCATGTTCTTCCCCCGTATCTCTTACCAAGGAACACTTCACTCCTTGGCAACTCTAAACTCATGCTTAGAGATTCCAGCTTAGGGATTCCTATGCCTTCTTCACTAAAGCATTCCTGTTCCAAAGATTCTACCAATCCTCAGGCAGAACTAATGGTACATTGGATTTCCATAATATTTCATTTATGCCTCAAAACCCTGGTCAGAATCCCAGCTGTCACTTTACTAGCTGTAACATGGGGCAAGTATTTGACCTTTCTGAGCTTCAAAATCCTATCTATAGGGCTTCCCTGGTGGTGCAGTGGTTGAGAATCCGCCTGCCGATGCAGAGGACACGGGTTCGTGCCCCGGTTCGGGAGGATCCCACATGCCGCGGAGCGGCTGGGCCCATGAGCCATGGCCGCTGGGCCTGCGCGTCCGGAACCTGTGCTCCGCAACGGGCGAGGCAACAACAGTGAGAGACCCGCGTACCGCAAAAAAAAAAAAAAAAAAAAAAAAAAAAAATCCTACCTATAAAATGGGGGAAACTCCTACACTTTGGTGAACTGTTGTAAGAATCAAATGAAATAAATAAATGTAAAAGGGCCCCTCTACAGTGCTAGTTACCTGTGTCCAGTTCCTAAACATTCTTTGAGCTGTTTATTTAGGACATGTGCCTTTTTCTATATGCATGATATACTGCAATAAAAATAACAACATTACGGTCTTTCTGATGCATCAGCTTGACTAGGGCCCTCTCCAGTTATTCAATCAAAGACTAATCTGGGTGTTGCTGTGAAGGCATTTGGTAGACATAATTAAAGTCCATAATCAGTTGTGTCTGGTATAAGATAGAGGTCCAGTTGCATTCTTTTGCATGTGGCTGTCCAGTCTTCCCAACACCATTTAATGAAGAGACTGTCCTTTCCCCCACTGTGTATTTTTGGCTCCTCTGTCATAAATTAATCGACCATATATGTGTGGGTTTATTTCTGGTTTCTCTATTCTGTTCCACTGATCTATGTGTGTTTCTATACTAATACCATACTGTTTTGATTACAATAGCTTTCTAATACAGTTTGAAATCAGGTAGAGTGTGGTGCCTCCAGCTTTGTCCTTCTTTCTCAAGACTGCTTTAGGTACCTGACCATTCTTTAATTAATACAAATTACTGCACCTAATAATGCTGCTGTTAAGAGTTCCTACTATGAAGTCACCTTACCTTCTTCCTTTACTCAGGGTCCAACACACTGTCCTCAGCAGGACTCAGTGTTGTGAGAATTGACTATCTGACTACCACCACATCAATGCCAAACGATTACAAGTAACACTCATTAAAAATGCCGATTCGTAAAACCCCCACCCCACAGATTCTGATTCAGTTAAGTCTTTGGTTAGGCCCAAGAATCTAATAAACCTGCCAGTGACTTTTTTTAGGCAACGAGTCCTTCTCCACAAGGAACACTGGCATAAGTGCTAGGTATTCTACTGAAGTTTATTTTCCTAGTCCTAAACTGATTTCCACCAACTTCAAGATAATTAAAAAAAACTGACGATGGCTCCATTTTTAAAATTGTAAGACATATAGCTTTAACTTAAAGGATGTGGAAAAAGCAAAAATATAAAAGACCAATTCCTAACTACCGAAGTTTTGTCCAACTGTCATCCTGAAATCATGGCTGCATACTGTCATCTACTACACTGGGTTCTCAAAAAACAAAATGTAACAAACCACGAATTAATGACCTATCCACATAATTGAAAGTAATCCACTGAAGAGTTATATGTTTTAAAATCATACCAAAGAACTGACAGACCTCAAATACAGATCATACAGAGATATGGCAAATTGGTTTAAATGTTAGTAGCTTATTTTGCAAACACAGAAAACTATATCCTTTGTGCTAACATTCCAAATCGAAAAACCCGTGAAACATGTAAAAACAGTAAAGTCTGCTGCTCTTTTTAAACAGAAAATTAATAAACTCAGCATAGACATTAGAAAGAATACAAGCTTTACAGTTGTAACACCAGTATTCAAGTCCACCTGTATTATTTCATAACTTGTGTCCTCAGACAAATTAGTTATAGAAACTAAGCTCCATTTCCACATCTGTAAAATGGAAAAAAGAAAACATGGCATTCCTATTTCAAAGGAATATCATAAGGCTCAAATGCAAAAATTTTGAATTGTGCAAATTCAGAAGTTCAATAAAAAGTGTTAGAGGATTCTTCAGGATGAATACAGCTGAGGAGCAAAATCTCCAACCAAACCCATCTGACCTTGAGTTCAAATTTTTAAATATATATTTTCTAAAATTAACTGAAGAAAATAGTCACAATCTATAATTTTCTTTTAAATAAAATGACTTCAGAGTTGTTTTCATGCTGCTGGTTTTCCAAACATCATCCCCCTCACATGTACGATAGCAATCCTCTCAATTACTGCAACTAGATACTAATCTGGTGGCTTACTGGAGTGAGCTAGAATGGCTCCCAAAGAGATATGTCCAAGTCCCAACCTCTGGAACCTGTGAATGTGGCTTTATTTGAAAAAAGGATCATTGCAGATATAATTAAGGATTTTGAGATGAGATCAGCCTGGATTCAGGCTGGGCCTAATTCCAATGACAGATGGATATGCAGGAGAGAAGGCCGTATGAAGACAAGAGGCAGAGAATGGAGTTATGCTACCACAGCCAAGGAACACCTAGAGCCACCAGAAACTGGAAGCAGCAGGAAGGATTTTCCCTGGAGCCTTCAGAGGGAGCATGGCCCTGCCTATCCCTGGATTTCAGACTTCTGGCCTCCAGAACTGTGAGAGAAACAGCCTATTATTGTTTTAAGCCCTGAAACAACTTTCTGATAATTTGTTAAGCTGCCCTAGAAAACCAATGCACTTATCAAGAGTATCTGCCTTCCTTCTTCACCTTAGATTTTTACATTGCTCGTCTCCCACTCTTGTTGACTCCGTCTCTAATAATTCCTACTGTAATCAATAAAGAGACTCAAACACCAGAAATATTGAGAGAGTAATAAGGGAAAAAGGAAGCAAAGAATACAGAGCATTTATTTGAAAAATCTCTCAGTGATGGCTAGGAGGGTAGGAAAGAGAGAGTCACTCAAAAAATATTTATTAAGTACTCACTATATTCCAGGCACTGAGCTTAGTAATAAAGAAATTAAAGAAAGTTCTCAAGAGGATGTAGCTTTAAGAACGTAAGACATCTTTTCCTCAAAACTGGAAGATATAGAAACAAATACGCAGACAAGGCTGAAAGACTTGCTTAAGAATCAACAAAATGAAAAGGAAATAGGAAGATGTGGAGAACTAGCCCTCCTTCCCTTGATGCAAATCATCTACCGCTTTTCTTTATCTTCGTTTTACAATATTAAAGTACCCCAAGTACTAAAACACTTTTTCTGAGATGAGACCAAAACCATGAAAATGAGTAAAGCAGATAACCTCAGCTGAAAGTCTCTGATTCCTTAGGCTAGTACGCCTTATACATCAGGTCTCTGCAATATTTATTTAGCATACTTTAAGAGCTCTTTCTCCAACACTCAGTGACTTTTTGTCCACTTAGCTAACAGCTACTTATTTCTAAAACTCAACTCAAATGCTGTAACCTCTAGGAAGCTTCCATAGTGCACACCTACCTTCACAAAGTGAGTTAGGTATTCTTCTGACTCTTAAATATGGAGACTTCCTGGCTGTGTGTGTATATAAAATAATCAATATAATTGTCTGGCTTCCGGGAAGAAAACAATATCCTCTGCTGTAAATGCAAGAGGAAGGAACACTGCCAGGTTTCTGTGATCTCCCTCACCCTGTGTATGGCACGGGCTCCAGGAACCACATCCAGACCTGAGCTCAGACCAACAGATGAAGAAGGCAGGCCTCACTGAAGGGTAAAACACAGGCTTAGAAGAGCTCCAACCACTCTCTTTATTCAGCCACTATGGGGACTGGAGAAGCCCTAACCTGGCAGTTTATTTCTTACCCTGCAATCTTTATGAAACCTCCTCCGCAGTTTGGATTTTTGCCCCCTTAGTTTCTACCTCCGTTTTCTGTCCCAGGATCCCATCCAGGACACCACATTACACTTGGTTGCCGTGTCTCCTCAGGCTCCTCTCGGCTGTGATAGTGTCTCAGACTTTCCTTGCTTTTGATGACCTGGACAAAAGTCTTGAGGAGTACTGGTCAGGTATACTGTAGAATGTGCCTCAGCTGGGATTTGTCTGATTTTTTTTCCCTGCGACTGACTAGAATACGGGTGTTTGGGAGGAAGACGACAGAGGCAGAGTATGATTCCCATCAAAAGGGTACATACTATCAACATGACTGATTATTGCTGATGTAAACTTTGGTCACCTGGCTGAGGTAGTTTGCCAAGTTTCTCCACTGTAAAGTAATCCTTTTGCCCTTCCCTTTTCATACTAGATCCTTTGGAAGGAAGTCACTGTGTAGCCTGATCCTCTAGGCTTAACAAAGTTTTAACCTCTGTATTCCCCCTGCCTGGTTTCTCTTTGTATGATGTCATATTTCACCTCCCCCGATATCCAGTCTTCTGCCCTTCCATAATGTTTCAACAGTATCATGTGTTTTTGTTACTTTTATATTAAAAAATATATGAAATAGAGCTCACATTTGGAGTATGTACTCCTCTGAGATGGAAAAGTGCCTGAATATGTTTTAATTTTTTCACTCCCTACAACATCCTCCCCTAAATCCTGTTAATTCCAACTGTCACCAGTATCCTCTTCATTTTCACTATCATTGTCTTAGATAAGGCCTTCGTTACTTCCTACCTGGACCACTGTAGTAACCATCCAACTACACCCCATCTTTCTAATCTGTCCTACATATGAGTGCACCAGAGATGGATAAGAAAAGATAGAAGGACTACATTTAACATCTAGTATGTCTCTGCTGCTGTATTACAACATGAATATATACAGACATATACATACACATGTGTATGTGTGTGTGTATATATACACATTTAATTTCTAATTTAGTCGTAACTCTAGTCCTGTACTCTTTCCTTTAAAAACTTCAATATTTTCTACTGTCTACAGAATAAAGTTCAAACTCTACCTTAACCCGTCACAACCCAGTACTTACGTAAGTCCAACATGTCTAATGAACTTATCTTTCCTTATTTCCACTAACTGTCTGACACAGGGTCTATACTACGGTTAAGCTGAATGGTTTACAATGAGGAAATTACAAGGTATGGCACTTAGCAGATGTGTAATAAACGACAACTATCTTTCTGGTTTTTGCCTAGCTTTACATTTTGATTATTTAACATTTTTACTTGTCTAAACCCTACTCACTTTCCAAGGACCAGCTCAAATGCCATTTTACCCTAAGTTTTCCGAGGAGGAAGGCACTCTGGACCCTATGAAGTTCCAGGCTTTCTCCAGGACCTCAATCAGAGCCCTTATGACATTCTACCAGCACTGCTAGACTATAAACCCCTTAAGGGCAGGGACACACCTGATTCACTTTTTAAATTCTTCTTAGAACTGTGTTTTACATTTGGTAAACTTTTACTGTTGCAGCCTCCTGCATTGCAACACACACCACCAGTTTAAGAGATAAATACCGGACTACTTTTGGATCCTGTGTGTGGTGCTGGTAGAAAAAGTTGTTTCAGGTCTCTAGGCCTTGTTTGCTTATTTGTATAATGGTAATCATACCATTCACCTTATTCAGAAGGCTACTGTGAGGAATAAAAGAAACAGCATGCAGAGAATAAAAGGTAACACGTCTGTGCTTTTTCTTCCTTCCCCAGTACGCAGAGGCAGACCAACACACCATCCCATGCTACGGCACAGTACTCTACACGTACGTTATTAAGCACTTCTCACATTAAACTTTTACCATCAGTTCACACATCTACCTGCCTCCCTTGGGGGCAGAAAATCACTTTGCTCTGTGGCCTGGCTTAGAAAGCTGATGCTCAGTGAGTGAAGAGCATGTGTATCGCATGCTCGCTGAAAAGGTCACAAAATGACGTACTCGCCTTTTCTACTTAGTGACAAACTTAGTCTACATTTTAAAAAGTCAATTTCTCAAAAGTATTTTATTCCCCATAGTGGCTTTTCCAGATAGAAAAATGATGCTAGAGAATGAAAACGTGACTGCATGAAATTAAGAACTGCGTCCCTAATAGTATCTGCCCCTAATTGAAGTGTACTTGCCCTTTGGAAACATCAGGTCTAGCAAGTGCACTGCTGTGCCAGGTATCAGTCAAGTGCCTCCTGCTCTAGACCCTCTCTGGCCTGCTGGAGACACGAGGACGTCTCTCCCTTGACAGCTGGCATGATAGGAAGTACCACCGGTAGAAAGTAGCACTCCAGCTCTCTGTGGCCACTGGCCCCCAGCGCCCCTTCAGGCTGCTTCTCAGGGGCTCCCAGGCGCAGCCCCGCCCCACAGAAGGCTTCCCACAGCTTCCCAACCCATCATGGCCCCTCAAGTGCAATTCTCGGCCACCAGATGGGCCTCAGCTGCGAGCCTCCAAAGATGTCTGGATGCCAGATTTGTTTGTTCCTTCCTTCCTTGCTCCGCCTCAGTCTTAGGGGTAGTGGCTGTGCCCTCTACCTGCGGTTGCTGTATTCTTAGAGTTCTCTTAGCCAACTCCCCATTACTCTAATTCCATATTAGAGTCAGTGGTTCCTTACACCAGACATTCCCTGTTCGAATTCCTGTGTGGTTTCTGTCTCCTAGTTGGACTCTGACTGATATGAACTAATATGGTTAAAATACATGCTTCATTAAAATAAAACAAATTTAACTTGGTTAAGTCAAGGATTTTTTTTAACACAAGCCGAGTTTAGATATCCTTAGGAAAGACCTAGTTTGTGCAATATTTTCACAAAAACAAAGCTAGGTGCAATTTACATTTTTAAAAAATTGAAAAATAAAATGGAGCATTTGCTAATTTACAGAGAATAAATGACAGAATATTAAATTTAATAGCAAGTAAGATAGCAGAATGTGGTTAAAAATAGCATGTCTTTCCTTTTTTCCTCCCACTCTTGGGACTTTCCTGAACTAGTTTGTTTAATGGTGGAAAATGGCTTAGAGTGAGAAGAATCAGAACGAAGAAAACTGAAGTATAAACTACCTCTCAGAATATCAGAATGTCTCAGTATGCTGGAACCAAAGAGGTCTTCTATGCAGTGTTTTCTAAACAGTAGGCTGTAACCAGTTAGGTCATGAAATCAATTTACTGGATTACAACTAGCAGTAAAAAAATGAACTAGAATAAACCAGCAAATATTAGACTGTATGTACTAAATAAAGTTAGGATGAGTGCTGTTTGGAAACGATTGTTTTAGAGATATATATGCACTTACACACATATCTGAACCCTGGGTTGCAATGTAATAGGTTATTGCAGCTTGTAAAAAACAAACTTGGAAATTATTCTCCAGCATCTCATCCAATCACATATCCAATGAAAGAACCCATCCACAATATTTACGTTAGTAAACACGGCAAGACGAATCAGCCAAAGAATCTAGAATACTTCTATTCTCATTTAAAGAACATTTACAAGAACAGGGATCAAGGGAAAAATATGACTGAATCATCAGTTGGCAATTTAACATATAAATAAATAAATAAATAAATAAACCTTGCATACCATGAGTCATCTACTAGGTGACAATTCTATTACATAAACCTCTTTGCAAAAAGATCTTTCAAATAGGTAAAATTAGGATGACCCTGTATCCTGGTTTGCCAGGGACAGGCTTAGTTATTCCTGGTGTCCTGCAACATTAGGAATCAGCCTGGACGATGAATTACATGGTTTCCCTAAAGTGCTGATTCTCAAAAGTGTGGTCCCCAGAACAGCAACATCAGCAATCTCTGGAAACTTGTTAGAATGCAAATCATCAGCCCCGCCCCAAACTTAGTGAGTCAGAAACTTTGGGCTGGAGTACTGAAATCAGAGTTTTACCAAGCTCTCCAGGTGATTCTCATGTGCCCTAAAGTTTGAGAACCACTGGCCTAGATATAACCAATTAAAATGCTGGTTTCAGTGTTTCATCCTCTTTAGTTTTCCAGCTACACAACTAGTGTGACGCCATTACATGCTTGGTATAACAGAAAACAGTGAAGTATGTTTCACCTCGGTACAGGTTAAGTTCAAAACAGGGTTATCCTGGTTTCCACTTAGTATCTTTGGCAATTCCTCAGCTTAGAACAGCTAGACTACCTGATGCCTGCCAAATACCCAAAGGACATGCTTCGCTATACACAAGTAGTTTTTACTGCAGCCATGGAGTCCTACAATTGAGTTTATGCTAACATACTCTTGTCTTATGTAAAATATATGCCTGACTTTTGACATTTTGAAGGTGAAAATAAGCTCCCTCTTCACACACAATCTTATCTGACCATAACAGTAAGCCTATGGCATCAGTAAAGCAGGAATGATAACCTTTTTTAAAAAATTTTTTTTTTTGCCATGTGGCTCGCAGGATCCTAGTTCCCTGACCAGGGAATTGAACCCAGGCCGCGGCAGTGAAAGAGCTGAGTCCTAACCACTGGACCACCAGGGAATTCCCGATAACCTCATTTTGAAGATGAAGAAAGTGAGGCTTAAGTGACATGCCTCAAGTTAACACAGTAAGAGGCAGAACTGAAAGTCAGAATCAGGTTTTTTAATTCCAAGCCATATTTTTCCACTATACTGTCCAACCTCCTGAGTTTGTTCTCAGGTACATATTACTACTTGCAACCAATACCTCTCCTAACTAAAAAGAAGATATCTCACTTACCAGGTTATTAGCAGCAATACTAAGAGGAAGAAGGGAAATGTTCTATAAGCTAAATGACTCTGACAGAGCAGAAATTTAATGAAGGAAGAAGGTTTTAAAAGAAATGAATATACAACTTCCTCGATGTTGACTTTATCCCAAACAACAATGTTCCAGTGAATACATCAGGTATACTAACATACTTCAATCTGACCATTTTCCTAATCCTTTCATAGGTAAAGATTCCAAATAAGAACTACAGCATCTCAGAAATAGATTTCAGTGAAGTAGTTTGAAGATGATACTTTTTCATGATGCTGTGGGAAGGAAGGTGTCTGGATGTAAATGTACAAAGTAATTACTGTACAGTAAGTTTATTGTACATGATCTCTAAGTAGTATGTTACGATACAAATGGGTATCAAAATTAGAGGCTGTAAGCAGAAAGATCTATTTCAAGCAGCTGCCAGATTAATAAGAAGTATGTGATAACAGTAACTAAATCAAGCTGCTAAACCCCCAAACATAGACTTGGTATCAGTCGACAAAGATAATGTTGAGACTAGCCTGTTAAATTTAAGTACATGAAATACATACCGAGCTCAAAATTAAATATTCTTTCTAAATTCTTATTTTTAATGGAAGGTGATTTGTGACCTTCCATTGTGGTCACATGTGACCTAGGCTGAGCCAATCAGATGTTCCTGTTCAGAATTTGGAATCCTGAAGGAATACTTCAATATCAGGGACCAACAAGCGAGAATTCACGGTGGCTGCAGAGGAGGTGACAGACGACTGGCAACGCATCAGCATCTGCTTCAGCAGGAGTTTGGCTGTGCCTTGCCTTCCTTGGTTTTGTCATTTTCAAGCTTGATTATACTGCCTTCCTATTAACTCTATGGAGCACCCAATCTTTACAATAAAATCTTCCTCTGCTGAAGTTAACCACAGTAGGTTTCTGCTGTTTGCTACCACAGACCAGGACTAACAGAATCAGGAACTGACTGAATTAATAATGGTTCAGCTATGCAGGCTTTTTTAAAAGAATGAAACAGATTTACATGTGATGATATGTTAAGACACCCAAGATTTACCCTGAAGTGAAAAAAATAAAGGTATAGAACAGCACAATTTGTATAATCATATTGGTGGGACTGGGACACACACACACGCAGGCTTAAAGATGTACAGAAAATTTCTAGAAGGATACACAAACCATTACTATATTATGTAAAGTGGTGGAGTATTTAAATTTTCATTTTTTTACCACAAGCATTCATCATTTTTACCATAATAAAAAAATGCTTTTCAAAGACTCTATTTTAGCATCAAACACTATATAAGCAATACTTTTACTGGCCTCATCCAGTGACCTCCATAGCGATGTGGCATTTAAATAACTAGCAAAACTTCTAGTGTGACCAGAAATAGTTACATTAAATATTGGTCTGCTAAGAAAATTAGAAGCCTGCAAGTAAAATAATGTGTTGTGAAATAGAAGATTTTGATTTCTTTTTTTAACTCCTAAAAACCACTAAAGAATAAGTAATCAGCAGTTCTTTTAACAAAACATACTCATGGCTAAGGCTCAAAATTCACATATTCACGCTCACATCCAATACAATTTTTCCAGTTCTCAGGTAAATTCTCCAAGAAAGGAAACTCTAAGCCAGAGAGGACGGGGAAAAAAAAGACCGAGAAAGAAAATAAGGTTAAATGGAGGAAAGGCCTCAATAACCTTTGTCAGAAACCTGCATGAAGGGTTGAAATTTATCCCATTTAGAGATGGGGAATAAGGCTTCTTCTGTGAAGCGTCCAGAGGATACAAAACCGACTCTTGAAACTGCACCACACAACACTCTTCACGGTACATGGTCCCTAGATTCCTTCAGTCTTCACCCCCCAGAAACCCTGACAAAAACTCTACACGGTCACACTCCGGATCACGTTCCTGGTATAAAGTCATCTGCCCTTCTTGGCAAAATAAAAGACTGAGGAGCTCAGCTCAATTCTCTGTTCTCCACACATAACAAATACAAAAATAGGGGCAAAAGTACAAACTGATTCTATGGGATTATTAGGTGGAAAATTTCTCAAACAAACGAGACCATGCCTGATCAAGTCACATCTGATCTATCATTTGTAAAATGTGGCCAAGAGCTATCTAGGATTACTGTGAGAAACATATGAAAGCCATAGAACAGTATTCAGCATATAGTAGGTGCTCAATAAATGTTTACTGAAAATCCGAATCTGTCATGAGCCACTCACTCCAGTCAGAATGAACCTTCTCCATGCTCCTTTAGTACTCTCTGTACATACACATCTCTATTTCATCATCTTGTAATCTCTGTGGCAAATTGGTCTCCCCTCTAGGGTGGGGCAGTCTTGTTCGTTTTTCTAACTCCAGCACAGGAAATGCTCACATAGTATCTTACATTTCTTTAAAAAGAAAAAAAAATTCGAATCCAATCCCCTACTGTTTGCATAAATACTATCTTCCAAGCCCTAATGTGTCAGTCAAACCTCTGCTTGCACAGCCTCGGTAACAGACCAACTCACCACTTAACACACTCTCTCCATTTCACAGGCAGTCTTCTCTTCCTGGTCCTGGTTCTGTCCGCGAAAAGCCACAAAGGGTAAGTTTAAGTCCTTTTTTATGTGACAGTCACCTAAGTATTTGAAGGTCATTATTATATTCTCCTTTGCCTTTTTTTTTTTTTTTTGTTAAAATGTTTCGGTTATTTCAACCATTCCTAAAATGTCATGGTTGACAGAGACCCTGACTGGTCTCCGAGCACAGACTCCAACGTGCAGATATCCCTCTGAAATAAGAGTTTCCA
Source organism: Delphinus delphis (assembly GCF_949987515.2). Lineage (NCBI taxonomy): Eukaryota > Metazoa > Chordata > Mammalia > Artiodactyla > Delphinidae > Delphinus > Delphinus delphis. The sequence goes on along the minus strand of NC_082699.1, from coordinate 7,737,839 downwards.
TAAGCGAATTGCAGTTGAGTCCTGACAGAGTACAACCATTACCTACCTTGTTTGTACACCACACTTCTACTAACCTAGAGCCACATTTATTCCTTCGTTGGCTTTATAACTCATCTGACTCATACTGAATCTAGTCATGTAAAACTTTTTAGGTTTTAGACATATCCTGCTATTTAACCAGGTGACCATCATCTTGTATTTGTATGGTTGTTTTAAACGTAAATATAGGGCTTTCACTTCATTTTTATTAAGTTCCATTTTGCTAAATTTAGCCAATCATTCTGGCTGTCAAGGTTATTTTGGATTCTGTCTGGTGTAATCCACACATCAGCTCTTTCAACCAAAGTGGACTTTATCCAAGTTCTTGCCAATACGAAATATAAAAATCCAGGACTGAATATAGCAGCATGCTCCCTCCAGCTTGCCTACATGGGGAAGTCCTTTATGGATAGTCATTCAACCAGTTAAAAATCCACTTTTTAGCTGCAAAACCAGAAGAATTTCTTCACCCCATACCAAAGGTTATCCTGAAAAAGTGTAACAAATACCTTCCTTAAAGGACTGGTGAATCAACTCACCAGGCACACAACTACTACTGCTTTAACTTGTAACTAATTTCCCTATTTATTAATCTTTGTATCAAGTAAAGCTTTGAGCGTAAGTGATTTTGGACACATGTACTTTTACTTTGCCCTTTGAAACGGTTTAAACTGAAACAACAATACTTCGTCCAAAGAGATAAGAAGATAACCTTTGATCAACAGATTCATTTATACTGAAGACTTCTGTAGATCTACAGAACTGCCTCTTTCCAAAAGGGTTCAAAATTGAGAGAAAGCATTCAAGAGGTACATCAAGGTACCAAGAGTGAGTGTAGGAGCCCACTATCAGCCTTATCACCTCCTTCCTGAAGACTGCTGAAAAAGAACACCTCCTACCTGATATTCTTCTCAATCTCAAGTGGCTCATGAGGACATCTGAGCTTGGAAAAGACGTTTTCTTTTATGCAGTCCAGAAAGAATTTCAGGATCAAAGAACTGCCATTTTGCAGGTTAACATGTGCTCTTGCTTCCTTCAACTCAAGTAACTACAGTTTGAGGTCAGCATGGTGAACAGCTTTTTCTATAGGCAAGACCTCCCAAACTAACTAAATTTTAGGGTACTCAACAAATTAGAAAAAATTATCTCTAAAATATTGCTATTAATGAAGCACTTTGCAGCTTAAAGGCATCTGTGCACAATGTTTATTTCAAACTCACAAGAAAATCCTGTGAAGTAGCTAAGCCAGACATTACTACTAACTTTTTCTAGATGAGAAAACTGAAGTTGAAGACGTCTGAACTTTACCAAGGGACAAGTAAGCAGAGGAGCTGTAATATTCTAATTACAAATACCAGGCTCTTAGACAATTTTCAAGAGTGCTGTCTAAGCTAAAATACCCAGAAAGGACTTAGAATAATATATTGTTTGCCTTCTAGATGCATAGTAGTTATTGCTAAAGGTGGACAAATGCTAAAGGGGGAGCCATCCATCAATGTTAATAATGCTGGAGGCCACAGAGCAAGCATAAAGGCACCACTTACACTGATTTATCAACTGTAAATAAACAAAGGGAAACAATTCACTGACACTTGCGTTTCAAAGACAGCTACAAAGTTAGGGGGAAAAAAACAAAAACCAGCGCTAGAGCACTGGTGAATAACCCTATAGAGTGCACTAGCCGGTACTTTACACATTTTACAAAGAGAAAACTCAGGAATCTAAATTAATTGTTCACCTGCACAAATGAGAGTTATTGGCAGGTATCCTCTTTTCACATTGCCCTATAAGGAGCAGGTGACACTATACATGCTTGGGAAATCTGACCACCATACTGCTTCCTGTGTGGGACAAGTGCTGCCTCTTCCAAAAGCCCATGGCAAAGGGGCATGCCTGTGACCTATGCCCTGATCCCTGCGAATGGCTGAACCAGGCTGGTGCCTAATAGTAGATAAAAATTCAAATTCCCCAATGATTAAATTCTCCTAGTAAAAGACAGCCTCTCAGATTGAATTTTTAAAAAATATATCACTGGGCTATATAAAAAATAGGTTTAAAAAAAGTGACATAGGGCTTCCCTGGTGGCACAGTGGTTAAGAATCCACCGGCCAATGCAGGGGACACAGGTTCAAGCCCTGGTCTGGGAAGATCCCACATGCCATGGAGCAACTAAGCCTGTGCGCCACAACTACTGAGCCTGCGCTCTACAGCCTGCGAGCCACAACTACTGAGCCCGTGTGCCACAACTACTGAAGCCCGCGCACCTAGAGCCCGTGCTCCACAAGAAGCCACTACGACGAAGAGTAGCCTCCGCTCGCCACAACCAGAGAAAAGCTCGTGCGCAGCAAAGAAGACCCACGCAGCCAAAAATAAAATAAATAAAAATAAAATACTTAAAAAAATTTTTTTAAAAAGTGACATAGTAGGGCTGAAACAAAAATTAGAGTTGACTGATAACTACTCTGGAGAGTGATTCAGATTAGCTGGTAGAGCTGAAGAGGGGCACCCATTCCACCCACAGTTCCACTTGAAGGTGTATCTCCAGAACTCAGCACATGTGCTTTAGGAGCAGGCATGAGAATAACCCATGCAGTGCTATCTTTTAGAATGCAACGGAATATAAAGAAAACTAAACTGATCAAGCAATAAATACCAACAAAATAGAGCAAAATATATTAATATATTATTATAGAGCAAAATATATTATTAATATATTATTATAGAGCAAAATATATTAATATATTAATATAGATAAAGCCCTGAAAATAATGTTGAACAAAACAGTTTCAGAGCAAGTACAGTAAAATTCCATTAATATGAAGTTGAAAAAAATACAAAAAAATACTGTGCATTGTTTATAGGTACATACATATATACATATGTAGTAATCATTTGGAAACTTTCATAGGAATAATAAACACCAAATTCAGGAGACTGGTTACCTCTAGGGACAAAGAGGTGAAGCGCATACAATGGGCTTCAACTGTATCTGTAATGTTTCCTAAACAAAACAAAACAAACCAAATACCTCATTCCAAAAGAAAAAGGAGAGAGGATAAAATAAGTATACACTAGGCAAATATGAACAAAAAGTTAATATTTAAAATTAATATCAAATACTTGAATACTAAAAAGCATACTACCAAATACACAACATGTAAAATTATAGGGGAACTTAAATAACAAAGGAATAATTAACTTTTCAGCGAGATATAATGCCCATACACACCTTACAAATTAGCCCTCAAGTTCACTGGGGGTGGGGGGGTGGAATCAATTTGACAAAAACTACAAAACAAACAAAAAATCCCCCAAACTCACCCAACCGTCGTAATAGGAGATATTTACATCTCGCCCCCAAATTCAAAAGACTATGAGGAATACAGAAGGTGTGACACACACAACTAGCAGGACTGCTCTGATGGACACGTATGGAGCCCTGAACCCACCACACACCCAAGAATATACTTTTCCAGCGCACATGCGACATATACAAACAGTGACCAAGTACCTGGCTACAAAATTAGTCTCAAATACTGAAGAATCAATATACACAGTCTGTATTACTTAAGTGAAATGAAGTCAGAAACTAATAATGAAAAAATATTGTTTTTTTAAAAGAAGAGAGAAAAAGAAAAAATATGTTTAAAACAAAAAACACATTCCTAATTATCTTAAGGCTTAAAAGAGAAGCCATGAGAGGAAAACAAAGATTTCAGAGTGTCCAGTTTCCCAAGACTTGATCACAGTTTTTCTTGGATTCCTCAGCACTCTTCAAATTCTTATCAAAACCTCTCTTCTTCAGCTAGCTGGAGGCGGCTTTTGTTCTTCTTAATCAAATGGGTCCTTCCTAGAACAAAATCAGTCCTTCTACATCATTAGTGGATTGGATGGGCATATAGACTACATTAAGCAAAGCCGATAAAAATAGACGCTTAATAAAATGAATCTTGCTAAACAATTTTGAATCTTGTTAAAAAAATGTTGATAAAGGAACCTTCCATAAAACATCTAGTGGCAAACAAATATGGTAAGTACAAAAAAACACCAACGTAGGCTAGGAAAGCAACAATTCGAGTCAAGGATGGCAAACTCTTTAAAGTATCAGCTGGCCATAAATGAGCAAGCTAAGCAGGGAAGTGGGGAAAAAAAAAAAAAAAGAAAAAAATCACCACATTAGGACACATGCAGGGCGAAAGAAATTACTTCTGTTATGAACAGCATTAGTCAAACACTGTACAGCACTGGTCAAGTTTGGGTTAGTTTTTCAAATGTATATGGGGAAATTACTGAAACATTCAAAGAAGCAGAATAAAAAATGAGGATGAAATATTAACCATTTCTTGAGTCAGTGTTACACATATTATCTCATTTATTCATTCCATTTTATAGATGAGGACCCCGCGACTCAGAGACTGAAGAGGTTGCCCAAGCTCACAGAGCTTGTGAGGAGCAGAGAACAAACTTTATTCTTTTTTTACATAGAATAGTTCTGCCCTGTTTTGAAGAGTGGAGGTGGCTTCTGTTTTAGTAAAGGGAATTGAGGGACTGTGTACTCTCACGTCAACTCAACAGACCAAGCAGTTGGTAAGCCAACACAAGAGCCGTGACATGGAATTTGTGGGAATCAAGAAATGCATATGGGAGATGCATACGGGAGATGCATACGGGAGAGAGAGCATGGACTCTGGAGTCAGAAGGACCTGGGTTCAAATTCCAGCTTGGCCACTTAATGGCTGTGTGATAGGACAATAAGTCTCCCTTTCCTCACCTGTAAAATGGAGCCTTCCTCACGGATATTACTGTTCAGATTCAATGAGTTATACCACTAGAAAAGGCCCTATGTGTATAAATACATTACTTGTATATTTACATTTTTCACTACTTTACACTGTATTCTTTTTAAGAAGAATCAGAAGAAAATGCTTTTCAAGACTCAATTAAGGAATAAGTATATGAATGCACGTACTTTTAAAAATGGATACTATAATTAAGGTAAATGAAAACAGGGTTCTCTGCACAGCTTAGTACTAAGTACAGTGCCACTTCAAAAAGGTATACACAACACGGGTATTTACTGTTTCTACCCACTGCTTCTCCTCAGCCTGCAGTGGTGGGCAGAAAAATGCCCCACCCCCAAAGACATACACACCCTAATCCCCGGAACCTGTGAATGTGCTACCCTACATGACAAGAGGGACCTTGCAGATTAAGATTACAGATCTCGAGATGGGAGATTATCCTGGATTATCCAGGTAAACCCAATCTAAGTATATGAGTCTTTAAAAGCACAAAACCTTTCCCAGCTTCAATCAGATATGGGATGACTCAAGATGAGTCAGAAAGATGTGACATAGGACTTCCCTGGTGGTGCGGTGGTTAAGAATCCGGTTAAGAATCCGCCTGCCAACGCAGGAGACACGGGTTCGAGCCCCGCCACAACTACTGAGCCCTCGTGTCACAAATACTGAAGCCCGTGCGCCTAGAGCCCGTGCTCCACAACAAGAGAAGCGACCGCAATGAGAAACCCGCACACTGCAATGAAGAGTATCCCAGGCTCGCAACAACTAGAGGAAGCCTGCGCGCAGCAACAATGACCCAACACAGCCAAAAAAAAAAGATGTGACATAAAAGGACTTGATCCACTGTTGCTCGCTTTGAAGATGAAGGAAGAGGGTCATGGGCCAAATCATGTGATGATGTGGGTAGACGCTGGAAGCTGGGAAGAGATGACAGCCAGCAAGAAAACGGACATCTCAGCATGGAACTCTATCCCTACCAACACCCTGAATGAGCAAGGACCCTCCAGAAGGGTACCCAGCCCTGCCAAAACCTTGATGTTAGCCCAGTGCAACACACATCAGACTACTGATATGTACATGAACTTATGTAGAGCTTCAGAACTCTAAGATAATAAATTTGCATTGTTTGAGCTGCTAAGAATATGGTGGTTTGTTACATTAGCAACATGAAACTAATACGCTCTCTCTTACTTGCATTAAAAAAACTGTAAAAAATTTTTATGTAAGTGTCCTTAAATCCTTTCTGAAACAAGGACAAATAAATTGGCCAATGCATGTAGCCTAACCAGCAGAGGCTACCTAGCACACATTCATCGTTTTCTGAGGCACTAACTCTGTGCCAGGCACAGTCTTGCCTTCAAGAACTTCACTCAGCATCATCCATCAATATTAATTTTCTCCCTCAGATTTGACCAGAAACACAAGTAACTGTCAGCTACCCCTGAAAAATGGCAACATTTTCAAGACAGAACTGGAGAAACTTAGAGTTACATCATAGCTATGAAAAGCAGAAGAGGTGGGGAGAGGGAAGAAACAGTTTGCCCCAAAGGACATAGCTCAGTTTCTTCATCTATGAAATGGTAACCTCACACATACCAGTTGAAGGACTGAAAGATAAAAAGCTTTTGATATTGTGTATGAACTATAAAAAGTGTGGAGAATCCCTCATAAGAATCTACTAGGTAGACAGAGTGCCAAGAACTAACGTAATGGAGAATTCCATATAAATTCACCCTGGATATGCCTTAGGGATTACTTCAACAGAATCCCAGAAAGCAGAAAATCTTACAGTTTTAGAAAAGAATCAATTTTAGAAAAACAGGCAAAAAGGCTCATAATTAACAAGGAGAGGAATGTCACAGTACCACTACAAACAATGCTTTTAAAAAACAGATGTCCAGGACTCACTGCAGATCTACTAAAACAGCATCTCCAAGGACAAGACCCAAGTCGTTTGAGTTGAGAAACACCACAGGAATGAAAGGGGGTGTCTACGGGTGTATATAGCAGAGGGAATCTAGCATCTTTTTGCCAGGTGTCCTTTACTTACAAGTGAAGAATAACAGCTAGAATGTGGAGTATTTTCAAACCAGCAAATAAACGAGGCTGATGAAATCAAATGGGGAAGTTTCACAGAAAACAAAAAGTCAGAAAGAGGGACAAGGGCGGTATGTGGTTGCATCTCTTGTGGCAAAGGACACAGCCTCCCAGACTGAGGATGAGCAGAGAATAACAAAATGGAGCAAGCACAGCTGGGCCAGAGTGAGAGGGAAAAACAGCTAAGCTGGCAAAATCAGGATCTGCTCAAGTGAAACAGCAAAATTACTGGCTACCACAAGAGGAGGAGAGCTGTCGAGATGACATGGGGGAGGGGGAGCAGTGGGGGAGATAAAGGAGAAAATTAATTTCAGGTTGGCGCAGGAATGGAGCGCGGGCATAAAGGACGAGAGCACTAGCTAGAAGAGCGAGGGCCACGACTGGAGATGAGGACGCAGGTTCACCAGGAGAGAAGGGGAAAAAGAAATGAGAACAATAGGGCCATGGCCTCCCCGCTTCACTAGAAAGTCTCAGGAGCAATATAAATATTAGGGGAAGCAAGCAGGACATAAACGGTCTAGGAGAGAAGGAGAAAGAGAAAGGGCAGTCAAAAATCCTGAAAGACTACAAACAACATGCATAAAGCAAAAACTTCAAGGAAATTCTAGATGATGTTAAAATGTATGTTTCAGGCACATTTTAGCTCTCTCATTTAATGAAACAAGTAAACACATCTAAAAACAGGCAAAACTTAACAATATAGTTTAGGGATGTGTAAATGATACAACTGTGAAGAAAAGCTAGGGAAGGAATAATACAGAATTCAGGCTAGTGGAAGCCTGGCGGAGAGGTATACGATGAGGCTCTGTATTTCTCTGGAATGGGTGTTTGATTCAATACTACTCTTTAAAGTGTGTAAACATATAACATGCATATGTTTTTATATGCATGATATATTTCATAATTAAAAAAAAACTTCAGTGGAATTTTTCTTCCTCCCAATTTCCCAGTTTGTTTTCCTACTGTTTGTTTTCCAAAATAATCTAACAAACTTGCTCATATAATTATATAAAATGATTAGCGAGCGTTTCTGGCCTCAGATTTTGTAACAAGAAGCTGCACCTCAGGTCTAGTGAATCAAAATCGCTGGGGGTTGGGCCACAGAATCCTTCAAAAAAAAGAATGAAACGAACATCCTAGGTGACTCACAAGAATCTAAAGAAACTCAAGTTTGAGTCTCCCACAGGAAGAGGTCTTCTTTCTGTTACAGCCCTAAAGCTCTGGAGAATCAAATGCCATTCCTTCCCCAAGTTCTCTGGGATTTTGCTCCTGCCCTCTCTCTAGTATTTTCAAACTTTCAACCTCAAGTCTCCCCTATCCTAATACACACACACACACACACCAGCCAACTTGATCCTGCAGCCAACTGTAAACTCACTCTTTCCTTCTCTTTCACACTCAAAGTTTTCTAAAATGGCCCACAGTATGGCTCTGTTTTTAACTTCCCAATATCACTCTCTCTTTTAAAATCATCATTGATTGAGCTGCAAACATGTACTTCCAATTACCTACTAGACATTTCCCCTTTGCTCACCTGGCAAATCCTTATGCATTCTAATTTCAGCTCAAATATCACCTCCCAGGTAAAGCCCTGCAGCACCTCCCCCAAGCGCCCATCCACTCACCTATTAAACATTTCTGATACAGAATGCCTACCCTTACTTTTAAGACAAAGCCAAAAACTTTCCAAACAAACAAAAAAATTAAGATGCACGTAGTAAAGGTGGTCAAAAGGTACAAACTTCTAGGTATAAGATAAACAACGCCTGTGGATGTAATGTATGGCATGATGAGCATAGTTAACAACAGTGTATTGAAGATCTGAAAGTTAAGAGAGTGTATCTTAAAGGTCTCATCAGAAGGAAAAAAACCTTTCAAACTATGTGTGGTGATGGATGTTAACTAAACTTATTGTGGTAATCATTTCACAATACATACGTTTATCAAATCATTAGGCTGTGTTCCTGAAACTAATACAATGCTATACGTCAATTATATCTCAAATTAGAAAATGCATTCAGATGATATGATAACGTGTGACCAGGCTGGTCTTGTTTATTTATTTATATAGCACTTGTCCCTGAAAGAGTTTAAGCAAAAACAAAAACAAGCCAACCAAACCAAACGGTGGAGGTGGGCAGAGGAGGAAGAGTGGAGGTGACCGGCACCAGGCGACAGGGACGGGTGGGGTTTGTTATCATCTTAAAAGAATGAACGAATAGGAGTTGCTCAGGTGAAAAAGTTCTGACCTAACCTGTCTTTTCACTTTGGCTGGGAGTGGGGCTTTGGGGAGTGGAGCACAGTAAGAAAGGGTATTTCAGACAGAACACAACCAGGTTTGTGCTTTTCTGTGCCTAGCTGAAAGGCAGGAAAGGGGAGGGAGGGTTAGTGATGAGATTAAAATGGAAGGCAGACGCCAGAATTTTAGAAGCAACAATTATAGGTTTACTACAATTTTTCTCTCCCTCTATACTTTATAATTCTCTGCTTATAATATTAGTCCAGGCTTGTTAAAAGCTAATTTCCACTTTATATCTAGGTTTAAATGACACATTTTCCTAAACAATTTTTCAGGAACAAGACATTACCAATGAAAAATTGTAAAGCTATATTTTAACTACATTTGGCCATGCAGTAAGAAAACGAACATTTCAACAGTATCATGATCATGTACAACATTTTAAAAGTCTCTTCTGTGAAAGAGGGAACTCTGGAAAGGAAAATGTGTGCGGTACTTCTCCATTTGTCCTCATTTTAGCTCTCTACTGAGAGAAGGGAAGGCTAATAATGATTGCTTCACAGGCTAGGGAAAGGGAGAATCAGGAAAAACAGTGATTTCCTTCTTTCTAAAATGCATATTTTTCACACTATGACTGTTTTAAAAATCAGGATGGATTTCCCACTACTGATTACTGATCATTTTTTTGTGTTTGGGGAGGGCCACATTAAGTGGACCTTACAACTACGGGTATACTTTGAATTAAGAAAACATAGTAAAGGATTTTGGCCAAAGTTAATGATAGTAGTAAGAAAGTGGCAGAATTGGACTAAAAAATTCTTCTGTCAAGTTATTAATGTATATTAGTAGGAACATTATGGCCTGTTTGGCTGTTCTTTCATCAATTTAATTAAACGTATGGAGCCTACCGTCCATCTTCTACAGGCTCTTCCTGGAATACAAAACCATACAAAACACCTTTTCTGCCCTCAAGAGGTATATAAGCAATTATAAATGTCTACACAAGTGTCTACAGAACAGTCAGGAATTAATATCAGAAGAACAATACAAAGTGGGATACATCCAGATAAGGAGTGGTGGTCACTTCCAGCCAGGATACCAGGAAGGCCTGACACATCAAAATAACTTAATAAACATTGACTCTGAAAGATTACAGAAGACTCAAGAGAGACTTTGAGGAATGAAAGAATTTCGACAGAGAGGCACTCCAAGCAGAGAGGGTAGCAGAGACCAGGAAAAAGCACAGGGCCTCACTGGCAGGAGGAAAGTGGAGACTCGCGAATACTGGGAACGAAGGCTAGAGAAGTTAAACACGGGCTAAAATAATGGAGTTCCCTGAAGGTCAAACTAAAGAACGTGAACAGAGGAACAGCCTCCAAACAGCTGTGTTTGGGGAAGGTTAGTCTGACAGTCAACTATACCACCTGAGCTGGAGTGGGGTGAAAGCAAATGCTGTGGACAGTCCAGGGTCAACTGCTCAGTGCCGGAACTAGGTGGTAACGGTAGCAATGGCAAGAAAGAATGTCGTCCCTTTGAACCGCCAGGGGACTGTTTTTGCATGAGGGCAAATTCCAAAAGAAGGGAGCACCGCCTTGTGAATATTTGTAGCCCCACTACTCCCAGTACAATACTTTACCCACAGCAGATGCTTGGTAAGTAAGCTGAACGAAGGCAACCTGTAAAGGCTAATCTGAAGCGTCACTACTGCTTCACGTCCATAATCACTCTTCTCTCTACTTCTCAAACCCGCTCATATAGCTGTTAACGTGAACTCCCTCTTCCAATCTCAGTGTTACAGCCTCAATTAAAATTTGCCAGTAGGCTTTAGAACCCACTTCCTTCAAGTATGCCACAGCATTTAAAAAAGCATATAGACACACTATGAACATGTGCAAAACACTGCTTTATCCAGGATTTTACGCAGAAAACTATCCCGTTTCCACATGCACACCAAAAAGCCTTGCTGAAAGACTGTTTACAGCAGAACGTTTTTCTTTTAGGCAGCAATCAACATACTTCTTGTGCTACTTATTCAATCTGCCATATCACTAGTGCAACCACAAGCTGCTGCTTACATTTCCAAAGTTGTGCAAAGGGTCCAAAGTTGTGCAAGAGTCATCACTGCAACCAGACTCCGGTATATTAATAGTTATAACACCTGAACAAGTCTTAGTTTTATTATCAGATTCAAAGTAATGCCAAGAAATCGCAGATATTAAAAATATTTTCAACGAGTTTGACTACTTTATCTGCGAAATACAATGGAATGTTATCTTCAGTGCAAATAACTGTATTTCTTTCTGCTTCGAATGGACATCAGGTCACCTGATAACTGGCAGTTGTGAGCCTGGATTTGATGTATCGAAAAAACCAAAGTGTCCCCAACACACACACACACACACACACACACACACACGCGCGCCAGCGCACACCAAGAGCGCTGAACGCCTTGCATTACTATCAAAGAACCTCAAGTTTACACGTGGCAGAAGTCGACAGAACTCTTTCATGCTTTAATGACCTCGAAAGGGCCCAGGCGTCAAGTAACGGGATGTGACTTACTCTGACTTGGGAGTTGAGTGATAAAACTACATACCTATGTTACTACTATTATTATTTTTTAGAGGTTTCTGTCTGTCCTCAGATGGCTGTCCCACGCCAGCAAGCGCTCTACCCGGGCCTCGGCAGGTGCGTGTGGGTCAGGAAGCCCAAGGTCCTCCTCCCATCACCGTCTGCTCTCCTCGGCCCCGCTTTCCTCTCTCGGGGGCGGCGAAGAGGCCCAAGGCGAGGGGCCCGGGGCAGGGCGTGCGATCCTCAGAGCCAGGCTCTGACGGCCCCGGGCTGGGCCGGCCCTCCTCTCATACACTCCCCAGATCGCGCGTCGAAACGGCGGCCGCGGCCCCCAGCTGCAGGGCCGGGGCCGGGGCGGCGGGCCGGGCCGGCCAGGCCAGGCCGCGGCCTCTCGCAGTGCCCACGTCACCAGCTCCAGCACTGCGGAAATGGAGCGGCGCGGCCGGGGGGGAGGCGCCCGGCGGCGGCAGCTCCCGCGCCGCGGCCAGACGCCGTGTGCCCCCCAGCCCCGGCCCGGAGGCCGCCGACCCCCGCCCGCCGCGCTCACCTGTGTCGCCGATGATAATGTACTTGAAAAGATAGGCGTACGCCATGGCCGCGGCCGCTCGGTGCCAGGGCACGCGGCTCCTCCTCCTGCTTCTGCTCCTCCTCCTCCGCGCCCCTCACCCCGGCGCCGCTCGGCCTCGAAACGCCAGGCCCCGCCCGCCGCAGCCGCCGCCGTCGTCGTCAGCCTCCGGGAGTGTGGGGCCGAGAGGAAGCGGGACAAATTGACACCCTCTGAGCCAAGGGAGACAGCGCCCAGCGGAGCCCAGCTGAACAATAACAGCCGCCGCGGCGCCTCCGCCCCGCCTCCGCGCCGACCCGGAAGTGCTGCGGCCGCCGGCGCCGCCGCCGGGGGAAAGGGGAGGAGCCCCGCACGCCGGCAGCGCCACGCCGGCTGGAGCCCCGCCCAGCCAGAGCCCCGCCCCGCCTCGCCTCGCCGGAGACCTCCCCGGTGCAGCGTCGGCCACTGCCGTCGGCGCCGTCGGCCCCGTCGGCCCAGAGCCAGGCGGGGCCGGGCGCTGGTCTTGCCGGCGCCTTTGAGCGGCGGGCTCCGGCGGCCGGGAGACGCTGGGGCAGGGGAGGGGCCTTGCGGCTCCATCGCCGCGACGCGAGCGGAGCCGCGTCCTTCCGCCCTGCGGTGGGGACGCGGGACACGTGGTGGGAAGGCAGAGGTCGCGTTCGGCGCAGGGCCTGCCCTGGGCCCGTGACAAGGTGTTCGAAAATGATGGAGCCTCTCGGGGCGGGGTTGGAGGGCGAGGCTGTATCTGTGGTGCGGGACGGGGCTTTGACAGGGAAAATGGAAGTGTTTGTAAATTCGAAACCCTAAGTTAGGGAATATGCGGTAAACCATGATATGCACCTGCGGTGGAATACTATGCGGTCTTAAAAAAAAAAGCCTGACTTAACGTTACGCAAAAACAAGGCACAGGACTCAGTGTATAAATATACATTTATGTTATATATATTATTTATATATACAACTATCTTATATATAGTAAGTGATACATAAATTACATTTGTATGTTTATAAGCTATATTTTATTGTTATATAAATAACTTTTTATTTTACCATTGTGTAGAAAAATGACAGGAATATACTTAAAGACCCATACATAGTACGTAGTCAATCTGAAAGGACACACCTGGGACCAGGGGAAGGAAGGGATGGGATTGGAGGGAATATCTACTTTTCACTGAATTTTTCAAGGGCAGTTTGAAATTTTGCAGTGTTCATGAATAACCTATTGAAAAATGCACTTAAAGGAAAAAAAGTAACTTTTTTGTTTATTCAACTAACACTTTAAGTACATACTATATTTCATGCACTGCTAGGCCCTGGAACTAAAGGCAGACACTGTTCTAAAGGAGCACACAGATTTTGGAAGAGGAGATGCAAGACAGAGTTAAAAGTGTCAGGATAGGTTATCTAGAGAAGATGATGTCTGACCCAGAAATATGAAGGAAGAGTTTGTCAAGAGGACAGAAGGTGGGGGAAGGGAACTGAAGTTTAGGCGCAAGAAACAATGTGCAAAGGTCCTGGATCTGTTCAGGGAATATGAAGTTGCATAAGGAAGCTTATTTGCTAACCCATAGCCTCTAATGTTGGCAGTGGAAGGAGAGCCATTGCTAAGGGCAGAAGTGACTGGGGTTTCGTGGCTCTGGTTCCTGTTGCCTAATATTTTCCTCTCCCTTTTAGGATCTGTCATTCTACCGAAACCTTCATGCTGGGCTGGCAGTACTTCGTTGCTACATGGTTTGAATGGCCTTTCCAAATGTCAACTCACAGGTTTGTGTTTGTTTGTTTTTACTGTTTGGAGGGGATTTTCAGAGACAGCACACAAAAATTTGATGTGAAAAATTACCAGGAATTGCATAATCTAGTTCACCCATCTTTAGTTTGGGGGTGGAGAAGTCCCTTCTTAGGCCTGCCATGTTCCAAAGGCCGTTTTGTCCCTCCCATCTGAGTGCCTTCACTCAAGTCTTTCCTGGTGATAGACATGTAGAAAGTTCCCTCCTTCCAGGAGAAACTCAATTTCTTACTACTCTCAGCGGTATGCCCTTTACACATAGCCTGAACAGGACAACTCTGTGGGGATGTTCCACGAAAGCCTAGCATCCTTACGATCAGAAGCATTCCCATACTGTTAGAGGAGAACTGTGGGAGAAGTCACTGGTGCCAGGTCATGCACGGGCTTGTTGCCATGTCAGGATGCATGCGGCACTTTACCCAGTGGACACGGAAACTGAGAAGAGAAAGGTCAGAACTGAATGTAAAAAATTATAGAAAAGGATACGTATAGAGCTTTAGAGGCAATGCAGTGTAAAGAGAACTTAGGAAACCTGCTTTTGATCTTGGTCTTACCACAAACTGGTTGGATGATGGTTGCAAATCTTTTGGCCTCCTAGAGCTTTGACACACTCATTGATAAAGCAATGGAGTTAAGTGTTACCTGAAAGGTCTATTCCAAGTCTGAAGTCCTTTAATTTTATGTCTATCCACCTCCAGATCTAAAGCACCTGTAAAGTAGGTGGTAATCTTTCTCTCATGAAAATGTCAGGGCCACAGGAGTCAAGTGTGTATGGTTCTTGCACAGAACTGAGAGGTGTTAGTTATTGGTGTGCAGGAATTATAACAATCAGTGGCTTTGAAAAGAGCAAAGACTAGCTTTTCAAGTCCCTCGCTAAGCCTCGGTTTCCTGGTCTGGAAAATGTAGAGAATAACTGCCTCTCAAAGTCAATTTAGGATCAAATGAGATAATATATGTGAAGATATTTTGTAAATTATGAAAAACATATACTTAATGTGTGAAACCCTTAGTGCTGCATAATTTCTAAAAATTACCTTGAAGGAGTTAAGGCCTAATCACTATACAAATTCCTGTTTTAAAGTCAGCTCCTTTTCTGTCTCTATTTTATGTCTCGACGTTTATTTTTTTCTATGTGTAATTCATAATATTTTGTTACATTTTCTCTAAGCCTATATGCTGTCTTAAATAATCTTTGAAACAAGGTGTAAATAAAACCCACACAAACTTCATTTTAAACACTTTACGTAGCCCCCAAAATCCAAAGACATTTTTTCAAGAAAAACTCCTTAGGCAAAAATGACAGAAATAAAACTCTCTTCCCTTAAATTATAGGATACTTCGTGGGATTTTCCATTCTGTTCGATTTTCAGCTATTTCATTCCCTTGGGGACGAATTCTGATAACCTCATCTCTCAGTCTTACATCATATGTGGTCTGAAGGTCATAACGGTGAAATTTAAGGATTGTTTAAGGCTACATTCTCCAAGGTCTCCTCATTCAAGTTTTCCATGACATTTTAAAGTAGAGTATTATATTAGACTTTTGAATTTACTCTTCCCAACCAAACTTTTCATGTGTTTAAATTTTCTCTGGTTTTTTTTTTTTTTTTTTTTCTTTTCCCTCTGGTTTTGATCACTCTCAGACTGTGGGAAGAGAGGTAGTGGGGGAATGGGATGGGAGAAGAGTGGCTTGGAATACTGCAATGCATAGGTTCTTACTTTGGTTCCCATGGTTTCCTTAGCCAGCTCTCGAATGCATTCTGGGAGCCCTGTGATCCTCCAGAAATGATATGCACAATGTTGTATGGATTTGCATATTTGTAATTTTATGGGAGAGATCCTCGCACGAGTCCATGACCCAGAAATAATTAAGAACCACTGTGAAATGCTTGCTTTAAGCCATTTCTAAACACCATGACAGAATTAATTTTCCTGCATATACTCATAAGCTCAGTACCAGTTCTGGAGGAAGAAAGAACTCCGTTCAACTCCTGAATTTACCCCCTGTCAGATGAGTGATCTTGGATAAATTACTAAACTCTCTAAGCCTTAGATTCCTCATGAGATGACACAAGTGTCTAGCAAAGTGTCAAGCTCTCAGGAGACACTAAGTAAACACTGAAGTCATTTCTCCCTTTCCTTCACCCTCTCCCTGTGTTCCACCTCCAACCTGTCACTGAGAACTGTAGGAGTTAAATGAGCCCAACAAAGACGCTCCCTTAAAGGAGATGAGAGTCTCTCTCATGTTAAGTCATGGGTAGTCATTGTAATACATGATGAAATAATTATACAACTCACCATAATGCAGAATCAGTGGGAGCCCTGAGCTGCTTTTCCTGCAACTAGATGGTCCCATCTGGGGTGGTGGGAGACAGTGACACCCGAAGTGTGTTGCTTGTGTCCACTCTACTCTGTAACAATCAGCTTACTTGTCACTTGCCACTCACTGATAGGGTTTTGATATATCTGCAAGCAATTGATTTACTATGGTCTCTGTGCAGTCAAACCTCTCTGCTAATGATAACCTGTATATGTAGCTGCTCCCCAGCAGAAGCGGAAGGAGAGCCTCTAAGCTGAGCCTTAAAGGGCCTTATCTTCCATAGTTATTGCTTTACTAGTCATTCCAGATGTTTCAGCAGCCCTCTCCACTGTACTTTGTTCACCTTATCCACCTCATCTGCCATTTATGTTCTTGTTGGGTAACACACTTAGTATTCCCTCTCTTACTTTTCTACTCATGACTGATTTCTGACCACTTGTCAAAGCCAGAAATGACTGGTTTCTCTCTTCCATTGCATTCTTTTTTCTTTTTTAAAATATCTTTATTGGAATATAATTGCTTTATACTTCCATTCCATTCTGCTCATCCTTCAGAAGTTTACCTGAAGGGTCAAAATGGAATGATTGCAAATTCACATCCTGAGTCAATGTGTGTGTAGGTGAGTGAAGAAACTTTCTTTTGTATGTAGGTTAGTTTTGTTATCGATGCACTTACTATTCATAACAGAAGGGGCCTACATAAGTGCACAAATGAGAGAAACAGTGAATATTGGAATAATAATAAGCTCATTTTATAAAATCGTGGATTAAAAAAATATAACTACATAATGATTAATAACAAATTTAAAAGTGAGTTAAAAACCAAAATAGTGTTCTTAAACTACCTACTTTTCTCAGTCCTTAACAGTTGCCTAGTGCTTTCCACAGAGAGAGTGGTCTGGGGAATGGCCCGATATTGGATTCCAGGAGGCCTGAATTACAGTCTTTCTTGCCACCAGCAAGCTGACCTTGAGAATTTTTGTCATATACTCAATAGAGATGATAATTCCAGTTGCTAATAGAATCACTAGGAGGTAGATATGAGAGCACTCTGAAAAGTACATTATTACTAGGAGAGAGTGTATATACCAAATTGCAGGTGAATGATTTTCTTGAATGTATCTAGGTATATTAGAAGACTGACCCCTATAGAACTATATAACATCGGTAATATTTTACTATCTGCATTGTTGGGTTTTTGTCAGCAAAGACTGGACCATGTAATTACTTCAAACCCTCTGGTTTGAACACATATTCATCCATTTATCCTGAACGTGTTCTGTGTCTCGTGTTCATTGGTAGGTGTCCTTATTTTGGAAAAGTCAGGATCAGAATGAGAATGAGGATACCTGAGGAGTATACCTTATATTTTGCTGAAAAGAAACCATTTACTACTCCCATGAGTGTGTCAATTTATTTTAATCTTTACCTGTAAAGGTCTTTAAATTTTGATAAAGGGAAATCCATTTTCTCTCCAATTGTGAGGACATGATAAGCTAGCTCTGTCCCAGTGGGAGGTGCGGACACTGAAAACCTTCTGTCACTGATGTCTTTTGTGTGAGATGGGTGCCAGGAATTACGAGATCACATTTCAGTCTTCTTCCAGCTCCCCTCCCTCCTATATAATCTTTATCTCTGCTTCTAACAGTCTCATTATCAGAATTTTAAACATATGGAATGAGAGAGAAGAAAATGACTATCAAAGAATCACATTTTCACTTCTAATATGGAGAAAATAGGAGTCTATTTTTCCAAACTTTTTTATTTTAAAGAAGTTAGTAAAATAAAATAAATCTGTCTGTTCTTCAGACATTGAGGTTACATCCATTTAAAAATCTGCAAGGCGAATTTAAATTTGGCCAAGAATCATTGCTGTACTTCTACCGCTCTTTTAAATTTCTCAATGTAAGTAATCTGGGGATCAATTTCCAGCAATTCCTTCAAATGAAACAGATTGCGAAAAAGTACAGTATAACCTTACAACAGCAGTAAACATTTATTCTCACACAATTTTTATGCATCAGAAATCTAGGAGCAGCTTAGCTGAGTGGCTCTGGCTTGGAGGTCTCTTCATGGGGTTGCAGTTAATCTTTCAGCCAGGGCTGCAGTCTGCAGTCATCTGAAGGCTAGATTGGGGCTGGATGATTTATTCCCAAGGTGGCTTATGGCTGAGGCCTTAGTTCTTTACCACATGGACCTCCCAGAGGACTGCTTAGTATCTTCATGACATGGAAGCTGGTTTCTCCCAGTGTGAGAGATACGAGAGAGTGAACATAAGGCCAAAACCTCAGTGTCTTTTGTGACCTAACCTTGGAAGTCACATCCCGCCACTCCTGCTGTATCCTTCTGGTCCCATGGACCCACTGTGATAAAACATAGGAAGGGACTACACAAGGACATTAATAACCAGAGGTGAGGATCACTGCCATCCTAGAAGCTGGCTACCACAACCTACAGAGATCAAGTGGAAACAAGGATCTAATAAATGTCTAACCATCTGAAATCAGATACATTTTGGGTCAAATCAGTTTCATTTAACCTGTCTACAATAAAATTTTACTATAAACAGATTAGTCTATAAAGAAGTTTATTGTGGTTTTGGTTTTGTGCACTTCTAAAAGTATTTTTGAAAAAAAAGACCTGAAAAAGAATCATTTTACAGTTGCAAAAGGAAGAGAAAACATATTTTTCAGGTTTTAAAAATTACATTTCAAAGCAATTTTTTGAGGATCAAATACAATGACAACGATCTCCTAAAAAGGATTTTTAAAAAGGAATTGCTGTTTTCTTTCATCTCAAGTCCTTAAGGATTCATGTGGTTCAACAGAGTTAACAATTTATTTCTACTTTTTCATTAACTTATTTGAATAATTTTATGGGAACCAGTATTCTCCTACCTGCACATATTTCCTACCTGCACTGTTATGTCCAAATATTATAGCAGTTGATCATGCGTTTTATGTCTCAGGTTTAAAAAAATCTATATTACAACATGGATGGACCTAGAGATTGTCATACTGAGTGAAGTAAGTCAGACAGAGAAAAACATATCATATGACATCGCTTATATGTGGAATCTAAAAAAAATGTTACAAATGAACCTATTTACAAAACAGAAATTGAGTCACAGATGTAGAAAACAAACTATGGTTACCAAGGGGGAAAGGGGTGGGGGGATAAATTGGGAGATTGGGATTGACATATACACACTACTATATATAAAAGAGAACCGATAAGAACCTACTGTATAGCACAGGGAATTCTATTCAGTGCTCTGTAATGACATATGGGAATGGAGTGTAGAAGAGAGTGGATATGTGTATATGTATGGCTGATTCACTTTGCTGTACAGCAGAAACTAACAACATTGCAAATCAACTATACTCCAATAAAAAATTAATTTTAAAAATCTACATTAAATGGAGGTAGGGGAAACACTGCCTTTAAAAGGTTTAAGGTACAAACAAGTAGAGTTTGACTATCATCTTATTCCTTAAATGTAGTGTTTTCTTGTACTCTAATATTTATTAGAAGAACTGCAGGCTTATGTCACTTTGGGGTCTTATCTTGAAGTTTTCATTACTAGACTTAATGGAGAAGATTTTTTTATTCTTAGTAAATGGATAATTTTCTTCACACTGTATTTGATACAAATTATAATACAAAAGCGTCTGTTGGAAAGAGTAGATTATTCATCATTGATATACTCTAATTTTTGTTAATTTTTCCTTTAGAAAAATCAGTTATAGACAAAGACCTCTTTAGAACTAGATCCCGCTTTCTCTCTTTGAATCAACTGAGTGCATTTCTGGAAGGTTCTCGTTTCACTTCACTCCAAAAAACACTAAATCCAAATGCCAAAAGTGAGATTGTCTCCTCTGAACCCTGAGATAAGCTATTTTGCTTATTTATAAAAGAACAGACTGAGGCTCTTGAATCACTAATTGAAACAAAAACTGAATTATTTACATTTTCTTTCTTGGAAACAAGCAGAGATGAGGAAGTAAGTATACAGATCTCCCTTGACTTACTGTAGGGTTACATCCAGATAAACCCATCATAAGTTGAAAATATCTGTTAAGTTGAAAATGCATTTAATACACCTACTGAACATAGCTTAGCCTATATACCTTAAACGTGCTCAGAACACTTACATTAGCCTACAGTTGGGCAGAATCCTCTAACACCAAGCTTATTTTATAATGGTGTTGAATATATCATGTAATTTCTTGAATACTCTACTGAAAGTGAAAAACAGAATGGTCGTCTAAGTGCAGAACGGTTGTGAGTGTACCATTGTTCACCGCCACGATCGCGTGGCTCCCTGGTGACTGCGGCTCACTGTGCTGCCCAGCATCACGAGAGACAGTATTGTACAGCATGTCACTAGCCCGGGAAGGAGCAAAATTCAACATTCAAAGTACATGTTCTACTGAATGTGTACCCCTTTTGTAAAATCAAAAAATCATTAAGTCAAACCGTGGTAAGTCAGGGACTCTCTGTATAGTATGTGTGACTATAAGCGACCCAGGATACAGGAAATGGAGGGTGGACTCAGTATACAGGCCTCCCACCATTAACATGAATTCACTTAAGAAAAGTTTGAAGTCAGGAAACAACTACTCAGTGATTAATTTAATGTAGCTGTATAAGAAAGAACTGAGACATGCTGTTCATATGTCAGATACTATGCCAGCTGCTAAGGATATATATATAGAGAGAGAGAGAAGCTAAGGAACCTTAAGCTCAGGGTCCCTCACTTGCATGACCCCTTCCAAGGCAAATGTGTTCACGTGGTCAATTTTCTTTTTTGGTAAAATTTGCAAAAGTAAGATATTTAAACTTTAATTTGTGAATTCTGTTCTTTCTCTCCACTGACACTTCCCCCTTGTGTTGGGAAGTGCTGGAGTGTCTACAGGGTTTTTTTGTTTTGTTTTTGGTAATGGTTAAGGAAGGGTTGAGAGTTGAGTGAGGGAGACATTTAGCTCCCTAGGGTATATTTATTCAGTCTCTCATGTGTGTAGCTGAATCATTCCCAGTTGTCCAGCATAGAAAAGGCTTCCAGGGGACTTCCCTGGTGGCACAGTGGTTAAGACTCCACGCTCCCAATGCAGGGGGCCTGGGTTTGATCTCTGGTCAGGGAATTAGATCCCACACGCATGCTGCAACTAAGCGTTCACATGCCACAACTAAGGAGCCCGCCTGCCACAACTAAGACCTGGCGCAAACAAACAAAACAACAACAAAAACACATGGTATTCTTTTAAAAAAAAGGCTTCCAGGAATACTGTAATCCCTACTGTGCTGACTCATCATATGGTGTAGAGGTCATATCTCAATATAAGCGTGTCCTACTAGATTCGTTTTCTATTGCTGAGTAACAAAATACCACAAACTTACTGGCGAAAAACAATACCCATTTATTAGCTCGCAGTTCTGTAGGGCAGAAGTCTGGGCCTGGTGTAGATGGGTTCTCTTCTCAGGATCTCAGAAGGCTAAAATCAAGGTGTCCACTTAGCTGCATTCTCATCTGGAGCTTGGGGTCCTTTTGCAAGCCCATGTGATGTGGCAGAATTCAGCCTCCTGCAGTTGTAGGACTGAGGTCCCTATTTCTTTTCTGGCTATTAACCAGGAGCTGCTGTCAACAACTAGAGGCTCCTGCATTCCTTGCCACATGGCTTACTCCATCTTCAAAGCCAACAGCAGAGAATCTCCCTCATTTTTAATCCCTCCTGCTTTGAATCTCTTTGTTAAGAAGGGCCCCGTCACTTTTAAAGACTCAAGTGATTAGGTCTGGCCCATCCAGGACCATCTCCCTATCTTGAAGTCAATTGTTTTGGGACATTAATTGAATCTGCAGAATCATTTCACAGCAGCATCTAAGTTAGTATTTGGTTGAACAACTGGAAGAAAGTGTGTGTACACGGGGGAGTGGAGATCTTGGGGACCATCTTAGACTTCTGCCTGTAAGCAATGGACATATATATATAGTTTAGTAGAAGATATACCTATTATAAAGCTTTCCAACTCAGAATAGATACCTTCAAAGACTCAGAAGAAAAATTCAAACATAAATAAATGAAAATTTATTCTAACTTGACACAGCTCTAGAGAACCATTTTAACTGCAATGTTTCTAGTAAAACTAATAAGAAATTACAGGCTCCTAATTTATTTATTAAAAACCTAGAGATTTTTATTTATTGAAAACAAAGGGTTCATAAAACAATAATAGAAGATGCAATAAAAGCAATAAAGATGAATGATAAAATTAATAAAAATCATCCTGTCATAGAGAACTAAACTGTAACAAAAGTCTTTACAGGACACAGCAAAAGCCATAGTTTGTTACAAAAAAGAAATAAATTGTGAAAAGAAGTAACAGGTAGGCTCAGTGACTGTCTTGGACTCTGGGCAGAGGAGGGGGCCCTTCCCTGATCCCCGCACTTGAGAGCACCTTGCTCATCATAAATACTGAAGCACAGGGAGGGTTAACTTGCTTTTTGACCTCATGGAAGAGGTTTCTGAAAGTTTGGCACCCAGAAGAAGACTGGAAATTATAAGAGGGGGACAGGCAAGGAGGCCTGGCCCCGAGGCCAGAGGAGACCGAGGCAGGAGACAGCATGTGGGGTCAGGAGGCACTCAGCACCCCAGCCCTTGGAGGCCAGCAACCGAGGAGCTGCTTCAAGCTGGTCCCTCCACACCACCCAGGTGGGTGTCAGGGTCCCTAGGCGCTTGCTTTTTCCTCTCTTCTGCTCTGCTGGTGTAGTTTTGAGAGGTGAACTTCCAGAAGGGATGGGATTTTTTGCAAGGCAAGAGGGAGGGTATATGCCCACCCTGATTTCCTGAGGCTCTTGACCGTGTCCCTCCCCTCTGGCTTCCAGAGGGGTCCAGGCAGCAGCCAAGCTTCCAGGGTCCAGCCAGTCACAGCTAGCTGATGTAGTATATACGGAAGGACTGAGAAAGAGAACAAACAAGCATGATCCCTAGATATTTTGCCAAATGAACAGGTAACACATTAATTGCAGGAGAAGAACAGGTAGGTGGGAAAGAGGGGAGAGAATCAAAGATTCTGTTTTGGACACGTTGAACTGAGATGCCAACAGTCATTCAAGTGGAGGGATCAAATGAGCAATTGGACATTTGGGTCTGGGGCTTGGGGGAGTGGTCTGAGCTCCAGATAGAAATACCATGCAGCTGGTACGGTTGTTGGGACCAAATGTTTTTTCAAGTGTCTGATAGACACTTGTGGTTCTTCTATTGTGTATTACCTGTTTGCATGCTCTACCTGTGTATCTATTAAAGTCTCTGACAATCATTGTTAAAATTCACATACGTTTAATACAATTGAAAATGTGTAACAAACCTCCCAAATCATTTAATCTTCACAACAAATCTGAAAGTTTTTAAATTAATTTATGTTTTTATTTTTTGCATTTTACCCTGAGGGTTTTTTTTTAATTAACTTACAGTGTTGTGTTAGTTTCAGGTGTACAGCAAAGTGATTCAGTTCTTTCCCTTATAGTTTATTACAAAATATGAGTGTAGTTCCCTGTGCTATACAGTAGGTCTTCGTTGGTTTTCAGTTTTTTATATGGTAGTGTGTATGTTAATCCCACTGATAGTTTTTTAATTTAAAATATTTAAATAAAAAGAATAATAATCAGAAATGGAAAAAAATGTGAGGAAGTGAAAATTCTTTTGTAAAACTTGAAAGGGCAAATTGAATCAATTTTCAAAAAGGTAGTGAAAGGATTATCATAATCCTTTAATATATGCAAACACTTGCACCTAAATTTCCAAATTCTGATAATATAGCTAAAGGAAATAAAAATAAATATACAGAGAAAAAGTCTTTATTTGATAGAAAAGGAGACTGAAGCTTAAAGAGTTTAAATAATTTCTCATGTCGTGACAGCTAGTAAGTGGCAGTGCTGGAAGCTGGAAATATGGGTCCAATGAGAGTTTTGACCTCCACATACAAATTTAGAAGTCATCATCATGTAACATGTAAGAAAAATGTATTTGTCCTCCACAAGGAAGTGATGAATGCTTTATGTTCATGAAGAGGGGTTAGATTGAGTCTCCCAAGGGAACTCACAGGTTGGTATATATAGTAAATGACGCTTAGAAACCTGATTTCTCTACACATCAAAAGTGAATCCATCTTTCAGAAATGGACTCACATTAACCTAGTTTACAAGTCTGATTTTTAAAAGTAGAATGTCAAATTGCAATAAGAAATCACTATCTCAGAGACAGGAATATGTGAAATGCATTCCACTAGCTTTTTCTTTTCCTTACAAAGAGTAAAGTGCATGGAAATATTTAATGACTTTAAGTGGAGGGAACACAAAACATCCAGCTCACGTTTGGGATGGTCTTTCCTGGGGGTAAAACCTATGCCTCCTAGTGCATTTCGTCCCCTCATTCATTTCATCAGTTCGACCACACCCTGTCGTCTCACTCTGACCTGCAAGCCGTATCTGTTTGGCCTCCGAAAGCATTTGTAACCCTGGCCCAATAGCCTTAACCAACTACCAAATATTTTGATGAGTCAAAAACTCCCCTGAGTAATATTTCAATAGAGAATACCAATTTTTATCTCCAAAATTTTCCTTTTTCCAGCCTCTAAGACTGACCAATCCTCCTTCTGATGGACTTAGCCAATTCAGTCAAATTACCATCAAGTTCTGGCCCTGGGATTCAACCTGCATCTTTAGGTTGCTTCTGGTGAACTTCATTTTGCAGTATATTAAGCCCCCTGTCTCATTAATTACCTACCATGTGACCTAATGAAGACATTGATTCCATCTGAAATTCAGTTTCTTAATCTGTAGAATGGGGAAAATAATATCAAAATCATAGCATGACCATGCAACGCAGAGGGTGTGTGAAGCTCTCAGTGTGTTATCTGTCATTTTCACTACCTGACTGTCATCATTACATGTTGAATGTTAGCCTGAACTCTCAGGGCACAAACTTACTTCCAAGTTCTGAGGAGAACCCTTGCTGTAAAATCTAATGACTATAATCTCAGTCACACGTGGTTCTGATGCTAAGAAAAAATGGGACAGTGGGCCCTGTAACATGAGCTTCAAAATTGAACTGAGGAGCAGTAATCTGAGAGATTTTTAAAAGATTCGGCAGGAAACGTGGTGTTTTCTTTCAGCAATAGATCCCTTTAGCATTCGTGTAAAGCTCATGGATGCCTGCTCAGAATAATGGTATCAAAGGTACAAAAACAAAAAAACAAAGGATTACAGAAAAAATTATATTAGAATTGTTATTAAAATATTTCCAAAACAAATTTGTGTTAGAGTAATATATGTGCTTCTTTATTAATATATTAAAAACCAAGATCTAACAAGAGGTCTAATAATGGCTATAATTTAGCAGTTGGGATGAGTGTAAATGATATGACAAGATGTTTGTATCAATTGTATTGTAAGATGACAACATCCGTATATCTATTAGTGACAAATCGGTAGATACTGCTAATAGACCTTGGTGCTGACAACAATCATAGTTGAATAAAATGTTAAATTTCAGTTAGAGTTAATACAAATAAAGATGCAAATTTCCCCCATCCATATCTATGTAATCCACAGCCCCCAGATTAAGAAGCTATGCATCAGAGGGTGGTAAACACAGACTCCAAAGGAAGAGAGAATTTTTGAAGGACAAACTGATTGACACATTTAATAAAAAGATTAGAAATGATAAAGATGAAAATACTTATTGGGTTTATCATTTAGGAGTTCATCAGTGGACATCGCCATTGAAGTTTCATTGGGGAAGTTGAGGGCATGAATCAGATAATGGTAGTTTAAGGATTAGTTGGGGAAGGGGAGTGCAAACACTAGGAAGTGGGGAAGTCAATGAAGGTGGCACTCTTTTTTTTTTTTTTTTTGGCCAGGCCACGTGGCTTGTGGGATCTTAGTTCCCCGACCAGGGATCAAACCCATGCCCCCTGGGTTTGAGGAAGCGCAGTCTTAGCCACTGGACTGCCAGGGAAGTCCCGGAGATGGCACTTTTAAGGAACCTGGCTGTGACGGGGCCGTGCCAGAGATAGGAAGTGCATTAGTAGGAGGGAGGACTTGGTTGACAGGAGAAGGTCTGGGCATAGTATGTATCTTGGGTGAAGAACCATAGAAAGGGAGAGTCAAGGCAGAGGGAAAATGCGTGATGGGGAGAGAGGTACGCACTTCTGAGGAGGTAGGAAGAGTCTGGACCAAGAGAGGGAGTGAAGGAATTCACCTTGGCCTGAGAAAGGAACATCTCTTCTACTGAGAGGAGGGAGCTACACCAAAGGCAGATGCAGAAAAAATCTGAAGTAAAGAACAGAAAGTTGGGAAAGTTTTGAAATAGAAATCGATGCCTTTGTCCTGCCCTTCACTGCCACTAGCCCAAAGGGCCATGTTCTTTATGTAGAGACAGCAGGACCTAAAAGCCTAAGAAAGGTATTATATCAGGTAGATTACTTGCCATGGTAAGAAACAGGAAGTCCAACATTTGGGGTTTGTTATTTAACTTCATTGACTTAAGGAATAAAGGCGATTTATTGCCTCATTCAACAAAAAAACTCCAGAGATGAGTGAAAAGTTTTACATGAAAAGTTTTACATGAAAAATTCCAGGGTAAAAAAATCTGTTTCTTCCAGATATACTCTCTCCAGAGAGCTCCCTAGCAAACCTCCCCTTACACATCATTTACCCAAGCTGCATTCTTTTTTAAAAAATAAATTTATTTTTATTTATTTATTTTTGGCTGTGTTGGGTCTTCATTGATGCCCATGGGCTTTCTCTAGACGCGGTGAGCAGGGCCTACTCTTTGTTGCGGTGTGCGGGCTTCTCATTGCGGTGGCTTCTCTTGTTGCGGAGCATGGGCTCTAGGCGTGCGGGCTTCAGGAGTTGTAGCATGTGAGCTCGGTAGCTGCGGCTGGCGGGCTCTAGAGCGCAGGCTTGGTAGTTGTGGCGCATGGGCTTAGTTGCTCCGCGGCATGTGGGATCTTCGCAGACCAGGGCTCGAACCCGTGTTCCCTGCCTTGGCAGGTGGATGCTTAACCACTGCACCAGCAGGGAAGTCCCCCAGGCTGCATTCTTATTCCTGGACCACCACCTGTGGCAGAGAAATTCCACCCCATGGTTGGCTTACCAACCACTGCGTAAGTTCCTGAACTGTCATTAGCAGGAAACACTGTGCTCCCTATGGACCAGCTGTTCAAGCAGAGCCTTGGCATTCAGGTGTGTGTTGGGCATTTTGGGTCATTAGAATGACTGCAGGAGGAAGTTAGGGATGCAAGACATCCCAAGATGCATGGGACAGTTCAGAGCAAAGAGCTGGCCAGCCCCAAATGCCCATTGTGCCTGCTGCTAAGAAATGCTGCTGTGGACAGAGAAGCCCACGCTTGAATTTCACTGGCTTCATGAGGAGGTGTGGTATAATAAGAAATATATTTGGTATGTCCCCATTCCTAGCACAGAGCTCCTAAAACCCTTGGAATTTCCTGAGCGCTCAGAAAGTCTTTTGTTATTCATAAGAAGCCCATGTTTTGATCACACAGGAGTCTATGCTAATGAGGAGACTCAAGGCTGTGTCCCTACATAGCCTCAGGATGGGGCTGGTCACCAGAAAGACTGAGTGATTAGAAGGTGAGACTTTCAGGCCCACCCAGCAACCTCTAGGAAAGGGAAGGGGTACTGCAGATTAAGCTCTATAAAAACTCTTGAACAATGAGACATTTGAAGAGCTTCTGGGTTGGTGAACACATGGAGGTGCTGGGAGAGTGGTGTACCCAGAGAGCGCATCTCTTTCATCTAGCTGTTCTGAGTAGTATCCTTTTATGAAAACCTGTTAAATGTTAAGTAAATGTTTCCCTGAGCTTTGTGAGTCATTCTAGCAAATTATCAGACCCAAGGACCCCTCGTGTTTCTGGGAACTCCAATTTATAGCTGGTCATTCAGCAGGTGGCCCCTGGACTTGAGACTGGATCTCAAGCAGGGGAATCTGGTGAGCCTGAGCCCTTAACCTGTGGGATGTGATGCTATCTCCAAGTAGATAGGGTCATAATTGAGATAAATTTGTATGACACCCAGTTGATGTCCACTGACCTTTGGAGAATTGCTTGGAGATGATGGAAAACACCCCAGGAAGATATGGATACCTGAACAAAAGTGTGGAAGGAAGGGGAAATGGATTTAGGGGAGGCGGTCAACAACAGCTGCTATGGATATCATAGATCTCAGAAGCAGAGAGCCTGGGGCTTAAATCCTGGCTCTGCCACTGAGGAGCTGTGTGATCTTGAGCAGGTTAATGAATGTTTAAAAGCCTTACTTTCTTTAATAAGTAAAAATAGAATAATAAAACATACCTTTGAGACTTCTGAGAGGATTAATGAGAGAATGTATGCAAGGAGTCTGTCAAAGGTCCTGGCCCCTAGAAGGGATTCAATGAGTATTGGTTTCCTTTCTTCCTGCTCTTACATGCATTAATTTCCAGGGTAGCTATCTGATAGGATCTGAAGGGATCAGTACCTTGCTATTTCCAGCAAATGTTTTTGAGGTGCTAATATCTTCTAATGAGAACATGAGCCATCATTTAAACCATTAGATTAGGAACATTACAGATGGTCCCAGCACAATGTGTTCGCGTCGCAGATGGCTCGTAATAGCAAGTCAGTAGTAATAAGCAAGGAGAGAAATATCAGTTTTAGCTCTGGGCTTTCAACTCCATCTTTTTTTAAAAAAATTATTTATTTATTTATTTGGCTGTGCCGGTTCTTAGTTGCGGCGTGTGCGATTTAGTTCCCGGACCAGGGATCAAACCCGTGCCCCCTGCGTTGGGAGCGCAGAGTCTTAACCACTGAACCACCAGGGAAGTCTCTCAACTCCTTCTTAAATATACTAGTGCTGTAGAAAATAAATACAATAAGTATGTACACATATGTTTGCCTTTCTATGTTTCTTTTATTTTTTTAGTATTATTATTTGGCCACACTGCGCAGCTTGCGGGATCTCAGTTCCCCAACCAGGGATTGATCCCGGGCCATCGCAGTGAAAGCACTGAGTCCTAACCACTGGACCGCCAGGAAATTCCCTCTATATGTTTCATAATTAGGTGAAGATTCATAAGAAAATGACCTTCATTCCGGTTTTGAATGCATCTTCTTCCCTTCAAACACAGGCCTTTGTGCTTTCTGCCCTCTCTGGAAGATGACTCTTATTTTTCTTTCAGAGTCCATGTAAATGATCAATTCCTCTGGAAACGCCTTCCAATTTTCTAGGCTAGGTAGGACATTTTGTTTTTGTTCTCATAGCCTTGTGTTTTTGTTATCTATTAATGTGTTACAAACCACTCCCAAATTCAGTGCTTTTAAATACCAACAGGGTATTAATTACCATGATTATTTTTGTTGATCAGGTGGTTCTCATTTCTTCATGTGAACTTGACTGAGGTGCTGAGATAGCTGGAAGGTCCTGAGCCCGGCATATCATGCTGGACACCAGCTGGGAGTTCAAGGCCCCTGGTGATCCTGCATGTAGACTGTGCACTTATTCGTAGAATGGCAACTGGGTTCTAAGAAAGTGCATTCCAAGAGGTCTAGTCCCATTGGGCAAGTGCTCATCAAACCTCTGCTGGCACCATGTATATCATGTCCCAAGAATCAAAATTAATTATGTAGCCAAACCATTGTCAACATGGAAGGGGGTTGCACAAGGGCAAACTGCCAGGAGGCCTGGTTCACTGGGGGCCAAAGTCTACCACATCCAGTGAGCCTTTCCTTCATAGGACTCATCATTGTTTTCAATTATATATTTGTATGTGTTATTATTTTTCTCTCTCAATAGACTCAAAGATCCATGAAAACGGGATCTTTTTGTTTCTTTGCTAATTATTGTGGAGCAGAACCTTAAATGCAATTTAAAGGTTTTGAAGAAGCCCAAGTGACTGAGAAACTAATACCAGGTGCCATCATGCAGGTCTTGCAAAAGAGATCGGTCCCCAAATGGCCTGCCCACTGTTAGCTGATCACCTACCATGACACTGTTTCGAGGAGAATTGTAGGTATTCTGTTCTCCCTCTCATCTCAAGCCAAGGGAGAGGGATTTCAAAAATTATTTGGAGAACTTAGCATGTGATCCTTGAATTTTGATGCACCATCCCTGCTGACATCCCTTTGTTTGCAGGCACCAAGGTTATTTGTGGGCATCAGACCCTGCAAGGGAATTGTCTCAGGAATGTCCTGCCAGGCATTCCCTCTGAATGAAGTAATCTGAACATGTCCTGGATGGACACCCAATGATGTCTTCTACCAAATGACATGAGCTACATTTTTTGAGTGCTTCTTATATTCAGGGATGTCCCATACATTTTTTCTAATTTGTATGATAACACGGCAAGGTATGTAGGTTTCATTCACATTTTACAGATGAGAAAACTAAGTGAGGTTGAATTACTTGTCTGATGTCCCATAGCTAATAAATAGCAGAGCTGTGTTTCGAACCTGGGTCTGAATGTTTTCAAAATTCGTGTCTTTACATAGCACCCCACCGTCATAGTTCAGGCAGACATGGAGGAGACACATCTTCAGAGGCACACACGGAGACCAAGTGTGCGGTATATTTGATAGGAATATCAAATATTCCTTCCTTATAAAAGGAAGGGGGGTAGAAGCAGCATTGGGCAGATGGAGAAGTTGCAATACAGGCTTCAGCGACCCTGCAGGAGCTCTGGAACACATTGTGTCCGTTTGTGTGGCACCCTTCAGGTAGAAGACTGGACCTTCTACCTTCTGCCTTACTCAGGCAAGAGATGCATATTGCCCCTGTGCTAATTTTGTGTCAACTTGACTGGGATACAGGGTGCTCAGATACTTGGCTAAACACTATTTCTGGATGTGTCTGCGGGGGTGTTTCTGGATGACATTAGTGTTTGAACTGGTAGCGTCAGTGAAGCAGATTGCCGTCGCGATGTGGGTGGTCATCATCCCATCAGCTGAGTGGCTGAATAGAAGAAAAGTGCAGGGGAAGGGAGAATTCACTTTCTCTGCCTGACTGTTGAGCTGTGATGTTGGTCTTGTGCACTTGGACTGGGACTTACATCATCAGCTCCTCTGGTTCCCAGGCCTTGTGATTTGGACTGGAATCGACACCACTGTTTTTCCTGGGCCTCTGCCTTGCAGATGGCAGATCATGGGGTTTCTCGGTCTCCAGAATCATGTGAGCCAGCATCTTGTAATAAGTCAATCTCTCTCTCTTTGTATTATCCCTGTCTCTATCTACCTCTATCTCTCTATTGGTTCTCTGGAGAACTCTGACTAATATACCCGGGAAGCACCTGTCCTCAGGGTGCTCTCTGCAGCTGAAACCAGTCTCAAAGTGGCTGGGGGTTACGGGCTAACTTCACAGCCCACAGCTAGGCAGCACATCCTTTCTGCTCTTCACAGCACAGCCCCATGTCTACCACAGCTCTCAGCTATTAATTTTAATTTTGCTTTTGGTATTTTAGTTTTTTGACTTAAAAAATATTATTATTCATGTTTTAATAATATTGTTATCTTGAGATTCATTTAAAAGCTAATCAGATTTGAGCATGGACACCTATATTTAAAATCTGAGTGCCAGTTAAAATGGTAAATTTTATGTTATGTATATTTTATAACAATAAAAAAAATCTATGACTCCTACACATACCTATATGAGAGTCTAATTTCCTTATCGTGGTCCATGAAACCTATCAGTCAGATCTTAAACTATATTTATAAGCTTCTACTACTGATCAGTCCCACTCCATTTTTAGCCTCCCATCCCTGACTCCCCCTGCTTCTGGACAATGCTTCAGCGATACTCAACTTTTCACTGATCCCCAAATATTCCATCTTCTTCAGCTACTGATGTTTTGCACATCCTAGATTGTCCGCATCACGCTTCCTTGATTTCTCTGCCTGATGAAATCCTACTGACCCTCTTCAAGACAAAATGTAAATATTATTTGACTCTCTGGGCAATTTTGTTTGCTATATCCTTGTGTTTTCCTATTATGTAGCTTCTAAGGATTCTTGGTTTACATATACATGCATGTGTATGATTGCGTTATACATACACGTTTCATCATTTGCACTGTATTAGGATGGTGTTGGCTGCAAGTAACAGAAAAATAGGTCTTGCCTCTCTATTGGCTATACCCCTTTAACCTATAATTCTGTTTTTGTTTGTTTGTTTCTTAAAATCTTTTATTTAATTTGTTACAATATTGCTTCTTTCCTGTGCTTTGGTTTTTTGGCCGCGAGGTATGTGGGATCTTAGCTCCCCAACCAGGGATCAAACCCGTACCCACTGCATTGGAAGGCGAAGTCTTAACCACTGGACTGCCAGGGAAGTCCCTATAATTCTGTTTAATGTAAACATTGCAAATTCAGTGGTGGAGATGTTTCAGTTCTTAATTTACTTGACTTCAGTTCTAGTTATCTATTGCTATGTGTGGTACAATAAAGAATTTGTTTGATTTTTATCCAGGTTGCTGGCATAGAGCTTCACAAATCCTTGGAATTTCCTGTATGATAGGAATGTCTTTCTTATGCTAATGAAATGAGTCAAGATGGGCCCCCTAGATAGCTTCAGGATGGGGTCTCATTACCAGAAAGAGTAACCACAGGATTAGAAGGTTGAGCCTTTCAGCGCCTCTAAGGAGGGGAGCTAGAGATTGAGTTCAGTCATGTGGTCAAAGATTTAATCAATCACACCCATGGAGTGAAACCCCAATAAAACCTCTGGAGCTGAGACTTGGAGGATCTTACTGGCTAGTGAATACATTGATGTGCCAGGAGGGTGATACGCCCTCATTCCATGGGGAGAGGGCCGGGAAACTCTACATTGGGGACCCTCCTAGATCTTGCCCTATGTGCACCCATTATAATAAAACTGTAATCCTAAGTATGCCACTTTCCTGCGTTCTGTGAGTCACTCTAGGGAATCATCAACCCCGAGGGGGCTGTGGGAACCTCTGAGTTTGTTGTCAGTTGATCAGTAGTAAGCGTGGCCTAGGGACCACCCCCCACCCGACCCCCCTTAGATATGCAGCTGGTGTCTGAAGTGAGAGTTGTCTTGTGGAGGACTTAGCCCTTAACCTGTGGAGTCTGTGCTAACTCTGGGTGGATGTGTCAGAATTGAATTGCCATACACCCGGTTGGTGTCAGTTGGAGTTGACATGAAATACTCTGTAACTAACCATCCAAATATTAACTGTTTAAAATAATTTAAAAAAATCATGATTTCTTAAAAAAAAAAAAAAACCATGATTTCTCACAATTCTGTAGGTTGACTGGGCTCAGTCGATTGGTCCTCCCTCACCTGAGGTCTCCCGTGCAGGTACAGTGAGACGGCAGCTGAGGCCCGGGCAGATGGTGCCTGGGCTGGGATCGCTGAGCATCTCTCTTATCGTTAGCTCGGGCTTTCTCACAGTGTGGTGATCTTGAAGTAGTCAGACTTCTTACGTGGTGGCTGGAACCTTCCAAGGGAAAGGATTGGAAGCTGCAAGTCTCTTAAAGTCCAGGCCTGAAAATGGGCACAGCATCATTTTTGCTGTATTCTACTGGACAAAACAGTCACCAAACCCACCTAGACCTAAGGGGAGGGGACATAGAACCCCACGTCTTGATGGGGTTCTATGAGTACCAAATAACTGGCCATCTTTAATCTGCCTCATCCTCTCTTTGGCATTTCCCACTGTTTTCCACAAGCGATATGACATCATGTTCCCTGATTTTTCCTTTATCACTGACTCTTCTTCTCTAGTCTCCTTAAGTGCTATCTTGCCCCCACTATTTGAACGTCCTCTTCCTTTTTCTCTCTCACTGCTCATTTACCTTGGAATATCGTATCTACTCTTGTGACTCCCGTCACCACCTTTAGGCTGGTGATGCCTCAGATCTCTAAGGACGTCTACTCTAACCCTCTGATTCACACAGCCAAGAAGCCTTTACGACTCCTGGGAGAGGTATCTGGATGAGGCCCGTGCTCACCCACCCATGGGCAGAGCCACAAGTTTTGTCCAAAAGGCGGCCAGGTCTTCCTTGTACAGCTTTCCTGAGAGTCTCCTGCTTGTCCAACTGCACCACATTTGTGGCAACCTTCATGAATGACCTCCACAAATGACAGCCTAGGATGACACAGCTCATGGAACCCACAAGTGTCCAAAGGATGTGGCAAGGCTGACTGGCTGAATGAATGAGAATGATTTACACGAATATGTAAAATCTTTCACTGTAGAACCTACATTTAGTGCTTTCCAGATCCTTTGGCTATAAGAAGTGTAGACACAGTTTGTATGTTTCCATGAACTGCACTTCATCATAATTGCACCTTCACAGGTAAGAAAAGAACACCAGAGCAGCCAATGCATGACCCACAGCACTCATTTCTATAGAAACGGTGTTTAGCCGTATCCTTTCTCACAGGCCATGTGGACATGGCATTCGACAGTAAAAATAAGCTAGTAGTGGTTCCTGAAAGCAAACTTAAAAACAGATAGATTTGAAAGAACAGCTTGCTTAACAAAAAAAGAAATAGGCTATGAACATTGTTTAAGTAAATCCCAATTTTGTTATATGTATGTAACAGTTTGTGTTAATTTTGTTATATTTATACTTGAGTTCTGTGTTGGCAGACCATTTCTGTGTCACCCCACGTATTAACTCTAAGGGGCAAGGACCTATGTTTTGGAATATGGGTCCTCAATTGGTTTCTTTCCCATAATTGGCCCAAATCTGGGACTGGTTCTCCTCTTTAGTCTGTTGTGTAAGCATCGCAGTTTGAGAATGTACCACGATTTGGCATCCTCAGTCTGACACCATCTTCAGTGAAATCCAACAAACATTTGTAAGGCACTGTGTTCCATCCCGTGGAGGATACAAAGAGCCTGGGATGTCAAGATGAATGAGGGAGAGGGGAGCCACAGAAAACTGCAACAGTGCAGCAAGGCGACTGTGGCACACAGACACAGGCTTGCTGCCCTGTGCAGGGAATTAACTGTCGCTTCTCATCTGAGGAGCGAGAGGGATGGGAAAAGGATTCCAGATGGAAGGAGCACAGTAGAGGCACAGAGCAGGAGTTCAGGCTGCGGCTGGGGTGAGGAAAGCCTTGGCTGGAGTACAGAGCATATGCAGGTGGGTACCAAGGAAACCGACCGAACAAAAAGCGGGGGGGACATTGAGGAAAGCATCGTTCAGAGAGAGCTGAGTCATCAAGGCTTTTGAACATAACTAGGGCTCACTCCCAGCCCCCGTTCTGTGACTGTCTCCTGTGGAGTATCATGTCAGCCCTTGATTGCATGGGCGTCTTATTCTCACTCTTCCCTGATGGAAAAGACTCATTTAAAAATAAAAAGCAAAACAAATAAACCAAAAACCCTGTCCTTGAGCTGAATCTGTTTCTAATAACTTTCTCCCTACACGGCCAAGCCCATCAGAACAGGCGAGAAGCTCTGAGTCTGAGTCCCCCACTTCTGATGTATCTATATATCACTATCTCTATATATCTGTAGGTACATTATCTATCTATCTCTCTACACACACACACACACACACACACACACACACACACACACACACACACACACACACACACACACACACACACACACACACACACGAACCCTACTGGTTCCATCTCCTCTGGACAACCTGAACGAATATACCAGTGGATCTCAAACTCCAGTTGCATTCGAATCACTTGTCTTACTCATAATACAGAAGATGCCGTGAGTCCTTTTCTCATAGTTTGGCTTTAGTAAGTCTGGAATTGGGCCTGAGATTTTGCAATTTCCTCAGCTGCTTCTCAGGCACATGGTGAGAGATTTACACGAGAGACACTGGTCTGCATGACGATCTCCTCAATTCTCCTGGATCTGACTCTTGTCTGTAAGGAGATTATTCCCAGATCTATAGCTCTTGGCCAGAGCTCTGCCGAGTGCCAGATCCTTGTAACTGTCTGTTAAACATCTCAACTACTTGTTCCTTAAGCAGCTAATCTCACCATTTCCCCTGTAACACCTTTTCTTAGTTCCCATTTCAGTGAATGATACCAACATGTACCCATTCCTTCAGAGGAGGGAGCTGGGAGTCCTGCTGAATCCCTGCCGCCCACTTCTCCATGTCCTCAGCATCTTTCATATCTTCTCTACCTTTCCACACCGCTGCCATGGTCTGAACCTCCCACTCTGTGGAGCCTGGGCAGTAGTAATGAGCTCCACCCTGCCCCCTGTCTCTTGTCCCCTGCCCTCCCAATCCAATCTCCACTGCTTTGCCAGGTCCATTTTCTAAAATCAAATCTGATCAAGGTTAAACCCTTTAATTGCTTTACAGCCCACAGAGTAAAGCCTCCGTTCCCAGGATGACGTGAAAGCCCTCCTCCATATCTAGCCCTGCTCTGCTTAGTGAATGCCTCCCTTCCAGATAGGCCTGTGCTGTGTCCAGCTGTTTGTAGCTATGTAGACACATGGGGCTGCTTTCGGCACATTCATGGTGCTGTTAAACTGATCTGTCTTCCTAGAATGTGTCCTCTGCCATCTTCATGCAAAATACCCTTTTGCTTGCTCATCCTTCAAGACTCAAGAATCATCTTTTCTGCCAAGTCTCTTCTGATGTTCCTATAGGTAAAGTCACATTTTTCCAGTCTTACTTGGATCATAGCCTCTGGAGTACTTCATTGCATTTTCTAATTTACATGTGTAACAGTAAATAAATGGCAAATAATTCCTATTAGATTGGGAATTAATTGTTCACTTTTATATCCTAAGTACTCAGCACAGAGTGTGACATATAGTATAAATGTATGTTTGTTCCTATTGAATAAATAAATGAATGAATTATAGTGGAAAGAACATTGTTCTAAATAAGGTCTGAGGATCTAATATATAACATCGTGACTATGGTTGATAATACCATATTGTATAATTGAAATTTGCTAAGGGGGTAGACTTTAAATGTTCTCACCACCCCCAAAAGAGAAAAAATATATAAATATGTCTATGAGGTGATGGATGTGTTAATTAACTAGGTGGGAGGAATCTTCACGATGTGTACATATATCAAATCATCACAATGTGCACTTTATCTTACAATTTTATTTGTCAACTATATCTCAGTAAAAGTGGAGGAAAAAAAAGAAAGAACATTGTTCTGGAAGTTCAATTACATGAGTCTACTCCTGGCTCAACCACTAATTAACTTACCTCGGACAAGTCATTAACTGTCGTGCAGTACAGATAGCTTTGGGATTCGCTGGAAAGGAAGTGGTAAAAACAGCAAACGATGGCAGAACTGGCATGCAGATCCTACTGTGACTATCATGAGCCCCTCTAAAAATTCTTATCAATGCTCAGTTTATGTACCAATAATCCATGTTGTGCTGAGGTCGCAAGGTTTGGAATCCTAAAAGAATTGGGGCAAAGCGTAACTCATGGTGCAGAAATAATACAGATCTCCTTCCTGCCAATCCAGAGGGTATGAGAGGAGAGACTTCAGGGTAAACAAGTCAGGGCGGGTGTCCAGCCAGCAGGGGAGCGGAGGGGCCTCTTACCACACAACGTGCATCTGCTGTGGGACTGGGAAGGGGCTTCCCTTGCCTCACGCGCAGGGCACACGACCACAAGGCTGCCCCATCACTGATAATGAATCAGACACCCTGGCTGGCAGTTGGCTTTTCTGATTCT
This sequence comes from Delphinus delphis, assembly GCF_949987515.2. Lineage (NCBI taxonomy): Eukaryota > Metazoa > Chordata > Mammalia > Artiodactyla > Delphinidae > Delphinus > Delphinus delphis. The sequence continues at coordinate 7,699,712 of NC_082699.1, read as the reverse complement.
GTCCTAGGTTTAGGGTAGATCTGTTGTGTGAGAGGAGTCCTGTGCTCAAGCTTCCTTTCACTCAGCCACTGGCAGAAAGCAAATGAAAAGAAGTAGGGCTCTCGGCTGACCTCTGCTTTGCTTCCTTTCCCTTCATGGCACCATCTCCCTGAAAGATTAAGAAGCGCTTTCTTCCTGAAGCTTGGTTGGCCACGTCCCCCTTTCTTCGGAAGCGGGGAGGGAGAAGGTCTTACGTTTTAGGCTTAGATGTTACCATAACAACAACAACAAAACAGCAGTAGCAGCTACTGTTTGGAGGACAGATACTGTTTTCCAGGCTCTGTGCTAACCATTTGGCACATGCTGCCTCATTTGCTACCCGTGATAACCCTAGGTGATGAGGACACTTTTTATCTTCCTTTACAGATGAGTAAATAGGCTCAGACAGATTAAGGAAGCTACCTTAAGCCACACAGCTGGTTAAGAGGCAGAGCCGAGGAACAACCCAGGTCTGTCTGACTCCAGATTCCTCCTAACTGAGGAGTCTTCTCCTGAACTATCCCAATTCTATAGCATACACTCAAAAATTGATATTGGTGATTCTGTATTCCTTGAATTCAAATCTTTGAATTGATCGAGCAGTTATATGCACAGACATGTACATGACTTATAAGAAAACTATGACAGGGGGCTTCCCTGGTGACGCAGTGGATAAGAATCCGCCTGCCAATGCAGGGGACACAGGTTTGAGCCTTGGTTCGGGAAGATCCCACGTGCTGCGGAACAACAAAGCCCATGCGCCACAACTACTGAGCCTGCGCTCTAGAGCCAGTGAGCCACAACTACTGAAGCCCACACACCCAGAGCCCGTGCTCCGCAACAAAGAGCAGCTGCAGCTCGCCGCAACTAGAGAAAGCCCGCATGCAGCAACGAAGACACACACAGACAAAAAATAAATTAATTAATTAAAAAAAAGACAGTAATGCATTATTAAAAAAAGAAAGCTATGACAACTTGAAAATATAGGTCCTTGGATTTTTCTGATTAAAAAAACCAAAAAACCAAAGCCCAACCAACCAACCAAGAACCCCCCAAAACCAATCAACTAATAAAAACCTCTTATGTTAGAAACTTTGTCCTAAAACAGAATGGCATTCTAAATACTGGTGAAGCCACAGGTTCATGGATTTGTGAGTCATCTGGTGAATCATTTTTCACCTCTAAAGGGCACTCCATTTCCAAACACTTTATCAGTGAGAGATTAATGCATGAGCTCTGAAGTCTTAAGAATTATTCACTATATGTCTTACTTGCTCATCAGCTGAATATTTTCTCCACCTATGGTTCTGATCAGTCACTGCTTCAAATATGTTGTTTCCAGTGATAATGTTGTTCATTCCCTACTCATACAAGTTCATTTCTTCTGAGCCCTGTCTCCCACCGAGTGCCTCTTTTAAAAATTGTTCTTGTGAGTAATAATCTTTCACTGCCAACTGCTGTGATTCATGGGTGAGGGCAAGCCTGGAAGGTGAAGAAAAGACATTCTTATTTTTACCTTAGTGTGGCTATTCCAACACTGCCTTCCGAGTCATCCCTCCCACCTACACCCCCGTGCTCTGAAGATACCTGATTGTTTGCTGTTGAAATCATGAGATCTGTGAGTTACAGGGAAAGATTAAGCCCATTCCTTTAACACTGCATCAATCCAGATCCAGATGATTCAGCCAGAAGGACCGGCTACACCTGTCAGCCCCAAGGGCCAGCTATTACTCCCCAGGCTTGGGAAGCATCAGTACCTCGAGGTTGCAGACCCTCTTGGCTTACCTTTATCCCTTTGAAATTCAGTAGCCAGGTTCCACCCTGCTGCCATCCACAACTGATCTGTAATTCCCACAGGACAAAACCGTAAAAGTTGCCCCCAGGCTCGCAGTTGTGGCACTTGGGGCCAAGAGGAGACAACTTCCCTCAAGTCAACTTTGTAATTCTAACCAGTCATTCTTACTGAGTAGGTGCTAACATTTATAAAATCGTTATTAAGGTGGGGATCCCCTCTGCATTTAGGGGGCGTGGCACAAAGCTTTGGCATCCCACCAGTGCTTCTGTGTCCCTGTGGTAGTCTCTGGACGCTGCCTCAGTCCCCCTGCAGGAAGAAGGGATTTATTTGTGTCCATGCCGTCTTCAGGAATCACCTCAACTGAGGAGAGCTGCCTTGCCCATCATGGTAGATGTCTAGTGACCGAAGGAGAGCAGGGTGTGAAGACAGGTTCCCTACCCCTCTTGGGCTCTGCTCTGAAGGGTGACCAGAGCTCTAAGCTCTGGAACCTCACACCTCTCCCCTCAAAACTGCTCTACCTTCTGTCTTTCTTACCTTGATGAATAAGTCATGCAGCCACCCATCCAGCTCAGATGCCAGAGCCCTGGCAGTCACCTACGCGTCCCCTCTCTTTACTGCCCCATCCAGTCACCACGTCCTTTTTAGTGACTGTGTTGTGGACATCTGTCATTTGAAAAAAAAAATTATTAATTTTTTTTTTTTTTTGGCTGTGCTGCGTGGCTTGTGGGATCTTAGTTCCCCACCAGGGATTGAACCTGGGCCACCACAGTGAAAGCACCGAGTCCTAACCACCGGACCGCCAGGGAATTCCCTTAAAATTTTTTTATATGAAGAAACTTTGATTCTTTTTTTAAAATTGAGGTTTCATTGATGTATAATATATATATTTAATTTTTAAAATTTTGTTTTTATACATTAAAAGTTGACATATACCACAAAGTTACACTTTGCTAGGGCTTCTTCCAGAATCTTAGGAGATATCCCATACAAATGAAGTGACCAGAAACATATATTTTATTAGCTGCATAGTAAACCCCACTCTGAGTACAACTTACTGGGCATTTGTTACCTGATAGACATTGAATTAGGCACTTTATTATCTCATATCTGTTATGTCATATTTCATATTATCATCCCATTTATTTATTTTATTGAAGTATAGTTGATTTACAAAGTTGTGTTAGTTTCAGGTGTACAGCAAAGTGATTCAGTTATACATACATAATTATATATTCTTTTTCAGATTCTTTTCCTTTATAGGCTATTATAAAATATTGAGTATAGTTCCCTGTGCTCTAGTATAGAGTAGGTCCTTGTTGGTTATCTATTTTATATATAATAGTGTGTATCTGTTAATCCCAAACTCCTAATTTATCCCTCCTCCCCCCTTTCCCCTTTGGTAACCATGGGTTTGTTTTTTATGTCTGTGGATCTATTTCTGTTTGGTGTTTAAGTTCATTTGTATCATTTTTTTTTTAGATTCCACATATAAGCGCTATCATATGATATTTGTCTTTCTCTGTCTGGCTTACTTCACTTAGTATGATGATCTCTAGGTCCATCCATGTTGCTGCATATGTCATGTTTGATGTACAATACTATGTGAATTTCAGGCGTACAACAGAGATTCACGGTTTTTAAAAGTTATGCTCCATTTAAAGTTATTATAAAGTAGTGGCTACATTCCCAGTACTTTACAATATACCCTTGCAGCTTATTTATTTTATACGTAGTAGTTTGTACCTCTCAGTCCCTTCCCTACATTTGTCATTTTCTTGATGGTTCAGGCTCTGACTTCCGTTTCCATTTGGGGGAATTCTGCATCGTGTGAGATTCGGTGAAGCCAGGACTCTGCCCTCCGCTTTGGAAGCCAGGCTCTCTCTCTTTCCATCCCTGGTAGCTCTGGTGCAGGCACGTGACAGGCAGTTGGCTAATTGGATGCTTTCTTTGGCATTTTAAATTCGGTTTCCCATTCCACTCTTGGCCCTTCAATTTCTTTTCTGTAGATGAATCATTTAGAAATATAAGTCAGACCATGTCACTCCTTGCTCAAAATCTTCTAATGCCTTTCCATCATATGGGATACCAAATTCAAAGTCTTTATTGCAACCCCCAAGGTCCTCCACGATCAACGAGTGGCTGATTCTCTGTGTTCATGTCCTATTGCTCTTCCCCTGGCCCATCTGCTCCAGCATCCTTACTGTTCCTACAGCTTGCCAAGTACACACTTTGTATCTGCTGTCCCTCAGGCTGAAAGGCCCTTCTCACTGATTTTTACATGGTTCACTCTCTCTCTTTTTAAAAATATTTATTTATTTTGGCTGTGCCGGGTGCACGTGGGATCTTTTAGTTGCAGCATGCGAACTCAGTTGCGGCATGCATGTGGGATCTAGTTCCCTGACCAGGGATCGAACCTGGGCCCCCTGCATTGGGAGCGTGGAGTCTTACCCACTGGACCACCAGGGAGGTCCCCATGGTTCACTCTCTTAATGCCGGTTTTATTCAAATGTTTACAGAGAGGCTTTCTATGACGCCTCCTGTGCAAAATAGTCACCCCCTTCCCAAGTCCATCTCTGACCCCTAACCCGACTTTATTTTTCTTCAAAGCACCTCCCACCATCTGATGTTATACTGTTTACTTCTTTGTTTACTGGTCTATTTTGTATCTTTCCCACCAGAATGCAAACTCCCTGATGGCCAGGATGCAGTATATCTGTATCTAGCCCTGGTGTATGGTAGGTAAGAAAATAGTCACTGAATGAAAACGTGGTAGGGTCAATGGCTTGGGAGCCTCAGTGGGCTCACAGAATTGCTGCAATGGAATTTCAAGAGGCTTTCTCAACAAGGAAGCTGTTGGTATTTTGAGTGGTACTGCTTCACACATGGCAGGACATTCAGCATTCTTCACCCTTAGCCGTGACATGCCAGCAGCACCCCTTGTCACCTGATGCTATGGTCTGACTATCCAGCCCCTCCAAATTCACATGTTGGAAGCCAAACACCTGATTTTTTTTTTTAAATTTTTTTTGGAGTATAGTTGATTTACAATGTTGTGTTAGTTTCCAGTGTACAGCAAAATCAATCAGTTATACATATACATACATCCACTCTTAATTTAAGACTCCTTTCCCATACAGGCCATCACAGAGTATTGAGTAGAGTTCCGATGGTGTTAGAAGCTGGGGCCTTTGGGAGGTGATTAGGTCATGAGGGTGGAGCCCTCATGAATAGGATGAGAGCCCTTACAAAAGAGACCCCACAGAGCTCCCCAGACCCTTTTGCCACGTGAGGACACAGCAAAAAGTCTGCAAAAAGGAGAGAGCCCGCACTTGGCCGTGCTATTTCCTTGGACTCCCAGCTTCCAGAACTGTGAGAAATGAATTCTTGTTTTTTGTAAGCTACCAGGTCTGTGGTGTTTGTCATGGCAGCCTGAACGGACTAAGACATCCACAACCAAAATATTGCAACACGTTTCCAGATTTGCCCTTGGAGGGAAGGTGCAGGGCAGCCCTTGACAGAGTACCAGTAGTAGAGGAAGTGACTGGAAGTACAGGAGGCTGTGATCAGAGACTCAGATGCTCTTGTTTTTTCATTGTTCATATTTCTATCTTGGCTCATTCATTTCCACCTCGGTCCCTCCTACTAACCTCTGAGTTCTTTGAGGGCAGGAATCCTGGTTTGTCTGAGTGTATTAGCCCATGTGAATACATGAATGTATATGTACATGTATATGTATGTGTGTGTGTGTGTGCGCGCGCATATATTTGTATTTATATCTTTTCCCTTTTGGGCCGCCTGGCCTCCACAGCTCAGTTCTTTTCCCCACCCTCTGACCACGAGGCATCACTCAGCAGATAGAGTAAGACAAAGCAGGGACTCTGACATAACGCACACTGGCCCTTGTGGGACCATCTGTCCCAGCCGTGAGCCCGAGTCTGCTCTTGTCACTACGGGTATGATTATCTCCATTTTACAGATGAAGAAATTGAGGCTCATCTTTACCTGCCACTCATTGATTGATAACCAATCGGTCCTTGTAACCCAACCTTTGCTCTCGCCTCCATTCCGAAAAGCTCTTCCTCAGCCTCAAGTCATGATTTTATAGAGAAGGCTCTCCAGGTAGGAGGAGAAGGTGCTGATAGCAGTGTCATTATTTTAGGTTGGGGAGACTGATAGACCTGCAGTCGTGCCCTCAGCCTGTGCTAAGTGACCTTGAGAGTGACCTTGGAGTTGGAGCAGCCGCTGTGGCTGGCAGTCACTTGCAGCTGATTCTGCTGCTTTGTCTCGTGAGATGTGAAGTGACCTGACCTCCACTGACCTGACGAGTGATGTAGCTGGGACAGGAATTCAGTATTCCCTTATTGGTCTCACCAGATTCTCTGTGTGCTTGGTGTCTTCTTGACTTCAAATGTGCCTTGTCTGATAGGACCTGAATCTCCATCACCTTCAATTGTCAACTCCTCTGGCCCCAGGCGTCCCAGTGGCTGCCTGGAGCACAGACAGTCCCATGTGCTCTGTTACTAGGGCTCTAGGGCTTTTGCCCCCATATTCTTTTACCTTGGTGCCTTGGGCAGGAACATGTATAAACCCTTTGAGTTTAAGGTTTGGAGAGGCTTGGGAGACCCTCAGCCAATTTTCTTAGTCTAGACCCACACCCTCCTTTTTGCCCTTGAACTGAGGCACAAAAAATATGAGTTCTTGTCCTTCAGGCCTGAACAAAGTGGCCCCCTTTCCCCACAGCAGTGTTTTTTAAACTCTGGGTCATGACCAATTCGAGAGTTGTAAAGTCAATTTTTTACAGTTGACCAGCATTAAAAAAATGAATAGAATAAAATTTAAACTATAAAAGTGGTAGTGAAGCTCTGTTCTATGAAGTCTTTTTTCAGTCATGTGTGTGTATGAATGTGTATATGTGTGTGTGTGAGTGTATCCTGCAACACAGTTCAAAATGTATTTCTTATTACATTTTATAGTAAAAAAAAAAAAGGGGTTCTCAACTTGCAGGTGATGATTTTGATTTGGTAGAACATAGAGCAATATGCCACTAAAAGCATATCAGTCTCTGGAGGGAGCGCGATAGGTATGTGCGTTTATTTATTATTTTTGGCTGCGTTGGGTCTTTGTCGCTGCGTGGGCTTTCTCTAGTTGCAGCGAGCAGGGGCTACTCTTCGTTGCGGTGCGCGGGCTTCCGCTTGTGGTGGCTTCTCTTGTTGCAGAGCACGCAGGCGCGCAGGCTCAGTAGTTGTGGCTCACGGGCTCTAGAGCGCAGACTCAGTAGTTGTGGTGTGCAGGCTTAGTTGCTCCGCGGCATGTGGGATCTTCCTGGACCAGGGATTGAATACATGTCCTCTGCATTGGCAGGCAGATTCTTAACCACTGCGCCACCAGGGAAGTCCCGGTATGTGTGATTTTGTTATTTTATTTTATTAAGTATAGTTGATTTACAGTATTATGTGATACAGTTATACAAATATATACATTCTTTTTTATACTCTTTTCTATTATGGATTATCACAGGACACTGAATATAGTTCCCTGTGCTATACAGTAGGACCTTGTTGTTTTGTATGTGTGTTTTCAAAGTTCCTGATTAAAACATACCTGCCCTGCTATTTCCCTAGTGTGCCTGCACGTGCGTGCACACACACACACACACACACACACACTCTCTCTCTCTCTCTCTCTCTCTCTCTCCCCCCCCACCCCACCCCGCTGTTCTTTTTTTTTTTTTTAAATAAATTTATTTATTTATTTATCTATCTGTCTTTGGCTGCTTTGGGTCTTCGTTGCTGCGCACAGGCTTTCTCTAGTTGTGGCGAGCGGGGGCTACTCTTTGTTGCGGTGCACGGTCTTCTCACTGCGGTGGCTTCTCTTGTTGCGGAGCACGGGCTCTAGGCACGCGGGCTTCGGTAGTTGTGGCTCATGGGCCTAGTTGCTCTGCGACATGTGGGATCTTACCGGACCAGGTCTTGAACCTGTGTCCCCTGCATTGGCAGGTGGATTCTTAACCACTGCGCCACCAGGGAAGTGCCCCCCCCACACCCCCCTCCGCTGTTCTTGAGAACAACAATATCTTATCCATCTGGATAGCCCCTTATTCCTGAAACAGTGCCTGGCGCTCAGGGGTACCCAATAAATGCTTATAATTGTCAAATGACAGAGCTTCGAAGGTTAAAAGGTGGAATCTATGTAGTTTTCTTTCACCATGCCCAGCACACACTTGGCACTTCATAAATCACTGGGTGTGATCGTGATGACTTATGGAAAACAAAAGTGAAATCATGAGACGCTGTGTGAATCAAAGGCACAGGTGTGATGAACAGCCGCAGAGCGGGGCCGGCCTTCACAACAGAACAAAGCTCTCTTTCCCCCTCAGTGCACTTCAACAAACCCATCCAAACCAGGAAACCTCAGGGACAGAGTGGCTGTCATCTCCCTAAGTAATAGAGCCTATCTCCTCTTAACCTTTGTGACCCTCAAAAACCAGTAAATTCCTTCTTTTATCTATCCCAAATCCTTTATATTACCCCCTAAGCCAATTTTCTGTTGTACTGTATTCAATGGGAATTGAAAACAGCTGGTCACCATCTGCTGTAGATTAATTCTTCATGTACTTGAAGCCTATAATTAGGTCATTCCTCAGCCTTCTCTTCTCCAGGCTAAATATCTTCTTTCTTTTAGCCCTTCCCCAAAGGTTTTATTTTCCAATTATTTAATTGTCTTCCTAGTGTTACTCTCAGCGTCAGGCTTTCTGTTCTCCATACACCTCAAGTGGAGAAGGCTGATTAGTGTGAAGGGTTATGGGTGTTGAAGGTCACCACTGCCACTTTGGAGGAGTCTTTTCTTCCGTGAGTTGTTTATTTTCAGAGGGCCATTTAGAAATGAACAGCAGCCTTTGACTGCCACAGTGAAATTGGAAACAGAGTAATCAGACGGTTGTGCTTTGCTTCCACCCTAATTCCAGATACACTGGACAGTCGCCTTGACTTTGCACCCCGAATCTGTGAGATGCCAGTGCAAACCTACGGGGAGTAATTTCACTCTGGATTACGGGTGCATCATTAGAACAGCATTTTGGAAGTGTCTTGGAAGCCTGGAAGGTCAGTGACAGCTGGAGACAGATTTTTAACTTTAAGCTCAGGAAACAAGCGTCTGGTAGAGAGAAGTGTTCTCCCTCTTAGGTCCAGGAAATATCCTGCATGTGGAATAACCCCGGTGTCCAGTCACCATTCTCCAAGGCAGTGGTTTTTACTTTTGTTCTTTCTGGAATTATATATATGCAACCCATTGCCTGGTATCCAGGTTTTTTAATGAAATACAGGAATGTTTTGTGGATCCATCAATTTTTGAAATGATTGAAATCATATCTTCACTTCTGGGGCTTTCTGCTCTGTCTCTCAAAAGTGTGTTGGACTTTTGGTTGGAAGAAGTTACCCTCTGCTTATCTGTCCTTAAAAGACTCCATCATTACTCAGAAATGATGGCCAGACTAGGTGATATTCTTCGCCTAACTCTATTGACTATCCCCTCCAGCTGCACGCACCATGACTAAGCCAGAAGCAGCCCCTAATGCATGGATTCTGGGATTTCATGTGCACAGTCCCTTCATGAGGTACATAGCATCACCCTCATTTTCACAGATGAGACAGATACAGAGAAATTGTTTTTAAATGTGTTTACGGTGGCTTAGGCAGCAGAGCTGGGATTTGGATCCAGGTCTGGTTGGTCTCCAGTGTCATCATGGCCGCCTCTGCATGCTTGTTAAACTGCAGACATCAGGATCCCATGCTCAGATTCTGAGTTAGGAGATGGGGCCCAGGTACCTGCCTTTTCAGTCAAATAACCCAGCAGAGCTGATGCAGGTAACCCAAGTCCCATGCATACAAAAACACTGTCTAACTTGGTCCCTGAATTAGAAAATTTAGGTCGCTGTTCCTCAAACTCTGTCATACATCTACCCAGGAGCTTGGTGAGAAGAGGTCTGGCTTCCACTCCGCAGCTACTGAGTCAGAAGCAAAGAAGGGTCGAGTACAGATGCTGTATTGTTTAGTTTTTAATATTTGTTTATTTATTTATTTATCTGTTTATTTGGTTGTGCTGGGTCTTAGTTGCAGCATGCGGGATCTCTAGTTGCAGCATGCAGACTCTCAGTTGCAGCACGTGGGATCTAGTTCCCTGACCAGGAATCGAACCCGGGCCCCCTGCGTTGGGAGCACGGAGTCTTAACTGCCCGACCGCCAGGGAAGTCCCTGGACGCTGTATTGTTAACGAGCAGCCTGGGGTATATTCTGGGTCACTCTGAAGTTTGGAAACCACTGGTGTGAGTCTTCCTGCCAGAGGTATCTTATGCCCAGCACTTCTAGATGCTTTTGTGGGAGATGGAGGCTGGTAGGGTGGAAGATGGGATGGTATGGGCTTAGAGCTCTTGGCTTCCTGAATGTGGAAGGAGCTCTTGGCTAAGGAAACAGTGGGGAGATCACCCCTGAGAAAGCCTGCTTCCTTACCTCCTACAGAAGAAACTTTAACCCTAAGGATGAAAAGCCAAGTGTTGCATTTGATATCAGAAGTCCAGCGAAGGGATAACCATCCGTTATGATGTCGTAGCAGGTAGTGTTGCCTTGGCAACATAGCAGGAGACTTACCGAGGAGATAGAAGAACAGATGGGCAGGTGTCATTCCTCGGAGAACACAGGGGTGACAGAGGTTTACTAAAATGAGCAACGTAAAAAAATACTTGGCACCCTGAGAAAACCAGTCATAGAAGATGAAAGCTTAGAAGATTTGTTTTATGAATATATTTTAAATCTACAAAATAATGTTTTAACAGCAGCGTCAGAAGAATCCTCACAGACGTCTGAGAAATCTTCGTTCTATGGACCCTCCTTTGCAAGCAGCTTTCTAGTAAGTCACATTCTGTACCATATGCTAGTAATATTCTGTGTGAGGGAAAATGAGGCGAGGGTTTGCACTTAAAAGCCAAAGCTACACAAGGATAATTAAACTGTCACTGGATGACCTGAAGAGAATTGATTGAATTCAGCACAGCAATTTCTTGAGTCAGTATGTATCAGGTAAATAGATGGAAATAAGTTTGAAGGTTCATGCACACTCGTATTTAAATTTCCGTATTATAATATTTATAGGCGATATTTAAAAATGGATCTAATTTTAATTCCCTAGATGAATTGTGACTCCTATTTATTTTTTACTTTGAACCAAGGAAAGGTTATTACTTGACACTTCAACATCTATACTCCATCAATTCCTCAAATGCATGATAACCTAATGAAGATTATCGGGGGAGGACCCTCTCTACTTCAGTAATTCAACTTCACTAGTTCCTTAAGTACACAATTACTAAATTTAAATCATTTAAAAGGAAACATATGCAATCTATAAAAATGTTTATCCTATCACTTGATAGAGATCAAGCAGGTTTTCTGCCAAGTTAGGCAGTAAACAGATGCTGACCTTATCAGATAGGGCATGGAAATTCCTCACATTTTTCTTGGTTGAACTGGTCTGTGAGCTCTAAGGATGGGAAAAAGAATGACACCTTATGCACGTGAATGAATCCCCTCTGGATACTCCTTGGGATACCCTGAGAGACTGGATCCTTCCTATAGACAGGAGTATTCCCAGTTCTTGTTGGGCTGCTTCCCAGATCCTGTGCAATCCTACCCTTTCTCCTCCTGACTCCCTGTAATTTACCTATTCTAACGTCTCCTTTTGCTTCAGAGCCTGGTAAATGGTAAATGGAACACCTTCCGATCAGAGCATCTCTCTGCCTTTCTTTGGAGGCATCTGATTTTTCCTTATTCCCCTGTCGTCTCATAACCGCTCTGGGTCCCTGTGTTCCACTCTGCGTCACAGATGACATCTTCAGTCTTCCCAGGATGAATTTCCCACACTGCTTCCTCCTGTGAGAAGTGGAGCCCCTGAAATCCAATTCTGAAGCAGGCAAATTTGCTCAGGGCATCGATGGAGAGCTGAACTAAGCTCATGGCTGTGTGGGACCCACGCTGTTTATTCCTGGTCACCAAAATCCCACCCTTTCCTATGTCAGCACTAAGGAAGGTAGTTGTGGGGAAAATTGAGACCCGCTTTTACAGTGTGACCAAGTGAGAAAGTTATGGAATAACCTCAGTATATACTTGCCACTTAGGGGTTTTCCTGGAGGTCAAGTGGTTAAGACTTTGCCTTCCAATGCAGGGGGTGCAGGTTCGATCCCTGGTCGGGGAGTTAAGATCCCACATGCCTCATGGCCAAAAAAACCAAAACATAAAACAGAAGCAATATTATAACAAATTCAATAAAGATTAAAAAAAAATCCACATCAAAAACAAAATCTTTAAAAAAACCCAACAAACACCTCCTACCTAGAACATAGAAAAAGGAGAAGAGCCATTGTTGGTGATAAGCCCAGAGCTCATGCCTTCTATTGCTGATAAATTACAGGATCCCAGAGTCTCGGGGTCACCTCATTGCTGGCAGTGGAGTCAGTTCTCTGGTTAGCGGATCTGGAAGTATCAGGTTCTGACTTCTGGGTGCCCTTGTCCAGTGCCTTTTCAGGGCCATTGGAGAGTTGCACATGGGATGATGTGGGGTGTGCTCAAAGCAGTTCACTTTCTGTTGGTGCAAATACTTGGGCCTTGGGATTGCTTTAGAAAATGAGAAATTGTGGGCTCTCCTTCACTAGATCTGAGTTTCTCTGGTTTTTGTTTTTCTTTCCTATTTCTGGCAATGCAACTCCCTTAAATCATTATTTTAAATTCCAGGACTCCATTTGCTCATAACCACTGGCGGAAATCCTGTGTGTCTGTTTCCCAACATGGGGTCAGGTCATGCTCTCCCATGTCCCTGGCTTTCAACTGGAGAGATGAGTTTTCTTCTTTTTAAAAAAATTTATTTATTTTATTTATTTTATTTTTGGTTGAGTTGGGTCTTCATTGCTGCGCACGGGTTTTCTCTAGCTGCATGGAGTGGGGGCTGCTCTTCGTTGCAGTGTGTGGGCTTTTCATTGTGGTGGCTTCTCTTGTTGCGGAGCACGGGCTCTAGGCATGTGGGCTTCAGTAGTTGTGGCATGCGGGCTCAGTAGTTGTGGCTCATGAGCTCTGGAGTGCAGGCTCAGTAGTTGTGGCGTGGGCTTAGTTGCTCCACGGCATGTGGGATCTTCCTGGACCAGGGCTTGAACCCGTGTCCCCCACATTGGCGGGCGGATTCTTAACCACTGTGCCATCAGGGAAGCCCGAGTTTTCTCCTTAATCTGCCCTGGAATGTTCCTCCGACCTCCTCTGTGAGCACCATCACCTGTGTCTGCCAGGAGTGACTTTGGTCTAATCCCTCCTTCTCAAAGGCTATATTTGGGAGAGTCTATCCAGATCTTGGGAATGAAGAGTTGAGCAAAGAGCAGTGATTATTCATTCACTTCATTCCCTAGCCCTTGAAACTGGACAGGCTCGCCACACACCACATGTGGGCTGGCTTTCAAAAGCAAGCCACGCATGATACTGGTGGGAGTGGTGGCGTATTCTAAACAATATCCACCATTAAACATTGTTTAGTAGTATTTAAATAATGTGTTCCTTTCCTTCTCCCAAAAATCTGCTTACACTCACTCTCTGGTCTTCTGGGCTGAACTCTTAGCCCTAGAGTCAGAATTCATACTCTGTCCCCCTGGAACCCTGGGCCCCCTTCTTGACAGTTTGAAGGGTGGCACTACCTGGTTTCCATGTCTGTCTGTTGCTCCAGTCTTGGCCCCCTCCTCATGACCTCTGATCTCACTCTAGCCCTGTAACCCAAGAAATCCAGAGCATCCCCAGGATCGGAGGGAAGACACACAGTGGGGAGACATTTCTTTGCCTTCTTCGTCTCTACATTTTCTAGTGTCTTTGTTCCTGGAACAACTAAATAATCCGGAGGGAAAAGTTAGAAAAAAGCACATTCCTTGGGAGCAGTGCACAGCCCCCTAAAACTATTCCTCCCAACAGTCAGGGCTCTGGAAGATCAGTCCTGAGCACACGATGAGAATGTCATGAACAAACTTTGCTTTGGGTCAGTACTTGGATCTTGGGTCCTCCCTACCATGGGCAACCTAACTGGGCTGTTCTTTTGAAAAAAGGTGGGTATGTCATGCTTTGGGGTTGTCTCTCTCCTTCCTCATCCCTCCCTACTTCCCTCTTTAAGTTGCTTTCTCTTTTAAAGATTTACTGCGTACCTATTATGTGTTGAGTGCAGTGCTCTGTGTTGGGAATAGAATGGTGTACACAGACAGACACTGTTCAGTCCAGTGCGGGGAGAGTCAAGGCATCACGTATTATCGTTGTGAAAAGTGCTGTGATGGGGAGGTGTACAGCACGCTATCGTAGAGCAGAGCAGGGATGCCTAATCTGGACATGGGAGGGTCAGAGAAGCCCTTCAGTAACTTTACAATTGAGATCTGAACAGTGAATAGGAGTTAATCGCGGAAATTTAGACTCGGTGATGATGGTGATGAATGGGAAGTAAAAAGAATTTAGGCAGCAAATGTCTAACAGATGTCAGCCATGTCGCCCTTCTGCTAAGATCTGGTTAGGATGGACTCCAATGCCCATCTCACATTCTGCAGAAGTTCAAAGTTGGCCTCAAGATCTCTGAGACTGGTTTTTGGGTTTGTGTCTCTTATCCCTGGCAAACTTTGCCCTTTCCTTAATTGCTACAAAAATCTACTCACACAAAGAAGTTAGTCGTGGACTTAACTTTCTTCAGCATTTAGGGGTCACACTTCTTGGCCAGATTAAGCAGAATAAGAAATCAGAGACTTTGTTTTGAAATGTCCTTTGCTTGCACGACCTCAGGGGCTTCCTCCCTTCTCCTTCACCCTTGAATGGCCCAATCCTGCACCCTGCTCTTGTTCTCCTCTCTTCCCTCCCCTTTCATTTGTCCTTACTACCTCCTCTCAGGACAAACCCGCAAAATTCCTCTCACTGTTCATCTGCTCAGGGTCTTATCTTTTACTAGTGGTTTCCTGAAAATGCAACCCCTTGACGCTGATGGTGGGAAATCCAAGCACAAAGATTGACTGTAGAGGAGAAATATTGAGTCATGAGTTTTCTTGCTCTCCCAGGATCATTCCATAAATATTCTCAGGCATAGGGATGGTTGTAATATAAGCTACCCACTTACATAGATCACTTCTATTACTGCTGCTACCGCTGCTGCTACTGCTATATCAATAGTACAGTTACCACAACTACGGCTCTTCCTTCCTCCTCCTGTTTCTGCTGCTCCTTATTGAGTACTTACTGGATGAAGCTCCTTACATCTGTCATTGTGTCTCATCATCACAACACCATTAATCAGGTATTATCCCCATTTTACAGTTAAGGAAATTAAGGCTTAAAGAGTTTAAGTAGCTTAAAGTCACTCAGCCAGCAAAGGGTGGTGACAGCCAGTCTTGAAGCCATACATTGAATCATTATAATAGCACGGTCGCTGTTACAAAGCCCCTTTCCATGTTTCTTGGCTTTCATTATAATATAGGTCAGGTGTGTGCCTTTGTGTATAGTGGTTAACAGTGCCATTCATACTGTAACACAGTCTGTGACTGAAAATATGCACATTAGTTGAATAAAATGGAAAAGTATCTTCACATCTGTAATGAAAATCAATGAGAAAATATATTTGAAAATTCAGTTCTCTTTTCAGAGATGTTAGCAATATACACAAATACAACAAGAGAGTGAGGCGCACTTGCCACACTGAACTGTGTTCTGTTTCAGTTTCCTACAGGATTTCACAGTCGCACTTATGGGTATGATTTCACACTGAAATATTTGCATAAGAGAAAGCTTGTGATTAACTGCATATTGCTTGAGTGTTCATCTGTGAACATGATGAATCTCTGTTTTTACTTATTCCTTGCTTTTCAGTAAAACAATCAAAATCCTGACAAATATCTAATATATTTGAGGACCACAGCTACAAATTTCTGCATTAGTACTTCTCTCCCTTCCTATCTCCAAATGGGTAACTCAGAATCACTCCCAATAAACTTTTCCAAAATGTTACCTGTGAACTGTGGTTCAAAATGCTTCACACATTCCCATAGCACTCTGCTTTTAAGTGTCTAAAAATATGGAATTGAAATACAAGATTTTCATGCTTTAGTGAGATTTATAATCAGAAAACTAGTGTCTGCATTTTGGCTTCAACATCTACCAGGTCGGTGACTTACCAGCCTCAAATTCCTTTTCTGTCGGATGGGGTTGTTTAAAAATATGGAGGTCTAGGGACTTCCCTGGTGGTCCAGTGGTTAAGACTCCGTGCTTCCAATGCAGGGGGCCTGGGTTTGATCCCTGGTCAGGGAGCTAGATCCTGCATGCCGTAACTAAGACCCAGAAACCCAGAACAGCCAAATAAATAAACACGTATTAAAAAAATATGGAGGTCTAGGGAAATATGCGAGTTTCTAGAAGCATACGGTAGGGAGTGGGCAAAATCGTTGAAAGTGATCAAAAGGTATAAACTTCCAGTTATAAAATAAACAAGTCCAGGAGATGTGATGTACAGCTTGATGATAATAGTTAATGATACTGTATTTACATTTAAAAGTTGCTCAGAGAGAAGATCTTAAAAGTTCTCATCACAAGAAAAAAACCTTTGTAACTCTGAGTGGTGATGCTTGTGTTGATCATTTAGCAATATCGAACCATTATGTCGTACACTTGAAACCAAGATAATGTTTTATATCAATTATATCTCAATAAAAATTACATTACAAAATTTTAAAATGTATATAGAAAAAAGAAAGACTATTATGACATCACTTTTGGTAGGTTAGACATCTGGCGAGTTTCTTAATCAAAAAAATTATTCGTAAAACTATAGTGTATCCGTATTAAAGAAAGGAAAAGAAATACTGAGATCTGGGGAAAGAATAAGCATTTCCTGAATACCACATATCAGAAACCCCTCCGTTAAGTCCTTCACATCTGCAATGACATTTAATTCCCATGACACTCCTCTATGGTAAATAACATTATCCTTTACTTACAGACCAAGAGGCAAAGGCTAGGGAAGTCCAGACATGCAGGGACCCACTAACAGGCAGGATCAGTGGCAAAGAGCATCCAGACAACTTCTTACTAGGAGAAGGAAGCCCATGCAGCTGAACTTTGTTTCGAAATCTTCTGTTTCCTAGTTCTTCTATGACCAAGTTCGTCTTCAGCACACAGCCACGTCCACCGCTGGACGGTGTCCGGCGAAGCCTTCCCTGTGGTCCTTGTCTGAGTCCCCTCCTCCTCTGGGCTTGCAGATGAGGACAGGTCCCTCCCACGAATCCTCTTCCGTTCTCGTTAGTCCACATTTGTTATCTGTCGGTGCACACTTGGGGTTGTGTGTTTGCGTCCCTCCCCTCTGAGTCTCATCCTCGGGCAGCCTTCTTTCTGGTCTGGGGCTTCTTCCTTTTTTCTGAGATGGCTGTTCAGGATCACTATCTTCTTAAAACACAGAAAAGCAAACATACGATATGAAAATACTCCATCTTTCTTTGTGTAGAAAGAAAAGTATGACACTTCTGCCTAACTCTAAGTTGGTAAATTTATCTTTCCAACTATTTCCTTCTCCCTCTGGGTATATTACAAAGTATTTCAACTTGGACCCTTTGAAAATTGAATTAATTATTTTCTTCCTGGAGTCTCCAAGCACCTTCTTCTGGGGTCCAGCACCTCATTCCCCCCTTTCCCTTCTCTTTCCCTCCTTTCCACCTTTTATCCCTCTCCTTCCCCCATCCTATCACTTACTTCCTTTACTTTGGCTCCACATCACCCAAGCCAGAAGCACAAGAAGCATCCTCAATGCCTGTCTTCTTCATATTCCACGGGTACCATGTCCTATTTATAGTAGCTCCTAATTGATCCATCTTCACTTCCTTAAAAATAGGAAATCAGGAACTTCTCTGGCAGTCCAGTGGTTAAGAATCTGCCTTCCACTGCAGGGGGCTCAGATTCGATCCCTCGTCAGGGAACTAAGATCCCACAGGCCACAGGACATATTTGCCACATGCCGCAACTACTGAGCCCGCACGCTGTGGAGCTCGTGCCACAACTGGAGAGAAGCCTGCACACCGCATCGAAGATCCCACATGCCGCATCTAAGACCAAACGCAGCCAAATAAATAAATAATTAATTAATTTAAAAAAAATAGGTGCTTTTGATGAGATAAAGTAGGAAGTACACAGGATCACCTATGAAGCATTGTTGCAAAAAAAGTAAAAGGAAAAAAGGACATTTAATCTAAATCTGATTAAATCTTCAGATCTAGCTACAGTTTACAGGAAATTCAGGAGATAGAGGAACATGTTAACTGATACCATATGGATGCAATCAGCAGAATCCAGCAAGTGAGAAATTCTGTAGGTTTCTCCAACAAGTAAGTGGAATAAAAATAGCACAACAGAAAGAGTAGGGAGGGACTTCCCTGGTGGCGCAGTGGTTAAGAATCCACCTGCCAATGCAGGGGACATGGGTTTGATCCCTGGTCTGGGAAGATCCCACATGCCGCACAGCAACTAAGCCCATGTGCCACAACTACTGAGCCTGCGCTCTAGAGCCCGCGAGCCACAACTACTGAAGCCCGTGCACCTAGAGCCCGTGCTACGCTACAAGAGAAGCCACCGCAATGAGAAGCCCGAGCACCGCAACAAAGAGTAGACCCCACTCGCCGCAACTAGAGAAAGCCCGCATGCAGCAATGAAGATCCAATGCAGCCAAAAAAAAAAAAAAGTAGGGAAATCGTGATGGTATAAAGAGACATAAAAGACATCAATTGAATGCAATGTGTGTGTCTTTTATTGGATCCTGATTTGAACAAGTACGTGTATGAAAAAAGTTTTGAGACATTTAGGGAAAAATTGAAAATATATTGAGTATTAAATGATATTGAGACATTAATATTAACTTTATTATTTGAGATAATGATTTTGTGGTTTATGTTTTAAAAAGACCTTATGTGTTAGTTTGTTGGTGTTACATTCTGAAGTATTGATAGATAAAGCAATATGTTTAGCACTTATTTTGTGTTCTATATAAAATACACAGTTTTTAAAGCATTTTTACATACAATAACTCATTTAATCTGTATAGTAACCTTACTAGGTAGGTATTATTATTATCCCCATTTTACAGACTGGGCAACTGAGGCACAGAGCAGTTAAGTAACATGCCCAGGGTCTTGCCAGCCGGTAAGTGGTGGATTCAAATATATCACAAGAGTTTCTTGTTTCCTGTTGTCTCCCAGACTTTGTTCACACGCTCACATATTTCCATAGCTGTAGTTGTAATACACTTAAAATCAGATACTCAGACTTATGTTTATTAGCATATTCTAAACATTTCCCCCAAATTTTACACAGACCTAAATGTTACAATTTTAAATGACTGTATCACATTCTACTGAACATAACTCAGCATCACAGTCAGTTTGATTGTCTCTCTTTGGAAATTTAGGTTGTTTTCAAGTTTTTCTGTTACAAGTAATACTAGAATGATTGTGTTAATGCATGTAGCCTTTTATTTCTTTAATTTTTTTTTTTACTTAGGATAAAAACCTTAACATCAGACTAGTTGTAAAAGAATGTAAATGGTTCCATCATTCTTGATGTGTAATGAAATCAAGAAAAGCTGTGTAAATATGTACCATTAATAGCATAAGAATCTTGTTTTCTTCCCAACTGTACTTAAATTTTGCTGGGTATTCTTGCTTACTTTTGAATATGTATGTAGTAAGGAGTTCCCTGGTGGCCTAGTGGTTAGAATTTGGGCTTTCACTGCTGTGGCCCAGGTTCAATCCCTGGATGGGAAACTGAGATCCCACAAGCCACATGGTGTGACCCCCAAAATTTAAAAATAATAGGTATATAGTAGAATTTCTCTTTTTTCATTTTCACTTATTTATTAGGAATTTTGGATAATTTTTAATAAAATGTTTCTTTCCCTTTTTAACTGCTGTATTTGCTGCAAATATCTTTCTAATCTATTGTTTCTTTACAATTTTAATTTTAATAGTTACCTTCAAAAAAATTAAAAACCTTTTTATGGGTCAAAATGGTTTGTCTCTTCAGCTATAATATCTCCTGTTTCTTGACTTTTAGAATGTCAGCATTCTAATACAAATATTGTGGGTTATTTGTTTATGGGCAGAGGGCTATTTGATTTTTGGTACACATGGATTAAATTGCTAAGAATCGGGGCTTCCCTGGTGGCGCAGTGGTTGGGAGTCCGCCTGCCAATGCAGGGGACACGGGTTTGTGCCCCGGTCTGGGAGGATCCCATGTGCCATGGAGCGGCTGGGCCTGTGAGCCATGGCCGCTGAGCCTGTGCGTCCGGAGCCTGTGCTCCGCAATGGGAAAGGCCACAGCAGTGAGAGGCCCGTGTACCGCAAAAAAAAAAAAAAAAAAATTGCTAAGAATCAGTAAAAGTCCCAGAAGTTACCTAAGCAGAGCTCTGAAGGATAGTTGGAGTGTCATGGAAAGCTGTGCAGATAGCTGTCTTCCTCACCACATCTACACCATGCTGTAGCAGTTCGCAATTTAATGCCCACTGCTACTGAATTTATTTACAGTTCGAAGACCTGGAATCTTTCCCTGCAACACAGATCTGGCCCAAGACAGCAATTCCTCCAGTTTTATAGGCTACAAAGCTATTTGGAAGAGTATTTGAGGTGAACGGGCAGGTGCACATCTAATACTGTTATTTGTCTAGGTCTGTACAATGGCATGTGACAATGTTGGGATATTATTAAGGAAGGTTGGTTGTGTCAATGCCCACGTGTCTCCTAAATTGGCATTTACCACCTATAGATTCCACACTATCCCAGATGAGGTTCTCAGCTTTAAAGCTTCAAACATTTAACATTTTAAGCACACTTGGTATGAATCCAGCCCTCAGGGGCCGACTCCCATTAACTCAGGTGACAGAGGACTGAGGTATACATCGAAGGGCCAGTATTATTTTGCGGTGGCAACTCTGAGCATCCCTTCGGCGGAGAGATTTAGGCCAGTATGACGAGTATATGCTCTCTCTCCTGGCAGCTCTCCTTGGGGAGTAAAATTATACTCAGGAGATTCCCTAGTGAATACAGAATCAGAGCAAAGAGAAGGAGTCGTCTGATTTAGATAATTAATCACGCTGGGTTTCAGGTCCACTGATCGTAGGGCTGGGGTCTGTGGGTCGCTCCACCCGCCCCCTTCATCAGCGCTTGTGCGGGTACCACCCCCTGGTGGATCTTCATGTTTCCTGAATCTGTGTGTGAGGCTGACCATGCTTTCAAGTTCACTCTTTCTTCTGATAGGGTTCAGTATAATTGACTGATTCTCTTGATTGCCTGATTCCCATCACACAGCAAGTCGGCCTTCCTATGGTAGTTCTTGAGTCCTTCTGGACTGGCGTTTTGGGTGTTCTGACCACCTTTCAACAGTCTCTTGGGTTAACCAGATGACTAACCTCTTACATGAAACGTAGACTCACCAGCTTAGCTCTTTGGGGACAACTTTCTTCCATGTTCCTGGGGGGTGGTCACTTTGTGTTACCTGCTTTGGCTCTCTACATTGTGGTCCAGGGAAAGTGAGGAGTTTTGGTCTCTTTGTCCTTCAATCCCTGGCATCTCCTTGTTGCCCCTTCTAGGGAATTTTCCTCGTTCAGACAGTTGGTCTTCTCCTTTCTTTGCAAATGTCAGGCCGTGCAAACTTGGGGCTTGGTTTTCTTCCTTCAAAAGTCACTCGTGATCCCTCCTGAGCTAACACGCAAGGCCCAGACTGATCTGCGGGGCCACCCGGGCCTCCAACTGCTTCATCTCAGCTGGGGTTTCCTGACCGTCCTCACACCCGCCCTCCGCTGCTGCCCTCTCCCGGGCTCCCCTCCCTCTTCTCTCACCTGGTCCTGGTTCCTGGCCTCATGCCTGGCTCACCAAGCCCAGGCGAGCTCTGCCAGCTGCTTAGTGATGGATGACACTCAGGGACACGCTGGCAGTCTGGCCACGTCCCAGGACAGGCTTTGTTAAAACCAACAGAATAAAATGTGCCCGAATAGGTAATGTACTACTTTGGGGAAAAATTTTAAGATGTTTAAAAGTATGTTAAGAATAGTAAATTTCACAGTATTTCCCAATGCCCGGCACAATGGCTTGGGCTAATAAAAAAAAGAACAAAAGAGCAGAAGTGAATCGTTTTCTCGTTACGAAGATATATCAAATGTCGTTAACTGTTCATGAACACCATGCCAAAACAATAGCATTTTTGTTATCAGAACTGTTGATTAATCAGGAATTTATAAAACCTAGCAAATGTTGTACTTGTAAAAGTTCACCTTCAAACTGATTCTATCACTTTGTGGGCAAGGACACAGCACTGGCTAGAGCCAGGTTGTATAGAATTCACATCTTCTTGTTCTGAGTTTAAGGCTCTTTCCATTATAATTGATGACACAGAACCATCTCCTTCAGTGAACCGCACCCCAAAGGCAAATGTGTCGACGGGTAGAGGTGAGCAGCTGGCTTAGAGCTCAGCCCGAACTGGGATCCAGTCCTGGCTCTGCTGGTGCCAAGCTGAGGGGCCTTGGGCAAGTTAATTCAGCATTCTGAGTATCAATGATTTTCCAGCTGAGAAGCTGAAATAATAATAAAAGCAAATAATGAGAATTATTACCATATAATAAAGTGGTAATAATGCACATGAAGTACACAAAGAGATGAGTCAAATAATAGCTTTTATTACATATATTTGTATCACGTCATTACGTAGCCACTGGGTCATCAGTCTAATCAGTGGAGACAGAAAAACTGGATGGTCAAGGCTTGTGAGGATGCGTAAGAATTCTCTGTTCATAGAACAGCGTGTTATCACATTAGCCTGGTGGTTCTCATGGAAGCTTTTGGTTGGAACATCATTTTGGTGGTACTGAATTATATATTTCATAGTTATTTGCTCCAATGGTGTTCTATTTGAATTCCTGAAAAGAAAATGATGAGCTTGAAAACTAAGTTGGAAAAATAAGTAATTAGATTGAGCGTAGGTCATGGTGAACCTGTTTTTTGAAAATGTCCCCTTTTTGAGAATACAAACAAATCCTGCATCTGTATAGGACTTTGAGTGTATGAAGTACTTCATATCTATGAGCTCATCACATCCTCATGATACTTTATGAAATAGTGTGTTATTTACATTTTCATACATGAAGAAATTGAGCCTCAATTTATTTTTATTAGAGTCCCATCTAGGATTCTAATTTCCGGACTTCCCTTCCACATGGTCACCAGCCCTGGAGAAATGATGCCTGTATGTGACTAATGAAAGGTAGGCTTCTGACAAACATGTGCTTTTCTTGCCAAGTGCCTTCTTCATCAGGCTGTTACATGTCGTGGTTGACAACTACAGTGACAAGCACTAAGAGAACGCCTCTTCTGTGTCTGAGACCATGTCAGTGTTTTTTTTCCTTTTTTTTTTTTGTGGTACGCGGGCCTCTCACTGCTGTGGCCTCTCCTGTTGCGGAGCACAGGCTCCGGACGCGCAGGCTCAGTGGCCATGGCTCACGGGCCCAGCCGCTCCGTGGCATGTGGGATCTCCCCAGACCGGGGCACGAACCCGTGTCCCCTGCATCAGCAGGCGGACTCTCAACCACTGTGCCACCAGGGAAGCCCCCGTGTCAGTGTTTTTATGTGTGTGTGCCAGGCATTGCTTATTTGCTCTTAGACCCAGTGTCACCCTTTTTCTCTGCTCTGTATCTCCAGGAATTACCTTTCCCAGGCCACCCTGTCTTCTGACCTCTCCCTCCTCCAGGCAAGGAGACTACAGGGTGGTGAAGGCCTTTCTCCCCGTTCCCATCTGCCTTGTGTGGGCTCTCCACATCCAGCTAGTTCTTCTCTGTGGTGTTAATTCTCCTGCCCCACCATGGTCCTAGCTCCTGCTAGGGACCCTGACGCCTGGACTGTGTACAACTACCGCCTTCCTTTGACCTGCCGGCAGCCAATCTCAGGATGAGCTCTTTATTCTGTTTGGTTCCTCTTAGCTCTTCCATCCCCTGTGGAATCAAACCCCTGCCTTGAATCCTGTCTGTGTGAAAGACCTGGAGTGGTTTTGTTTCATGACCCGTCCATGCAGCTACAGCATGATATTTACATCTGACTTTGACAGCATTCCTGGGAGGAGGTAATACTATTATCTCCATTTACAGACAAGGAAATTGTGGCTCGAAAGACGCAAGTGATGTGGCCAGTCTCATATAGTCCATAAATGGGAGCTCTGGGGCTCCAGTCCAGCACTCCCCCGAGGACAGGTGACTCTGACTGAGTGCATTCCAGTGTCAGGCCTTGGGACCTGAGGGTGCCTATATGCACCGTCCCTTGTGGCCCTCACAGCCTCCCCGGTTATGGATGAGCCCCCAGAGTTCAGAGTCGTTAGCTCGCCAAAGGTGCAAAGCTGGTAAGCAGCAGAGAAGAGATTCAAACCAGATCTTTTCTGACTCCAAGCTTGTTTTCTTTCTACTCCTACAAGCGCTTCCCAAAAGGTAGTGTGTATCACAGCTGCAGCGGTGTGGTGTGGTTGAGATATAAATTCCTAGTCCCTAACCCCCCGAAATTCCAGTTCAGTAGCTTTGAGAAGGGGCTCAGGAACAGGCACTTTGCACATCTGCCCTAAGTGATGCTGAGGCAGAGGGTGTGGGAACGGCATGGGGCCAACCTCAACCTCCATGCCTCCCGCCACCCACCTGTGACACCCATGTAGCCTCTGCATCCTCTCCCCACCTGCCTCAGTTTCCTTGTCTGTAAAGTGAAAAGTTGGACTGGATAATCTCCAAGGTGATCCTAGGTCTCTGCTGAGTCCCCTGTGCTGCCAAGGGGACCACTGCTGTGCCACTGAGCCCTCCCAGGGCACAGCTGAGGGCTGGGGGTCTGGGGTTTCTCATGGATCCCCCAGGCTGTGAGATCCGACAGGAGCCCTGTGGCTTAAGAGTAAAGGGAAGCCCTGTTTATCAGTTTGCAGTAGTTGGCAAACTGGCATTTAAAAAAGGAAGTGAATTGTGGGGTGCGGGTTTTAATTCAGGGAGATACTCGAAGAACTCAGTGTTTGCTCTGAGAGGTCATTAAATAAGTTTTGTTCCCACACTCTCTGGAAAAATGATGCTTCATTAAAATGGCAACATGAGGTGTAGAGAAAACGGTGAAATTGGGAACCCTGAAAAGACACATTCACTAGGTTCCACTTAAAATGTAAAAGGAGTGTAAAGAAAACAAATGGACATTTTCTTGAGGCAGCTGAGCGATACAAAACACAGGCATCTTTGTCTCCTTCTTGAAAACTTCCACAATGGGTTCTCCTTTCTTCCTCTTGACCAATCTCTACTTCTAAGAGGTGTTGAGTTTCCGCCAAACTTTCTGCTCCGCTCGCATCAAAGGCTGCCGTGTCGTGAATAGTCAGCTCTCACCTACCGATCCTCACCTGCCGACTCCTGCCCAGCGCACTTAGGTCATTCACCATAATTAGCTCATAGACAGAATTTCCGGGCGGGGTCCGGGAGCATCAGTCACAGGGATGAAGGGGAGGTCGGTGCGTGGGAACCGCGGGAGGTGCCGGGCGCAGAGCGCGCAGTGGTCCCTACGACCCAGTCGCCGCAGATCTGCCCGCGCGATGCTGCGATGCTGCCTCGGTTCCCCTCCGGCCACATCTGTGCTCGACAGACAGGTCGTGTTCGTTTCCACACAGCCTCAGAGGTGCAGAATACCCCATGGGGGGAGGCAGGCGAAGTTTCTGTTCCTGCTGTCTCATGCCCTCTCTACCTGGTTTCCAAATGCGTCTGGCTTCCAGGTTGGGGTTTTCTTCGTACCGTTAGCGGTTCTGCGCTTGGGGGTGGGGATGGAGTTGGGGGTTGGCGTGTTTAACAACTAATGGTACGAGGGAGACTTGGCTTCTGCTTTGGGCCCCGCTGCTTTCTCCTTAAAGCCCTGATTGCTCGTGTTTAATTGTTTCATCTATAACATGAAGGTGATAGTTCAGAATTATTAGCTAATAATGAATAAGAGCGAGGTCAGAACACTTTGAAAATACAAAATAACTTTACGTATGACATCCTCGGTTGCTGTTTACTAATATCCTTTACCGGGAGTCTGGGGTCTTGTTGGTGCAAGTGCCCCAGGCGGCCTCTTCCCCCGAAAGCTGGTTCCTGCTCTCTGACGCTGCAGAAAGCGCTGGGGCCTGCGAAACTGTGAGTTCAGCGCTAACCTAAGTCTGGTCGTTTTTGATGCCTGTATACTGTGTGCGTGTTCTCTGGGACCACCTCTCAGCACCACCTTGCCCAGCAGCTGAGTGTCCTGCCGTGCATAGGGCAGGAGGAGGGCTGGACTCCAGCTCAGGCCGAGGGCCTGCTCCCGGGGGCTGTGTGCCGCTGCGCCTGGGGCACTTCCAGATCCTGCAGCGCAGAGAGGTTTTCCTGGGGGAAGGGAGGGCACTTTGACACTAGAGAAAGCAAGTGGCCCAAACCTAGTGAAGTCTAAAGCAGCATCAGGTCTATGCTGTCCCCTGGTGGTCGTATATTGTACTACAGCCAGCTCTCGGAGTCTCTGTGAAGTTACAATGAGCTCTTCAGAGACTTCAGGAGTCAGTCAAGATAGCCTAAGGGCAATGAAAGCATAGATCTAAATCTTCTCATGGGCCTGAATGTAGAACTTTTACTGTAGGAGCCATTTAGTCTTTACCTGGTAAGGTGTATAAACTAGTAAACAAGGCCAGAATAAAAAGGACGCATTTGATGGATTTAAATTGGTTTAGACGGTTATAATTAAAATCATATTATTTAGTCTATTTTGAATTTAGTCTATTTTGCCTTTTACCAAGTTTGTTTTCGAGTTCCATCTCATTTTTATGGTTTTACAATGGTTTGGGGGGAAGAGAACGATATAGTTTTAATCCCTGTTTCACTGATACGGAAAGAGACAGGGGCCTAAAGTCTCTGCAGAGTCAGGGTTACAGGTCTCTGGGCCCAAATCAGAAGTCATAAGTGGGACAGGGTGACCAGGGGCAGGCCTGGAGAGCTTTCCTCTTGGATTCACGGCCTCACGCCCTCCACTTCTGCACATTCCTGTCACTCGCACTAGGAGTGTTTCTAGTCAGCTGTGTGCGCTATGTTAGGCATTTCAAATATGTTTCTGGAAGTTGTCAGGGCTGTTCTCTGTGAGGCCTGAAGGCAAAATTCAATGTTTGTAGTAAATAAGTACTAAAATTATAGCAGCTATTGAGAGGATGGATTACTTCCAGCTTGCTTAGCCGTATTGGCTGAGGCTTGACTTCAGCAGTGGTGCCAACATGCTATACACAAGAACCCTGTGTTCCCGGGAATCGCGCTGAACGTGGCGGTGCAGAGTCTGCTGGGCAGGACACCAAGGTGTGGCCAGCAGGGTTCAAGAAGTTTATGGAGATGCAACAGAAGGTTCTGGAAACTTTGCTGGGATGGCACTTCCCTTGGACTAGTTCCTGGAGACGGATATAGAGGAGACGGGCAGCATCAGAAGCTAGACTTACAGTGTCTTACAAACCGTGGGCTCCAAGGAACGTTTGTTCCTGGAATCAAAGCCACCTCTGTGTGGGATTCTCTCTTCCCATCTCTCTAAGTCTCTGTTATGGGCTGAGTTGTGTTCCTCCAAAATTCCTACACTGAAGTCCTAACCCCCGGTGTCTGAGAATGTGACTTTATTTGGAGACAGGGCCTTTAAAGAGGTAATTAAGTTTAAACGAGGTCATTAGGGTGAGCCCTCATCCAGTATGACTGCTGTCCTTAGAAGAAGAGGAAATTAGGACACAGACACGCACAGAGGGAAGACCATGTGAGGACGCAGGGAGAAGGTGGCCAAGCAAGCCCAAGGAGAAAGACTTCTGCAGAAACCTACCCTGCTGACACCTTGATTTCAGACGTCCAGCATCCACAATTGTGAGGAAATAAATGAATGTTGTCTAAGCCAGCCGGTCCATGGTACTCTGTTACGGCGACCCGAGCAACTAAAAGAGTCTCCTTTTGGATTTAGGGAGCGTGACTGAAGGGCCCATCCACTCAGAATCAACGCCAACCAAGTGAAAACCACCAAGCCACTCTGTAAGGAACTAAAACATCTTGAAAAACAGGAAAGTGACCTGTGAAATAGCATCTGGTTTGAATGGCATCCAGTATCTCTTACTAGACAAGATACACTAGCATGATTTCTGGAGAAAAGCCCAAATACATGCCCCAAATATGTACACCACGGTAAGGATTGCATATAAATCTTTTTTCGCCTGGCTCGATGGTGTCCTGTGGAAGGAATCCAAATAGTATGAAACATGTCTTCAAGTCTTAGTGAGTCATGCAGCCAAGTTTTATGGAGTCAAGCTACAAACCTATCAATTACTACAAGAAAAAAATATTTGCCTATGTCACCCTTAATTTTTCTTTAAGCTGCTGTGAGATATCTGGTGTTTAGCTTACAGGTTACATTATTTGATGAAGCTCTACAAAAGATTTAGTTAAAAAAAAAAAAAAGAACCTAAGCACCCAAGACTTGGAACCCAGCAAATGCAGCTGTTCTGCTTGGTTTCATCAATGGTGGCCACGAGGTTGATGCTGGCGATGAGATAATTTTTACTGAGTGTTTCTCATGGCAAAGGCACTAAATTAAGTGCTTGAAATAGGTGACTTAGCTTTCACAGAAACAGATAGATAGGTAAGACGTGGTGTAAGGTAGCTGTTCAGTCTTGGTCCCCGCTGCTACTCAGCCTTGGGATCTTGAGCAAAGTACTTTACTCTCTGTGACTCAACCTTCTCATTTCAAAAGTTCGTTGTTAATGCACGAAGTGCTTGCAATAGCCCCTGGCACAGGGTAAGGTTTCAGTGAGTGTAGGCTGCTGGTGTTTTTCTTTCTTCCTTTTTTTTTTAATTTTATTTTTGGCTGTGTTGGGCCTTCATTGCTGCGTGTGCGCCTTCTCTAGTTGCAGCGAGCGAGGGCTACTCTACATTGAGGTGTGTGGGCTTCTCATCGCGGTAGCTTCTCTTGTTGCGGAGCACGGGCTCTAGGCGTGTGGGCTTCAGGAGTTGTGGCACATGGGCTTCAGCAGTTGTGGCTCGCGGGCTCTAGAGCGCAGGCTCAGTAGTTGTGGTGCATGGGCTTAGTTGCTCCGTGACATGTGGGATCTTCCTGGACCAGGGATCGAACCCATGTCCCCTGCATTGGCAGGTGGATTCTTAACCACTGCACCACTATGGACGTCCTGGTGTTTTTCTTAATGTCTTCAGATGAGGAAACAAAGGGCAGTAGAGATGAGAGGCACTTTGCTCAGTACCTCGTGTACCACTGTGGAGGGGAGTCTAGGCAGGCACAGTGCTCAGGCTCTCCAGCACCTCCCATTTGGTGATTCTGTCCTTTGCAGGTACTTGTGACCTTATTCTTTCTGGGACACACATGAGGGTGATCTTTTTTTTTTTTTTTTTTTGCGGTACGCGGGCCTCTCACTGTTGTGTCCTCTCCCGTTGCGGAGCACAGGCTCCGGACGTGCAGGCTCGGCGGCCATGGCTCACGGGCCCAGCCGCTCCGCAGCATGTGGGATCTTCCCGGACTGGGGCACGAACCCACGTCCCCTGCATCGGCAGGCGGACTCTCAACCACTGCGCCACCAGGGAAGCCCGAGGGTGATCTTAATACGTGCTTTCTTTACGTGTTCCCACGCTGGCTTCCCCTCGGAGAGGAGTAACCCTAGTTAACATTGCTTATCTCCAACCGTTCAATTCTCTCTTCTTCTAACCATTACAATTTTTATTCCATTTTCTTCACATCCTCAAATGCCTTATTTTCTTTTTTCTTTTTTTTGGTACGTGGGCCTCTCACTGCTGTGACCTCGCCCGTCGCGGAGCACAGGCCCCGGATGCGCAGGCTCAGTGGCCATGGCTCACGGGCCCAGCCGCTCCGCGGCATGTGGGATCCTCCCGGACCGGGGCACGAACCCGCGTCCCCTGCATCGGCAGGTGGACTCTCAAACACTGCGCCACCCGGGAAGCCCTCAAATGCCTTATTTTGAGGCATTTACGTAGCTTCTGCTACGTGGCTGCTTTTGGAATGTAGAAATGCCTCGGATGCTAGGACTCTGATTCCCAGACAGTTCTTCCATCGAGGAAACGACTGGCTCCTATGGAAGAGCCCTGCCCCAGGGCTCTCAGCTTTACCACCACTGCACGGGCTGCTGGTGGTTTATTCTTCCCAAGAAATCACTTGCTGTGTATACACACCTGGCAGGAACTGAACCACCTGCTAAATGACAGTGTAGACAAGGGGTGGCCGCAATGCCATTGTTTCCTGGCTGGCAGTTCTCAGGCACACTTTCTAGATGTTAATTCCAAGGGCTTCGTTTGCTCCTTTTGGGGTAAAAGAAAGAGGCAAAAGGCCCATTGGAAGCTTAGATTTTGGAAATGAGTGAGAGCATAATGATGCTAAAGAGAAAGATGACATTTTGCTAACAATGACACAGTGAAGGTGTAGAGTTATAGTTGAAATGGGAAAGAATTGGCTGTTTACTTAAAAGGTGGGAAGGAAGGTTGGGAGTCTACATAAAAAGGAAAGTGTGAGTTCCAGAGAGCCATCTGCTTGCTAGTTATGGAACAAATAGAAATAGAAGTTTGCACATTACAAAGCACTTTCAGTACCCATGCCTCCATGCACCCATGCACCCATCCATTTGTTATCTGTTTATTCAGCACTTCCCGCTTCCATCCTAGGCCCCAAGGATGCAGATGTAGAAAAAGGAAAACCTCAGTCCATTCAGTGGGGCAGGCATCGCAAAGGGTAATTACAGTGTGGTGTGGTAGGAGCCATACAGGGGCCATTGCTGGGATGTTGGGGGCATAGAAGAAGGACTAAGTCAGGAAATGTATATGGAGTAGGAACATTTCATTAGGATCTTGCAGTATGTGTAGGAGTTTGCTGTGTAGATGAGAGGAAAGATTGCATTTCAGGTACATGCAAAGCCTGGAGTTACAAACAAAAAGGAAGTGATCTTGTGAGGTCGGGGGAGGCAGAGCCCTTGGCTTTGACTGGCTCTGTGGGTACTTACAGCCAAGCAGCATCTGATTAGGGAGAATCAGCCCAGCTAAAGTCAGGAGGGGGAGACACTAACTTAAGCCCCCTCGCCGTGCCCTCCTGGGCCTTCCTGAACCTTCCTCCTTTGATCTGTTGGAGGGAAGGGGCTCTGAAGGTATTTGTTTAATGAAAGAGAAAAATGAATAACAGTTTAAGAGAGTTGTTCTCACCCAGGGCTGCACTCCGGAATCTCCTTGGGAAGTTTTTGAGATTTACGTGGTCAGACCATTATCCAGAAGCTCCGACTCAGAGGCCTGGGTGGGCCCAGCGCTGACCCCCTTGACAGAGCTTCTGAGGTGCGTCCTTGGTAGAGACCATCTGCTATATGTGTTTCCTTTACCAGGAGTGTCTGCCTGCGGGGGGAAAGGATATCGGGTGCCCTACGTCCCTCTCGGAAGATGGGCCCTAAGGAACCTCTCGGAGGAAACGCGTTCTGTCTCCCCTGTGCTGGGTGTAAACTCTAGCGATAGGACCGCCACCCGCTTCCCACCAAGTGCAGCTCAATTCCAGGAAATACTTTCAAGTAAGATTTTCTAATCTCCTCTAGGGTCTCAGACTCCATTTACATCATACTTTCTGTTAATTTTTATATCTGGTTTTATCATCAAGTTGGAGGCTGAGAAGAGGCACATCCAGGGCTTCTGAGTGCTGGCTCTGCTCCCTTTCGTGACCGAGTGCTGATTCCATGGGGTGTTCACGCTGTAAAAACTCAGCGCGCTGCTCACTTACCATGTGTGTACTTTTCAGTCTATATGTGATATATTATTTTTCCAGTTTCTTTTTTTTAAATTGAAGAATAGGTGATTAACAAAGTTGTGTTAGTTTCAGGTGTACAGCAAAGTGATTCAGTTATATATATATATATAATATATATATATTCAGCTTTATATATATGTATATTTCAGATTCTTTTCCATCATGGGTTATTACAAGATACTGAATATAGTTTCCTGTGTTGTACAGTAGGTCCTTGTTGTCTATTTTATATATAGTAGTGTGTATCTGTTAATCCCAAGTTCCTAACTTATCCCTCCTCTTGCCCTTTGGTAACTATAAGTTCATTCTCCGTGAGTCCCTTTCTGTTTTGTAAATAAGTTCATTTGTATCATTTTTTTTGATTCCACATATAAGTGAGATCATATAATATCTGTCTCTCTCTGTCTGACTTACTTCACTTAGTATGACAATCTCTAGGTCCATCCATATTGCTGTAAATGGCATTCTTTCAATAAGTGAATCATTTTAGAGCTGAAGTCGTAATGAATGCAGAGCCCGTGTTCCCCTTGGCCAAACCCCTCGCGGTGGGCATATTCCCAGGACGGCCCCGGGCGGCTCTGTGCTTTGGCAAGGATGTACCTCGCGGTCCAGGCAGCGGCACAGTCCCCCATGTGTGGAGGGCTCCACGGGCTGTGGGAAGGGCAGACTTGGATTTCCTGACTTTTGTCCATTGATGGTCTCACTCACAGAGTTGCATTAACTTGGTTTTGTAGGCTGAATGAAACCACTGGCAACTTTCTGATTTGTTTTTTCAGCCCGAGTAGAGGCTGGTAACTAAGCCAGGAATTCCCAAACTTTCCCAGGCCAGCGCGGAGACACACTGGGACGTCTTTTTCTTCTCCCCCGTCCATCTGCAGGCCAAGTGCGCATCGGTCAAAGGCAAACTCTGAATTGAGCTTTGTGCCAGTCTCTGGAAAGACACCCAAGAGCGTGTGATGGGGAGAGTGACAGTGGCGGTGGCAGCGACATCTGCAGTGCCAGCCCCGTCCCTATCTGCACAGAACGCGTGTGGGCACGCTTCATGAGAACAATCCAGCCGCCAGAGAATGGGGCTTTTGACATCAGCTGCGGCCCGGGCTGCCTTACAATGAGAGGCCTGTTGGTGAAAGGGAGACTGTTTAATGAACTGAGAAGCAGAGGCCAGCTCTGGCCATCTGGACTGAGCATCTTTGGAGCAACTCTTCATCGTAAATGGCTACACTGAAGCACGTTGCCTTTCCAAGAAAGCAATTGCAACAGTAAATTCGTATTTCAAAATTGTGCACAATAAACTCCTATTTCAAAATCGTGAACTTTTAGATATTTGTGTGTGTGCATGTGTTGGAAAGCATTGTATAAAGGTTAGATATTACCATCTTAATTAGCACGGAAGCCTGAAAAAGCATCCCACTTTTGGTTCTGAGGTCAGTAATGATAATGGCTTTTTCCTGACACCGGGTAGCCATGTCCTGTCAAGGATGTGAAAACACTCTCTGAAAATGAAATCCATTAAAGCTCTAATGATCAGGTGAGGGAGGCAGGTGATCACGATTGTCACCACTTGGCTGGCAAAACACTGAGACCCAGGGAGGATGATGACTCATGACCAAGGTCGAGTGGCAGGTGGGGGGTGGAGCTGATAGCTAATTGTGTCCTCCAGCCCCAGGCTCTGGGGAAGGACATGCAAAGCTGGGGCTGACTTTTCCTGGCAGGCTCGCTCTTCGCAGCCGGAATGCAGGTGGCACTGTTGTGATTCCTGGCGTAAACTTCAATGCGTCAATGAGCATGTTGGCTGGCGCCAGGCCCCAGCTGAGTGTCACAGTGCAAGACCCGGGCTTAAGCGGTGCGTGCCGAGGTTCTCCTAGCAGCGTCTCATTTATTAGCTGTGTTGGAAAGAAATCCTTCGCAGCTAACCGGGTACCTCTGGATTTTAACAGCTGTGGTTTATAAGGGATTGGGGAGAGGGTTGTTTTCAAAGTGCCTTTCAGAAAGTATCACCTTAGAGGGGAGTTTCCCTTCTGATCCAGGAGGACGACTGGCACCAGTGCTCTGCTCAGAAAACCAAGCCCGCAAGAAATATCAGGTTCTATTTTCTTTTTTTTTTTTTTTTTTTTTTTTTGCGGTACGCAGGCCTCTTACTGTTGTGGCCTCTCCCGTTGCGGAGCACAGGCTCCGGACGCGCAGGCTCAGCGGCCATGGCTCACGGGCCTAGCCGCTCCGCGGCATGTGGGATCTTCCCAGACCGGGGCACGAACCTGCGTCCCCTGCATTGGCAGGCGGACTCTCAACCGCTGCGCCACCAGGGAAGCCCAGGTTCTATTTTCTTACAACCCATTTTAGCAAGTGTGCCTTCACACCACCTACCCGTCTCTTCCCCTTTGTTGGCAACAGTCCCGATTGGAAGGGTTTTAAGTCCAACGTGTCTTAGAAGGTGCCCCGCACAGACTGCGTGGCTGGGGGCTGGCGGTCGCGGTTGGATCGGGGGACCTCGAGGGTCCCTTCCAGTCTGAGATGTTATGACTTCAGAACGAATGCGTCTCAACTCCCAACATGAAACGGGAATAACTACCAATTACCGAGTACTTACCGTGTTCCAGCCCTGTGCTGAGATCTTAACGTGTTACTCTGAATTCTAACAAAATTGTTGTGACTATCACCCCCAGTTCACAGATGAAGAAACTGAGGTTTAGAGAAATTAAAAACCTGTCTGATAACACAGGTTTAAGATTTCGTAAGTGACGGTTCCCTGGAAGTTGAGTCCAGACCAGGCTAATTCCGTGCTCTAAACCCACAACTTAACCAGGACGAACTTTAGTCGCCTTGTGGTTCCCTCTTGTCAGATGAGCTCAGATCTCCAGCTCTCACGGTAGCTGGTGCTAGTCTCTTGTCAGACTCAGTGTTGAAATCAGAGAGGAAAACCCCAGACAAAGGCTGCGGAGGTCCTGGTGCACGAAAACTCCTCTCAGCTTCCCATCCTCCTGCCAGTCAGAGATTCTCTAACTGTAAATACAAATGCCCTTGAAGAGATAACGCATTAATTGTCACCCATTAACACTATTGTGTAAATTAGTGTAATTTAGCAAATGCTCGGAAGGAAGAAACTCAAGGTCCGTAGGTCCAGATTAATTCCGACATGGGCACCAGCACTGGGGAACTCTGAGACGTCTGTTCAATAAAGATTTGTTGACTTTAAAGATTTGTTGACTTTTTGTTGACTGGAAGGTTTTGCTTTCCAGTGGGTCGAAAGCATAATATTTATTAGAAGGAATGCTTAAAATTCTGACCTGTGTGTATGGAGAGCACGTATAATAAACTACAATTTATTTTAAAAATATGGTCTGAGAAGTCAGATTTATTATACATGTAAATATATTTTTTCCACAAAAGGAGATATCTATATCTATATATCTTTATCTATATTACATATAGACATCTATAGCTGTCTCTTTCTCTCTCTGTATATATTTGCTTTTTGTGAAAAAGTTATCCCTACCGTCTGATCCCAAGGGAATATTATTTCTCATCCAGTCTGTGACTAACTGTATTACAAAGTAATGCTTCCTGTCTTTCGAGTGGAGTACAGGTCCAGTAGCAGTCTACCCGGACTACTTTTAGCTGTAAATGTTTTGTGACATCAAAAGTCACTTCTCTTCCACAATTAGCTCTAGAGGTTTTATGCAAAGAGTTAAAACTTCTTTGTCATAAAGGAGATGATAATAATAGCCAAGTGGCCTTAAGCCATGTGAAATATGCAAGTACAATCTAACACTCATGGTGAAAAAGACAATATTTTAGAATAATTCAAGCTTTGCAGTTTGTTTTAACTTTGGAATGAAAATGAACTCAGAAGTTAAAAAAAAAAAGGGAAATGGCTTTATTAGATGTCAGGGTGTTGAGACACAAAGTATACAAGCAGATACTGCAAGAATATAGGTTCATCTCATCACTCAAGGCTCATTAAAAAATCAACACCAAGCTCAGATTTCGTCCATGAAGCTAATATTTTTTTCAGATTTTATGAGGAATTTTCCAACTTTGATGTTTTCCGGAATCCACTGCAGGCTCAGCTGGAAGTTGCCTGATGATGCTGAGTGAGGAAGATGTCAGCCTGCTTCCTGCTGGCCGCCAGGAAGACGAGGTTGGTCCGAGCTGGGTCAGGGGCCTGCTGACAGTGCGTCCCATGCGGCCCCAGGACACCCGTCGGCAAGGGTGTCACTGAGGCTCTGCAAATCTTGTAAAGTGAACAAAACCCCCCCGAATCTGATATAGATCGTTCTCGCTGACATTTTAACATTTGAAAGATGTCATGAAAATTGCAGATGGCTACGTAGAGAGGCAAGATCTATTCTACTTTTAATGCCTACGAGTAGTTCTTTCTCTTTTTTTTTTTCAACAAGAAAAGGGAGCATAGCAAAACTACTTTGGAAAATATGAGCAGTGGAAGTACCTCGTTAGATAGGGATGCAGGAAGGAAGGGTGTGGCGAGTGGGGCTGCCAGGGCTGCACGGCACACTCCACTGCCTGGTGCTGTGTGTTCTGAAGGCAGCATCCCTCAGCAGGGCTCGGTGGCACTCGCTCCTTAAGGGGTACGTGTGCTCCAAGGCTACTGCAGGTGGAAGGCTAGTCTGCATCTCTGAGTTTTTCTAGAACTGTTGCTCTTCCCTTCTCCTTTATATAATTTGACCCCTGGCTGCTGTTCTGATCAGTAGTATTGCCTCAATATACTGAAAGGGGAAAATATTGGTGAAGTCAATCCATCGGTCAATCAAGCAATGAATTTTGATGTGATGTAATGAAACATCTGGTGCAAGAGAGTCTGGCTAAAATAGGATTTCGAAGGGATAATAATGGAAATTTAATCACGAATCTATGTATTTTCAACACTGACATTTCACACAAACATTGGTTGTAAATCTCCAATGTCACAATGTTTTTGTCTTATTACATCTCATTAATTATCTTGTTAAAATAATAGTGTAAGTCTTCCAAAATTCTTTTGGAGCTGGCTGGATAAGTAAGATAAGTAAATCCTAAATTAGTGAAAGAATATACATTTCTCTTTGAAGTTAGGTCACATCCAACTGAAGAAGCCCTAAATTACTCCCCATCTCAACTCTAATTACGACTTCTTTCCTTCATCCCTTGTTTTGTTTTTTTTTTTTAAGATGTTGTGGGTAGGAGTTTATTAATTTATTTATTTTTGCTGTGTTGGGTCTTCGTTTCTGTGCGAGGGCTTTCTCTAGTTGTGGCGAGCGGGGGCCACTCTTCATCGCGGTGCACGGGCCTCTCACTATCGCGGCCTCTCTTGTTGCGGAGCACAGGCTCCAGATGCGCAGGCTCAGTAGTTGTGGCTCACAGACCTAGCTGCTCTGCGGCATGTGGGATCCTCCGAGACCAGGGCTCGAACCCGTGTCCCCTGCATCGGCAGGCGGGCTCTCAACCACTGTGCCACCAGGGAAGCCCACCCCTTGTTTTTATCGAGTCACTGTTCTACTCGCTCAAGCAGAACGTTTGGGGACCCGTCATTTATTCATCTCTTTGTTTTCCTGACCAGCAAGTATTTATTAACACTAAACGTTACACTCTGGCACCTGTCTTCCCGGGTTCTAGACTCAGACTACAACAGCGAAAAAAACCGATAAAAAGTCTCTGCCTTCTTGTAGCTTATAGACTGGTAGTTTAGAAAGTCAATAACTACGATAAATAAATTTTAAATTGGGTAGTGATATATCTTCGCGTGGCCGGCTCTGCTTCTGGGTGTCTGTGTCTTCTCTTCTGTCTCTTATAAGGACACTTGGCATTGAATTTAGGGTCCGCCCAGGTTATCCAAGATGACCTCATCTCAAGATCCACGATTTAATTCCATCTGCAAAGACCCTTGTCCCAAACAAGGGCACAACCACAGATTTCCCGAGATTAGGATGTACATATATCTTTTGGGGGGCCAGCGTTCAACTCCCTACAGGGGAGAACAAGAAGAGCTGTTTTTTTTCAGTTTTCAACTGGAGGGCCTTTCTGTTAAGGTGGGTTTGAGTAAAGACCTGTAAGAGGCAGGGGAGGGAAGCACGCGGACCCTGGAGCTGAGAGCCCAGGAAGCGGGAGGGGTTGTGATGGCCTGGCGTGCGTTGTAAAGGCCAGAGAGCAGACAGAAGGGGCGAAGGCAGAGACAAGGAGAGCAGGTCAGGCCCAACAGGAAGCCAGGAGCGGGCGGTGACCCGAGCCCCCGTGGCTGCTGCAGACGTGGTGAGAGGTGGCTGGGCTCTGGCCGTGTTTTAACGATGCTGCCAACAGGATTTGCTTGTGGACCAGATTGGGGGTGAGAGGAAGCGGAGTCAAGGGTGACTCCACGGTTTTGGCCTGAGTTACTGGAAAAAATACAGTTGATGTTTACGAGATGCAAAAGACCTG
This sequence comes from Delphinus delphis, assembly GCF_949987515.2. Lineage (NCBI taxonomy): Eukaryota > Metazoa > Chordata > Mammalia > Artiodactyla > Delphinidae > Delphinus > Delphinus delphis. Next base: position 7,661,613 of record NC_082699.1, on the reverse strand, counting down.
GGGTGTCAGAGACCTCGTCCTGGGTGCTCGACTGTGAGCTAGGGTTTGGGGACTGGAGTCGGCTTCTGGTCATCTGGATTCAGGTGGTGCTTACACAGCGGGGCACACAGTCGGGGACAGGCGGGGTCTGCGCTGGAGATTCATATCTGGGACCTAGAGCATAGAGAGGAGACTGGGGGAAACCTGCCAGCGTGGGAAGGAAAGAGAAGTGGTCCAGGGGCTGGGCCTGGGTCACTCCAGTGCTTAGAGGTCCAGGAAACGAGGAACTGAAGGTGTCTGAGAAGGAGAAGAGGTGGGTGGGTGGGGGGGTCAGGCAGCATGAGGCTGCAAGTCCAGGAGAAGAAGTTTCCACTTGCTCAGTTGCATCCTTCAATGTGGTTATTTCTCCCCTTCCATCATTTCTTATTACGCCCTGTTCTTCCCATTTGCCTCGTCTTCCTCATTTCATCACCTCGCATTGCGGTGACAGTCCCAGCACCAGTTTGAGGCACAAAAAGTGGGATTTCAGAGCCCATTCCATCTGTCACAGGTGTACTGGTCTCTCCCTGGCTTATACCCATGGCTGTACGGTGGGGCAGGGGGCCCTTTGACCAGCTGAAGGAGAGAAGAAAGGCTAAGCTTAGTTCACGCTGGGTCAGCCTGGAATGTGATGCAGGCTAAGACTGGACCACGGCTGTACTCTGGCCCCATGCAGGGGGGCACTAAAGGACAGAGGGCAGGGGACATCCGAGGGGTGGGGAGTTGGATGGTCCAACTAATCACCCTCTTAGTGTGTAAGGGGAACGGCCAAGGCACATGGATTCCCGAGCAGTGGCCGATGGCCTGGTGGGACGGTCAGAGGCCCGCAAGGAGAAAAGCTGGACCCTCAGGGCAGAGCAGGTCTGGTGAAGAAGCAGGTGGACGGGCACCCAGTGTGAAGGGCTTTGTTCCTCAGGTGGGACCTACGGACAGCATCCACCACTCACCAAAGCCAACCAGCCTCCCCATCGGGCTCCCCAGGGCTGGCCATGTGGCCTGACAATGGAGCAGCCCGGCTGGCAGGATTGGAGGCGACGTGTGGCCCATCAGCAGGCCCCCGGTCACCGAGACTACTGGCTGCAAGGGTCCAGCCAAGACAGGGGTGCACCTGTGTCACAGTCTACCCGCCCCATCTGCTCAGGGCTGCTGTCTTTGCTCCCTCACAGTGTGTTTCCCGAGAGCACGCCCTAAGGAACACTCTGCAGGCAAATAACTATCTTTGAGTTGTTCCCGGGGAGCCTGGGCTAAGACAGGGAGGGACACGGAAGAAAGTGGAAAACAGAAAAAGAGAAATGAACATCCGACATGATGTCATTGACTGACACAGAATGCTTCCTCCTGTCTGTATCTCTTTGTCTCTCTCTGTAGCCCAAACAAGTACATGCAACTTTTATCTTAGAGCACGTTTTTCAAAACATCCACTAGGTGGAGAACTTGCATCAAGTTTGCCACTCAAACAGTCCATAAATGCAGTTGAGGGAGCTGCATTTATGGACTCATTTATTTATTTATTTAACCGTTATTGAGATGAACTGATGGGTGCTAACCGACGAGATGCATTTATGGCTCTTCTTAGTGGCCCAAGCTTTTCAAATATTATCGGCCCGAAAACATCATACAGAATTACATTACTCTTGTGATTGACTGTTAGTACGGGACGTTTTTAGGAGAAAATGATTAACTGGGTGAGGATAAGCTAAAATTTTTGCATAATCATTTTTGTTGAATGCTGACTCTTGATAAGTTTGTTATGATTTACTCTAAGCTCTTTTAGCTTTGCAAGATTTTGATTGTTTGTTTGTTTGTTGGGTTTTTTTGAATCTCTGGAAGTGTGTATTGATTGAATGATAACTGCAGATTAAGGAAATAATTTTATTCATTAAAAAGCCTCATCCATTGACGTGCTTTTTACATTTCAATGTTCAAACACTGGGCAAAGGAACTTCTTTTCATATGCATTGTTATTCTTGCTGATTATTGAGAAAGTTTTATTGAGGTCACAGAATGTAGGTTAATAGAATTGAGTATACTGTGCGTTCTTGGTTGTAGCTCGGAATGGTAGGGATGCGTTCCCGATTCAGCTGCCAGCCATCCCTGTCCCGGGAGCACTGCCCCAGGTATCCTTGTTGCTTCCCCATGACGCTTCTGCATGGGCTTCTAGTCCCGTCACCAGTGTTAAGAGCCCTGGACAGCAAGGGTTTCGCAGCCCTCGAACTCAGAGTGGTTTTTACAGTTGGACACTCTCAGTCCATTTGATGATAGAAAATACTCACTTTGAGCCACGATGGTGTGAAATATTTTCCTTCTCTTCCCTCCTGCCAAATTCCATTCTTCTCATTAATAGACCTGTACTACAAAAAATCATGCTCACTTATGATATTTTGGATTTTATCAGGTAACATTTGTGGGAATTTGTTTTCTCTTTGGAATGTAAGCACCTAGATAATACCCATATTTTGCCTCTTGACCTGCAAAGCCTCTAGTATTTATTATCTAGCTTTTACAGAAAAAGTTTACTGACTCCTGCTGTAGAGGGTATGTCCAAAATTTTATGTAAAATAGTGTCTGAAGCATGTGAATTTTCTTCTGGAGAGAGGGTTCCTGGCTTTGCTTCATCTGAAAGGTGCATGTGAGCACCAAAATGTTAAGGACCACCAGTGTCACTGGATGAGGGCCTATCCACTGCCTTTAATAATAATAATGATGATGATGATGATAGCTCAAATCGTTATGGGGCCAAGGTACAAAGAATGATCAAAATATTACCCATCTGAATTTAAAGGGACCAAGTGTAGGGCTGAATTGAATTATTAAAAATTTGCAAGCAACTCTTCAGTCATAATCACAAAGCTTATTATGTTTTGCTGGGAATAGTGTAGGTGCTTAGTAAGTTATAGTGTGATCAACTTTATGACATAATGTGAAAAACCGGAGCCTCCTTCTGTGATGCACTTGAGAAAAGCACGGTGCTTAGCACTGAATAGGTGTTTAATTGGGGCCCATGACTGAATGCCCCACATGAACACAATTCACTGGACATTTGAACCGTCAAAGGCACATAATTAGGGTGATGCAATCATTTATCCTTATGAATTTGGAGCTAACCTAACCAGGATGGCACCTACAAGGAGTGAGGCTATAAATAGTGTTTTTTGGCATTTCCTCCATTTCGTAGGGCCCACTTTGCAGTTTACGTAGTGACTGCAAGACTCTGAGGAATTAATGTCTTTTAGAAAACAGACAGGGACAGAGAACCTTCTGAGAACCAACCAGTGATTCCTTAGAAGGCAAATGCCATAACTTAGTTCTGTTCAATTACAATTTCTGGAAGGCCCAGTCTTCTCACCTTTTCAGATCCTACCCCTGAGTATTCAGAAAGACTAAACGGGTGTTGGTCACACCAGACACATCCTTCCTTTCTGGAGCTGGCTCCAGTTCATCCTTTCTGCAAAGCCGGGTGCAGACATGTGGTCATTACCACTCCCACTCACTGGAAAGAAGCAGGGGCAGAAAGGAAAACAGAGACAAGACCATTGCCTGGAATCAAAGCCAGTATATTCTTGCTCAGCAACCTGGGAAGCGCTGCCTCAAAGGACTGTCCTTGGGGCTTCCCTGGTGGCGCAGTGGTTGAGAGTCTGCCTGCCGATGCAGGGGACGCGGATTTGTGCCCCGGTCCGGGAGGATGCCACATGCCGTGGAGCAGCTGGGCCCGTGAGCCATGGCCGCTGAGCCTGCGCGTCCGGAGCCTGTGCTCCGCAACGGTAGAGGCCACAACAGTGAGAGGCCCGCGTACCGCAAAAAAAAAAAAAAAAAAAAAGGACTGTCCTTTCTTTCCCAGCAGGATACTTGGCCTAGTTTATAAAAAGGAGGAGGATTCAGACACCTTCTCCTCTGATTGAGCTGTTTGTGTTGCTGTGAATTCTGGCAAATGTCTCCTAGGGCTTAGCTGAGTGGTTTAAGTACGACATCGCTGACTGTTCCAATTTTGGAAACTCTCCCGAGATTGCATGAAGACAAAGAGGCTGCGGAGAGCTGCAGCCAGTAGTGCCTGACGCTCTAATCTGAGTTCTGCTCCCACAGACCTTTCTAATCCTCTTGTACCTGTTGTGGAGAGCAGTCTAGGGAAGGGCAGCTAGAGCAAAAGCTGCAGCATACAGATTTAATTCAATCTAGCAAACATTTACTGAGCGCCTCCTGTGTGCCAGACACTGGGCCGGGTTCTGGGGCTAGAAAGATTAATAAGATCTGATTCGAGAACTCAAAGCCATCACGGTTTGCAGGTGGAGAGGCACAGCTGCATGAATAATAAAACAAGAGCGGGGCAGGGGGAATTCATCACTAAAGGGATGACATGCGTGTGTCTTCACTGAGGAGGAGGTGGTAACAGGTAGAGAAGGGGCAGGTGGACAGCCTGGGCCAAGGAAACAGCGTAAAAGCAAAGTTAAGAAGGAATCCTAGTCCATGGTGTTTGGGGTGAAAGTTGAAAGGATGTTGTCTCACAGAGAGGTGGGAGAAAAGGCTAGAAGTGTAGACTGGGCACAGTTGCTACTGCTGAAGACAGAAAAGCAAAGATAAACAAGTCTCCCCTCCCCCTCCTTGTGAAGCTTACCTTTGGAGGTGAGGACGGATAATAGATATAAAACACAGGCTGATTATTTGGTGTGATTATTAGTTTGCTAAAGCTGCCATAACAAGGTACCACAAAGTGGGTGATTTGGACAATAGCCTTTATCGTCTTACAGTCTGGAGGCTGGAAGTCCAAGATCCAGGTGTCTGCAGGGTTGGTTCCTTCTAAGGCTGTGAGGGAGAATCTGTCCCGGCCGCTCCCCTAGCTTCCGGTGTTTGTTGGCTTTTGCAAAAGCTCCATCCTGAACTCTGCCTCCTTTATCTCATGGCATCTTCCTGTGTGTGTGTGTCTGTGTCCAAACTTCCCCTCTTAATAAGGATACCAGCCGTATTGGATGAGGGCCCACCCTAATGACCTCATCTCAACTCGATCATCTGCAAAGACCTTTCTTCTAGAAAAGTTACATTCTCAGGTACTGGGGATTCGGGCTTTAACATTTCTGGGGGGGACATAACACAACGCATATTAGTATGTTAGAGTGTAATAATCCTCTGGAGCCAAAGAAAGCATCATAAAGTGTGTTGAGGGGGTCGTCTGTGTAGGAGGCAAGGTACGGGGAGGTTTGCAATTTTCAGTAAGGTGGTTCAGGGTATGACTCACTGCAGAGGAGACATTTGAACATAACCTCGAAGGAGATGAGGGAGTTAGACTCACAGATGTTGGGGGTAGTGTTCTGGGCAGAGGAAAAACCAGTGCAAAGGCACTGAGGTAGAGTGTGACCGGTGAGGCTGGAACAGAGTGAGGAGAAGACGATAGAAGGAGATGAGGTCAGTGATCATGAGACATGCAGGGTCTTATTGCTGCTGGGAGGACTTCATCCATGGGGCTACTGGGCAGTTCTGTTTTTTTAAAATTTATTTTATTGAAGTATAGTTGATTTAAATGTTGTGTTAATTTCTGCTGTACAGTAAAGTGACCCAGTTATACACATACATACACTCTTTTTTACACTATGGATTATCACAGGATATTGAACATAGTTCCCTGTGCTCTACAGTAGGACCTTGTTCTTTATCCATCCTATATATACTAGTTTGCATCTGCTCATCTATTGGTCAGTTCTGAGCAGAAGAGTAAGATGATCTGACATAAGTTGTAAAAGGTTTTGGGGGAATTCCCTGGTTGTCCAGTGGTTAGGGCTCGGCACTTCCACTGCTGGGACCCGGGTTCAATCCTTGGTCGTCAGGGAACTAAGATTCTGCAAGCTGCGTGGCACGGCCAAAAATAGAAAAGGTTTGGGGGTTGCTGTGTTGAGAATAGTCTGGAAGCAGGGGCCCGGGTAGGTGTGGGAAGGTGGGTTAGGAGATGACTGTAAGAGTCCAGATGAGAGGTGGAGGTTTCTGGGACCCGATGGCGAGTGGAGGTGGTGAGCACTTCAGATGCGTTGACGTTGAGCTACATTTGGCACACACAGGTGGAGATGCGGATGGACGCTGAGGCCAGGCTCTGGGGTTCACACTAGCCTAGGCCATCTCATCACTTTCACAGAGATAAGCCTCTCTTTTATGAGGTCAGGGACTTATTGTACATACGCAATAGGACACTCCAAGGGTGTCCTTCTGTTTTCTATGGAAATGGCTTAGCTCCTTAAAGGCTCCTTAAAGGCTTCAGAATGTCTAGTTCTGAAGAATAGACATTCAGTGATAGGGAATCATGTACTGTGGACTCTCTCTTCTGAACAACAGAGAAAAGACACATAGAGGTAAGTAACCCAATATGATCCAGACATTCTACTTTTGCATCATTTGGGTCTGGTACAATCCAGTGCCTTGACTGTCTTCACTGAGTGGTGGGCTTTGCAGTAGCTGTGCTGTAGGAACCTGCTCTACTAGGCAACCAGGCAAAGACAAGTCAGAGTTGCTTTGGGGTTGACATAACCTCATCCTAATCTACTTCTCCAATTAAACTGTGTGCCAAATTCTGAGTCCCTTTTGTCCCTTCCTCTGACTGTCCTATTTCAGGCCTGAATTTCCTCTCACCTGGGCTATTGGAATAGTTTCCCCAATGATCTTCCTACTTCTAATCTCTCTGTATTTCCTTCTAAACTGTTCTGACAGTTTTTTCCAGAATGTGTCTCCTAAAATATAAAGCTGATGATAGATGTCACTTCCCGCTCCCTCTTGAAACCCTTGGATGACCTGCGTTGTCTTACGGAAGCCTACATTCTCTGTCCTGGCCCACAAAGCTGTTCTCAGTGTGGCCCCGACCTGCCTTTTTAGCTTCCCCTTCCTCTGCTCTTGACCTCAGATCCCAGACCTTTTCCTTACTGTGTAAGTCCCTTTCCCCCTAACCTGCCCCTGTCTATGCCAAGAAGAAACCTTTCATCCACAACAGTAACCATGATTGACTAGTCTCCATGTCCAACTATATCATTCACTCTCATGGAATAATCCAAAGGGCATGGATTTCTAAATCGGCAAGACCTGGATTACACTCATGGCTTTGAAAATGATCACCTGTGTCACTTTGATCAGCTACACAAACTCTCTGAAACTCAGTCTCCTCATTTATACAATGGAGATAACCATATCCACCCTGCAGGGGTGTGGTCCAGGTGGAGATCACGTCGTTAAAATGACAGCTCACCACCAGACTTGTAAGAGGTTCTCATTGAGTGATGACTGTTATTAGCAAACACCAGTTTGGAGCTCAGGGGAGAAATCGTCTGGAGTTAGACTTTGAGGAGTCGTGAGCATCTGTGGAAGCTGTGGGCAATTTATAATTTCCCAGGCAGATCGTGTGGAGAAAGAGACAATGACCCAGGACAGAACATGCACCATTAATTGACATTAGGTTTTAATCTAACGCATACTCACATCTTCCCAATTTAAGTTCAACTAATTTAGCTTTTATGACACTGCAGGCAAAACTGGGTTGGAGCTTACTTCTGTGCTATTTATGAGAAAATTAATAGGGAGAACATGATTCCGAGCTCTAACGTGGGGATGTTTAACCTACTTAAACAGCTCAGCTGAAGCTCTGTTGGAACCAGTTTAGCGAGATTAGTTTATGTAGAGACAATGTGTTACTTTACATGGTTTAGAGATGTACAGTTAGAATGTGGAAGCCAGAAAGGATATTGAGATCATCAGCATATGTCCCTCATTTTAAAGATGAGAAAATAGAGGAATTAAAAAGGTCAACTTGGGCTTCCCTGGTGGCGCAGTGGTTGAGAGTCCGCCTGCCGATGCAGGGGACACGGGTTCGTGCCCCGGTCCAGGAAGATCCCACGTGCCGCGGAGCGGCTGGGCCCGTGAGCCATGGCTGCTGAGCCTGCGCGTCCGGAGCCTGTGCTCCGCAACGGGAGAGGCCACAACAGTGAGAGGCCCGCATACCGCAAAAAAAAAAAAATAAATAAAAATAAAAAGTTAAAAAAATATACAAATAAACTCTCCTTTTAATAGGCAAGGAAAAAAAATCTTTCCTTTTTTTTTTTTTTGGCCAAGGGTGTAAGGTCCGCAGAGTTACTATTATCTGACTTCTGGAGAATCTGAAAAGAAGGAAATCTAGTGTGATGCATTTTCAAAAGGTCCATGTATTTGTTTGACTTAAAAATTTGTATCCTAGTAGCACTGCCCCAGGCTGTCAAGACAAAATAAATCAGTGTGTTAATTACTCGAATAAGATAACAGTAGAAAAATAGCTTCAGTTAATGGAACGGAAACAAATGGAAGCCGTTTTATTCCACTGGGGAAGATTACAAACTAGGCTGGAATTCAATACAAAAAGAAATCGGTAAAAATGTAAACTTCTTCACTCTGCAAACCACACAACAGTTAAACACTACAGTCCTCTTTCTACTCGGGGACGAAGCAAACTATGAGTCATCCTTTAACCTCTGAGATTTCCATGACTCTGTCTTTTTCCTCTTCTTCTCGGATTTAATAATTATAATGGGAATAAGAATGCAGATCAGACTTAAATATTAAATTAAATTAAATATTATATATCCTTTATCTTTTTTGGTCAGAAAGATAAAGAACATAGGAAAGACACTGGTATGAACCGTGCTAACTCGTAGTTTTTATTAACCCACACGGACTCCAGCATGTGACTGGGTGGTTATGGGACGCACCAGATGCTCTGTGCCCAGCTGGAAAGCTCCTTTCTTTCTTTCTTTTTAAAATTTTTATACAACTTTTAAAGTTTGCTTTCCACTTAAAGTTATTACAAAATATTGGCTCTGTTCCCCATGTTGTACGATACATCCTTGAGCCTGTCTTACGCCCAATAGTTTGTGCCTCCCACTACCCAACCTCTAGAGTGCCCCTTCCCCACCCCCGTAACCACTAGTTTGTTCTCTACATCTGTGAGTCTGCTTCTGTTATGTTATACTCACTAGTTTGTTGTAGTTTTTAGAGTCTACATATAAGAGATCTCATACAGTATTTATCTTTCCCTGTCTGACTTATTTCCTTAGCATAATACCCTCCAAGTCTATCCATGTTGCTGCAAATGGCAAAGTTTTCATTCTTTTTTATGGCTGAGTAGTATTCCATTGTATATATGTACCACATCTTCTTTATCCATTCCTCTGTTGATGGACACTTAGGTTGTTTCCCATGTCTTGGCAATTGTAAATAATGCTGCTATGAACGTTGGGGGTGTATGTATCTTTCTGAGTTAGTGTTTTTGGCTTTTTTGGGGGATATATATCCAGGAGTAGAACTGCTGGGTCATGTGGTAGTTGAAATTTTAGTTTTCTGAGATACCCCCAAACTGTTTTCCATAGTTCGGAGGTATCTCAGAAAACTATGGAATGTAATTGGCTCCACCAATTTACATTCCCACCAACAGTGTACAAGGGTTCTCTTTTCTCCACATCCTTGTCAGCATCTGTAATTTGTGTTCTTTTTGATGATAGCCATTCTGAGAGGTGTGAGGTATTATCTCATTGTGGTTTTTTTAATATAAATTTATTTATTTATTTTTGGCTGGGTTGGGTCTCCGTTGTGGTGCACAGGCTTCTCATTGCGGTGGCTTCTCTTGTTGCGGAGCACGGGCTCTAGGCGCGCGGGCTTCAGTAGTTGTGGCACATGGGCTCTAGAGCGCAGGCTCAGTAGTTGTGGCGCATGGGCTTAGTTGCTCTGCAGCATGTGGGATCTTCCTGGACCAGGGCTCGAACCCGTGTCCCCTGCATTGGCAGGAGGATTCTTAACCACTGCCCTACCAGGAAAGCCCTCATTGTGGTTTTAATGTTCATTTCCCTGATGATTAGCAATGGTGGAAAGCTCATGATTTCTAACAATGTTAGAAATGTTAGATTTCTAACATGTTGCCGTGAATAAAAGAATCCAAGGCCTTCTCACGAAAAGTTTTGGCCCTTTGTAGCAAAGGCAACATCATTGTGTCATGATGTCAAGTTCTGTTTGGGGCTGTGGCTTTGTCTCCAGTGTCCTATCTTTCCTTTTTCTCTCTCTCTCTCTCTATTTCTTCCTTCCTTCCTTCCTCTCTGCCTCTCTGGCACATAGTTGGTGCCAAATAAAAACTTGCTAAATGAACGTCAGATGAGCTGTGTTGAGAAAGTTAATTGGATGGGAAAGTCAAGCAAGTTGTTCCAGGAGATGTATCTGAGCTAGGTCTTGAAGGCTGTGCAGAAATTCATCAGATGGAGAAGGATGAAAACAATAATCCAAGTGGGAGTGGAAAACACTGCTTCTTATATAAAGACCTTGGGTTGCTTTAGATCATCACTTTGAAGTGATGGCTAACAGCGAAGTAAAAGAAAGAATCATTGTCTAGCTGAGATGGTTTTGAAAATATTTGCTAAAATATTTTGAGGACGTGTGTTGAACAAGTCACCTTGGTGAACTTCATCCTAAAAACAAGTCTTTGATGGATCCTTACTAATTAAAACAGTACCTGGGTATATAGCAAGTGGTCAGGGAGGTTAGGTAACTCACCAAAGGTCACACAGCTAATATGTGGATTTGAACTCAGTTTTCTCTAGTTCAAGTGTCCAAGCCATGCCTTAAATTTATGAGTAAGGAAGAGTAAGGAAAATGCCTTAAGTTTAAGAGTCTAAGACAGTGCTGTCTAATAAAAATATAACGTGAACCATATATGTAATTAATACAGTTTTTAGTGGCCACATTAAAAAATAAAAAGCATGAGATTATTTTGAATGATACATTTTATTTAACCAAAATATTATCATTTCACCATGTAATCAACATAAAGTAATTACTGATGAGACAATTTACATTCCTCCTCCCATATTGTCTTTAAAATCAGTATATATTTTACATTTAAATTACACCTCAATTTGTTCAATTCGTGGCATTTCAAGTGCACTTTGGACACAAGTGACATTCGACAGCGCAGGTCTAAGCCCTTAACACAGTCTCTGAGTCTCGTATGATTTTGGTTGGTAATTGGGTTGTTCAAAGGGCTGAAGCATAGTTTTTCACCCTTTTCCTAGGAAACTCCAGATTCAGCATTTTGCTCTTAACGTCCTCAGTTTTATTTATGGAAACTGTGTTAAGTCTATTTCTGTATTTCATTTCTAGGACATTCCTATTTAACTGCATTTGTTCTCTAAACTTGGTCATAAGAGACATGATTGGGTTGATTACAAGCAGCAGGTAACACTGTCTTGTAATTGTCCCTGAATGTGATCAGTGTCTATCTCCAGACTAGCTCCTGAGTCATCTGAGGGCAGGTTAGACCTCCAGGGCCTAACACATAATAGCTGTGCTGTAAAGTTTGCTGGAGGTTAAGTGACTATTTCCACAACAGACCCCGTCAACTGTTTCTTTCTTTTGGTGAATTACTTGGAATCAGGCTACTATGCAAGATCCTGGAAGGTTTCACCTGTAAATCTGTTCAACTCTGACATGGATTTTAGGACCCAACAGAGTCACAAAAGCAATCTGTATATAGGTGAACTTGCTATTTCTCGTAAGTTACCAGTATTATGAAATGGAGAGTTTGGGGGTTTTTTTTGCGGTATGCGGGCCTCTCACTGTTGTGGCCTCTCCCGTTGCGGAGCACAGACTCTGGACGTGCAGGCTCAGTGGCCATGGCTCACGGGCCTAGCTGCTCTGCGGCATGTGGGATCTTCCCGGACCGGGGCACGAACCTGTGTCCCCTACATCGGCAGGCAGACTCTCAACCACTGCGCCACCAGGGAAGCCCCTGAAATGGAGAGTTTTTAGAACACTCTTGAAACATTTTAAAAACAAGACCTGGGACTTCCCTGGTGGTGCAGTGGTTAAGAATCCGCCTGCCGATGCAGGGGACACAGGTTCCATCCCTGGTCCGGGAAGATCCCACATGCTGCGGAGCAACTAAGCCCGTGCGCCACAACTACTGAGTCTGCACTCTAGAGCCTGCGAGCCACAACTGTTGAGCCCGAGTGCCACAACTACTGAAGCCCGCGCCCCTAGAGCGCGTGCTCCACAACAAGAGAAGCCACTGCAATGAGAAGCCCGCGCACCGCAACGAAGAGTAGCCCCCACTCGCCGCAGCTAGAGAAAGCCTGCACATAGCAATGAAGACCCAGCACAGCCAAAAATAAATAAGTAAATAAATTTATTAAAAAACAACAAAAAAAAAACCAAGACCTGAGAACCCATTAACAGGAATATGGTTTAGTTTGCAGAGTGATTCATAAAGTTCATGATCCTTTTTAAATTCACGTTACCCAAGTTTGACGATTGTCTTTGCACAATCACCAAGACTAAGATCTACATGAAAACAGTGGGCCTTGGCTGTCAGGACCTTGCCCGCTCCAGGTATTTTTTATTCTATATTCCCATTTAACAAATATGAGAGCTCAGGTTGGGATATGCTGCTGATAGGAGCAAAGTTTTCCTAACAGTGAGTTTTTACTCTGCTTTTTGGTTGCTGGAAATATAAGTTTCATCTTGCAGCCTTCTATTTGGTATTTCAACCACGTTCCCTATACATTCCCAAGGGTCAGCTGTTCTCTCTGTAAAGCTTGCAAAGGAATTTTTACTGGCACACAAGTGTAGATTCAACCTTTTTGCTTATCCTCCGATCTCTATCAGCAAATTGAGGTTTGGGATTTGATGGGGTCATGTCAGAATCAAATTCCCTTAATTCTCATTTTAACACAGTGTTCTATCTAGTTGAAAGGTCTTCTGCTCTCTGGACATTTATTTCTTCAACATGGGATGAATCAAAGAAGGAAGTATTAGCGTCTTGGGTTTTAAACATCAGTCTGAACTCTGGCAGTAATGGCTGATGTCTCCTGCACTGTGGATTCTTAACTACGGTATATGAATGGGAAGTTATAGGTTTGAATGTCTTGATCGAAAATGACTTTGTAACATATTAAGTGTTGATGACTTGTCCCGATTTTATGCATATTTTCAGCATAGCTTCATCTTGTAAACACATGTTATAGCAGCAATATTAAACTGTTAATTTGATGTTTACAGCTCTGTGATTCACCTTTTCTTAGGAACAATACTATTTTCTATTTTGTCACTGTGTCTCCAGTAGTTTTTGGACCATTTCTTTGTGACTTTTTTCTTGATTTTTCTGGGAAACATATTCCTGTCAGCTGAAGCTGTTGTAAGTAAATGAATAAATGAAACCCTTACTCCTGTGGAGCTAGTCTGTTCTTTCGTTTTCCTAAACTTAGAGTCAAACCACAATATCTGACCAGCACCGTCTAGTGGGATTTACCATGATTACTTCTAAGGTGAAAAATTTACATTTGATTGTTAATATTCTTCTTTAAAAAAAGTACTGATTTTTGTGGGGGAGGGTGTTTGGAAGGGGTCTACATTTTTTTAAAAGTTTAGATAGAAGTAAAATGCTTACTTTTCAGTTGAACATACCTAAATTGAAAAGGACTCAATAAAATTCACATCCTGAGTCCCTGAAAATAAATACAAGCATTTTATTATAAGTGGATCATATGTTTTGAGTTCAATGAACAAAGAGTGACCTTAATTGACACCTGGAAAGCCTTCCTTTACAAGTATTTCCAGAAAGAAGGACTTCAGAAACTAAAAACTCATAAGTTTTAACAGACTCTGCTAACCTACAGCTGGCCAATAGTGAACAGCCCGATAAAGCAGGTCAGTCCAGTCAATCATGTTAGGGCCGATTCAGCCAGCTATCCTGGGAGGTTCGGTGAGTAGTTACACTACTTAAAGCTGGATCTCAAAAGGGGCTTCAATGAGGTGGTTTTTTTTCCCTGAGATTTTGGTAAATAATTTTCCATACAGAGACGCTTGTTTCCATGTTCTAAATAACAGAGCTTCGAGACTCAGGGGCTCATTTTTCTGTGTATTGGAGTAGAAAATCTTGCCTGGGTCCCCCCGTACTCTTAGCACCCTCACTGCAGGACTGGTGCCTTCCTACTCTGCATATGACTTTTTTTAGGTGTCTCAGCTTTTATAACCTTACCCCTCTCTCAGCCTACTACAGAAATACACGTGTTGGCTTGTAAATGGCAACAGGGAACTCCTGCACTTTTAAGCACTGGCAGGAGGGTTCCTATGATCCCAGGGTGCTCTGATGCAGTCTTTAGGGTCATGTGCCTGAAAGTCGTGCAGCCCATTTTCTAGATACTCTCACTTTTACTTCTACTTTATTTTATTTTATTTATTTCTGTATGTGTTGGGTCTTCGTTGCTGCGCCCGGGCTTTCTTTTAGTTGCGGCAAGAGGAGGCTATTCTTCGTTGTGGAGCATGGGCTCTAGGTGTGTGGGCTTCAGTAGTCGTGGCATGTGGGCTCAGTAGTTGTGGCGCACGGGCTTAGTTGTTCCATGGCATGTGGGATCTTCCCGGACCAGGGCTTGAACCCGTGTCCCCTGCATTGGCAGGCGGATTCTTAACCACTGCGCCAGCAGGGAAGTCTCACTTTCACTTTTAGTTCTGCATGAAACCTAAACCACATTGTTTTTGTTCTCCTACAATGAAATTACTTTGCTGAATTCAGTTTATATGACATGCCATGGATATACCTTGAAGGAATATTATAAATGCCTTATGAATATTCTTGTGTTTACTATAAGAATATTGGTGAAGGTACAGGGTACTAAATTAAAGAGAAACTTCTTTGTAAAGACCTACCACAGGAGACATTACGCTCAGATTTCAGATACTGAAAGTTAAATAGATTTTGCTTATGATTTCGTTTTTGTAGTGATTGCTAGAGAGCTCAGAGTCAAATTTTCAGGCCAGCTCAAGCAAGTGCACGTGCTGTAATGCACTATTTCATCTGTGGCTTTATTTCTGTCTTTCAACTATTAAGTTTCTATAAACTCAGTTCCTACTTGTTATCATGTTTCATTTTACAAATTTCTGGACTTTAAATCCTTTGGAACTAGATATAGTACAAATAAAGAAATAGTACAGGACTAATTACTTTTTGGGGGGGGGTGGTTAGAACCAATTAAAATGTCCACAGAGTGCAATTCCAGTGGCAGGAAGTGACTCCAGCATCTATGGCAGTGGGTAGGACTTCAGCAGCTGGGTGGGCAGCAGACTGTGGTTCTCACCAAAAGGGGATGGGAGCAGAGTGACAATAAAATGACAGGTTCAGGGTGATAGCAGACAGGATAGCAACCATCCTCCCTCCTCAATAAAAATACCTTCCAGAAATAACTGGAGCCGGAGACTTTCTAATGGGAGGTGCTGGGATCACAGATGGATGGATAAATCAGTGGTTTACATTGTCATTGCTGTTGGGACAGCTTGATTTTAAACAGCAGAAAGTTGGGTTGGTCTAACGAGACAAAAGTTACATACAAATGAGGTAAGCAATTCTTCAGGATGAATTCTGAGGGGAAGCTCCATAACCTGCTGTAAAGACTGCACTGCCATGATTTGAACGTATCCCTAAGAATGAAAGTTTTGTGTTTTCAGGAGTCTTTTGTTAAAGATCCGTAAGTCCGAAGGCAACACAGTGAGATTTGGCTGTGTCACTACCAATACACGGGGACTAGCCTATCAGATCGTTTATGTCTGGGAGGGGATATGAAAGCAAATGTGTCACAGAGGAAAGTATGAATTCTGCCTGGTTTGGGACATAAGACCCAGAGGACAGGGAGGTGGTCTAGCCCTGGGAGAGAGAAGAAATGCCATGAGAATAGAACTGAAATCTGTATCGCTGTGGTTTAAGAACCATTCTAGAACTGAGGAGGCTAGAAGTCCTACACCAAGGAAGGTGGTCCTCAATTCTGACTGATACTGAGCAGGACCCTGGGGGGCTCCTGGGCACAAAAGCCTTTCTGTGTCCCCTGTTTCTTGATTACAGGAAATAAGCTTCATTCAGCCTCCGTGACCTTCCCTGAGTTCTAACAAGCAGATTCAAACATTTGCTAATTAGGGAAAGGAGGGGATGCCAGACAAGGGAGGAACAATCAAAAGAAACAATAGTGCAGCCTTGGGGCAGGGTCTCTGTCCTCCCTCAAGAAATACACAATAATATCCCTGAGCTGTTTTGCAGGTACTGAGACCCCCACCAGGTGGGAGAAGTTAGCTGTGTGCTGCCCACAAGCACAGAGACCCCAGGTGGGTTGGAACCAGAAGGTTGATGATGCCGACTCCCACTTACCTTACCACCGACCAATCCTAAGAACGTCCATGAGCTGACCACGCCCTCTTTGAGCTATTACTATAAAATTTAATCAGAGAAGTGAGAAAATGCAGAAACAAAAGAAAACAGTCAAAGGAGACCAAGGAATAACAGTTTAGTCATTAAGCAAAGTCAAGGACCTTTAGTTGCTCCTCAAGGGCTATAGATAATATTATGAGCCATATCCTGTGAGCTGTCTTGTAGATACTGAAACCCTCACCAGGTGGAAGAAGTTAACTACATGATGAACAGACTGTAGCCATGACATAAGCTGCCACAATTCCAAGAATTGGCCTCAAGGAAATGGGAAAAAACCGACCCTGGAACTGAAAATTAACTGTAGTTAAAACAATCAGGATGACTCTGATCAGACCACTGATGACCAATTTCAAGATGACTATCAGAGCTGACTGTGCTGTTTCTGCGTGTAGCCCCTCCCTGCACCTGTAAAAGCTCTTGCCCCCTAGTTGCCGGAAGGTGTTGGCCTTTGGACAGGAGTTCTCCTCTCCCCCACCCTAGTTGCCAGCATCCAAAAGAAAGCAAACTCTCCTTTCCACCAACCTTGGCCTCTTTATTACCTTTTGAGTGGTAAGCAGCCCGACCCCACCTTCAGTTACACTAAGAGTTCTTATGTATTCTCGAAACAAGTCCCTTATCAGATGTATGATAGGCAAAAATGAGTTGGGAAGTGTTTCTTTTCCCCTCTTTTATGTTTTGGAAGTTATAGTAAAGAATTGGTATTAACTCCTCTTCAAATATTTGGTAGAAGTCATCAGTGAAGCCTTCTAGTCCTGAGCTTTTTATTGTGGGAAGTTTTTTTTTTTTGATTACTTTTTGATTAATTCAATCTCTTTACTTATTACAGGTCTATTCAGATTTTCTGGTTTTTTTGAGTTGGTTTTGATAGTTTGCATTTTTCTTGGAATGTATCCATTTCATCTAAGTTACCTAATTTGTTGGCATACAGTTGTTCATAGTATTCCTTTACACAGTAATGCTTTTTATTTATGTAATATTTGTAGTAATGTTCCCTCTTTCATTTTATTATTTTAATACTTTGAGTTTTCTTTTTTTTTTTCTTAATTAATCTAACTAAAGTTTTGGCAATTTTTTGATCTTTTTAAAAAAACCCCAACATTTGGTTTTGTTGATTTTTCTTTATTGTTTTTCTAATCTCTATTTATTAATTTTAGCACTAATTTTTATTATTTCCTATTTTCTGCTTGCTTTGTGCTCAATTTTCTCTTCTTTCTCTAGTGACTTAAGGTGAAAGGCTAGTTTGTGGATTTAAAAATCTTTCTTTTTCTTTTAAGCTAGGCATTTGCAGCTATGAATTTCCCTCTAAGCATTACTTTAGCTACATTCCATAAGTTGTAGTACTACGTATGTCTTCATTTTCATTCTTCTCAGAGTATTTTCTAATTTCCCTTTTGATTTTTTCTTTGATCCATTGATTATTTAGTAGTGTGTTGTTTACTTTCCAAATATTTGTGAGTTTGCAAAATTTTTTTTCATTTTAAATTTCCTATTTCACTCCTTTGTGATCAGAGGAAATAACACTGCATGATTTCAATCCTTCAAAACATGTTGAGGTTTGTTTATGGCTTAATATATGGTCTATCCTGGAAAATGTCCCATGTGCACTTGCTCTCACCTGTGAATCAGAATTTGCAGAGCCCCTGACTGTTGTGCTGCTGGGCTTAGGGAGTTGCTCTTGTTGATTTTGAATTCTCCTGTTCTCAGGGCTCTCAGATGCCCCAGTTTCCTTTTTCCACATGAATGGAGCTATCAAGTAGGTCTTGTCACTATTGGTGGTTCAATCCACACTTGTAATACTTTGAAATTCTTATCAACTAGTTTTATTGTAGATGCTTATATTCCTTTGATAGTGTGGTTTTACCCTAGATACCACCATACGAATACATATGTGGTTTCCTTCAACTTCTTAGATCACACCTAGTCATAATTCTATACTTTTAAATCTTTATGTGAATCACAGAATACTGCTTCTAAGCCGAGGGGAGATGACAGAACGACTGTCTAGGGTTTTTCTCACAGTGGTGAGGTCTCTGAGTCTTCTTAAACCTGATGAGCTGGTGTATCTAAATTTCATTGTATCTGAACTTTGTCTCTGATTCAGTTCTAAAGAGCTTCAGAAGGGAGAAGTGGCAGTTTAAGGCCATTCTATTTCTGTGTTAAAAAATATTCTCCAACCTAGAAAATTAATGTCTTCACCCTATGAAATTCTTAGTCTCTTGAAGTCACTAGGTTTTTAAATAACCAGGCCTTGATCCTCAATTAGAACTAAAATATACAAAGTCCTTAACTGCCAAGGTATTTGATTATCTACTTTCAAGGCAAGCCTAAAGTTATAAGCTAATCATATATATGCTAAAAGAAATCACAGTTGAATTATGGTCAATTTTTCATTATCAGAGATGAGGCTTGGAATTTTCAATGAGTCCCCAAAGTCAGTTATTTTACATGTGTATGGGGTTAAAAGCAGTGAACATTTCTTTGCTGAACTGCTGATGTATAAATCTGGGGCATATCCTACTTTACTAAGTTCTGTAATAAAATGTAAGAGCTGGAGCTATTTAAAAAAAAAAGCAATGCCCTAGTGCATTGAACGTTTCACTTGCTCAGAGACAGAATAATTGATGGGATTTAAAAAATCATAATCATGGGGCTTCCCTGGTGGCGCAGCGGTTGAGAGTCCGCCTGCCGATGCAGGGGACACGGGTTCATGCCCTGGTCTGGGAAGATCCCACATGCCGTGGAGCGGCTGGGCCCGTGAGCCATGGCCACTGAGCCTGCGCGTCCAGAGCCTGTGCTCCACAACGGAAGAGGCCACAACAGTGAGAGGCCCGCGTACCGCAAAAAAAAAAATAATCATAATCATGACTTTGACATTCCTAGTTTCTTTGGTCCAATTATTATTTACTATAAATCTCATTTAAATTTTCCTTGCATTTCCTTATCAACAAGTAAAAGTGTGTGATCTCTATTTCCTTTGGAATCACATGGAGATGGAGAGATAAAGAATGGTAAAGAGTGAAATAAAACAAAATAGAAATTATAAAAATATTTGCTTCTATATATTTCGAATACTTGAATTCACAAAGAAATTTGGTTTCTTTGAAGATTAAAAAAATGGCAACTCAATGGTCTACAAATGGACTGTTTCATTTCATTCAGTCTGTTTTCTATAATTTTTTCTCCTTAGTAATATAAAACAGTTTCTAGCTTGGTCCCCAAATTCCCTAGTGATATGTGTTCCAGGGTCCTGCTTTCTGTTGGAGTAGAGACTGAAGGGCAGTCGGGAAAGTATGATTCACAATTTCTGCAGCACTGTAAGCCTCCAGCAACACGAGATGGAATAGGACAGTGAAAGGAGAGAAGCAAGAGTGCTAATAGGCAGTGCACTACTGAAGAAGTCCTGACCCCCTTTCTAGAGATCACTGTCAGCTACGTGCTTTTGGAAGTAGAATTTTCTATTACATTCTCCACTTAGGATGCTACTCTCCATACACCAAGTAGGCACAGCGAATAAATGAATTGAAATTCTTCCCAATCAGGATAAAACTCAAATACTGCTTCCTCTTTGAAGCCTGTCTTGATCCCTAGTCAGAAACGATCTCTGATCCTTCCCTTCTCTGATGGCCTATGGAGTCCTAAGAGGAGATGTGTTTCCTGGTGTTGACCAAATTCAGGGCTCATCCTAAAATCTTTACCAGAATGTAAGGTTGTGGGGAATTGTATTTCCTGTTGGTGGCTCCAATATGTATTCAATCCCATCCCACTGCTCTTCTTACAATATGACTGACACTCCTCCCACCAAGACATGGGGCCATTAGAGGTTATATTCCATCTTCTTGAGTCAGGGGAGGGTGGGGACACTCACAAATTGTCCCAGCTGCCCCAATGGAGTATGGCTGAAAGGGTCCTGTGTGACTTCTGAGGCTACATCATAGAAAGGAGACAGCTCCTTCTTCCCACTCCCCCATGATCTTACCCTCAGAACCCAGAGCTGGTTTTGTAAGGAAGCCTAGGATGCTTCTCAATCTGTGACCAATGGCCAGCATCAACACCAGACACGTGTGAGTGAATCTTTGGATGATTTCTTTTTCTTGCCTAATTGCTCTGGATAGGACTTCCAATACCACATTGAATAAGAGTGGTAAGAGTGGGTGTCCTTGTCCGGCTCCTGATCTTAGAGGAAAAACTTTCAGCTTTTCATTGTTGAGTATGATGTTAGCTGTGGGCTTGTCATTTATGGCCCTTATGATGAGGTAATTTCCCTCTATACCTACTTGTTGAAAGTTTTTTTTAATCATGAATGGATGTTGAATTTTGTCAAATGCTTTTTATGCATCTATTAAGATGATCATATGATTTTTATCCTTAATTTTATTAATGTCATCACATTGATTGATTTGCCAAAGTTGCACAATACTTGCATCCCCAGTAAATCCCACTTCATCATGGTGTATGATCTTTTCAATGTGCTGTTGAATTCAAATTTGGTTGAATTTGCTAATATTTTGTTGAGAATTGGTTCATCTATATTCATCAGGATATTGGTCTATAGTTTTCTTTTCTTCTAGTTTCCTCATCTAGCTTTGGTATCAGGGTAATGCTGGCCTCAGAAAGTGAGTTTGGGAGTGTCCCCTCCTCTTCAAGTTTTTGAAAGTGTTTGAGAAGCATTGGTGTAAATTCTTTAAATGTTTGGTAGAATTCACCTGTGGACCCATTTGATTTTTGTTTTGTTTTGTTTTGTTTTGTTTTTGGAGGGGAGGGCTTTATGGATTATTGATTCAATCTATTTATGTGTTATTGGTCTGTTCAGATTTTCTATTTATTCATGATTCAGTCTTGGTAGGTTGTTTATTTCTAGAAATTTATTTATTTTCTTCTAGGTTATCCAATTTGTTGGTGTATAATTGTTCCTAGTAGTTTTTATGATCCTTTATATTGCTGTGGTATCTCTTGTAATGTGTCCTTTTTCATTTATGATGTTATTTATCTGAATCTCTTTTTTTCTTAGGTTAGCTAAAAGTTTGTCAATTTTGTTTATCTTTAAAAAAAACTAGCTCAGTTTCATTGACATTTTCTATTGTTTTTCTGGTCTATTTAATTTCTTTCTGCTCTGATCTTTATTTCTTTCCACGTGCTAATTTTGGGCTTAGTTTTGTCTTTTTCTAGTTCCTTGAAGTGTAAAATTAGGTTTTTTTAATTTGAGATCTTTCTTTTTTTCTTAAAGTAGGCATTAACCTCTATAAAATTCTCTCTTAGATGTGCTTTTGCAGCATTCCATCATTGTGCATTCATTTTCATTTGTTTCCAAATATTGTTTGATTTCCCTTTTGATTTTTTTCTCTGACCCATTTGTTGTACAAGTGTGTTGTTTAATTTCCACATATTTGTGAATTTTCCAACTTTCCTCCTATTGTTGAACTCTAGTTTCATACCATTGTTGTCAGAAAAGATACTTGGTATGATTTCAATCTTAAATTTGCTAAGACTTGTTTTGTAACCTATAAAATGATCTATCCTGAAGAATGTCGCTTGTGCACCTGAGAATGTGTACTCTCTGCCATTGGATGGAATGGTCTGTATATGTCTGTTAGGTCCAATTGTTTTAAAATATGGTACAAGTCTAATATTCCTTGTTGATTTTCTGTTTGGATTATCTCTCCATTACTGAAAGTGGGGTATTGAAGTCCCCTACTGTTTTTGTGTTGTTGCTTATTACTCCCTCAGGTCTGTTAGTCTTTGCTTAATATATTTAGGTGCTCCAATGTTGGGTGCATGTATATTTATGATCATTATCTCTTCTTGATGAACTGGCCCCTTTATCATTATATAATGACCTTCTTTGTGTCTTGTTATTATTTTTGGCTTAAAGTCTATTCTGTTTGCTATAAGTATAGCTATTTATGCTTTGTTTGTTTGTTTGTTTGTTTCCATTTGCATGGAATATCTTTTTCCATCCCTTGATATTGAGATTGTGTAAGTCCTTAAAGCTGACATGAGTCTCTTGTAGGCAGCATATAGTTGGGTTGTGTGTTTTTTAATCCATTCAGCCATATTAAGTCTTCTGATTGGAGGATTTAATCCATTAACATTTAGAGTAATTACTGGTAGGTAGGGACTTAATAATGCTATCTTATTGATTATTTTCTGACTGTTTTGTAATTCTTTTCTCTCTATCTTGCTGCCTTGCTTTGCAAATTGATGATTTTCCATAGTGGTATGCTTTGATTCCCTCTTTTTCTTTTGTGAATCTGCTATAGGTTTTTGCCTTATTTTTACTATGAGGTTTATTTGAAACATCTTATAGATATAACTATATTTTATGCTAACAGAAACTTAATTTTGCATACAAAAACTCTACCCTTTTATTGCCATCCTTTTATGTTTCTGATGTCACAATTCACCTCTTTTTATTTTGTGTATACATTAACAAATTATTGTAGCTATAGGTATTTTTAATACTCTTGCCCTTCACCTTTTAATTAGCATTCAGTGGTTAACACTTCACCATATTACAGTATTAAAGTATTCTGAATTTGACTATATACTTACCTTTACCAGTGTCTGGTATATTTTCATGTTACTGATTAGCATCCTTTCATTTCACTTGAAGAACTCCTCTCAGCATTTTTCATAAGGCAGGTCTAGTGGTGATGAATTCCCTCAGCTTTTATTTGCCTGGGAAAGCCATTATCTCACCTTCATTTCTGAAGGACAGTTTTGCTGTGTAAAAACTGGCTGGATTTCTTTTTCTTTCAGCACTTTGAATAACTATATCATCTCACTCTCTCCTGGCCTGTAAGATTTCTGCTGAGAAATCTGCTGATAGCTTTATGGGGGTTCCCTTGCAAGGTATAAGCTTTTCTTCTCTTGCTGCTTTTAAGATTCTATGTCTTTGGTTTTTGAAAGTTCTATCACAGTGTGTCTTGGAGAGGATTGCTTTAAGTTGATTTTGTTTGGTGACCTATGAGCTTCATGAACTTGGATATCCATCTCTCCGCAGATTTTGGAAGTTCTCAGCCATTATTTCTTTAAATAAACTTTCTGTTCCCTTATATCTCTTCTCTCCTTTGGAACCCAAAATATAGAAAAGCAGAGAGAAGACTATAGAAGGTAGTTGCTAATCCCATCACTCACTTATAATTCCTCTTAGAGTTGGGGTGTGTGTCCCTTCAGTTTTTTCTTATAGTTTATACAGTACAAAATGTTACATTCCAAGCTTTTTCCCTGAATGCTATTCTATAAATATTTTTCTATTCATTTAGAGATTGTTATTACTATTAAATGATAGCAAAATATTCTAGTGAAACACATACACCATGAATTATTTAAAGATTTCATATAGCTGTATATTCAGGTGGTTTGTTTATTTTTTTAATATTATAAGACAACTCTACAATAAGAGTCCTTGTAGCTCAGTCCTTGCACAAACCTCTAGTTATTTTCTTTGGAAAAATTATTAGAAATGAAATTGGTAGGTCAACAATATGCACATTTTTGAGGCCTTTGAAAGACTCACACCCAGCTGCAGTGTAAATATTGGTTAGCATCCAAACATCTTTTACTCTTTAGCTGGGTTTCCTGCATTCCAGCAAACATATTACTGGTATGGTGGACAGGCAGGGTGAGGCTTAGAGAAATAAACTTCAAGGACAACGTTTTGGAATAAAAATGGCTACCTTTTAAATCTTACAAGTATTGATGGCAGCAAGATAAGGGTAAGCTAGAACCAGATTGAATGTGTGTGTGGGCATCTCTGTTTGGTAGCTGTCATCAGGGGTCCACTTTTTCCCACAATAAGTTCCAGACCATCCTGACTTAGGGTGTATACTTGAACTTGCCTGGAATAGCTGCTGTTATGGGATCCTGACTTTTGAACACCTTACACTCAGAACCTGCCACCTCTCCTTTAACTGGCCAAATTCCCAAATAATACTCATCTAAAGCTTGGAACACTTGAAAATAAAGTAACTTCTGCAGGTGTAGTTGCTGTAGGGTAGAGCTCCGTTGGGTAAGTTCTTCATAGTGATGAAATAGAATCATTTAGGACAGAAGGTATATGCAGCTGCGTGAATCTATTTTTACCTCTTGGAAAGACAGCCATTGTGTCATCCGCGTACTATGTCATTGGCTAACTGGTGGCCATTATGTCTAGAGAAAACCACCACCACCATCACCATTACTTCAGTCTTTCTGCTTAGAGAGTAATTGATGATCAGTTCTTAGTACAGGATATGTATTGCTTACATTTAGCAATAAAGAAATAATCACAAATTCCCATAATGTGAATGTGAAATGAATTAGAGCCAACAGAGCATTGCCCATTGTTTACATGTCAGATCAAAATTTCTTTTTGGGGTCTGAACACATCAGATGGCAGAGAGCAGCAGCATTCTTCCTTTTCACCAAGGGAACTTTTACTGTGCCCGGTTTCTGTTTATGCATGCCCAAATTGGTCACAGAGACAAGACTTTGGTGCTTCCCTGGTCTTCCAAGTAGCTGGTGGTGGCAACGAATGGTATTTACGCTGGGAACTCTGCTTGCACTAAACTCGCTTGTGTGCTGGCAAGCAGTCCAAGTACTGGCTGTCAGGGCCGGCAAACCTGTGGTAGGCTGTTTGTCTCTGAGGTTCCTACCTCCCCTCCTTGTACACCTTCTTCACTTTCTGTTCTTCCTACTTCCTGTCTTGCAGCCTGGGTCACAGAGAAGAAAGCTCTGATAAACAAATTTTCAGTAAGTTGATAACAATGCATGTTACTCCTCCTAGAAATATTTAAAATTTAAAGTAGGTTCCCAAGAAGGAGGACATTCTTAACAAAAGAGTAATTAGTTCCCAATGTGTGCTTCACTGCCACTTCCATGTGTACGTACGTCTTTATGGAGACATATAGGTGGTAAGAGGGCGAGAAATGTCAGAATAAAGCGTAGAAGAATATAGCTTTGTAATGTAGTTGTTTTTATTTGGTCCAAGGATTGTTGATTGATGTGACAATTTGTCAATGTAAACAGCCATTTGGTTGGTGGAAGATTCATTCCTTTTTCATTTATAGTTCTTTACCCTTCATCTGTTCTCCTACTATTAATGGGAGCAGAATTTAGAAGCTGTTAGTGATTTGATTACTATGAAAATCACTGACTGTTTTCTTGCTTTGTTAAAAAAATTCTTCATGGTTCACTGCAGCAAATTTCTTCCTGATTATCCTGGAAACGTTCGCACAGCTCATTGTATTCTTTTTGAAATATGGAAAACATTTGCTACAATTTCTAGTCACTAGCGGAACATGTAGGGCTTTAAAAACGTAAACAAGATAAATGCATCTGGTCCTGTATTTATACTCCAACTCTTCCTATTCTTTTGGAATTCAAATTTCTTTTTAGGTACAAATACCTACTCATAAAAGGCAAAGAAAGATTGAAGAGACTGTATTCAAATAAACAGGCGCTTTTCTAGTGTGATTTCATGGTACATATCTTTTAAATTATTTTATGTGCTTTTATTAAGAAGAAAATTTTACTTTATCCTTTTGGTAATAGGTAGTATACATTAGAATCTATGGGAAGAATTATGTATTTTCGCCTTTAATTTTGTTTGGAGGAATAAACCCTAAAAAGAAAAATAATTTCTTTGGTCTTTTAGGATAGTTATTACTACGTATTGTACAGAAAAAGTCCATATATATTTTCATTTTATTTGTTACCCAATTTTTAATGACTTTATTTCAATGCACCAGGAGCTTCTCTTTGGGTGGATCAAGCTACGAGGATTCATCACTGTGAGAAAATAGTTCAGTGTCGCAAAAGAGAATGTCCCTTGTAGGTCTGTGGAGTTGACTCGGCACAAATCAGTAGCTAAAATTCAGGTAAAGGTAATAAATATCTCACAAGAAGACCAAGACTCTGGTCAGAGATTCTTCGTTTCTTAGGCCGTTTCTGAAGAAGTCATTTAATTTCTCAAGTTGCATCAAATGTTGCTCTGATGTTTTAATTTCTTTGATTCACTCTCTCTAAATACCAATAGCATTTACTGTATGAAATTCCATTAGCACGTTGGCATTCTGCTCTTTTCTAAAATGGATCATAGCACATAGAAAGGGCATTCAAACTGCCACCACTACCACCATCACTGTCACCAACATCAACAACTTGCTTATGGCTTGGGTTGAAGTAAATTCATCTTTGTGGGATTTCACAGAGCAAAGGTGGAGTAAAGAGGTATCTCCCAGTCATGCTGTGCTTTATTACACACATGGATCCACAGAGGACTAAAGTTGCACTGCAGAAATGGGTCAGGTCAAGCAAATCAATATTTAATTAGCAAAAGAAGTTCACCATTGAAATGGATGGGAATCTCATAGAAAATGGTTCCTGGAAAATTTTCCTTTATTTATTTATTTAGGTATTTATTTACCGTAGGTAAAACGTTATTCTCTGTTTAGAAGAAGTCTTTACGTGCTGATCAAATGTCAGTCCTTGAGGGTTTAGGGTCTTATCCATAAAGCGATTAAGAAAAGTATATGATGAGATTTCTGGAGAAAGCATAGGCTATTCACTTAGTGAGAAAATGAAAGGACTAAATGTTGATATATAAACTTTTTATCATGTGGAACTCAACCAATTCACAGTCACAGTTTTCACACCTAGATCCCCAGGATTCATGCACTTATCAGTCTAAGAAGTGTACGGTGAGTGGCTGCCACGTGTTGGCACTGGGATAACTGTTGGAGATAAAAGGTGAATGAAAATCTCTGTTTTTCGGAAGTTTATAGCCTTGTGAGAAGACAAGACTTCACAGAAATAACTATGGAAATTAAAAGAGGCATGAAAATTGCTGTGACATTCTGATGGACTAACTCCAGCCTGGCGAGAGTTAGGAAAAGCTTCACCAAAGAGGTGACACTGATTGGAGCTGAGTCCTGAAGAAAGAGTAGGAGTTGAAGATGGAGAAGAAAGGAAGGCGTCAGAGGCAAAGTGAACAGCACGTTCAAAGACACAAAGCAGAGCTTCTCAGAGTCCTTCAGAAGCACAGGGGCGGGGGGAGGGTACTCTCTCAAAATGCAGATTCCTGGGCTCACGCAGCTATATTTGGAATCAGAATCTCTGTGGGCGGGGCCTGATAATTTACATTTTGGCATGCGTTCAAATGTATTCTTATGTATGCCACAGTGTGAGAACCACTGGTGTGGGGGAGAGACAAGAACTTCTAGATTCCCTAATATTATTAATAATGAAGGTATCATAGGTATTACATGCCACAGTGTGAGAACCACTGGTGTGGGGAGAGACAAGAACTTCTAGATTTCCTAATATTAATAATGGAGGTATCATAGGTAGTACATATTACATGCCACAGTGTGAGAACCACTGGTGTGGGGGGAGACAAGAACTTCTAGATTTCCTAATATTATTAATAATGAAGGTGTCATAGGTACATATTACAATTATTATCATAGTCTGGCAGTTTGATGTCAGATAAAGTCAATTTCCTAGGCAACTGTTGTCCTTGCTTTACTCTGTGCTTTTTAAATTTTCATATCTGGAGG
Source organism: Delphinus delphis (assembly GCF_949987515.2). Classification (NCBI taxonomy): domain Eukaryota; kingdom Metazoa; phylum Chordata; class Mammalia; order Artiodactyla; family Delphinidae; genus Delphinus; species Delphinus delphis. The sequence continues at coordinate 7,633,833 of NC_082699.1, read as the reverse complement.
ACCATCACTGGTTGAGTTGTGTCCCCCAAAAGATACATGCAAGTCCTATAACCCGCAGTACTTGCAAAGGTGACTTTATTTAGGAAAAGGATCTTGGCAGATGAAATCAAGTTAAGATGAGGTCCTAAGAGTGGGTCCTAATCCAATATGATGTCCTTATGAGAAAGGAGAGATGCAGAGAGAAGCGCACACAGGGGAATTCTGTGTGATGCCAGAGGCAAAGTGGGGAGTTTCGCTGCCACGAGTCAAGGCGTGCCTGGAGCTCCCAGTAGACAGAAGAAGCAAAAAAGGATCCGCCTTCAGAGAAGTCAGAGGGAGCATGGCCCTGCCAACAACTTGATTTCAGACTTCTAGCCTCCAGAACTGTGAGAGAATAAATTTCTGTTACTTAAAAAAAAAAAAAAAGAATTTCTAGATTTTTCCTGAAAAAAGTCAGTCTTACAATGGAATGTAGAGATTCAGCAGGCCCTTCGGGAAATACGGTAGACTGAGTGGTTGCCATATTGGTAGAATTTTTAGGGGTCAGGTGATCCGGGCTGTGTCAGGACATCTCCTCCAAAGCACTGCATCTTACCCTGTCTTTCACGAAGAAGGGATCACAATGCCTGTGTGGCCTCTTTGGACTGTAGAAGCAGCAGGTTCCACGGCTGGAAATACTGCTCCAGCTCCCATGCTAAGTGGACCAAAAGGCTACTTACGAGCTCTGAATGGGACCGAGTAGGAAAGGTCCCTGCAGCAGGTGTGGGATGTATCAGCAGCGGGGCAGAAGGTGTGTGGAGCACGTGGAAGGCCTCAGTGGGAGAATCACTAAGCAGGCCCCCAGCCTCCGCTGTGCTCAAGCCATTTCAGAGCAGCATGGAATTACACACTTTTGAAAAGCATCTCCTGCTGTGTTACTGGGCTTTGGAGCACCCCGTGACCATGCAGCTGGATCTGTCCATCATGAGCAGGGCAGACCTAGTAAATCATAAAGTCAGGCTGGCCCAGCAACAATCCAACGTGAGATGAAACGGAGAGTCCAGGATTGAGGTCCAGCAGCTCTAGTGGGCAAAGCAGACGGCGTGAACAGCAGTGCACACCCCAGTGCGCCATGTCTGTTGTTCCTTCCCCCAGTGGCTTAGCCCCATAGCCATACAGAGCTTCCCACTGGAGGGAGAAAAAACCCATGCTTGCTTGTAGAGAGTGAGCTCGTTAGGTGGGTGCAAACTGCAAACGGACCACCACCATGTTGCAGGCTCCCTGCGAGGTGGCCTTGCTAGAGTGTGGTGAGAGAAAATTCTTCCAGTGGGCAGTGCACCTGGTCACCCACTTTAAAATGAAAGAGAAGTGGCCCAGCGTTAGAAATCAAGAGAATCCTGGGAAATAGTGAATGGCCTGGCCAACTGGGCAGGGGTTTAGAAGGAAAAAGATTGGAAGACCATGGCTATGTGTGGATGGACACATGGAGGGGACCTGACGACCTTTGTGTCACATGTTAACACGAGACAGGGTAGCCTCAGAAGAGACACTAAACAATGGAGCAGACAGAACGCCCCAGCCTCATTGGTAACCACCCTAGTGCTGGCGTGAGGAGCCCCTGAATGCAGGGGCCGTGGTGACTATGCAAGGGCCCAACAGCACGGACCTACACCCACCAAGACCCGTCTGGCTGTGGCTGCCATAGAAAGTCTAAACTGCCAGCTCAGAGAAGAAGTATGAGAGCTTCTGTCTTCTCCAGAGCCCTGCCCTGGATCACTTCCGTCCTATCCCAAAGGGGCTTCGGATTCACCCTCAGAATAGCTTCTTGAAAAATCCGAGAGATTGTTTACTTTGGAAACACTACCATCATACTTAGAATTCTTAAAACTTTTCACCTGCTGAGCTGCTAAACTGGACAGATCCAGTTTTCTTATTTTTAGTTTTTCTTTTCCTTTGTAGATTATTACAGGATATTGACTACAGTTCCCTGTGCTATACAATAGGACCGTGCTGTTTATCCATTCTATATACAATAGTTTGCATCTGCTAATCCCAAACTCCCAATCCATCCCTCCCCCACTTACCCCTCCCCCTTGGCAACCACAAGTCTGTTCTCTATGTCTGTGAGTCTGTTTCTGTAAGATCTAGTTTTAGTCCTAGTAGAAATAAGATTTGACTTAAAATTCTTCACGTTGTCTTTAGACAGTTAATAAACTGACATTTATTGAAGAAGTCAGTTTTAATAGCACTAAAATAGCATCACAGAACTCTCATGTTGGGAGAGGTGGAGGCCTCATGCAAAGGCCATGGGTGAGAAGTTGATTTTCTTTAAAACTCCACTTCCCCCATCTTTTAAATCAAATGTGTCTCAATTTCTGTAGGAAAACTCAAAAGCATTAATATTACCTTTCATCAGTTCACAGTATCTCATAATAACGGGTGAAAATCTCATAGAATGTACTTTAAAACACCAATTGTGTTTGAGAGAAAAAAACCAAAGTGATCTTTCACAGAAGCCACTGGTCATATAAAAGGCCAATTCCATAGCTCGGAAAACATAAGAACATTCATTTGTAATGTTTGTAATCCGTCAAGATGTGAATACACAAAAGTCTAGCTTTTGAGAAATCCATTCTTGGCAGGAGAGCAATTTCCACTGGCAGAAGTAATCCTTGAATCAGTTAATGAATTATCTGGAATTTCAACATCCAGATAAAGCCTGCTTGTTTGGGATAAACCTGCTTTGTGGCTCCAAATTTGTAAAACTTTGCCCCGCCCTGTATTTTGAACTTTATCAAAGTGACTGGTAAAAAAAAAAAAAAAGTCTCTATAGGATTTTGCCCTAGAAGGACAGCATCATACAATGATCTCTGGAGGTGTGGTGTCACTACAGCACAGGACAAAAGCTTCTCTGGTTTTCAGTGATAGAAATGATCACGGTGTATACTGTAAGCTGACGGCAGAAGAGGCGTCTACATTCCTTCACCGCAGGCAACTAGGCAGAAGAGCCGAACTCTCTGAATGCCTGATGAATAATCCAATGGCACATGGAACTTGAAAGAGAACAGGAATTGCCTCAGGCATCTTTCCAAAGACTGTGCCTTTGGGAGGCCTCTGCTTTTAGAGATTTTGGTAGCAAAATAATCAGTGTTTCTTGTATTGAATTAATAGCTTAAAATTGAATGAAGTCATATTAGGAACTTACACCTTTGTTTTAGGGAAGACTTAGCTTTGCACTTCCTGGGGTTCCGACACCCTTCTGAAAATCTTGTACACCTGCCTCGCCAGTTCTACTTCTCAGCAAGCGTTTGGCTCTCTCACTGTGCTGTGTGCTGTGCCCTGAATTCTCTCCAGTCCTAATGCCCCCAAGTCTCTGCTCTGTTGGAAATCCTCCCCTGCCACCCCTGCCTCCTGGTATCCTATCCATTCTTGAAGATCTAGTTCAAATATCTCTTCCTTGAAGAAACCTCTCATCTGTACAACAGGGATCAGTCTCTCCGTGGTAAGATCGCTCACAGAATTCTCACATTCAGTCGTGTTAATGAAACTGAGCAGGACCCTGTGGGGCTCCTGGGCGTGGAAGCCTTTCAAACAGTTGCTAATCAGGGAAGGGAGGGGATGCAGAGATGAGAGAGGAGCAGTAAAGAAACAACAGTGCCACCTTGGGGCAGGGTCCCAGCCCCCCCCATAAGGGAAACACATAACAATATCTTTAAGCTCTTCTGCAGAACTAAAACCCCTGAACCAATGCAAGATGCTAACTACTTGATGAAGTATTCTTCAGAGATCAGGAGACCACCCGGGGCCAGATTAAAGGAATGCGCGGGGGGGTGGGGTGGGGTGGGGGGTTGGGGGCCTGCCCTGCACACACCCTGCACCTTATCAGCAACCCCGCCCTTGAACCATCGCTATAAAACTCACCAAATCCTCTCAGGTTGGGACACATAGTTTCTGGAGGGCACAAGTCCACTGTGTCTCCCTTTGCCTGGCAGAGCAATAAAGCTATTCTTTTCTACTTCACCCAGAACTCTGTCTCTGAGATTCGATTCAGCACCGGCGCACAGAGGCCGAGATTTCGGCATAGGGTTTCGGCTAATGCAAAACCTATTTAGTACAAGTGTATCTCCTTCTCCAAAACACAAGCTGAGATGGGGACTTGCCTCCCTTTTCCTCCCCTCCCCTGCTTTGCACACAGCCTGTGCAGGCGTCTACTTCCTGCATGTCAACACTTAACACAGACTCCTGCCACTGAGGTCTGAACTGTCTGCCTCCCACCCACCCCACCCTTCAGCAAGATTGTAAGCTTCAGGAGGGTGGTTGTTCTGGAAGTATCTTGGGAGTCATTGTACCCAGTGTTCAAATCACGTGAAGAGCGCGTGACCCACAGAAGACGTTTAGTATATATTTGTCGCTGCTTTATCCCTCTGCACTTGCTTCCATAGTGTGATAAAATTAGTAATGATTTTTTCATTTGGGTCAAACTGCATTAATTAATAAGCCTTCCCAATCTGTCAAGTGCTTTTGGAAATGAAATAATATTATCGTCGTCTAAGCCCAGTTCGCTTCCTCTAAAGCAGAGGCCAGGCACCATTATTAATGACTTGAATGCTTTGGAAGATTACCAGATTGTTTATACAGTCGAGAGTGAACTTCTGCAGGCACTTGGCCTCTCTTAAATCAGCAAAAGCCACAATGTTGGATCCAAAGGAAGGTACACAAATGAACACAGGGTACATTTCCAGTGTGGTAACTTTTCCTTTAACAAAAGGATCTCTGGAAGCAACCTGTAACCCTATGTGTATTCCTGTGACTTCTCAACAGGTAACACTAAGGAATTGTAGCAAACTGGAAACTATCATGTGCTACACTAAGTACGTTAGAAATACGTACGATTTATACCTGTGGTTTTCTAATTTTGTAATGTGTAAGACAACTGTGAGGATTTGGTACAAGAGTTGGCAAAATGTTTTCGTCTAAACACTGTTACATTAACTAACTGGCTGTTCTGCAGGGGAAAATGTAACTTAGGAAAACTTCAGCTGAATGGCGTGAATGTGCGGAGTTCCAACTCCTTGACCGCAGTGAAACCCTATTACCCAAGTTTAGAAACTGTTTACATAAAATAATACTGAATCTTAGAACTTCTCAGATATGCAAACCCAAGATTAAATAACAACACGAATGACGCAAACCAGGGAAAAGGCTGTTACCCTTCTCTAAAATAGGTCTTTTCATGGAAATAAAATAGGTGATACATATTTTTTTCTGAGTTAAAATTTGGTTCATTTTCATTTAGGGTTGCTATTTGTTCACCATTCTCCCAGCTGCATAACATCTTTGGAATGTTCTTAGAAACCAAAGATCCAGACTCCTTCACTCTAGTGAAAAGAAAATACAAATGCAGAGTGGAGATTTTATGCCCAAGCCCGTATTTTGAATTCTGCAGGGGGCGTCCCACAGACGCTACTTCCACTTCTTTCATAATCACTTCTGACATTTTCCAAGAGAAGAACAATGAAGTTGAAATGCGGTGAAAGCTGATTGTGTGAATTTATTTGGTTTTACGTACTTGGAATTAGGGCCATTTGGGGAAAATTTACTCTGCACTATCACTGAGGATGAGAAAACACCCTCCTCACCGGACTGCACAGGCTTTTCTACTTTCATATCTATGTCTGGGTCCGTTTTTGCAAACCTTCCCCCTTTTCAACTTTGGAGCCATGATAACTATTTTGGCTCTGATCTTTAAATAATTTTGTGTCTATTAAAAATGCTCAAATACATCATAACTTGATAAATGTCTTCCTTATGATAGTTGTAGAATAGCAGTTAGGTGTGGGTTCTGGAGTCCAACTTCATAGATCTAAAACCTGAGCCCATTGTTTCCCGGTAGTTGCTGAGCCTCTCCAAGCTTCCGGGCACCATCTCTAAGATGGAGACGACGGCTGAACCTCTGTCTCAGGGTTGTTATGAGAATACATGAGATAACGTTTGTATACAGCTTAGCAGCGTCTGCTAGACAGTGAGTGCTCAAAAAATGGTAGCTATTGTTTATATGTGGGTTACCATTACTGTGCGATCTTCTCATTTTTCAAATTCTATTGGGAATATCCTCTTATTTGGCCCTTCATTAGAATCATAACTGGGTCATCCTAAGTTATCTCTGCCAGAGAGGTGCTTCAGGCCTCACCTTACCGAGCACTGATACTAATTCATTTCTTTTTAATTTATCAAGGGACTTCCATCAGCTACTAATTTAGCAGAGCCCAGAGTCTCCCTGTGTGTCCTTGAGCTGAGATGCAGAAGATCAAGTATGTAAGTGAGGAACAGATATGAACTGCTTAGCCTGCCAGCTGTTCACCTTCTTGTTTTTCAAAGCGGCTCTTAGCAGCAAGCAGGACACAAGAGGAAGGTTGTTTTAAGTTGGAACTTGATTTAATGTGTTCTGGACACAAAATTTTCACTTTCAGCCCCGTCAAGCCTGAAATACATGAACTACAACCTGCAGTGTATTCAGTGCACTGTAAGTGGCCTAGACGTCAAAGGGAATCAGGCATTAGGGGAAATCTGATCCTGTTGAGAAGTGGCTCCTTCAGGCTGGCTTAAGACGGATGTGCTTGGGCTTCCCTGCTGGCGCAGTGGTTAAGAATCCGCCTGCCAATGCATGGGAAACGGGTTCGAGCCCTGGTCCGGGAAGATCCCACATGCCGCGGAGCAACTAAGCCCGTGCTCCACAACTACTGAGCCTGCGCCCTACAGCCTGCGCGCCACAACTATTGAGCCCATGCGCCACAACTACTGAAGCCCGAGCGCCTAGAGCCCATGCCCCGCAACAAGAGGAGCCACCGCAATGAGAAGCCCGTGCGCAGCAACGAAGATCCAATGCAGCAAAAAATAAATATAAGTAAAATAAATTAAAAAAAAAAAAAAGATGGGTGTGCTTGACTTGGTTCCTGACTTGGGAAGCAGGGACAGGGAAGTTAACAGTGGCCCCTCTGGAGCAGGGACAGAAAAGCCTTTCCAGATTCCTTTCTCTTAACGTCTGACTTTAGGCAGACTGAAGTGGCCGTAGCTGAGGCCACAGGTCCATTGGCTCCACGCACAGAAGGGACAATTGCGGTGTGGGAACACGACACTCAGCTCTGTCAGTGCTCAGACCTGCAGGGTCCAGGGCCTGTTTGCTGAGAGCGGAAAGAAAAAGGCTACTTCCAGTTTATATGGGGTGGAAATTGTTGCTCTGCCTTGTTTAGCTCTGTTGCAACTTGTTGACTTTTATTCTAGTTAAGACTCGTCAAGGGGTAAAAATCTATAGAACCTGAAAGGATATTTATAACAGAAAGTAATCTAAGGATTATTTTTCTTTTTCTCCACTCTGTCTTTATTCAGAAAAAAATTTACATGCAATGTGCTTAAGTTGAAACAGATTTTTACAGTTCAAATCATAATTCTGATACTAAATAGTTGTTTTACTTTGGTCCCTTAATATTTCTGGATGTCTGCTTCCTCAGATAAAAAAATGAGGGGCTTGGAATAGATGAGCTATAAAGACCCTGTCAGATTTAAAAACTTTATGGTTCTTCCAGAGGCTTAATTTATAAAAAAATATACACTCCCGTATCCCAGTCAATCCCAGACAATGGGCTGTTTTTCACAAACATTACTGATGTAGCATGTATTTTCAGTTTCCTTTGAAATGGAGAACAATGTGACACATTTAAAAGCTAGCTCATGAGAATATTACCCTGCGTTTATCAATCCTTCTAGTTAATTCTCTTGATAAGGACCATATGATAGAAACCTTCCTTTGCTGCAAAACTAACAGCAATCTAGACTGTATTTGATAATACGGTACATGCACGCTGTAATAGCTCTGAAAAATGATTTCATATTTGTTGCCAATTGAGTTTGCTTGAGTTGAGAAAAAGAAGAAAATTCACTTTTATGTTCATCTGTCCTGAATGACTGAACAGTTAAAAAGACATATGGTTTCTCCAGATCGTTAGAAAGTATAGCTGTTAATTTCAACGTGGATTGCTCTTGTGCTGATGATCCAGAAATGATTGCTATTAAGATAATAAGAAATTTCTTTTTCAGTTTTAAGAAAATATTCTTCTGTTCACATACATGCTTTCTTAGGATGAATTAAAGGATGTTTACTAAGAAAGACAGGAGAGTAACTGAATAATGGAAAGCAGCATTATTTTAATAAATAACTCAGTTCACGGATGTAGTTTCCTACATTTCATCTATCTAACAGCAATCTGGCTCATGTCTAACCATTGGTGATAGCTAAAAGAGATAGTAAAGATCTGTTTCCTTAGAGAGGAACAAGGCTGGGAGATATTGGGTAAGCGAGGTCAATGGCTCCTCGTCTTTATATTCACTTTTAGTAACAAAGCTCCTATTCCGGATTAGGGGCAAACACCAGAGTACATATTTTTAATGATGTGTTAACTTCTAAATGCATAAGTAAAAAAATACAACAAAGGGCTTCCCTGGTGGCGCAGTGGTTGAGAGTCCGCCTGCCGATGCAGGGGACGCGGGTTCGTGCCCCAGTCCAGGAAGATTCCACGTGCTGCGGAGTGGCTGGGCCCGTGAGCCGTGGCCGCTGAGCCTGCGCGTCCGGAGCCTGTGCTCCGCAACGGGAGGGGTCACAGCAGTGAGAGGCCTGCGTACCGCAAAAAAAAAAAAAAACCAAAAAACCACAAAGTGATGGTACATTAGCCAGTAGACATTCTGCACACAGAGATACTTAAGGGATGCTTTTTAAAAGCAAAAAACCAACCCATCTATACTGATAGTACTTCTCTTAATACTTTTCAATCTCTGATATCCTTTCTGGAAACATGGCACACATGCGCGCATGCACACGCGCGCACACACACACACCTCTTGAGTTGTTGATGGCGGGGAAGGAGGACACACCCTTCAGTGGCAGCAGTGGCAGTGCTGGGTGGGGCTGGGAACCCGAGTCACGGCAGGAGCACCGCAGGAGCACCGTGTGTACTGTTCCCTTATCTCCAAAGGCAGCTGCAGAACAAGGTACCCAGGAGAGGGGGAGGGCAACACGGGGTGTGAACTGGGGAGCATCCTCAACCGCTGCTCAAGGATGATGCCTCTGTCTCCAGCTCACTTTTAACAGCAGTGATACGGAGAGAGTGTGGAAAGTGAGTGACGGGAGAAGAGGACAGTGAGACGGAGGGTGAGGGAGAGAAACTGAGGGAGGGGAGAACGTCTGTCCATGAAGCACGGACGTGGCCTCAGAGAAGGGCGACCAGGCATCCGGGGTTGCCCGTTGTCCTCATATACTTAGAAATAGTGTTCCTTCACTCTAAAAGTGTCAAAAATGGATGACAAATTGTTACCCCAGATACATGCCCCAAATGCCGGTAACATAACTGATGACAGGTCACCAGTCCTGGGGCTCTAAAGGGTCAACCGACACAGCCAGGGAAGGAAAATTGCTGAGGGTTCGCTGATAACTCGGACAAAAAGGGAGAAAGTGTCACTGCATTCTTCCTGTGTATTTCTATGATTTGATTGGTAGGCTGCCGGCAGCTTAGCAGCGTGGCTGTGTGGAGGTGTTTTTGTATCAAATATTACAATCTTAAGGTTCAATAAGACTTTCCCCTCGTCACATCTCTCCCACTGTCTCTGTCTGCCTTTTGCTGCTAAGACAGACCCAGTGGTGCTCATACCCTCGTGTTATCCCTTCCCCTCGAACGTAGGCTGGGATTTTGGGACTTGCTTCTAGCAGATAGAATGGGGCACGGGGGATGGGATGCCTCTTCCAGGTTAAGTTATAAAAAGACTCTGGATTCATCCTGATTCTCTCCCTCCCTCTCTCTCAAACTGGCAGCCATGTCCTGAGCTGCCCTGTGGAGAGACCCACGTGGAAAGGAACTGATGTCTCCGGCCACCGGCTTCCAGGGACGGAGGCTGCCCATGGCCACGTGAGTGAGCGTGGAAGCAGACCCTGCCCCAGCAGAGCCCCAGGATGACAGCAGCCCCAGGTGACACCTTGACTACAGACTCGTGAGGGACAGAGGCTGGCACGCAAGCCAAGCCCAGAGTCCACAGAAACCGTGAGATGATGTTTTTTAAACTCGTATTTTGGAATAATTTATTATGCAGCAATCGATAACTTAGATGAACATCATTTTTGTCCCCTTTCAAGGTTCGTGGATTAGCTTCCCACCGACCACACCCGATTAAAGCAAATCCTGTAACTGGGCTATCACTGAACAAGGTTAATCGAATGTCTGCTGCTTAGTAGGAGGGCAGGGAGTCAAGAGTTTCTGAGGGAAACGGTCCCAGTGAGAGGGTGTATATGCAGGGGAGGTGTCATCCTGGAGAATGTGCCCAGGGCAGACCTGGCCTTACTCCCGTCCAAGGTCTCTTACAGTTCGTATCGTCTATGGGAAGACTCCATCTAGACTCCTCCCGTGCAGCCACTTCCCCTTCTTATGAGCTGCTCTTCAGCGATGGGGTCCTCATACAGGTTCTCCACCCGAGACCCCGACCCTTCTAGTCCATTTCATTTGGGGCGGAGGCCGAGGCCAGGCACGTGGAGCTCTCGCTCTTACTTTGTTTGGAGAGTGATGTTTCCACTTCCTGCTGCTGACTAGAGAAACTTTTGGTTGACTCGTTCCACATTTTACTTTGTAGGTTTGAAAGCACAGCTGATGTCATGGATAAATGAGGCCCCCGTTTCTCTCTGATAAGGGTTCTTATCTGGTTTCATTCACTCTTGAGAAGCAACAAAACCTGGTGGTTCAGAGCTTGGCTCTGGATCTTGACTTCCTGGTTTCTGGTTTTGCTCTCATGTTTACCAGCTGTGTGACCTTGGGCAATCTGCTTCACCTCTCTGTGTACCCGTGTACTCAACCAAACGCTGGGTAATAATAACTGTTACTGAGCACTGATGACCATGTATCTCTTATTTATTTATTTTTTAAAAAGTTTATTTATTTTTGGCTGCATTGGGTCTTCATTCCTGCTTGTGGGCTTTCTCTAGTTGTGGCGAGCGGGGGCTACTCTTCGTTGCGGTGCGCGGGCTTCTCATTGCAGTAGCTTCTCTTGCTGTGGTGCACGGGCTCTAGGCACGTGGGCTTCAGTAGTTGCAGAGCGTGGGCTCAATAGTTGTGGCTCATGGGCTCTAGAGCGCAGGCTCAGTAGTTGTGGCGCACGGGCTTAGTTGCTCTGCGGCATATGGGATCTTCCTGGACCAGGGATGGAACCCGTGTCCCCTGCATTGGCAGGTGGATTCTTAACCACTGGGCCACCAGGGAAGTCCCATGTGTCTCTTATTTATAAACACTAGAAATGGTTAGCTATTTTTTTGTTCTGTTTTTTTTTTTAGGAAAGAACTAGAAACTGAGTTTGACTTCTTATTTATTTATTAGGCTGTGCCAGGTCTTAGTTGCAGCATGTGGGATCTAGTTCCCTGACCAGGGACTGAACCCGGGCCCCCTGCATTGGGAGCGCAGAGTCTTATCTACTGGACCACCAGGGAAGTCCCAAGAAATGGTTAGCTGTTTTACAATGCTGAAAATCAGGAATACATGAGAACAGTCTCGCAGCACGAGCATGAGGAAGTTAGCCTGTGCTTACAGGACTGCCTGGCTTTCAGAGAATGCTCTGTGAACCTCAGCTATTATTATCACAATATCATTTGGCACAAATATAAAGCAATCATTTAAAAATCAAAAAACTTTCTTGAGCTCTGACTACTTTCTCCAACTTAAATTTTTGGAAGTTGCCGTGCATTGTGAAATAACCCATGGACATAGAGTGGATTCTTAGAGAGTGGTTCATGACTCAGGTTCCTCAAAAGAAATAAGCCCTCCCTCTGCAAAGCCTTTAGAAGTCATTTGTATTCAAAGAGTGGGGATAAGTCCTGAATTCTTTCAAGAAAAGAGAAATTGCCTATTTAATGGGTGAAAAGAGAACACTACAGAATCGTTTATGGAACTTTTGAGGAACTGAAATATGTGAAACAAATGAGGCATTGTGGAAAAGTCAGTTCTGTTAGTCAAAGGAGAGTGTGATTTAAGTTTCACTATTTTTTAAAAATTAATTAATTTATTTTTTATTTTTGGCTGTGTTGGGTCTTCATTGCTGTGCGTGGGTTTTCTCTAGTTGCGGCGAGCGGGGGCTACTCTTCGTTGTGGTGCACGAGCTTCTCACTGTCGTGGCCTCTCTTGTTGCAGAGCACGGGCTCTAGGAGCGCAGGCCTCAGTAGTTGTGGCACACGGGCTTACTTGCTCTGCAGCATGTGGGATCTTCCCGGGCCAGGGCTCGAACCCACGTCCCTTGCATTGGCAGGCAGATTCTTAACCACTGCACCACCAGGGAAGGCCCCTAAGTTTCACTATTTTTTATCGAGGAGATGAATCTGGACCCAGTGATGATGCACAGATATCCACAATAACCTCATGTCATACATGCTATTCATAGCAGTAGTTTTCAGTGGACTAAGGACATGTATGTATAGAATGCTTGGTTTATAAGGCCTGGAAATGGATTATCTGTTTTGATAATATATATATAAAATATAATTATAATATATATTATGTATCTAATATATATAATATATATGATATGATATAATATTTTATGATAATATGATAATATATTATATATATATATTTTGGCCGTGCTGCGTACCTTGCAGGATCTCAGTTCCCTGACCAGGGATTGGACCTGGGCCACGGCAGTGAAAGCCTGGAATCCTAACCAGTAGGCCACCAGGGAACTCCTGAGTATATTATATTTTAAAAAAATGACAGCAAAAAAAAAAAAAAAAAAATGACAGCAGATCCTAGACCCTTGAAACTCAAAGTGTGGTCCTTGGACTGTCAGCACTGGCATCCCCTGGGAGCTTGTCAGAAATGCAGAATATCAGACCCCACATCAGACCTACTAAATCTGAATCTGCTTTTTAACAAGATCCCCGAAGATCTGTATGCCCATTAAAGTTTTAGAAGCATTTCCTGAGACATATATCAGGTTAAAAGTCAAGTTCGTACATTGGCCTGGCATAGTGGTAAAAGCATGGAAACTGAAGCTAGCATGCCTAGGTTTAAATCCTGCTTCCACCACCTACAGTCTGAGTCAGACAACTTTCTTAACCTCTCAGAGACTCAGTTTTCTCATCTGTAAAATGGGAATGATAACAGCACTATCCTATTGGATTGTTAATTGAATTAACAATTGTAGAATGCTTAGACTGGCATATAGTGCTATAGAAGCGTTGTTTAAATACATTTTTCTAAACCTATGTAACAATCAAAAAGTTCTAGAACTTCTTTACACAGTAAATTTATGGACTGATTACCAAGGCCTACCAATTTCTCCACATTCTCGCCATTACAGTGGTCCCTCAGTATCTGCAGGGGATTGGTTCCAGGACCCCTTGCAGACACCAAAATCTGAGGATGCTCAGGTCCCTTATATAAATACCCAGTCAGCCCTCCGTACCCTCGAGTTCTGCATCTGTGAGTCAACGGAGGGTTGACTTCCTTCCTTACTCCCCCTTCTGGGCGTCCTCTGAGCCTCACACATATTTCTACTCTGTGCTTAGTGCTCTGAAATGTAGCTGTCTGTTTATCGCTCTGCCCTCTACACTAACTAGCAGCCCTTGGGAACCAGGACGGTATCTTAGTCTTTTTCGTATCTGCCCCCCAGAGTCTGGCACACGCATCAACAAATGTTTTTAAAGTGAATGAATAGATGTTTGGTCACTTTTTTGTCATCTTTCTCAAGGCCCATGTTTTTCTCATGCATTTTTCTCTTCATATCATTTTAACACCATCAATTGATATTTGTGGAGAACCCATTATATGTAGCTGTATATATTTCTTGGTTTACTAAATACATTTTTGCATTATTTATATTTGAAAGTGGTGCCTGGTAGTCCTAATAATGCAAAACCCAGCAGATTTCTTTAACGTGATTTCTATAAGATGATTAGAGCAGGGAAGAGTTTCTGCTCTCAGTTTGGCCCCTGTATCCTTCGCAAACAGCAGGATGTGACTTCATCCAGCCTTAGCCCCTTTGGACGCATAGTATAGCCTGTATCACGCACCTAGTTATTTAGGCCTAATTAAGGCATACAATCCTATCTTTGAATACTTAAAACACTAGCAAACCAAATACAGCAATATATAACAAGGATTAGACACCATGAGAACTTGGGATTTATTCCAGGAGTGCAAGGTTGGTTTAACACCAGAAAATCAATTAATGAAATACACCATATTAATAGAATAAAAGACAAAAACGACGTGATCACCTCAACAGACACAGAAAACTATTTGACAAAGTCTGCTGCTCCTTACCAAGTTAGGGACAGAAGGGAAACTCCTTAAACTGATAAATGTGCCAAAAACCGTCAACAAGGATCATACTAAATGATGAAAGACTGAACGCTTTACCCTTAAGGCTGGGACTAAGGCAAGGATGTGCACTGTCACCACTTCTATTCAAGTGCACAGCGGAGGGTTGTGGAGATGGGGGAATGCAAGTGATGCTAATGGGCATAAGGTTTCTTTTCAGCTGCGCCGTGCGGCATGCGGGATCTTAGTTCCCCGACCAGGGATTGAACGAACCCGTGCTCCCTGCAGTGGAAGCGCAGAGTCCTAACCACTGGACCGCCAGGGAAGTCCCTAAGGTTTCTTTCTGAGATGATAAAAATGTTCTCAACTCAGATTATGGTGATGGCTGTACATCTCTGTAAATACAGTAAAAACCATTGAACTGTACACTTTCAACAGGTAAACTTTACGTTATGTATACTTGAATATAAGGGTTAAAAAGTCATTACAGGGGGCTTCCCTGGTGGCGCAGTGGTTGAGAGTCCACCTGCCGATGCAGGGGACACGGGTTCGTGCCCCAGTCCGGGAAGATCCCACATGCCGCGGAGCGGCTGGGCCCGTGAGCCATGGCCGCTGAGCCTGCGCGTCCGGAGCCTGTGCTCCTCAACGGGAGAGGCTGCAACGGTGAGAGGCCCGCGTACCGCAAAAAAAAAAAAAAAAGTCGTTACAATACCTAATGACAAATGTTGTAACAGCAGCTACCCTTTTCCTAAGCACTGAAGGTGTCCTGGGCAGTGCAGGCAACTCTTTCAATACATTATCTCCATAATCACATAAGAAGTAAAGGTTGCTATTACATCTTACTGCGTTTTACAGGTAGGGAAGGTGAGGCTTAGACAGTTTTAAGCGATCTGCCGAGGTTACACAGCTGGCAATCGGGGGAGCTGGCATTTGGTCCTAAATACTACCAGGCTACACTGTACAGTGAGATTAAAAGGGAAGAATCTTCCAAACTCTACTGTTATTGAACACATGCTCTGGTCATTAAATATTTATGCCATTACAGTTCTGTGGACTTACACAGACCACTTCCCTTGGTATGAAGTGGGGGCCTGGACTCGCAAAAGGGGGCTCATGTGAGTCATAAACCGTTCCAGAAGTGGGCTCAGCTGAAACTCAAATTCACACATGGGGGGTCACACACCCTTTCATTCACCCTACAGCAATGAGAACAAAATCCCACCCAAATTATCGGCAACACACGCATGCAGGGCAGTAGGATCTTTCTCTTCCTTCAGCTCCTGGGGAGACAGCACAGAGGTGGGTGGGCAGCATGGCCTTCTACCTCTTACAAGACAGCCTAACCCATGGAGAGTGAGCATTCCAGAAGAAGGGATGGAGCACTAGCAGGTGGAAGGGACCACGGAAGGAGGTTTTCCCTCATGTTACGAAAAAGACGGGACACTCAGTGAGCGCTAAAGCGCATGGTTCTTCTGTTCTCTTCTTCCACAGAGGCAAAGGGGAACTCTTTGACCCTCGTGTACTCTCTCTGGCTTCCCTTTTGTGATTTGTGTTGGCTTTCAGGGCTCTTGGGCATTTCTTTTAATGTGTTTAAAAATATTGGATTAGAAGGTGAAAATACATAGGACAGGGTGAGAAGCCTGAGTGTGCCGGGCTCATCACCACCCGCAATGATTCATGGGAGCACGGCTGCCGAGGGAGCTAGGACTTACTGCTGGCCCCCAAGGGCCCTGCATCAGTTTCTTTGGAAAGCTCCTATTAGTGTACTATAACTACAAAAGTAAGACCACTTGTTTTTATAAATTCGATCCTCAATTTCACTTACCTGTTGCTTTCAGAGCCGTCTCCCCATTGTCTCACTCTGGGAAAAACCCAAGTTAACTTCAGGCACTTGAAAATAGCTATTTATGAGACATCTAACAGAGAAAACAGAATAAGCTCAGGACAACTTGTAAATAAACCTCATAAAAAACAGGTGCATGGAGGCTTGTATCTTTTTTTAAAAATGAATTTATTTATTTATTTATTTTTGGCTGCGTTGAGTCTTCGTTGCAGTGTGCGTGGGCTTCTCATTGCGGTGGCATCTCTTGTTGTGGAGCACGGGCTCTAGGCGCGTGGGCTTCAGTAGTTGTGGCACGCGGGCTCAGTAGCTGTGGCTCGCAGGCTCTAGAGCGCAGGCTCTGTAGTTGCGGTGCACGGGTTTAGTTACTCCGTGGAATGTGGGATCTTCCTGGACCAGGGCTTGAACCTGTGTCCCCTGCATTGGCAGGCGGATCCTTAACCACTGTGCCACAAGGGAAGTCCGTTGTCCATATCTTTCATAAGAGGTAAGGAGTCACAGAAACAATGACATAAAAATTGTGATAAATAAATAAATCAGCCCAGGTACTGAGGACCTGCTCTGTGCCAGCCAGTTAGCTGATGCAGAACAGATTCACGGGGAAGCCAAACAAGCTCAGGTCAGGGTCCCTTACTTTCATGGGGTCACTTGTAAGACCCTTGAAGGCGCTCTGGCGATTTTATATTCTTAATTTTATATTCTTATTATTTTTTATTATGAATGTAAAATTTTTATTCTTTTTTTTTTTGGCTACAAACGAGTGTTTATTTAAAAATAATGTTCAGGAATTTATACTCACAGGACATGTTATAGTTAACATCCAAAGACAATCAAAAAATATTTCTGGACGATTTATTATACGCTTAGTACTAAAAAGCTCCTAAATCTGTACAGTGTTGGCATTACAAGATTAGAGAGTTGTTTTTGGCTAATGATTATTATACAAAAACAACGAGGAAAATTTCAACCGTTACAATCAATCAGGTATAATTTCGTATTTCACGAAGGACAGTGGTCGTGTTTAGCAATAGCCTCGCTTATAAAGTGTACTCACTTCCAGGTTGTATTTTGATGCTGTTTCTTTTCCCTTCTCTTCTCACAAATAACCAGCAAGATACAAACTGCTTCCAGTTGACAATCCAAAGGAGGAATCACGGCTAACCATCGAGTTGCTAACATTTGTGAAAGGCAAATTGCAAACTTCACCGAAAGGAGTAAAGCTGTCCCCTCTGACCACCTTATTCCATGAAAGAAGTGTACTCTGACTTCTAAGATGCTATTTTAAAATTCAGTAGAAAGATTTAGGAGAGTCATTTTTTTTTTTTTTTTTTGCGGTACGCGGGCCTCTCACTGTTGTGGCCTCTCCCGCCGCGGAGCACAGGCTCTGGACGCGCAGGCTCAGCGGCCATGGCTCACGGGCCCAGCCGCTCCGTAGCATGTGGGATCTTCCTGGACCGGGGCACGAACCCGTGTCCCCCGCATCAGCAGGCGGACTCGCAACCGCTGCGCCACCAGGGAAGCCCTAGGAGAGTCATTTTATTGATGTATAACATAAGGAAGAGTGGACAACTGTGAATTATTCTTCCAGAAGAGCAGGCCCTGCCCTCAGACTGTATAAGTCTCAGTCCCACCACACCCGTGTCAGCCTCTGCTTGCCCTTGCTTCTGTAGAGGGTCTCCCCCCTCTTCCTCTCTCTCATCCCTCCTGTGGAAGCAGAGTTTGCTTACCAAACGCCTCCCTGAGTTCTGAGTGATTTTTGGCATCCAGTTTGCATTTTGATAAAGACAGAAATGATACAATAGTCATTTCCTCAGGTTGGAATAATGTACTCAAATTCTCAATATTAAATTTAAAAGGCATAAATGTAAGAAAAAAAATCTAGCATCTGAGTATTAAAATAAAAGGTATTCGGTAGGGGAAACTTAGCTAGAGTATCATCTGTGAAGAAAAGAAGGAATGTTTTGTTTCTGTAGTGCTAATGAGCTCGTTAGAAAATTCTGGAGTTAGGAGATGTGGAGTAGCCCGGCAAGCAGAGAGGAGCCCACGGTACTCAGCACACATCCACTGTGTTATCCTGTGTGCCGGGAATCCTATTTCAGGAATGTGAAGGCATAATTTTCAGAAAGGTAAAATCACAAAAATAAAATGAATATGTGTCAAATATTTTATTAACTCATTAATTAAAATCCACTTAAATGTGTTTTTGACTTACAGAGATTTATATTCTCTGCCAGACAGACTTCATTTGCATTGCCATGAACAGGAATCATTTGCACTGCTATGGGCATACAACGTTTGTGTTGTTATCCGTTTTCTATAACTTAAACTCTATCCCTGCAGATTTGGAAAATAGGCTTGTCAATCAAGTGAAAGTGCTCACCCCTTTGGAATTAGATACGCCCAGAGGGTTTGGTAACAATGCCCTGAGCTCCAGAAATCACTTTGGCCCTTTTCCAATACGTGGACCATTTTTCCTATACGAGGGATATTTCCAAAGAAGAGGATGCTTAACAGAGAGTAACTGTGAAAGCAGAAGCTCTTGAAATCATGCATTATGTGGACAAATGATGGTACAGGGGATATTTTCAGCCTAGGAAACACAAAGACACATTGTTGACAGTGACTCAAGTTATAAAATACTAAAGAATTGTCATGAAGCAAAAGGTTATCCTTATTCTGTGCGGTTATGGAGGTCAGAACTAGATAAAGGAAAAAACAAAACAACAAACAAACAAACAAAACAAACAAAAACAAACAGGAAGTTACAGCAAGGCAGGTCTTAATTCAACATATATGAAAGACCTGTTCAGAAGGTGCTCATAGGTGGATTCCTCGCCATTGAAAATATTTAAGCAGAGGTTATATAATTTTCTATAGGAATTCCGTGGAGTGAATTTTTACATTTTTAAGAAGTTTGGTCTAGAGCAGTCTTGTCCTATAGAAATATAATGCAGCTCATATGTAATTGTAAATTGTCTTTTAGGTGGATTAAAAATTTTTTGAAAACTGATTAAATTGATTTTAACAGTACACTTTGTTTAACCTGATATTCCAATTCATTATTATTTCACCATGTAATCAATATAAAAACATTAGTGAAATCTTTTAATATTTTTTTTTTGTACTGTGTTTCTGAAATTCATTGTGAATTTTACACTTACCTACACATCTCAATTTGGACTAGCCATGTTTCAAATGCTTGATAGCAACTTGTAATTACCTTACTGGACAGCACAGGTCTAAGACCACTGGTTCTCAAACTTTAGCCTGTTAAAACACGATCGCTGGCTCTAGCCTCAGAGGTTCTGATTCGGTGAGTCTGGAGTGGAGCCCAGAAATTTGCATTCCTAACTATTTCTCAGGTGATGTGATACTGCTGGTCCAGGACCACACTTTAAAAACCGCTGGTTTACACAATGTTCACTGCAGCTCTATTTACAGTAGCCAGGACATGGAAGCAACCTAAGTGTCCATCAACAGATGAATGGATAAAGAAGATGTGGCACATATATACAATGGAATATTACTCAGCCATAAAAAGAAACAAAACTGAGTTATTTGTAGTGAGGTGGATGGACCTAGAGACTGTCATACAGAGTGAAGTAAGTCAGAAAGAGAAAAACAAATACTGTATGCTAACACATATATATGGAATCTAAAAAAAAAAAATGATTCTGAAGAACCTAGGGGCAGGACAGGAATAAAGATGCAGACATAGAGAATGGACTTGAGGACACGGGGAGGGAGAAGGGTAAGCTGGGACAAAGCGAGAGAGTGGCATGGACATACATACACTACCAAATGTAAAATAGATAGCTAGTGGGAAGCAGCCGCATAGCACAGGGAGATCAGCTCGGTGCTTTGTGACCACCTAGAGGGGTGGGATAGGGAGAGAGGGAGGGAGATACAAGAGGGAGGAGATATGGGGATATATGTATAGCTGATTTCCTTTGTTATAAAGCAAAAACTAACACACGATTGTAAAGCAATTATACTCCAATAAAGATGTTAAAAATATATATATATGGAAATTGAAAGAAAAAAATAATACAGGATACAAGAATATCTGAGACTCATGAAAGAATCTGATAAAATTGATTAAATCCAGTTTATTCTGAAAAAAAATAAAATAAAACCCTCTGGTTTAGACAAACCTAAGATCTTTACACATAAGGCGAAAAATGCTTCTCTTGATAATGGGTACGCGTGTTGGATATTTGTTTCGTGTTTTTGTGAGATGATGGTGTTTGTTCAGGGAAATTAAGACTTTCAGGGTGGACTCCAAAGGATTCTGCCTTTCTCAGTCTTTGTTAAAGTTTCCTCTATTATATCTTTTTTGTTTTTTTTTGTGGTACGCGGGCCTCTCACTGTTGTGGCCTCTCCTGTTGCAGAGTACAGGCTCCGGACGCGCAGGCTCAGTGGCCATGGCTCACGGGCCCAGCCGCTCCGCGGCATGCGGGATCCTCCCGGACCGGGCATAAACCCGTGTCTCCTGCATCGGCAGGCGGACTCTCAACCACTGCGCCACCAGGGAAGCCCTCCTCTATTATATCTTTATCTCATTCTTGAGCACCTAGTGTTTTATTTGCTTTTGACTTCCAACAGAAGGTTACAGCTTTTGAGAATATGTAAAGATTAACATAAGAATAAGTCAAAAGTGGAGTTTCAGATTGTTGTGTTCTTATAAAGGGTATTCAGTGCTGGGACACGATTTTCCAATGTGTTAGACCCCAGAGGCATCAATAGCCCTGTTTTTCTTTGGGTACCATACCCATTGGCTATTGAACCCATGAATTTATCTAAATCTTTCAGAAAACTATAGATTTTTAAAACTATAGCATAATTTTTCAAAACTTATTAATTGTACAAGATAGACTTTCTTTTAATTTTTCCTGACATTACATCTTCTAATCTCCAAAAGGAACTTTCTTAATTTTATTATTGCAGAAATTGGCAAATACATCTATAACTAATTTACTGATGCCACATCATTTCCCAACTAGAATGTATCTAGTTATCCTTGGGGACTTCAGTTTGCCCATTGGTGCTTATCCAATGGTTTTATCCCTCAGTATCCATCAGGTATTCCTTTTTCAACTTATGCTATCAAAACTCATATTTCTTGCACAAGTTTTTTGGTTCGGCCCCTCAGAGATCATCAGTTAGTGCCAAAGCAGTTATGAAAAGGAAAAAAAAGGGAGGAGGAGTTATATTTCCGTGTACTGGAAAAGGAGACAGGTCTGGGTAGTCTTGGTAGCCAAGAAGACAAAAGTTTCTTCTTAGTAGATACAAAGAAACACAGATCCTTACAGAGAAACCAAAGTTCCTTCTCCTTAGGAAGTTCTGGAATACAGCAGGGACCACTTTCTCACAGTCGTCACAAATGCACATGGTTCCCATCAACTCCAAATACAAATGGGCTTGGATGTGCTCACCGGTCAGGAACAGCAGGTTCTCATCAGGCTTCTGTTACAGAGGGAAGCTTATCCAAGCTGGGGCAATTCCCAAGGAGGACAAAAATCAACGGTTTTAAAAGATAAAATGTAGAGACTTTCAAAATGTAATAAAATTTTATGAAGCGTTCCATAAAAAAGAACTGATTCAGATGTATTGTGGCTTAGAAACTCTGTGTAAGAATAGGACTTTGACCTTCAAAGTGTGCAGTATATGAAACAATACGGTTCAGTTATTTTTGCCTGGAAGTGTTCTAAATCACTTTTTGCAGACCCAGAATGTTCATTTTAGAGTCAGATTATGGACTTTCCAAAGCATTTGTTCTAGGTTATTTTAAAAATGATTAAAATCTGGTCATGTGCATTAGTCAACAAGCATTATTTTGAGGCAAGACCTGCCTCTTACTAGGTCTTGGGTATTCCAAGACGAATAATATGTAGTCACTGTTTCTTGAGAGCTTATACTCAAGCGCTGGAGAAAGATATGGAAGCAATGATTATGGTGCAAATGCTTCCAGAATAGAATAGCACCTACTTTGGCAAACTGTGGGAGGTGGGGAAGCCTACATAGGGAGGAAGAACTTGAGCAGAGTTTTGTAGATAGTCAGGGGCTAAGAAGGGCTGAGGAGGGGAACAGGAAAATGAACAGGAGTTCTCCATTTGTGTGGAGAAAACACCACCCGCAACGTGAAATACACGGTGTATCTGGGGACCAGAAAGTATCTGGTGTTGTGGGTATAGAAGAGGTTGATTCAACCCAGCTGAGATCAATTCTGTGTGCAGCGCATGCATGGGAATTTTGAGAGCATAGAAGAGTCAAGATTGAGAGAATCTAGGAGGGGTCACAGCTAATAGGGAATCGGCAACAGTCGGTGAGAAACGGTAAGGTCTAATTAGCTAACATCTTGGTACTATACTGTGTACGTCGGTAGGGATCTAATACCTTTTGAATGTCAATTGCCTTTCTGAAAGACAGATTTTAGCTTGTCAGTGATCTTGTCAGCAGGTATTTACTGGTTGTCCAACATGCTTCTTGAGTCACAACATCCTCTTATTGGAGTAATGGAAGCCATACTATCTTTCAAGTGAGCAGATTGTGTGCATATCCTAATTTCATCGCTCATTGTTTCTTTCATTTTGGGGAAGTTATATAAACTCTCTGGGCCTCAGTTTCCTTGTCTGTCAAATAGTGGTAATAAAACTTACATCATAGAGTTGTCACAAGGATTAAATGAGTAAATAAGTCAAGTAGTGTTTGATTCATACTTGTTGCCCAAACTGTGCTCATTTCCAGCCCTAACTCCTTCCCCTGCTTTGGTGTGAAGTGCAGTTTTCCCGTGTCTGCTTACAGGGTTAACGTTGATTGGATTTATTTAAATAACATTTAGAATTTTTGGCATCTCTGGTTCACATACCTTGAGCAATTTCACAAGTATGCACATCATAAAGACATTCCTAAATACGAATACAACAACATGAATAACAGCGAGATGGACAGTATTCAAACTAAATGATGACAATAACCAAATTAACTCAAAGATAAAATGATCTAAGAAAACAGCCAGGTCATATACACCAAGTGTCCATTTCTTATATTACAGCAATAATAATCACACTAGTTGAGTGCTTATTAGTGGCAGATACAGTCTGTTTTGCTATAATGTGATACATGTGTTCCTAAAAAACACTGTGCTATGAAAAATTGGCAAAAACAGCCACAGGGCTTCTGGGGAAAATGGGATCAGGGGCACAACACTCAAACCCTTCATCAGTGACACATTTAAAAAAAACCCAAAGGAATGGAATAAAATGGTAGCCGCTTTTACACACTTCAAAGGTTAAGAAATGCATGAATGCTAAAATAAGTGCAGCATTTTAACTTGGAGAAGCCCTGATGTTGGCTTGCAGAAGGGTTTGCAGCTTGTGACTTACTGTGAAGGGGTGGAAGGAGGGTCACCTGAAGTCTGACGGAGAATTGTCACGTCAGACGTAGCTGGCCGACGTCTGAGTGTGTGCATGTGGCACATGTGTAGTCCCGTCATGACTCAGGTCAACTGGGTGCAGTTTTTTCTGCTTCCATCTCATGTTTCTCACAGAAAAGAAAGTGGCCTGAGTGAACAGGGAAGTCTTGGTGTGCTCAAATTGTTCCCTGATACATCAATTGCACTGGAACAAATCTACATTTTCACAGCAAGCATCCTAGTAGAACTGGCTCTTCTCGTTCAGATGCATTATCTATACGAACTTAGGTAATCTTCTCAACACCGCTTTTGGTCTGGTACCATTATTGTCCTCATTTAATTGATGAGGAAATCGAGGCAAAGAGAGCCTAAATGACTTCATCAAGATCAAACTTATTAAGCAGCAAAGCCATTATACTATACCACCCTCCAAGATAGTGTATTATGCTAAAGATAATAATCCATTTAATAAGATATGTATTTCCAGCAGACGTTGGATAATTCTTTATATCTGATAATTATTGTGTCTCACCTAACTCTCTCATGTTGTAGTTTTAGTCTATTTCTGTTATCTCCTTTCAAGTTGGGGACTATCAAGCTATAATGTTGTGTGTTGCTGCCCCTTAAATAATTAAGGCCCAGTCGAAACTAGTGCAGTCAGTCTGGTTTAGTACCTTGTGGGTACTTAGCACCACGCTAACCTCTTTCTTCCATCATTGAAAATTATGCTAAAAGTGATGGTTAGTGAAGCCCAGTCGATGGGGTTCCTACCATAATGTCAACATGTGTGCTCCAATAGCATTAGGAATGTTTATTGCTTTGTGTATTTCATTAGTGTCCCTGGTTCCTCCTCATTACACAAACTCTTTATGAAATAGAAATATTTAATAAAAACACCCTGAAGGCTTTCTGTTTTTTGAGGAGTAGCGTGTTAGATGGCTAAGGTGGTACTGAATTTATATCCCGTTGAGTGCTGGGTGCAAATGCGAATGGATGAATAACTAATGACACTTTGAATGGGATTTTGTTACAATAGTGGCTAAAACCTGACTCTAAGGTGAGAGGTGGGAAAGGGGTATGGAATGAATGTTGGCTGTACAGCTGGGTAGACCTGGTTAACTCCTGTACTTGTCAGCTGTGTGAACATGGGCAAAGCACTTAATTCTCTGAGTTTCAGTTTCCTCATCTATAAAAAAATACTTTTTATCATATTATTATGAATTAATGAGTGAAATCACATTACACACATAACACATAATAGCAAGTTTTGATTAGCAAATCAACCAGTGAGAGGGGCCCTGTAGTCCATCAAGAGACATCAAATCCTGGGACTTCCCTGGTGGTCCAGTGGGTAAAGCTCTGCACTCCCAATGCAGGGGGCCTGGGTTCAATCCCTGGTCGGGGAACTACATGCTGCATGCATGCTGCAACTACAAGTCCGCATGCCACAACTATAAAAAAGATCCTGCATGCCACAACTAAGAACTGGCACAGCCAATATTAAAAAAAAAAAAAAAAGAGAGAGAGAGAGATCAAATCCTGAGTTGTTAGTCTGAGCAGGGCAAGCCTGAGGTTGAAGCAGAGGCTAAGACAAACAGAAGGACAGAGAGGGGAGAGGTCAGAGGAGCAACAGAGATGGACTAATGCATGGCTGCAGAGTAGGGTTAATTTGGGAGCAAATCTCTCTAACATGGGATTCCAGCCACAGATTCCCTTTTCTATACCTAAGCAAAGTCTTTCTTTTTCTTGCCACTCCACACGGCTGGTGGGATCTTAGTTCACCAACCAGGGATTGAACCAGGGCCACGGCAGTAAAAGCGTGGAGTGCTAACCACTGGACCGCCAGGGAATTCCCACTGCTGGATTGTTATGTTTGGAAATGGGATTCCAAGAGCAGAATAAAAATACCAAATTTCATCAAATCCCCAAAGCAGAGTCTTAAAGTTATACACAGAATGTACCACATAAAGAGTGAACCCTAATGTAATCTATGGACTTTTAGTTAATAATAATATATCATTAATATTGGCTCATCAATTGTAACAAATGTACCACACGAATGCAAGATACTAATAATAGGGGAAACTGGGCTGACATGAGGGGGTAGGTGGCAACTGTCTGTACTTTCTGCTTAATTGTTTTGGAAAAAAAACTGCTCAAAAAAAAGTCTATTAATTAAAAAAATGTTTCAGTTTTGTATGGCTCTTTTTCCAAGCTTCCTTTCTTAGCTTCCTTGACCCTTCCATTTTTGACCCTCTTGACTCCAGCTGCCAAGACTGGTCCAGCATACCTCCCTGTTTGCCCAGAGGCAGGATGCGTTAGAGCTGGAGTATGCATTTAAATTGCTGTCTGGTTCTTAACTGTTTTACAACCCACATTCTCCTGGTTGTGGAGACAGAGCACATTAGCTGAGTTCACCAACTCTGCAGGCAGTCAGTTTGGCAGTTCCGAGCACGGGTTCTAAGAGAGGCAGATCTCAGGTCACCCACACCTCTGTCTATGGCCACCGACAATCTCATCTGAACATGGAATGATATTTCTAAAGCTCTTATGAGACTTAAAGGAGACAGTCTATGGGGGATGCTTGACATAGTGCCTGGGACACAGTTAGTGCTGTTTCAGTTCTTTATGCTGCATAATTAACCACCCCAAAGCTTAGTGGCTTAAAACAATGATTTATGATTTCTCACAATTCTGTGGGCCAGGAATTCAGGCAGGTCTCGGACGGGCAATTTTTCTGCCCCACACACTGTCAGGTGGAGCCACTCACCTGGCTGCATCCGGCTGCTGGCTAAGCTGGGCTGGAAGGTCTCAGTCACCTGTGCCCTGGGCTGCTCCAGGTGTTGTCACGTGGCTGGCTTGGGCTTCCTCACAGCATGGTGGGCTTGGGGTGGTAGAGTTTCTTCCATGATGACTGGTTCCTAAGAGCAAAAGAGGAATCGGCCAGCCCTCTTGGAGGCAAAGCCCCAAACTGGCCCAGGGTCACTCTACCGCTGTCTACTGGACAAAGCAAGTCACAAAGCCAGCCCTGATTCAAGGGAAGGGGAACCAGCCTCCCCTCTCATGTGCCTACAGGACGGGAATTACAGCAGCCATCTTTGGAGACAACTGTAGTGCCCGGCTAGTATTTTCCTATGAACTGGCTTCGCCATCTTGCACAACAGGCATAGCGCATCTCCTACTGCCAACAGCATGTTGTAGGGCAGAGTGAGGCATCCCAGTTGCTGTGGGAACTGAAGTATGAGTCAGGCCAACAGCCTACTCTAACTTGGCCATTGCATCGTTTCTTCATGTCAAGAGGGCTCAAAACATTTGTTTTTTAAACCTATTTTTTTTTTGGCGTAAAAGTCTCTGTATCCTTGAGGATAATTTTTTATTTTTTTGGCCATACCGCTTGGCTTGTGGGATCTTAGTTCCCTGACCAGGGATTGAACCCCAGCCCTCGTCAGTGAAAGCACAGCGTCCTAACCACTGGACTGCCAGGGAATTCCCTCAATACATTTTTAGCATTGTTGTTCTGTCAACAGTATGTACCTGCCTATCATTTACTTTGTACTTTATTTCACTTCATGAGATTATTTTGAGACTTAAAAAAAAAATCACTAAAACAGAGACACACTATTTAAAGGTGTCCCTTTGCCCTTTTACTAACACCACAGAAAGCCTTCTATTAACACCACAGAAAAAGAAAAACTTGATCAAAAAGTGAACCCAGGCTGGCTTCTATATTCGAGTTTTTGCTGTTTGGTTTTCCTTTTCACTGGAATGTCTTTCTTACCTCACTTCCTTCTCCCTTCTGTGGGCAAAAGAACACTTATTTATCTTTTAAGACCCAGCTCACATGTCACTTCCTTTACGAAGCCCCTATTGACACACCTGCCACCAAGTGAACTTGATCACTCCCTTTTCCATGGTCCCACTGTACCCTGAAAGCTTCCACCTTAGCAATCGTAACTTTTTTTTTTGGCGGTACGCGGGCCTCTCACTGTTGTGGCCTCTCCCGTTGCGGAACACAGGCTCCGGACACGCAGGCTCAGCGGCCATGGCTCACGGGCCTAGCTGCTCCGCGGCATGTGGGATCTTCCCGGACCGGGGCACGAACCCGTGTCCCCTGCATCGGCAGGCAGACTCTCAACCACTGCGCCACCAGGGAAGCCCAGCAATCGTAATTTTTATTGCACTAATATATTGGTAAAGGCTGATCAGGTGGCACGTGGAAGCTAAGTCCTAAGTCCTACCATGAGGGGATACAAAGAGAAATAAGATGAACCTCTTGCCCTAGAGGAGCTCATTTGTCTATTGGAGGAGGTTATACAACACGTACTTCAAACACAATCTTCATTTCAGGGCTAGAGATCTACACAGATTTATTATGAATGCACTTTAACCACTTGAGTGGGCGATTTCCTTTGGCAAACACTAGGAAGGCTCCCTGCGTAAGGTTTTGCTTGTTATAAAGACAGATTGTGGAGCCATCAATATAATGGTCTCAGACATCCCAGATTCAGCCTCTGTCATTTTGGTGCTGAAGGGGGCACTGGGCCCCAGACATAATTGGTGTGATCTCAGAGAAGTGAAGAGAGCTATGGCCCATGTCTACTGGAGGAGATGCGGGGTTTTCCATGGATGAGGGCTTTCTCATGGTGTGGTGAGGTTGTCAGGATCCCAGTTAGGGCCAGGGCTTCTAAGAAGTTTGCAAGGCAGAGATAAGTGCACTGCTTTAGGCTGTTTAGTTTCCTTACAGGTCAGAGAGGTACTTTTACTTTGAAAAAAAGACAGGTGCCAAAAAGCATTTGAGCCAATGAAGATTCCCCTTGAACTCATCTTTACCTGAATGGCTACTGTAACAATCAGCTTTTGCTAGGTTATGCTGCTGTAACAAACAGCCCTGAAATCTCAGTGCCTTATCAAAGGTTTATTTCTCACTGACGTAATAGGTTGACTTTGGGGTGTCTGTGGTTCTGCTCTCTGCATGTTTTTTTACTCCAGGATCCAGACTGACTGAAGGAGTAGTGCCTTTCTTGGACTGGGTCATTTTGGGGCAGAGAGACAAATATGGTGGTGGAACCACATAATAATTCCTAAAGCTTCTACTGGGAAGTGGTACATGCACTTCTACTGATATTTACTTGGTCAAAGCTGTGAGGTACAATCTCACAGAAAGGGCCAGAGAATGACAGAAAAGATACATACGAACCTTCAAGTTGTGAACTTTCAAAGATGCAAATATACGTTCCATCAATATCAGGCGTGAGTGAAATTGCAGCTTGCCCACTGTCTCCTATCGCTGACGATCCTTCAGCTCTACCATCTCCCACCTCCTCTCCCTCCTCCAGCCCATAACTCTTCCTGCCTGTTAACTCGATGCCAGCCCCTGGATGCCAGCCGTTGTACTGTCCTACTGTACTTTCCAAGGTACTGTACTGTAAGATTAAAAATGTTTTCTTTATTTTTTGTGTTTGTTTTTTTATGTATTATTTATGTGAAAAGTATTATAAACCTATTACAGTACAGTACTATATAGCCGATTGTGTTAGTTGGCTACCTAGGCTAACTTTGTTGGACTTAGGAACAAACTGGACTTAGGAACGCACTCTCAGAACGGAACTCATTCATATGTAGGGGACTTACTATACAATCTTCCACAGCTACACTGAACCCAAAGACTAAAAGTTGATGATTCTGAAGACAAGAGACCAAGAAGAGGTCAAACAAATTAGGTTGATAAATGCTACTCGAAGCAGGCAAAATACGAGATTAATCTGTTGCAGAAAGAAATATGAAAGAATCAGAACTTGCCTACTAAACAAAGCTTGAAACCTTCAGAAATCAAAATGTATGTAGTGAGGAAAGTTTTGACATCTATACTGACAAAACAAAAATCAGATTAGCGAACGTAACAACCAGAGAAGCGTCTTACTTCAGACGTGAGCCCACTGAAGCACACATGTTTTGAGTATCGCGGATGGGTTTTGGCAGGTCATAGAAGGCCTTCAGAGAAGAAAATGGATCGATGACAAGCACTTTCATGATTCAGCATCATTGGTCATGCCAGTAATCGTACTCCCTCCCTCACTGCCCACCAAAAACTCCTACTCATCTTTTATGGTGGGCCTAAAATGCTATCTTTTCCCAGAAACCTTCCTGGATCATTCCCTTGTGTGTGAATCGCGTCTTCCTTAGATGGTGATGGTACTTGCCTCTCTATTTAACATACTGCCTTTATTACACTTAATTACCTCTTCTCACCTCCTCACTCCCAAGACAACTGTAAATTCTTTAAGGGCACAAACAGGATTTTATTCATTCTGGGGTCTCCCACAACAGAGCGGTGCACACAAAGGAACACAATTCATTGTTGGTGAAGTTCAGAAATTGATCTGGTTCAAAGCTACTTGACATGCAAATATTAGCTCCATCCTTGAGGTGTTCCTAGAGCACAAGGTGCGCACAAGAAGGTAATGATCATTTATGACAACTCTAGGGCCCAAACTCATCCGTACAGTAAGAAAGCCTTGGGAAGGTAGATAAAGGGTGAGAAAAGATTGGGAGCAGAGGGCTGTGTAGGTGTGCGGTGCTGTGATATCTAGATTAGTTTGCTCCTTTTAGGTATTTCTAGTTCTCTTTTCTTAGTATCGGATAGTAATTAGTTACATATATCTTAGTTTTAATAAATTGTTTTAGGATGTGGTTGGACCTCAGTTATGCAAACACTAAAAGTGAGCAATATACAGTTAATTTAAGGAATTATCAATCAAAATGATACTAGGTTGAAATGCATTAAAATTATACAGAGGGATATGTGTAGTACTAATATTCATAATATAGAGCATGAATATTTTTAGACTCTCTGATATTGGATTTAGGTGTGCTTGTTCTATCTTGTAAATCAAAGTAATGGCCTATATCTTTGATCTGTGTGTTCAGGTTTTATGGCAACAGATATCTTATAATAACTAGAAATAGAAACTCCACCTTTAGTGATAATATAGTACAGCGATCTGAGAAGAGAAGGTCTTAAGGTGCTGTTAATTAGCAGAATTCTGAAGCACACAGTCTCAAAGCAATTAAGCCTGTTAATTGAATATCTGGACGCATGGTGGAATAGCTCATATGTTGCTTGCTGGGCAGGTATCCTAGGCTTGCAGAGAGGAGTTACATTACACACATGATGTTGAAAAATTCACAAAGAACAAATATGTGTAAACATACGTTTGTCTAGTAGCTAACTGTATTTATGAATACATCGTGGGCTATATGCAGAATTGTCTATGAGTTGCAAAATTCAGCATTAACAATTCAATCTCTCAGCCTATCTGTTGTAGATACGGCGCACCATCTACTCATGGAAAACTGAGCTTTTCCCACAAGATTTTGCTGTCCTCTGGTTTGGTAAACATCTCTATAATTCATGTGATCCTTTAAATGAAATTGGTGGTCACACAGTGGTTGCAATCTAGCATCCATGCAGGTTTGGGGGCAAAGGGGAATGGACACTGCTGACGAGCTCAAGGTCACAAAGTGATCTATCTTGTTCTCACGATCCTGCCTGGGTTCCATGAGTTGCAGCATTTGATGAACGTGTGAACCTACTTCTAAAAAGAAAGTCGATTGAAATTTTCAAGACTGTGAAAAAGTTTTCAAAAATGGAAAAAGAAATAAAATGTTCCTTTTAGAAGAACTTCAGTGGAAAGTGGTTAATATTTTCGGCAGTGCTTATTATTATTATTTTAGTGCTTATCATTTTTAAAGGCTATATCTTTAGGGTAGACCTCTGCTTCTGTCAATCCCAGGCTTACTGGGGTGCAGAGGAGGGAGGGTCTCCACTAAAGAACACCAAAAGACAGTGAGCGAAGAATGAGTTTAGTCTCTCTCAAACTGTGTATCAGTCCTCTGAATGGTGGACTTTCTGGTCTCTGTGTTAAGGGAAAAGAGAAATTACAAGAATGCTTGAAATCCTCAAAGCTAAAGTTGACCAATAGCTTTTATCTATTTTGCTAAACATTCCAGAAAGTGGCAGAATTGGTTGAGTCCGCCCCTCCCCCCCCCACCCCCTTTAGTCCCAATCCATTTTCCGGAGAAATTTCTAATAGCCTATAAAGTCGCTTTTTACAAAAGTAGAGGGCTTAGTAGGCAGTGAGGGCTGGGAACACAGAAACTAAACATCTCCAAAGTGAGCATCTCCATCCTTACACGAGGAGTTAAGCATTCATAAGGATGGTATCATTTAGAAACCCGCTATTCAACCTGCTTACATTTTGGTGCACATTAATAAAAATCTTACCTAAGGTCCAAATCTGAGCTTACTATGCACACAGACCTTCTAAAAATGCGGGGTTAACCTGCTCTGAGTTAAAAGCTCTTGGAACAGGGGGTTGAAGTCATTCACCCTGGATTGAGAAGCATATTCAAGAGGTGACTCTTTGGATCAGCAAAGTTCCTGTTTGTTATGTTATGTGTGCATTTCATTATTTACACGATTTCACCAGGTGATTGGGAGCTGTGTACACAGTCAGCTGCGCCCGAAGTTTTAAGCCAGGCTTAAAACTAAAACTAAACAGCCTTCCGTTACTGTCTTTCACTCCTCTTGCCTTTTTTTTTTTAATGGAAAAATTTCCCTAAAATTTCCTCTCTAGATTAAAATAATTTTTTTTTCCCTTGAGTGTTTTTAGGAACTATACGTTTCCTGGAAAATTTTCCATAATCGTTTCCGCTGGTCTCTAAGGATGAATTAAAAAGTAAATATTCAACCACTAAGATTCGGAGCGGGAAACTTTTTTTTGTTTTGGTACAGGGTTCTCCAGCCCTCTCTTTACTCTTATCCGGGGCAATTCGTGTCTCTTCTCCCCGACCCCTTTCTTTCTTTGTGGTATTTCCTGGAATAAGATGACTGTAAATTAGGGTAGGAAGACCCTGGCCTAGCCCCTGCGCACCGGGGTTGGGCGCGGGAGGCCGAGCGTGCGTGCGTGCGTGCGTGTGTGTGTCTAGGGGTGGGTTCTCCTGCTTCGGTGCGTTCGGCCCGTAGCCCCGGGGCCTCTTCGTGCGGTCCATCCCGGGCCCCCGCCTGAGCGCAGGGGGCGGTCCCTCCCGTGCCAGCCACGCCCCGGCCGGGTTTATAACTCGCCTGATCGCGCTCCCGGAGCCGCGGCTTCGCTCCCGCTCCGGCCGGACTCGGGCACGCCCCCAGGGCTGACCGCCCCACGACTCCCGCCTCGCGCCGCTCGCGCTCGCTCGCGCGCTCACACCCACGTTGCCCTTCACCGCACGCGCTCACACTCCTTCTCGCGCGCTTGCCTCACGCACACAGGCGCGCTCCCACTCGCGGGAGCGCTCCCACTTGCACGCGCGCTCCCACCGCCCCGTGCGGCGCCTCGCGCTCCGGAGCGCTAGCCTCGCAGAGGCGCAGGTACCGCAGGCGAGAGCGCCGAGGGGACCCACGGCCTCCCCATGGCTGACCTGAGCTTCATCGAAGATACCGTGGCCTTCCCGGAGAAGGAGGAGGATGAGGAGGAAGAGGAGGAGGGTGTGGAGTGGGGCTACGAGGAAGGTAACCGGCCGCGCGTCGGGAGGCTGGCGCCGCTGGTGTCCCGCTGCTCTGGCGCGCTCGCCGCGCCCCGCGTCCGCTCTTTCCCACGTGCGTCCCCGACACTTTCGCACGCCCCCGGCCCGTTTCGGGGCACCAGGCGCTCCGGGGAGAGCGGGGGTGCCAGCCGCCGGCGTTCGCGTCGGGGAGCCCGGCCTTGGTGCCGGGCAGCGGTTGGCATCTGCCGCGGTCCGGAGGGCGAGCCTGAAGGCTGCGGCGGTGACATTTCCGTCTTGCGAGTAGCGAGAAGAGCCGCGCTGTGCTGTACTCAATACCTTGAGAATACACCGTTAGTGAAACTAATAGTTTCTTTTAAAAAATGTTTTATTGGCGTATAGCTGATTTAGAGCGTTGTGTTAGTTTCAGATGTACAGCCAGGTGATTCAGTTATGCATCTACATATAGTCATTCTTTTTCAGATTCTTTTCTCATATAGCGTTAGTGAAACTATTAGTTTCTTGCTTGCCTGCGGGGAGAAAGTATTTGAGCCACTGATCTTTTCTCTGAGGATGCTGACACCGCTCAAGTCTTCCTAAGTTTTGAGCTGAATCAGTGGACCTGGCAAGACGGGGGCTGCCCTTATAATAAAACGTTTAGTTTCCTAAATGTATCCCTGAAGATGTAGGACTCCTAACAGAGCTGACTACTGGTGCTGATGTTGGCTACATATATTGAAACAAACGGAGAGTTTACAACTTGAATTATAAAAATACGAAAAGAGTATTATGTATATATTACGTATATACAGGTCTGCGTATATACGCATATGCGCACTTCAGAATACTGTGTTCGCATTTCTGGTAAGGAGTGTTTATTCACTAGCAACAGATTTATGGTTTTTGGCTCTCGCCAAGAATGCTGAGTGTTACAGGAATTTCCCAAGTACTGCACATAATTAAACTAATGAACAGAGGAAATTTTTGTGGTGTCATTTTTTTTCTAATCACTTAAAGATGATCTAAATTTTCTAGAGCCATAAATTAGTACCTCTGTGTAGGCAAATAGAATATCTTATTAGTCTAGGACTTTGAATGTGTTGTTTGATAACATTAGATCATTCAAAATATGAATGCAAGAATTCACACACATTATTATTACCATATTTTATCTGTAAAGGGACAGTAGTCATAACCTTCTTAATAATGGCAAGGATCATAAGCAGTGTTTAAACTAGTTTTCCCCATGTTACATTTTGCTGTAACTTATTTTTTCAGTCTGTTCTAAGTTTGCTTCCTTTTGTCCTCAGGTGTTGAGTGGGGCTTGGTGTTTCCAGATGCTAATGGGGAGTACCAGTCTCCCATTAACTTGAACTCAAGAGAAGCTCGATATGACCCCTCACTGCTGGATGTCCGCCTCTCCCCGAATTACGTGGTCTGCCGGGACTGTGAGGTCGCCAACGATGGGCACGCCATTCAGGTTATCCTGAAGTCAAAATCAGGTATTTTAGATGTTTCTGCGTGCTTCTTCAACTAGAAGTTTATAGAGCTTGTGTAACCTTAAAGGTAGACCTAACCTAGCTCTGTTGTCAGGATACCTTTATAGACTATAAAATGCATTTTTTAGGGGAATAATTTTCTGAAACATTTTTGGAAGGATGAAAGGATGAAATTATGAAGGTGTCAGTTGGTTGTTCCATGTTGTGTGATGTTACTGGAACAGCCTTAGTTGGTCAAATTCCAGCCCTGTGGTACACAAGTGTACCAATCTGCATTTTGTCCTAAAGTGTTGATTAGCGTAACAGTATGTTCTAGATCGGTCGGTCTTAACAGTTTGCCTGCTATATTTGTAGTAACCATTTTCCTTGGGGCTGTTCAAGCAAAAAAGGTAACTAACTTCATCTCCTTTTACACTTACTTGGAGATTTTAGTTAGAGTGTTTAACTGGTATGAATTAATAGGGTTAGATTTTTATTTTTAAGAAAAATTCACAAGCTAACTCCCACTTAATTCATTACCGTTTGTTTTATTGAAATGTATAATTAACTGAAAAAAAGATTCTTGGGAGTACGTTGTCATAACATTTAAAGAGAGTTCCCTTCATTTAAACGAAATTACTATTTTATGTTGATCTGCATATTTCTGTATATTTGTCATGACAGTGCTTGCAGTCTATTTGGTGTACTGAGCAAATAAACTTTCCATTTTAAAGAAACAAAAAAATAAATCATGTAGATAATTATAATTCTCTGTTTTACTAACTTGTAAAACTAAAGATTAGGATTTATTGACATAATCTGACATTCAAGATAGACTTTCCAAATTAATTTTCTCTGCTAAATTAATATGACAAGAAGAATTTTAATTAATAGCAATCAAAAACAGCCTGTAAACTCAGCAAAAGATTTAAATGGCAAACAAAGCTCTTTTACTCATTTATTTTTTAACTCTCTTCTTCCCCTCTGAACCTATTTGAGATGGATCTGAAATGTTTTTTAGAAAAGCTGTTGGGTAATTACCAAGGAAATTGGCTTTTGGCTCAAATGTAGGAGAGAGGAGAGTGGAATATTTTAAAATTAGCATTAATATCTTGCTTTTCATAGTGAGTAATAACTCTGTTTCCCTCTTGGAAAGAACGTAAAATAAGGAGTACGTTGAAATACTAGGAAGCATTTGATAAACAGAGATCAACTGTACTCAAATTAATTCTGAATCGATAAATTTGATATTTCAAGCCATAAAATCTTTGGGTTTATTATGAGGCAGGGCAGGTATTGATTACCAACTATGGATATTTTATTCATTGTGAATGTTCCTGAGCTTTAACTTAGAGTCTTCCCAGCTGCTCTGAGTCTAGTCAAGGTATGGGCGTCACCCAAAACAGAATCTAGGTGTTGTGTGGATGTAGTCAAAGAAGACAGCTTCAGATGTAAATTTGAACTTAAATCAGATTTTTTGGGGGGGGTTATCTATGATGGGACGTTATGTATTATTTATAAAATATATAGTAAAATTATTGTATGCTGACTGTCCTGACATAAAAAACATTTTAAGGTAATGTTGGTATTACGTTTTAAGGTTTATTGGTATGTTGACGTGCTTTTTCACTTCTGGAAATAAACGTTTATATATCTATACAACTAACTTGCATTTCACATCAAGCATCATGGTGATTGAATGTTGGTTTGTATACAAATGGATAAGAAGGTTCTTGAGGATTCATATTGATGAAAACACAGTCGTTTAGAGCCTCAGTGTAAATACGACATGGTGTTATAAAGTATCATGGGAGCGTAGAGGAATGACTGAGTCCAAACGCTGGCAGTTAAGACTCTGTGTCCATTCCTGCTCGAAGATCAAATTTACTCCATCACACTGAGTTGACCATTTTCTTCTGGTAACTTCTCAAGCCTTCTCAACCTTTTCCTTGGCCCCCTATCGCCTCCCAGAACAGAGCCGATCAAGCAGTGTTTCGACTCTCGGCCCACTGGGTCCACCCTGACCGCCGAGGAAGAGCTGTCTGTATTTTTGTCTGGGTCTGATTTGACGTGCACACTCCAGACCCCTTACTTCTGACTCCTTGGAGACCTTGCTCCTTCGGATGCCTGTCTCCTTTCTGCCAGTATAATCACTTCTTCATTGTTTCTTCCCTTTCAGTGTTTCTCCAAGCTTTAAAAAAACGTAACCAAAACAATCCCATGTCTGGACCAGCTTATTTATTTGCTTCCTAGCATATATAAGTTTTTCAAAGGAATGGTCTGCAAGCCCTGAACACCCTGTATTTCATTTATTTAGTTCAAGCTTTATCTTTATCAAGATAGAATGTAAACATAATTTAAATAGTTGGCTAGTACTATATTTGTCTCTGCTTCTGGTTATAACCCACCCCTCCCCACTTAAAATTGTTTGCCTTGATTACGACCACTTTCATCTCTTAGCTGTTTTTCCTGCTGTCACTTCCACATTTCTTTTCTTTTCTTTTTTTTTTTTTTGCGGTATGCGGGCCTCTCACTGTTGTGGCCTCTCCCGTTGCGGAGCACAGGCTCCGGACGCGCAGGCTCAGAGGCCACGGCTCACGGGCCCAGCTGCTCCGCGGCATGTGGGATCCTCCTGGACCGGGGCACGAACCCGTGTCCCCTGCATCGGCAGGCGGACTCTCAACCACTGGGCCACCAGGGAAGCCCCACTTCCACATTTCTTAATAGCATATTTATACTGTTGTGCTTTGATATTTAAGATATCTGTGAACTCCCTATGATGGACGACGAGTCTAGCTCTCTTATTACCCTCCCCCATCATGGGTTTGCCCCCCCCCCATCGTCCCTGTGTACTTAAATTACAGTTGTTATTTAAATTAGCTCAGTGTTTTTATTATTATGACTGTGTAACTGTCATTTCCAGCTGAGACTATATTCTGTTTCCTTTATTGAATAATGTGGGGTTCCCCCCTGCCCCTGCCCAGAGTTGGTATATTTTTGTTTCTTTGGTTTTTTGTTTATCCGTCATGATTTCATTTCCAAACTCTCTGATGTCTAGCAGGCACATCTTCTCCCAGGACATTCAAAAAGTCCTTCCAGTCCTCTCATCCATCCTTCCCCTCTTCAGCCCATCTGGACTGCCATCGCCCACAGCTCCCTGGACCTCAGGCCTAGTAAGTCCCTTGGCTTGTCTCTGTGTCCAATTCCATGTTTCCTGGATGATAAGACATCCTCTTTTTGAGGTTGTTCCCTCATTTCAGGGATTTGTTGGTTTACTCCCTCCTACAGTTCATCTCCCAATAACTTGCTGAGAAGAAGGGCTTGTGAGAGTAATTGTTTGCATACCTTGTGTGTCTCTCTGCTGGGCCCTTGGTGGGCCCTTTCAGTCAGGATAATTGTCTTTTATTTCTTAGAAATTTTCCTATATTATTTCATTGATAAGTTTGTTTTTTTTTAAGTCTTTTTCTTCTACTTTCTGGTAGATTTCCTCAACTTCTATCTTTCTATTAAACTTCTAATCTCTGCTCTTATATTTTTAATTTCTAAAAAATTGTGTTCTATGAATTAAAGAAAATATGGCTGCCAGTATTTATTTCATGATTATAGGATCTTTCTTCATTCTCTTCTGTATTCCTTTCTTTTCTGTTTCCCATATGTCTCTGTTTTATTCTGGGATCCTTCTTCTGTTTGTTTTGGTGTCTCTGTTCTATGTTGGAGATTCTCCTCAGATGTCCAGCGATCTTTGGCTCTCTGTTCATATTTAGGAATGGGTCTAAAAACTGAATCAGAGGCTCTGCACATGGGCAGGGATTGAGGTCTGGTGGATGTCACAGTAACACGATTACATAGGACCAGGCTGTGTTGTTGGAGCAGCCTTCGTAGGTTTATGGATTTCTCTGAGGGGAGGGGTGTGATGGCTCACACCTGGCTGGCAGCATCTGGTTGTTGACCGCAGGCAAAACAGTGTAATCAGAGGGTACATCTGTTACAGTTAGTGAACCTGCATTGACAGCTGAACCCTCAGCGCCCAAGTCCATAG
This sequence comes from Delphinus delphis, assembly GCF_949987515.2. Classification (NCBI taxonomy): domain Eukaryota; kingdom Metazoa; phylum Chordata; class Mammalia; order Artiodactyla; family Delphinidae; genus Delphinus; species Delphinus delphis. The sequence continues at coordinate 7,595,246 of NC_082699.1, read as the reverse complement.
TTTACACTAGGGTTCGCTCTTGGTGTTTTACATTCCATGAGCTTGAACAAATGTTTCATGACACGTATCCACCATTGTAGCATCGTATAGAATGGTTTCAGTGCCCTAAAAATCCTCTGCGCTTCTGTTCTTCCTTTCCTCTCCCCAGCCCTTGGCGATCACTAATCTTTATACTGTCTCCATAGCTTTGCATTTTTCACAGTGTCATATAGTTGGAATCATACGTTTTATAGCCTTCCGCTTGGCTTCTTTCACTTGGTAATAATGCATTGAAGTTTCCTTGGATGCTGCTTTTTTTTAAATAAAAATATCTGTAGAATAAGCACAATTAAAAAAATTGTTCTGCTTTGTTTATATTAAAAAAGGATAAAGAATTACCAAAAAGAATTACAACAATTGTAGCATAATTTAAATGCTTCCATTTACTAAATTAAAGCTTTTAAAATAATCCTAATGGTATAGTTCCCATATATAGTAACCCTACCTGGGGTTTTAAATTTGAGGCATGTCATGAACAGGAGCCTTTCAGCCCCAATCCCCTGCTGAAAGTTCCCAAACGAACGTCACTGATAATCTCATTCTACGATCGAATGGCCACTTTATTTTTATTATTATTATTTTTTTGCGGTACGCGGGCCTCTCACTGTTGGGGCCTCTCCCGTTGCGGAGCGCAGGCTCCGGACGCGCAGGCTCAGCGGCCATGGCTCATGGGCCTAGCCGCTCCACGGCATATGGGATCTTCCCGGATCGGGGCACGAACCTGTGTCCCCTGCATCGGCAGGCGGACTGTCAACCACTGCGCCACCAGGGAAGCCCTCGAGTGGCCACTTTAAAATTCTCAAAATACTTTAATTCTGCTGCATTTGCAATGGAATTTTTGGAAACTCTTTCTCCTGTTGGTCTCTATGACGTCATAGATGTTTCTTCTTAATTTTGACTGCCTTTCCTTTGCCAGTTCTTCATGCCCCATTAACCTTAAATGATAGGATTTCTCAAAGTTTCTTTCTCCACCCTTTTCTCTTGTGATACAATCACCTTTCAGCAGCTCACTCACACAGACTGTATGCTACTTTCTTCAGTGTTCTGATTTCCACTAAGGCAGCCCATGAGTTTAGGAAAGGGGCTGAATTATATTCAATGAGTGGGATGGGCCCCTGGAGGCCCCCAATCCAGCCCCCATATCTCAGACCTTCTGGCGAGTGGCTGGGTGGCTTCATCATTCCTCACTGAGGAGATCCATTTTGCTTTTGAGTAATTCCCCAGATCGAAAAGTTTCTGGGATTGCCCTCCTTGTTTCTATTTTGGGATGCTGGACTGACATGGAACACATAAAATTGTACTTCCACATGACATTCTGTAAAAGATTGACTGCCATCATCATACCGTGGAGTTGCCATTTTTCCTTCCGGACATAATTAGTTCCTTCCACTGGTCCTCATATGATAGCCCTCCATTCATTAATACATATACTTATTGATCACTTACTACCAGAATTAGAGATTCACTTGTCTCTTCTCAGAGAAGTTCCTATAAATGAGGGCAACCAGGAGAGCAAAACTTGAATTCACTTATGATTATGTGTGTTATTAGCTGACTTTGGGGGACTTGAATTACCTGGACAGTTGCCTTCACCCCCTTCCCTTTGCTTATACAACCCAGCTTAACTGGTCTCCTCTCCCTACTGTTATGTTAGTGCTACACTTATTAGCTGATGATATTTATTCTTTAATATGAAATAAAGCTGTAGGTTAAAAGCTAAGGACTGTTTAAAAAATATTGATTAAGACTTCAAATGTTAAAAAAACTAATTAATACTATTTTTGGAATGCTTTCTGAATACATTTGGGATTCCTTAAAAGTTAAACTGAGGCTATAAAATCTTTAAACCTGTTGAGAATGAACTTTGGGGGCCTCTGATCCTTTAGGGGACACATCAGGGACCATTGGCGTTGGTGTCCCTGCACGTTGGAGTCGTGGCTTCAGCAGCCTCTGTCTCCTGGCCTCACCGTCTTTGGCCGGCTGTGACAGCAGCCTTTTCAACAGCTGCGCTTGCTCTTGGCTGGTACACTGTCCATGCAGACCTGGGAGTAATATATATATATATATATTTTTTTTTAAATAAATTTATTTATTTATTTATGGCTGCAATGGGTCTTCGTTGCGGTGCGCGGGCTTCTCACTGCAGTGGCTTCTCTTGTTGCGGAGCACGGGCTCTAGAGTGCAGGGTCAGTAGTTGTGGCACGCGGGCTCAGTAGTTGTGGCTCACAGGCTTAGTTGCTACGCGGCATGTGAGATCTTCCCGGACCAGGGCTCGAACCCGTGTCCCCTGCATGGGCATGCGGATTCTTTTTTTTCTAGTTTAAAATGAAGCTTTTATACATAGCTATACACATATGAACAAGTAGCTCTGAAGGCCAGAGAACTCCAAATTCTGGAAACTTGGAGGCTCTACAGATGATACTGGTTTCAACAAGTTACAGAATCTTAGGTAATAGCATCTACAGGCTTAGCCTTACAACTGTGTGGGAGAAACTAACTCAAGAGTAAAAAGCTTCACATTCTGAAAATAAATAGTGGCGAAACACAGCATTCCTGGATTGAGAGAGGGACATGATTGGAAGGAAACCTGTAGAATTCTTCTAATCCCAGGTTCCTCAAATTGGTACAGATGATAGCAATCTGATAGCGCCACCAGAGCAGTCCCCTTGGGAGTAATATTTTAATCCTTTTTTTTTTGGCCATGCCACGCAGCGTGCAGGATCTTAGTTCCCCAACCAGGGATCGAACCCATGCCCCCTGCAGTGGAAGTGTGGAGTCTTAACCACTGGACCGCCAGGGAAGTCCCAGACCTGGGACCTGGGAGTAATATTTTAAAATGCAAAAATATTAGCCTCCTGCTTAAAAGCTAACGATGATTCCTTCCACGATAAACTCCAGCCCCTCCACGTGAGCTGCCATCCGTCCTGATGTTCACACCTTGAGGCCTGCCTTTGGCCACTGGGTACCTCTGACTTTATTGTCTTGGAGTACCCTCAGTTCGTTTCCCATCTCTGAGCCTCTCTGAGCCTCTTCTCTCTGCTCGGAATGTACTTTCTCACTCCTGCTGTTAGCTTACCCTTCAAGACTCTGCTTAGCTGTCATCTCTTCCAGAAAGTCTTCCCTGACTTTCTGACCACCCCCCACCGGCCTTGGTTTTGGCTTGGACCCTGCTGGGCGCCCTCTGAGTGCCTTGTGCATTTTCCCCTACTGCCCCGATGCAATCACCTTTAGTGCCTTAAGCACAGAGAATGCCTTGCCAGTGCTGAGACTATATCCTTCCTTTTATACACTGAGTGGTCAGCCCAGGGGTGGGCATGGGGACCATCTCAAAACGTGTGTGTTGAACTCAAATGAAATGAGGGGCAAACAGCTTTTGATCTATCTGGCAAGTCTGTTTTCAGCAAAGGATTATAGAAGCTTAAATGGATTTAGGTAAATGTATATATGTCATGTCTCTATGGGATTCCCATATTTTGCAGAAGCTTCTGAAAGGAACTCTTTTATGTCTATAAGCGTAATGGCTGTGCCTATCAAAGAAGAAGGATTAAAGACAACGGAGGTGTAGCAATGGCATCGGTGTATGCTGTATTCCTTTCACAAGTTTGTTATTCTCAGGAAATGTAGCGTGTCGTCTGTGTGAGTTTCACGTTTCCTTGTAATTTTATTTGACATAATGGCGCCACAACTAATGAACCTGCCACATAGTGACAGAATATCACTAAGCAAAATGTGATCTTCATAAATGTAGGAGAAGTGCTCTTCTTGTGGTATGACTAGTTTTCTCATAAAACAAGGACATGGTCAAAAGGAAGAATAATGCCTTGAGAGGATGTTTCCAAATGGATAAAAGAGACCTGCTATTTCCTTGTGGTCTGTAAACACAGTCATTCTTGGGGGATGAACAGGTGACGCTTTCACCTGGCACCTCATAAAATTCTGAATTCATGATTTTGTCGTTTTTGATGGCTTTGCAGCGCCTCGTGATTTTAGTGCGGTTTAACTTTGGATTATTCTTCTGCAGCAAAAGTGAAAGGTACCAGAGCCAGTTCCTGGCTGAAAGCTGCCCCTTTGTCACCTCTCCCTGGGGACCGGGCTTGGGAAAAACGCTTCCCTTCTTTGTGCTCATTTTCAACCCAATAGAATGTAAGACCCTGAGGATCTGGTTTCATTATAATTTTCTTGAAATAATGACCATGTAATGACCAAACATCACAGTAAAAGTCTGATCTTCATAAATATATAAATTCGCATGTCATCCCAATAGGATGTAAGATCCATGAAGCCGGTGAATTTTGTCTGTTTTGTCAACATCAGTGTATCTTTTAAAAAATTTTTATTTATTTATTTTTGGCTGTGTTGGGTCTTCGTTGCTGCGTCTGGGCTTTCTCTAGTTGTGGCGAGCGGGGACTACTCTTTGTTGCAGCATGTGGGCTTCTCATTGCAGTGGCTTCTCTTGTTGCGGAGCATGAGCTCTAGGCGCGTGGGCTTCAGTAGTTGTAGCACGCGGGCTCAGTAGTTGTGGCTCCTAGAACACAGGCTCAGTAGTTGTGGCTCACGGGCTTAGTTGCTCTGCGGCTTGTGGGATCTTCCCGGACCAGGGCTCAAACCCGTGACCCCTGCATTGGCAGGCAGATTCTTAACCACTGCGCCACCAGGGAAGCCCAACATCAATGTATGTTAAATACTGAATATGGTGCCTGTTACAGTGTAGATGATCAAAAAATATTTGTTGAAATATTTTTCAGTGGAACCCCTGTGGGCCTGGAACTTCTCCCCAGTAAGACATACATCTGTGCAGTTTGAATTTCCAGGGCATTTAAAATATCAGTTCTATTCCCAAGGTTTAATCTAAAGAAATATTGACCATTGGTCAGGTGAGGGGTATACGTGTGAAGCACAGATCTCTTTTTGGCCCCTGAAATCACGGACGGAATCAGCTTCATCCATTGCTATAAGAAATTACTGGTGGACTGCTCTGTAACAGTTTCAGAAACTCTGTGTGTACCTGATGAAAATGTTTTGGGAAAATATATTTCCGATCTCACGTATGCTTCATTCCACAGTACTCCCGTTTCTTTTCCCTTGGCTGTGTGGCGCTAAGCCTGGTCCAAGACAAAAGCCTCAAGTCGGGTCGTAGACCCACAAGGTGAAGGGTGTTTCCATTTCAAATGGTGCAGGCTGGGGTGCAGCAAGCATGGGACTGATCTCGGGGAGATAGTGGTGAGCAGTGGCTTGAAGCGAGATCTTAGTTCCCTGCCCAGGAATGGAACCTAGGTAGCCTGAGTGAAAACCAGGAATCCTAGCTGCTAGTCTACCAGGGGCTAGAGGCTAGAGGCAAAGTTGCCCTGGCTCTTGCCCTGTTTGAAAAATGGATTTCTCAAGGAGGCAAAAACTGCAAAAGCAGATACAGAGTTTATTATCAGAGACACAGCGCAACATGTGGGAGAGCACACAGAGAAACTATGTGTTTAAGACAGAAGCAAGGCAGAAATACACACCCGGAGAGAAAGGGTGTGGGTGTCCTCCCTAATGAGGAGAAGCACAGTAAAGAGGTGGTTGAATCATTTATACAGGGCAGTTCTTCTGGCTCTTTGTCTACCGTTGGCCGATTATCTTTTTTCTTTTCCCACACCTGACCTTGCCCTAGGGTCCTTCCCTGGTACGTGTGTGCATCTTTTTGCCAAGATCGATTCCAGCGTGGAATGGGGTAACGCCCCCTCCCTTTTTGACCCCTGAGGAGACTTTCTGTGCATTTGCAGTTGGGGAGTTCTCCTTGACCTCAGGAGAGGTCATCTTATCTCTTTACTCCAGCAGAGCTCAGCTCCCTCCATTAACTTGGTCCTTGGAGTGTCTGGGAAAACAAAGCTCCAGTTTATTCCACTTGGCAAACTCCAGCTGTCCAGTCCGCGGGCCCATCTACCTGCTACCCAGGACTCCCAAGAAGCCTTTCCCATTTATTCTTTTTGGTTGGGAGGTGGGGTACACAGCGGGTGGACTCCAGGCCTCTTTGCCAGTTTTTCTTAAGACCCAGTTCGGACAACCGTGGTAAGGGAATGAGTTTGGAGGGTATTCAGAAGCTGTGGCACTCTGGTTGAGATCAAAACACTTTAGACCTTCTTCAGTCCACAGCATGATGGTTATTGAAGAAGATGCAGTGAGCCTGCATTGTGGTTCTAGATTCAGTAATCCCTTTTTAGCCATGTATTTACATGGCTAAAGACCACTGTTTTCTGGGTCATGCTCACGGGCACCGAAAGCACGGTCTCCGCATCTCACTGCGGGCTGTGGGTCACAAGCTCGAGTCCCAGGTTCCTGGAGCTGGCTCGCTGGATGACCGGGGCTGTTCACCCTCAACCGGTTTCAGCCACATCGATGGGATGATAACACCGACCCCTCAGAGTTGCATCGAAACTTAAAAAAAAAGACCAAGCGTGAGGAACGCATTACAATCTTGCGACATGGTGTCACCCTAAAGGCCATCACTGCACTTCCCTTTCCTCCAGATGTGAGGGTTAAACCCTTGAAAAATTAAAGTCCCTTTTTGCCGCTGCTGGTTTTCTTCTTTGTTGGAGCCGGAGGGAGGCTTGGCACCAAATCTGTAGGGCGCTTTCAGCGAGGTCTGCGAGATGTTCATCTGTGCCATGGCCTCATTGCTCCGTCTCTTCTCTGCCTCTGTCTTTGTTTGCCCTTTGCTCTTCCTTCTGATTTATGCCCTCTGGCTGCAGGATAGGAACTTTGATGGAAGCAGCTTTAAATTCTTTGGGGGAAAAGTGATTAGATGAAGAACCAACCGAACAAATATGGCTGCACCAACTCCCCTTCTTCTCCTTTGAGTTTAGAGGAAGGATGGAGAACAAAGCTGATCCGCAGTGGGGCACTCAGTCTGGCCACCGTCGCTTCCTGCACAACGACAGTCCACGTGTGAACACTAGCCTCTTTCAAGGAGACCACATCTGGGGGAGAGGGTGAATTTTGTCAGCTCCTTGGCTGAAAATAACCAATAATTCTTAGCTGATACCATTTAGAATGAACAGTTTTGTTAACAGGAAGAATGCAAACAACCTTTATTTGTGTCAAAATTGGCCCTTTGTAATAAACTTTATGTTTATTTTTCCATATGATATCAGGTGTTAACTAATCAAAGTATTTTGTTGCCTCAAGACAAGATGTATTTTTTTTATCATCCTTTAGAGTGCTCTTATTTGGGACAAAGTTCTGGGTTATCTCCGGAAATGAGACATAGAGACAGGGCCCCATAGAACTAAATTTAATATTTTAAGTATTGTTAATATTTTATTACAATTTTGTTTACATTTATGACACTGGATGATAGATTGCTTTTGTAAAAATGTGATTTCATTGTTGAAAAATCAGATTGGCTTAATAATATTTCACTGCATGGATAATTTTGTTGGCTGACATCTGTTGTCTCAGTTGAAAGCCTGCTCGTGTAAATGGATTATCTGTAAACAAGTTTCAATTTATTGATAGGTCTATAGCGAATTATTGGTCAGCCTGAGACTCAGACCATATTCTTGTCCCCTGATCAATGATAAGTTTAAGTGTCGGGGAGTATAAATAGCTACTGTGTTTATTTTCTGTCAACTCCTATGCCTAAAATACACAAGAAGTTAACATATACATATCATTCCCAAGTATTTCAGAACTTTTACTGAAAGTAAAAGTTATTTTTGAACTTTTACTGTATGAAGATGACAGTATAAATTCATCTCACAGTTGTGATTCACTCTTCATTTTGGTTATGTGAATTTATTCTGTAGAGCTCATGAGACCTTTTCGGCAAAAAAATGTCCCTAGTGTTTATAGTGATGTGCTGATGAATGTGTTTGAGATGTAATTAAATATGTTATTTTCTTTTTTCAGTTCTATCTGGAGGTCCATTGCCTCAAGGGCATGAATTTGAGCTGTATGAAGTCAGATTTCATTGGGGAAGAGAAAACCAGCGTGGTTCTGAGCACACAGTTAATTTCAAAGCTTTTCCCATGGAGGTAAGAAGAACAAATCAGCTTGTAAAACTTTTGTTGTTCATGTAAAGTATTCAGCGATTTACTGAAAATGGTTTAGTTTAAAAGTAGATGTGTAGCTCTTGAATGTAATCAATATTAAATATATTAAAATAAAAAAGTGCTCCATGAAATATAAGCTTGGGGCAGCAAATGAGGCTTCCCATCAGCCTTAGTGGGCTTGGAGAATGCGCATGGGCTGTTGGTTATAACGGCAATCTATGCTATTAAGTTTCATCTTAGTATTATTACTGTTGTAAAAATTCTGCTGCCTCTGCAAATTCAGGAGGTCACTTTTGTGGATGCTATGAATAGATGATAAGCTGAAAACAAATAACTTCTGGAGAAACCTCAACAGTAATTAAAAGTCTGGTTTAACTCTGGTTAAAATTGGTAAGTTGGTTTTATTCGCCTCAAGCAGTTAGAGAGCGAGAGAGAGAGAGAGAGAGAGAGAGCGAGAGAGAGAGAGAGAGAGAGAGAGAGAGAGAGAGAGAGAAAGAGTTTTAGAGTCTTTCTTTTGTCTGAAGAGTTTTCTCCCCTACTTATCTTCTTAGCCAACTCCAGCTCTTTCTTCAGTATCTAGTTAGAGTATCCCTTCTTCCGTGGGACTTCTTCTGAGTTCCTTCCCTAAGCAGAACTAATTCCTTCTTCTTCTGTGCTCCCAGTGTCCTTGATGGATTGCTGCTGTGACATTGATCTCATGCATTGTAACCTTTAGTGTTTAAAGAGTCCTTCTCACTGAGTGTGGGCTCCTATTATGGACTGAAGTGTTTGTGATCCCCACCCCCCCAATCAAATTCATATGTTGAAACTCTACCCCCTGATGTGATGGTATTAGGATGTGAAGCCTTTGGGAGGTGATTAGGATTAGAAGAAGTCATGAAGGTGGGGCCCTCGTGAGTGGAATTAGTGCCCTGATAAGAGTCCAGAGAGAGTTTGCTTCTCCCTGCTTTTTGCCGGGTGAGGACACAGGAAGACTGCCATCTCCAAGCCCAGAAGTGTGCCCTCACCAGACACCAGTTCTGTCGGCACCTTGATCTTGGACTTGCAAGCCTCCAGAAGTGGGAGAAATAAATTCTGTTGTTTAAGCCTCCGGTCTATGATAATTTGTTATTGCAGCCCAAGCTAATACAGCTCCTGAAGAAAAAGTCTCCCTTTCACTCTCCGTGTTACTCCCAACATTTAGTGCAGTGCCAGGTACATCAGAGACAACCCACATTGGTGAAATTGACAGGATGTCTCTGTTGTTCATATTTGTTTCTATAAGGACCGCAGTTCTCTCCTGGGAAATAGCCCATCAGTGTCAAGTAATAGTACATTTCAGGGGCTGCCGAAACACCAGTCTTCCTTGTCTGTCTTTCCCAACTGCACATACTTAAGTATGGAATTGCTCCTGACCAGATACCACGTCCATGCCTGCCTCATTGCCTGGAAGTCACTACTGGTTAACTTATATAAATGATATATGTGCCTTAAAGAATGAAGTTAGAGAAAGTATTTCTCAATATTACTTTAATAATCATTAAAAAATTTCTTTTGAAAGCCCCAAATATCCCTTTCATTAAAAAAACTCAGGTCTTAAAAGTGAAATATTAGGACTTCCCTGGTGACACAGTGGTTAAGAATCCACCTGTCAATGCAGGGGACACAGGTTCAAGCCCTGGTCCGGGAAGATCCCACATGCCGCGGAGCAACTAAGCCCCTGTGCTACAGCTACTGAGCATGTGCTCTAGAGCCTGTGGGCCACAACTGCTGAGCCTGTGTGCCACAACTGCTGAAGCCCATGCACCTAGAGCCCATGCTCTGCAACAAAGAGAAACCACTGCAATGAAAAGCCCACGCACCCAGCGAAGAGTAGCCCCTGCTCGACACAGCTAGAGAAAGCCCATGCATAGCAACAGGGACCAAAAAAAAAAAAAAAAAAAAAGTGAAATATTAAATGTTTCGAGGATGGAGGGAAAAACGGTTGCAGTGTGTTGAATAATATATGTGGTATGTGATGCCGAGGACAGTAAGAGGAGACAGCTTCTTTAAGGCCTTGATGGGCGATGTTGGGTCTTCAAATGTTAGCCTTTCCAGGGGCTTTTTTCTCAGTTCCCACAGACATCCTGTCACTTCTAGTGCCTTGAAACAATTCAGCCCTGTCTCTGTGTCACCTCTGGCTGTTGCCCTGTCCTCACCCAAAGTGAAAGGGAAGAGTTCACACCAGAACATATCAAAGAGGAGGGAGGACACAAGACAATCCCAAATAGTTAAACCTGCAGGGTAGCGGAGGGCCGAGGAGGGGCAGGAAAACACTGGGCTGTCAGGGCCTCAGCCCTGCCCTCTTCTTTGGGTTTGAAAAGCTTTTTCATCTCAGTCAGCCTTCAGAGATACAGTCTCATAATCAAAAATTTTGGGAGACATGGGAGTCCTTGGGTCGGCGCCAGCTTCCGGAGGGGATTCAGTGACTTTGCCTGCGACTCACAGAATTTACAGCCTCGGGAAGCTCCATGAGATTAGGTTAGTGATGTGTGCTCTTCGCCCCACAGTCGAGTAGAATTTTGGACCCAGCGTGCAGACTGGTCCTGCTACTTGGTGAAGTTTTAACTGCCCTGGTCCGTTAAGCGCACAGGTAATGGTTTATGTTGATGGAGATTAAATTCTGGTGGTGAGGCTTTGTTTCTGCAGAAGTATTTATACTTATGATGATGGAGTTTCTGACTAATTTTTCCAAAACAGGTGATGAATAATACTTGAATTCTTTGTTATCCCAGATTATCTCTGATCCAGTCCTAGAGAAAATACTTCTGTCGGTCATCTGACGTTCGTCTAGTGCTGGATCCTGTGGAGTGCATCCGTCTTTTGGGTTCGCAGAGTTTGAGGGGCATAGCTGTGAGTCAGGTGCTTTCTGTTTTGTTTTAATGGAGGCTGTGAAGAGTGAGCTGGGTTTTCAGGCGGAGAGGGCTGAGCTGGTGAGAGGAGAGAGGGACTCCACATAGATAGTCTGGGAGGGAATGAGATGCCTAATGTGGGGATAAGTAGGTAACTTCCCAGCATCCCCCTGTTCTGTACTGCCCTCAGGGCCGCTTGGAACCCAAGGACATAGCCGACAGGACAGTTGGGAGTGAGGGCGCTGTTTACCCGGTATGTGATTTAAAAAAATAACTTTTTAGGACAGTTTCCATATCTTATTTACATTTTAAGACTAACTTTAATCTCCAAAAGACACATCAATGCGTATTTCCTTTTTGCTCATCTCACTTAAACTTAAATGGATGGTTTATTCAGCAGCCATCTGTAAACAAACAATTACCTTGTCTGTTACATATAATGTGGGAATGGCTTTTAACAGAAGCTCATCAAGCTCCCCTCTTGACTTTTTAAAATTATAAATACAGGTATAAACGCAATCCTGAATATATTTTTGATGCTACGAGTCGTCAGCACCCACATCACTTCAAATATTAACACAGTTTGTGACATTAAACAATTTATTTATTTATTTATTTTTAAAAAGATTTATTTATTTTTCTGGCTGCGTCGGTCTTAGTTGTGGCACACGGGATCTTCACTGAGGCATGTGGAATCTTTTGTTGTGGCGTGTGGCTTTTCTCTCTCTAGTTGTGGCACGTGGAGTCCAGAGCATGTGGGCTCTGTAGTTTGGGGCGCACAGGCTCTAGTTGAGGCACGTGAGCTCAGGAGTTGTGGTGTGTGGGCTCAGTTGCCCCGCGGCATGTGGGATCTTAGTTCCCTGACCAGGGAGCAAACCTGCGTCCCCTGCATTGTAAGGTGCATTCTTTACCACTGGACCACCAGGGAAGTCCCTAACAATTTAAACTGCAGCTCTTGTACTCAGCAAAGTAGATAAAGCTTTGTCCTTTCTGCTTTTCCTTCTTGGGGTTGATAGTTTTCAGAAACACACATGCTTCCACAGCTACCTGACATTTTTTGCCATGCTTTCATCTTGTAACCGAATTCTATTATGAATACTCCAGGTTTCTGCTTAAATGACAGCGCCTTAACAAGAGAAAGGAGAATTGTGCTGCATTTTTCTTCCCATTACCCATTCCCCGAAAACATAATGGGTTTGCACGTGTTAACTATATTCTTACAAATGTCTGGGTGAGGTCTACCAGCTGGAATTCTTAATGTGTGGGTATTTTGCATCGAGATATTTAATCAAGACAGCAAACGTGAGTAGAATGTTGTTGATTTAAAACAAGGATGGGATCCAGTCAAATTAATTCCTCTATGTTTGTCCTGGCGATGGTGGTAGCTGCATGTTTTCTTTGGACGGCATTAGATGTCTTAGCTCTTGAAGTACAACTTCAATGCTGTATGAATTTTGTGATTTTGCTAATAGCAGTATCCTTTCTGCATCCACCGTATCACTAGAATTATTTATTCTGTTCATGTTAATTTTGTTACAAATCTAATTAATGGAGGAACTTCCAGGTATTTAGGTTCAAATTCAACTTTCAGGCTATGTATTGTGTTTTCGTCATTTTGTATGTGGAGACCGTCATGTTCTTTGCTACTTCAAGGTAGCCTAACTGTGTATATAACTCCTGGTAAATTAATCTTTGCACATGAATCGCTACTTTCATACTGCTATGGGAAAGTACATCCCAGGCATTTAGATTTTATGCTGGAGCAGCAAAATTAAAAAAAAAAAATTGGGGGTTGGGGAGACCAACAGAGTGGCCAAGTTTTATTTTTTTTCAAGTAACATTATAACTCTCTGCTGTCCCCATCAGTTTGTAAAGAGAAAATTTCTAATTTAATAGCTAAATGTAGGAAGGATATGGTCTCAGAATAAACACAGGCCTATACATTTTTTAAAAATTTATTTTTCATTAATTTATTTATTTTTGGCTGCGTTGGGTCTTCGTTGCTGCGTGTGCGCTTTTCTCTAGTTGTGGTGAGCGGGGGCTACTCTTCATTGCGGTGCGCGGGCTTCTCACTGTGGTGGCTTCTCTTGTTGCAGAGCACGGGTTCTAGGCTCATGGGCTTCAGTAGTTGTGGCTCGCGGGCTCAGTAGTTGTGGCACACAGGCTTAGTTGCTCCGCGGCATGTGGGATCTTCCCCATCCAGGGCTCGAACCCGTGTCCCCTGCACTGGCAGGCGGATTCTTAACCACTGTGCCACCAGGGAAGTCCCTAGGCCTATGCATTGAATAGACTGAGCTTTTAACAAACTCCCTACATTATTTCTGTTTGTCTCATTTCACTCCAGATGAAGGATAGTTTTCTTAGGATGGGCACTGATCCTGCCCACAGACCAGCTGGAGATCGTGTACGGCAGGTTTGACTTTCTTGCCCTTTTGGCCTAAAAGTTTACAATTTGAGAGTGAATTATCCAGATAGAGCACAGCATATTGTAGGGCAGACTCTTATCTTTATCTACATTGTATTTAAAGAGCAGGTCTTGCTCTGTGTACTCTGAAGGGCTCGGTGATAATTGAGCCACATACCAGCTGTTTATGGAAAGCTGAGTGCATTTGATAGAGTTCCACTGTGCAGAGCAGGAGTCTGTAATTGTGAAGAGTCCAGATCTTGATTGCAAAATAGGCCGACAAAACATTATGAAGAATGTATCTCATAATAAAGTGCCAATCTTGAATATTATACCTTACCCCCCAATATCCTGGGTTTCCAGATAACCCTGCGTTTCTTCTTTTCTTGTCAGGGAGATAGTAGTGTCTGCTATTTAAGTGTTCTTTCAGTGAAAAAGACCTGGCTTTTGGGCTGCTGCCTCTCCAAGTGATTTGCATATTCATTTGACAGAAATATATTTATTTTTATTTATTTGTTTTACTACTCCGAGGAGATACCAGGAAGAGTTTGCCCGGTTAATAGTGAATTGATGATCTTTTCAAGTTATTTGGTTTCCACGGGCATCCCAAGTTGAGCTTCGAGTTTGTGAACCTCTTCCAAAACAGAGACTTCATTGCCTTTCCAAGGAAATGTCATAGGGTGACTTCAGTGAGTTAAACTATCATGAGGGGGCTTCCCTGGCGGTCCAGTGGTTAGGACTCCATGATTCCACTGCAGGGGGCACGGGTTTGCTCCCTGGTCAGAGAACTAGGATCCTGCAGGCCGCGCAGCATGGCCAAAAAAACCCCCGAAAACAAAAACATTATGAGGATTAGACATATAAGGCATGTAGATAATTTGTCTGTAAAAAGAACTCTAGAGATCACCTCGAAAGGGTGTATCAAACTAACTTTCCAAACTCCTGTTTTAACCTCGGAGAAATCTGGGGCTCCAAAAAGTTAGGAGTCACAGAGCATCTTATAGGAAACCATGATGTATGGCCTGGATGAAGAAGAGTGCCTTTTGTTTAAATAAGTATTCCATTTAAGAATTATCCTTTACTACTGGTCTTGTCTCTGGTGGTGTAGATGGAAGGAGACAGCACCACAGTCTTTGTCTCCCTCTCCGCCGCCCCTGGGAGGGCTTTTATGTCTGCATGCAGCCCCATTTAGAGGTGAGCGTGTTTTAACCTTGCTCGGAAGGGTTCTAGTGAAGCTGTGGCCTTGTGCCTGGATCTTACAGGCTATGAAGACAAAGCTCAGATGGGCTTTGTGAAGGTACAGGGGTATGTGGTCTCGAAGGTAGAACCTTGCTGCCCCCTGAGAATTGGGGTGGATTTAACGGACCATCTAGTTCTGCCCTCCCTCTGCCTCCCGCCCCCCAAACCCACTCTGCCGAGATGCTCCGCAAGGTCTTGGGGGGGAAGTGACTGGTTCAGGAAATGACAGAGGACACGTGAGACCTGTGAACTGACTTCTGCTCTGAGGGATGCTTTTTCCACCTTCCAAAGCCACTTCTTACTCGGAAAAGCAGCTCTACTTTGAGATTTTATTTGCCACGGTAGTTACAACTTTGGATTGAGATTGCTTTAATGGGAAAAAAAGGGAATCTTGCCATTAAAAGGAGTTAAGACTGACACTAAAGGAAACAATTTCACATTTGAATGTTCAGCTTCTCTGGGAAGTGTTATCATTTTGACCAGAAGCAGGCTCTGACCATAATGTTTATTATCATTTGGGGGTCCTGGGATTGTCCACAGCACTAGCAGGCTGAGCCTCACGGGTAAGCAGATGAAGGAATTAGATCCCTGTGCTGTGGCCCCTTCAGTCGTCGTAATTGTGGGAACTCCCTCTCCCATCTGGGTAAAGAAAAATAAAAACAAATTTTATGTTTCCTGAATTCTAATGAACACTTGCCTTTTTATTCCATAAAAATCACGGCTCCTGCTTTGATTCAGCATATTTATTTATTTTTCATTTATTAAAATGTATTTGGAGCAGAAACCTCACAGTTTACCGAGTAGAAAATAAGTTATGGTGTTGAACGCACAGAAATGTTCTTTTAGTGGTACCACGTGATCTGGCAGCCTGCCATTTCCTCTTAGAAATAGAATTGTATAAGACCAACTTGACCTTCAGGTAGTCACTTTGAAGCTACCTTCAATTTTATCTTTGTAAGGATTTCTTGTAGTAGATTATTCATTGTCATTGTTTGAGGATGTATGAGAGATTTTTTGGCAAACTAACTGAAAGAAACATTAGTATGGTAGCTGACTTTGCTATGTAAGGTAAATTTGTGCAAAATGAAAAATCAGTTCCTATAAATGAATATGACATATAATGAATTTATAGGCGGTTATAGACTTGCTGCATGTAGAAAATATTTTAAATTGGGTTCTTACAGATCGAAATCCTCCAGTAAAATACATCTTCTCTGAATAGGCCTTCCAATAAAAATAGACTCTGGTTTAAATATGTAGTTCATAACCGAGTGGTCATCTTTAACTCATCTCCATCCGTTCTTCCGTTTATCCATGCATTCATTCAGTCAATCAACAGGTATTTCTTGGGAACCAGCTGTTCAGGCCGTGGGCTGAGTGATAGGCATATAGCGTTGAGGGCAATAGACAACGCGTGGCATGTTTGTTACACTGGGGGAGTCCAGGTGCAGTGTTCATAATTTGTGTCCTCCCCGCTTTTCTCTAAATCAATGAGTGTTCAGAAGACTTAATTGAGGGTTTCTGTGCCATGTAAAGGGCCTCATCCCCTCTCTCCTGTCTATATAGTATACAAATTCCAGCTATTTAAAGCTAATTAGAGGAAGATTTTTTTTAAAATTAGTGTTTATTGGAGTATAGTTGATTTACAATGTTACGTTAGTTTTCTGCTGTACAGCAAAATGAATCAGCTATACATATACATATATCCACTCTTTTTTAGATTCTATTC
This sequence comes from Delphinus delphis, assembly GCF_949987515.2. Lineage (NCBI taxonomy): Eukaryota > Metazoa > Chordata > Mammalia > Artiodactyla > Delphinidae > Delphinus > Delphinus delphis. The sequence continues at coordinate 7,578,938 of NC_082699.1, read as the reverse complement.
CCATATAGGTCATTACAGAGTGTTGAATAAAGTTCCCTGTGCTATACGGTAGGTTCTTGTTAGTTATCTATTTTATATATAGTAGTGTGTCTGTGTCAATCCCAATCTCTCAATTTATCCCCCTCCCCTCCTCTTCCCCCTTGGTAACCCTAAGTTTGTTTTCTACATCTGTGACTCTGTTTTGTAAATAGGTTCATTTGTACCATTTTTTTGAGATTCCACATATAAGCGATATCATATGATATTTGTCTTTGTCTGACTTACTTCACTCAGTATGCCAATCTCTAGGTCCATCCATGTTGCTGCAAATGGCATTCTTTCCTTCTTTTTTATGGCTAAGTAATATTCCATTGTATATATGCACCACGTCTTCTTTATCCATTCATCTATCGACGGACATTTGGGTTGCTTCCATGTCCTGGCTATTGTAAATCGTGCTGCAGTGAACACTGGGCTGCATGTATCCTTTTGAATTATGGTTTTCTCTGGATATATCTAGAGGAAGACTTCTGAAGACATTTATTAGAAAGCCAGTATGTTATTTGAGATATAAATTATTGTCAGCTAAGTGAAATATTTATCAACTAGTTTGCAAAAGGCACTGTGCTAGGTACAACCCTGTTATAGGTAGTTGTAGGCTAGAGTAACTAGGATAATCTAACAACATTAGGATTGGTGAGAGACAGGATAGGAGAGTGTTGATGGTGGGGAAGAGTCGGGAAAGGTCTAGGTTCTGGGAAGCAGCCGGAGAACATGGCACCAGTACTGCTGCCTTGATTAACAGTGGAACCTTGTGGGAGGGAGTCAGGATGGTGTAGCTGGAAGGAGTTTGGGCTTGGAAGTCAGAAAACCAGGATTGAAATCCAAGCTCTGCAACCTTGGGCAAGCTAGTAAACCTCTTCCAGCCTCGATGTTTCTGTCTGTAAAAGGGGCTTGAAACTAGCTCAGAGGCTGGCAAAGAGTAAACCCTTCAGTATGTACTTCCTGTTACTAGGAAGAGATGGGGGATGTCATTGTGGTTGTGATGATAAAAATCTGGTGAAAATACCGTGAGGGGGAAACCAAAAGCATTTTTTTGTTCATACAGGTAAGAAATGCAGAGACTATGAATGGAGAAGAAATTTTTTTTTTTTTTTAAACCCCTACTCCCCTGAATACATTATCTTCTACAAGTCTAGTCAGTATGTCATTTCCTGGTCATTTTTCCTGACACATCTCTTTATGATTGCTGTGCGTGCACACGCAGTAGCATTTATATTATCAGCTTATTTTGTAGTGAAAATCAAGTAAATATTTCCTGTGTAAACAGTGTGATTAAACTTCTAATTGAATAGAAGGATGTTAAGAGGTTTTTAACTTCATAAGATCTTAACCAGTATAAAAACTGCATACGTCTTTCTGGTTGTTTTTCTTTTTGTATTTAAGAATGATAAGTTAAAATGGCACAGTGAAGTTATTAGTAAGATAATTTTGTCCTGGCCACTGCTTTCCTGTGCTTGAATACATTTTTCCTTTCAGCTTCTTAAGGCTACACACAACAAAAACTCACTATGGAATCCTAGAGCAAAGTAGCATGAAGCCTATGGGGAACTGGACTTTTTGGTGCCGTGGTCCCCTAGGAGGCAGCCTGCTCTGGTGGCATAGATTATCAGTCAGGGAGGGCTACACTCTGACTCCAGTTCACCAGGGTGTTTGCTGTTGGACTTCTGTGTGGTTGTTTAACCTCAATTCCTTCACGGTGCATAAGGATAATACAATTGTTCCCACCCTTGTGAAACTTAGGGAGAGGCTGTAAAAATTAATCGTATACTGTTGGAAGCACGGTTCACTGAATATAGTGGTGGAAAATAGTGTTACTCATTACAAAATCTGGTATTAAAGTGTTTCCTAAAAGCATTTTAAGGGCATAATTAGTGTTGGATGCAAATGTTGTAGCATGGGCCAGTACAGTTGTTTTGTTTTTTTTAAGAAGCCTTGAAATGAGTAGAAACAAAGAAATCCAGATTTTAAACTGTTGACTATAAACATTACAAACACTAAGTATAAAAGAAAGACATTTGTAATGATGAGATCTGATAAATGAAAGATGAACTTTTTTTTTTTTATCAATTCATGCAGCGGTCCCCAAGCTTTTCGGCACCAGGGACAGGTTTCGTGGAAGACAGTTTTTCCACGGATAACCGTGGCGGGGCGGGGGGATGGTTTCAGGATGATTCAAGGGCATTACATTTATTGTGCACTTTATTTCTATGATTATTACATTGTACTATTTAATGAAATAATTATACAGCTCACCATAATGCTGACAGGAGGCAGAGCTCAGGCGGTAACACGAGCGATGGGGAGCGGCTGTAAATACAGATGAAGCTTCGCCGGTAGCAGTCTGTGGCCTGGGGGTTGGGGACCCCTGAATTGATGTTTTCACTTGGGCACCGTAGGGCAAGTGCATTCTCTAAACCTGGCTCAGTGAATCACTTAGCTCTCTGTATGAGAGAGTTTATTCAGTGGAAACCAATTTATCTGGCTTCAGAGTTCATGTAGTTCCCATGAATATTCCTTGGTGGGTCTATAAATTGGTGAGCTCTCTGGGGAGATCCCATAAAGAGATTGCTTCTCCCCAGCCTGAGCCCTGAGCAAATAGGAAGTAGACATCGTGAGAGTCATCAGATAACGGAGAACAAAGCATCACCTTTATTATGGATGAAGGACACTGGAGACATAGCTTAGTATGAGGGAGTCAGCCTGCTCAGTTACAGGCAGTGGGTGGAGGGAGGCGAGATAGGAGGGAAGGAAGGGAGGTGAGGAGGTGGGGGGCGGTGAGAAGTTACAGGTTGGGTTTATTAGCCTGCTCTCTAAGCCTAGCTCAGATTTCAAAAGAGGAATAAAGAGGAGGGTGGAGTTGGTTGAAGGAGTGGAGAGGAAGGCTAGCTTTCTTTTGGGAAAATCCCTCTTTATGGGAACAAGGAACAGAGAAGAGGTATTTCCTGTTAATAAGACTATTCAGAATTCTCCCAAGCGCCCTTTAAAGTTCTATGGCACTGGACACTAGCACGAGACCGACCGCATCGGGGCATCAGTGAAGGAAGTCCTGTTTCCTTTTGCTGCAGGTTTGTCCCTTTTAACCACCTGGGACCACATCCCTTTTTGCCTGCAGGTCCATTGTACCTAACATAGTCGCACAGTCTTCCACTTTCTAGAAGGAGCTGGGGCTTGGAGTGAGCCAGGATTTTGAAGCATGTGTAGGATTTATTTATTTTTTCTTTCTGATTCACTTGGGTGGGTTGTTGCCCGCTTCACCATCTCAGCAGTTGTTTAAACACAAGGTATAACTGAGGGAAGTTTATGGATGTTTCTCTTTTCAAAACGTATGACCCAGGTCCAGGGCTGAAATCATTAATCCTGTTCCGAATTTGGGTTGTACGGCTCTGAAAATATTTTACAATAATTTTTAAACACAAATATCACTTATTCACCTTGTGATGGAGAACAAGCATTCCAGATTTTTATCAGTGGGCATTGTTCCTAATTAGCTTATCGGCCCGACATTCTTTAACTGTGTTCCCAATCTTGCTGTTGGGAACAGCAAGATCGAGATCTAACTGATCTAGAGCTCGACTGTGTGGTCAGTGGCTTGGGTCCTAGTGGGATAAAGGCTGTGGTGATGCCTGCTGCCTTTTCCTCAGCTGAGCTCAGTGGGCTGCTTTGTAGAAAGACATTAACAAGTTTTGAGTCTGTTAGGAAGGCAAGATGGTGGAGTGATATATACCATTCAGTTAGCAAACATTGGTTAAGTGTCTGTGTTTATGGCCAAACTCTGTGAGAAAAATAAAAGGTAAGAAGACAGCATTTGTTTTTGTTGTTGTTTTATATTTTAATTTTACCGGAGTATAGTTGATTGACAATGTTGTGTTAGTTTCAGGTGTACACCAAAGTGATTCAGTTATACATATATCAGTACATGTAGTCATTGTTTTTTAGATTCTTTTCTCATATAGGTTATCACAGAATACTGAGTAGAGTTCCCTGTGCTATACAGTAGGTCCAGGTTGGTTACCTACCTTATATATAGCACTGTATGTGTGTTGACCCCAGGCTCCAGATTTCTCCCTCCTGCCCAGGCTTCCCCTTTGATAACCATAAGTTTGTTTTCAACATATGTGAGTCTGTTTCTGCTTTGTAAATAAGTTCATTTGTATCTTTTTTTAAAATTAGATTCCACATATGAGTGATATCATATGATATTTGTCTTTGTCTGACCTCACTTAGTGTGATCATCTCTAGGTCCATCCATGTTGCTGCAAATGGCATTATTTCATTCTTTCTTATGTCCTAGTAGTATTCCATTGTACATATATGTACCACGTCATCCTTATCCACTCCTCCATCGGTGGACACTTAGGTTGCTCCCACGTCTTGGCTGTTGTAAATAGAGCTGCAGTGAACACTGGGGTGCAGGTATCCTTTTGGATTATGGTTTTCTCCAGATATATGTCCAGGTGTGAGATTGCTGGATCACGTGGTGACTGTAGTTTTAGGGTTTTTTTTTTAACGTCTTTATTGGAGTATAATTGCTTTACAATGGTGCGTTAGTTTCTGCTTTACAACAAAATGAATCAGTTATATATATACATATGTTCCCATATCTCTTCCCTCTTGCGTCTCCCTCCCTCCCACCCTCCCTATCCCACCTCTCTAGGTGGTCACAAAGCACCGAGCTGATCTCCCTGTGCTATGCGCCTGCTTCCCACTAGCTATCTACCTTACGTTTGGTAGTGTATGTATGTCCATGCCTCTCTCTCGCTTTGTCACAGCTTACCCTTCCCCCTCCCCATATCCTGAAGTCCATTCTCTAGTAGGTCTGTGTCTTTATTCCTGTCTTACCCCTAGGTTGTAGTTTTAGTTTTTTAAGGAACCTCCGTACTGTTCTCCATAGTGGTTGTACCAATTTACATTCCCACCAGTGTAAGAGGGTTCCCTTTTCTCCACACGCTGTCCAGCATTTACTGTTCATAGACTTTTTTAAAAAAATTGGGGTGTAGTTGCTTTACAGTGTGTTAGTTTCTGCTGTGCAACAAAGTGAATCAGCTTTATGTATACATATATCCCCTCCCTCTTGGGCCCCGCCCCCCCCATCCCATCCATCTCGGTCATCACAGAGCACTGAACTGAGCTCCCTGTGCTATACAGCAGGTTCCCACTAGCTCTCTGTTTTACACATGGCAGTGCACACACGTCAATCCTAATCTCCCATTTCATCGCACTCCACCCCCCGTGTCCACACATCTGTTCCCTTTGTCTCTATTCCTGCCCTGCAGATAGGTTCATCCGTACCATTTTTCTAGATTCCACATACATGCGTTAATATGCGATATTTGTTTTTCTCTTTCTGACTTACTTTACTCTGTATGACAGACTCGAGGTCCATCCATATCTCTACACATGACCCACTTTCATTCCTTTTTTGATGCTGGCCATTCTGACTGGGGTGAGGTGATAACCTCATTGCAGTTTTGACTTGCTTTTCTCTGTTAATTAGTGATGTTGAGCATTTTTTCATATGCTTTTTGGCCATTTGTATGTCTTCTTTGGAGAAATGTCTATTTAGTCTTCTGCCCATTTTTTGGCTGGGTTGTTTGTTTTTTTGACACAGAGCTGCATGAGCTGTTTGTATATTTTGGAGATTAATCCCTTGTTGGTTGCTTTGTTTGCAAATATTTTCTCCCATTCTGTGAGTTGTCTTTTTGTTTTGTTTATGGTTTCCTTTGCTGTGCAGAAGCTTTCAAGTTTAATTAGGTCCCACTTGTCTATTTTATTTTACTTTATTTATTTATTTACTTATTTATTTACTTATTTATTTATTTATGTATTTTGCGGTACGCGGGCCTCTCACTGTTGTGGCCTCTCCCGTTGCGGAGCACAGGCTCCGGGCGCGCAGGCCCAGCGGCCATGGCTCACGGGCCCAGCCGCTCCGCGGCATGTGGGATCCTCCCGGACCGGGGCACGAACCCGTGTCCCCTGCATCGGCAGGCGGACTCTCAACCACTGTGCCACCAGGGAAGCCCTATTTTATTTTTTTAAATACACTTTTTTATTTTTGGCTGTGTTGGGTCTTCGTTGCTGTGCGTGAGCTTTCTCTAGTTGCGGCGAGTGAGGGCTACTCTTCGTTGCAGTGCGTGGGGCTTCTCATTGCGGTGGCTTCTCTTGTTGCGGAGCATGGGCTCTAGGTGCACGGGCTTTAGTAGTTATGACCCACGGGCTCTAGAGCGCAGGCTCAGTAGTTGCGGCGCACGGCTTTAGTTGCTCCACAGCATGTGGGATCTTCCTGGACCAGGGCTCGAACCTGTGTCCCCTGCATTGGCAGGCGGATTCTTAACTGCTGCGCCACCAGGGAAGCCCTATTTTTGTTTTTATTTTCATTATTCTAGGAGGTGGATCAAAAAAGACATTGCTGCGACTTATGTCAGAGTGTTCTGCCTATGTTTTCCTAGACAGCATTTTTTAATGATTCTGTTGTCTGGGTGGAAGAGGCAGAATTAAGATAGAAACGTATGAAATGATAACAATCGATAGGTGACATGACAATGGAAAACAATTCACAACATCTGTAGGAAGCAACTCCTATGTGTTTGCTGCTGTGGTTGGTGCTGTTATAGGGCAGTAAATAAGAAATAATCTAGATCTAGAAGAAGTTCCCATTCCCTATTAAAAATGACTGTTATATATGAAAATAGCTTTAAGGGATGAACTATAAAGGAGGACATACATCATGGAATAATGGATTTCTCCTGGGATCAGAGAAAAACTGTGGGAAGGGGTGGATATTGGAGCTGGGCTTTGATGGCTGGGTAGGAGTTTGCTGGATAAGAATGACATGGATGGAAAGAGAAGAGGTGGGTGTAAAGATGTAGGAGAGGATATGGGGATAGGGTTTGATGAGTGATTAGAAAAGACCAATGTGATGCTGAGAAGTGGAATGCGAGTAATTGAAATAGTGATGGCACAATTAATAGGAAAAAGAGGGAGTCAGACAGTGAGGGACGGTGCTGGGGAGAAGCTAATTAATTTGGATTAATAAATGATACTATTTTAACAGGTGCCGTTTTATCCTATTACTACCTACAGTGCTTTTCATCCCTGCACACTTTCAAATTAGGTAAAGAATAATAGTAGTTGGGGTCACAGTTCTTTGAAAAATTGAAAAGATGCCCTTCATTGTAGGTGAAGAGGAAAATGTTTGAAGCTATACTAAGCCTTATATAATTTGAGTCTTAATTAGAGCTAATATTTCTCCACACAGCGGAAGAGTGAGTTAAAGTAAAGATGACTAGATTTTAGTTTTTACTTGTTAATTGGAGTTGATTTGTGTTCTCAAGGGAAAACATTTTCAGCTTTGTAATTTCCATTCCCTGTCTTTAGTCTAATGGTCTGAATTTATTGATCTTTGCAGGGTAATACGTATTTCTGCCTGGGTTTCCTGGGCAACACCCAGCAGAACCTCTCCATTTTGGTGTTTTTCGAGGGGCTTTTTCTTGATGTCTGTGCTCCTTGGAATTGCTACACGTTGCTGTGGTCCGTTGCTTGTTCCAGAGTCTGTCTCTTCCTCTGTCACACCCTTCACACGGTGTTTTTTTCCAACATAGATGTCCATGACCTGTCAGTGCACCTGATGGCTCTCATAAGTTTCTGTATTTTAAAAATTAAAGAAAGTGGCAGAAATAAAAAAAGGTATTGACAGTGAAAGCAGCAAGTGAAGATGCTTCGGCTTACCTGGATATTTACATTTACATCCATCTCAATTTTAATGGAGACTTTATTTTGAAGTTCGTGGAATTTTACTTTAGATGACTAGAATTTGTCTTATTGGCATTACTGATCCGGGTGAGTGAAAAGCTTCTGGAGAACTAGACTTTTTGCTTCTTGATTCTAGTTAAATTTGAGCCCTCTCAGTAGGAAGAATTATCCTTAGTTGTTTGAGTCTAATGTCAGAACCACGTAGGTGGCATCTCTTATTGAATAAATAGTGAGTCCGGTGGGGACAAAGATTGGGGAGAATGGAGGTGATTCTGCCTTTCTCTCTCTGACCTTCTTTTTTGGTGGCTTGGGAAAGATAGTAGGTGCAAAAGTGGGCTGACCAGCTACTATAATTTTTTGGGGGAATAATATTCAGTGAGCTGGTACATTGTATTATGTGTGTCAGAAATGAATGGAGATTTTGACTGGGAGGCTTGGGAGCATTGGCTGTTGTTAAAGGACTTGGGGATGCCAAGAGGGAGAGGGAATTGGGGGGAAGATGTCAAGGTCTGCTTAGTCATGCTGAATTGGAGATTGCTTGAGATTTGTATATAAGGCAGCTGAAAGATAAATTGTAGGAATTTTCATGTTTGGAAGTGTGGTTTGACTTCTAATAGAATTTCAGTTCCTGGCATGTAGGGGGCCTTAAATATAAACAAGTGGGTGAAAGCAGAGATCCGAAAGTTCGAGGCATAATACCAGGTGCTGGGGATGTAAGACAGAAAGTCCTCGCTGAGGGACTTTGGCCTTGCCATCTCTGTGTCTAGAATGTTCTCCCCCCCCCGATAGCCACGTGGCTGCTTCTTCAGCACCTTTGGGTCTCTATTCAAATGTCACATAATCGGTGAAGCTAACCTTAGCCTGCATGCAGTCCACGTCCACCTCTAATTTGTTTTTCTCCATAGCGTTTCACAGTAATTTAATACATATATGTGGTTATGTATACGCATACGCCATGTATGTGTAAACATATAAATATAATCTATTCTAGCTGGAATTTAGGGGATCTGGAAATTAATTGGCTGGAGGTAGCTTTAGAATGGCAGGCTGAGGACGAAGAGCAGAGGCTCCTGAATGACAGGTTTCCGTGGAGAAGTTCTCTTTGTCGGATGTATCACGTATATGTGGTCTATTACTAAAAGCAGTGGGGAGCGCTGTTCTACACCTCACAGCTGTGAATTCTTCATTCATTCGCCAACTATTTATTGAGCACCTACTGTGTATGTTCCAGGCAGGTTTAGGTACACCCACGACAAAATACGCAAAAAATCACTTCCCTTCTAATACTTTCCTTCCGGGGAAATGTAATCAATTGCCTTGACCAGAAGAGGTGATGCCCTTTAGGAAATCGTTTTAAAATCCAGGCATGACGTTCAGACGTTGTCAACCGGGATGACGGCCCTGACAAGAAAGGATGTGGGGAGAGAACATTCAGAGCTTTGTTTGGAGAATCAGGGGCTGAGTTGTGAGCCTCAGTAACTGGAAGAATGGTGGAGCTTTTAGGAACTCCAGAAAGGGACTGTATTGGTAGCAAATTGTGGTGTATACTTTGCTATGTTTTGGATTTGACAGTTGCCATTCATTCAAGTGGAAATGCCTAGGAAGAATCTGGAAATGCAGCTCTGTAACTCAGAAGGGAGGTCACAGACCAGGATTTATTACAGCAGCGGATGGTATTTACTTACGTATCCATTGAAATCTGGCTCTAGGTAAATGAGTTAATGTAAGACCACGTGGTATCTTTTCTTCATCCAGTGTCATGGGATACCAGTGGCAATTTTAATTTGGTGTCTTCTCACCATCACTTATTGGTCAATATCACAGGAATATGTTATGTTCCCAAGTAAGCCTAATCAGGCAAGACTTCACCAAGGGGAAACTACATTCCTGATCCTAGGGAGGGGCTATTTTACGCCCTTAGTTGACATATTCCGATTGTAGCTATAATAATAGTATATATTGTCCTTATCTACATCCTCAATTAATCCATTCTTGAAACTTACTATACTAATCACCTTAATAATAAACTAATAAAATCTCCTGCCTATTAAGAAATATTAATGTGAGTATAAGAGGTTTAGGATTAGATTTATACTTCTGAAATCACCTTAGCTGATGATATATTTTATGCTCATTGGTAATTGGTTTACATTCTTCATGTGTTTGTTTTTCAGGGTATTATAAAGTGATGATATAGAGAAAATGCCCCTTAAAATATTTCGGTGAAAAGCTGTGTATCAGAGCAGAAAGCTCAATCTGCTTTTGTCCACTCTTAGGTATAACTTTATTTTCAGAAACGATTAGATTTTGTCAGAAGCCCACATTTGGATTGTAATGAAAATTTTCTTTTACTTATGAAATTATTCACGCTACGCATGCGTGTAAAATACTTGATGTAAGTAACAAATGGAGTGCTCAGCAACCTACATCTCTTTCATAGGAGTGCCTTAGTTTCAGACGAGTAATGGAAGACACAGCTAAGAAATAACAAGAGAAAGTTTTCCTGCCACATTACAAGGAGTCCCAAAGCGCAGGTCCAGGGTTCCAGGACTTTTCCAGCTGCTCAGCCGTGTTTCCAAAGGCCAGGTTCTCTCTGTTTTTCTGCTAAGCCATTTTAGCATTTTGGCTTTTTCCCTTTGGTTTTTTTCACTCACAGTTGCAAAATGGCTGTATCATCTGTAGACATCCAATCCTCACAGATTAATGGTTAAAGGTCGTAAGAGGAGAAATTTTATTCTCTGGCATGTAATGAGTTATAATTTATAAAATTCACTCATTTAAAGTGGGTGAATTTTACACATTATAAAAGGCAATGGCTTTAGTATATTTACAGCGTTTTGCAACCATCACCATATTCTAATTTTAGGACACTTTGATCCCCCCAAAGAAATACTCATCCTCCATCCTCTCTCCCCTAGGCAAGCGACTAATCTGCTTTCTATATCTATGGATTTTCCTACTTTGGACATTTCATATAGATGGAATCCTGTAATATGGGGTCTGTTCTGACTGCCTTCTTTCCCTGGGCATAGTTTTTAATGTTCATTCATCCATGTTGTAACCTGTATCATTACTTTTTATTGCTGGAGAGTATTCCATTGCTTGGATACACCACATTTCGTTTATCTGTTATGGGTATTTGGTTTGTTTCTACTTTTTGGCTATTATGAATATTGTGGCTATGAACATTTGTGTACAAGTTTTTGTGTGGAGATACGTTTTCATTTCTCTTGGATATGTATACCTAGGTGAGGAATTGCTGGGTCATATGCTAACCCTTTGTTTAACATTTTGGGAATTGCTAATTTGTTTTCCAATGTGGCTGTACCATTTTACAGTCTTACCAGCAGCAGTGTGTAAGGGTTCCAGTTTTCCACATCTGGGCCAACACTTGTTATTGTTTGCCTGTTTGACTGTAGCAATTCTAGCGAGTTTGAAGTGGTAGCTCATTGTGGTTTTGATGTGCATTTCCCTAATGTTAATCATATTGCACATCTTTTTATGTGCTTACTGATGATTCATATATCTTTCTATTCAAATGCTTTGCTCATTTGAAAAATTGGGTTGTCTTATTATTGAATTGTATGAGCTCCTTATCCTTGATACAAGTACTTTATCAGACATGTGGTTTGCAAATATTTTTTCTCATTCTGTGGGTTGCCTTTTCACTTTCTTAATGGTGTTGTTTGATGTCCCAAAGTTTTTGATTTGGATGAAGGCTAATTTATCAATTTTCTTCTCTTATCAGTTGTGTTTTTCATACCATCTCTATTAATTAAAGTAAAAATTTTATAGCTAAATAACATATAGACAGAAAAGTAACCAAATCACAAGTGTACGATTTGTTGCATTTTCACAAAGTGAACAAACCTATGAAACCAGCATTCAGATTAATAAACAAAGTAACCACTCTCCCTTCATGGCCCCTCCAGGGTTACCCATGGTCTTGACTCTGACACCATAGGTAAGTTTTACCTGTTTTGGGATTTTACATAAATTGAGTCATACGGTATGGGTTATTTTGTGTCCAGCTCTCTTTTATTCACCATTATGTTTAGAGATTCATGTGCATTGCAGTGTGTACTTTTTGTTTACTTGTCCTCATGTATGGTATTTCATTATGTGAATTTTCTATAGTATATTTTTTCAAATGTTGATAGATGTTTGGATTGCATTCATATCTGATCTGTTAGGATGGAGTTTCTCTGAATATTCTAGCCTTTTGGTGAACCTATACTTAGGAGTATATCCGGGGTTACAGGACGGTCAGAGTTCAGTTCTAGCGGACTCTGTCAAGTAGTTCACCAAAGTAGCTGTAGTAATCCACGCTCTTATCAGGTTTTGAATCTCTTTTCAGGAACTAGCAAACGTTTTCCCAGAAGTCTTCCTCACCTCCACCCTCGAGTGGAATTCCCTCACGTATTTTTGGCCAGAACTTCTGTGCACACAGGTTCCTGAAACAGTCATTTCAAGGGAAAAGACGAGGCTGGAATAGTCTTGGCTTGGTCAAGATTCACCCCATGGGGCTGAGGAGGGGTCCAACCTTCCCACTAGCCCTTGACCTGCTGCTGTGTAAATGCAGTTGGGTTTCTGTTTGCCTGGAAGAAAGGATGCCGAGGGCAAGTCAGCTGTGTCTCCTGAGAGAAGGATCATCCAGTTAAACCAGTTAGGTGCCTATCTGAAAAAGTGGCTTTTTGCTGTACAAGATAACTCTTCTGGAATTATTTTGAAAATGTACCAGGCTTTTTCGTTTCAGGGTAGCTAAATTAGTAAGTGCTCAATAACTGTTTTCTATAGTGATTCTATTTTTCTCGCTTTAATTTACCTTTTTATACCCGTATGTTTTCAGTAGGGCTGCCATCATGAGCTGAATGTCCGCCTTGGTACAGAGTTGCTAGTCCTTACGTGTGTCTCCATCACTATGCCTTATTGGAAATGGGCTATGAAGTGCTCAAGTATAAAGCTTTCCCATTTTCCCAGAGAACACGTTTTTATTGAACTTTTATTCCTGTTAAAGGCTTAATAGCAAATTCATTAAAAATATCTAGTACTGTGTTATATAAAAGCAAAGATAATAAAACAACTGTATACCTCTATAACAATTTTAGATGCAAAATTATCTTCCGAGTTATGTTGCTTTATTTATTTATTTATTTTAAGATTTAATTGTATTTATTTTTGGCTGTGTTGGGTCTTCGTTGCTGTACGCGGGCTTTCTGTAGTTGCGGTGAGCGGGGGCTACTCTTCATTGCGGTGCGCGGGCTTCTCACTGCGGTGACTTCTCTTGGTTCTAGGCGCACAGGCTTCAGTAGTTGTGGCGCGCGGGCTTCTCACTGCGGTGACTTCTCTTGGTTCTAGGCGCACAGGCTTCAGTAGTTGTGGCACGCGGGCTTCAGTAGTTGTGGCTCGCGGGCTCTAGAGCGCAGGCTCAGTAGTTGTGGTGCACGGGCTTAGCTGCTCCGTGGCCTGTGGGGTCTTCCTGGACCAGGACTCAAACCCCTGTCCCCTGCATTGGCAGGCGGATTCTTAACCACTGCACCACCAGGGAAGTCCAGCTATGTTGCTTTAGAGCAAGAAAGGCTCTTGCTTTTCTAAGGGACCCATCTCAAAGAGTATATATACACATGAAAACAGAGTTTTGTTCTTTAATATATTTCATTTCTCTAAAACACATATGCTATCAGTAATTAAAACTTACAGAAAACAATGATTTTGTTTCTATTATTTGCATTTGCATAGGGTTTTGGAGGACAGTTTTGGATGGCCAAGATGATAAAGGCTTTGAGTAGCGGAGCGTATGTACTGGTTAAACAACAGTGACTACATGGACCAGGGGAATCAGGAGTGTTGTAAAACAGAGACTCCCCCAAGTCCTGGAGAGGCAGGCCCAGGGGTAGGCAAGATCGGGCGTAAGCGAAGTCCTCATTTCCTAATTGGTGTTCCCATATCTGCCCTCTGAGCATCTAAAGCACTTCAGCATTGCTGATAATACATTTTGGATTATGTGCAATACGTAACCATCTTGTTTTAGAAATGCTTGTCCCCCTATGTCAGAATGAGCTGTACAGAATTACAGTGTATTGCCATGTAAATGTAGGTGAAGTTTCCTATCAGAATTGTGCTTTTCTGGTGCACACCCACTGATGTTTTTCCTGTTCCTAGCTGACCTTTTTTGCCCTGAGCTGTTTTGGTACAAGTTCCACATCAATCAAGGAAATTGATACTTTACCTTATCACAGCATTGAAAAGAAACTTGGACTCTGTGTTTTAGGTCAGTAATAAGTCACAATCCAATTTTCTAGAATGTCCTTTAAAATAATTTGATTCATACTTGGTTCCCTAGAGCCCTTGCTCCTGTGTTGGCAGGAAAGTTTTACACAAAGCCCTGGGAAGCACGGTCCCCTTTAATTAGCACTGAGAAGTGACGTGGTTTATGGTGAGTTTGCTAAAGAATGGTTCTTTGTGCAACTGTCTTGAGCAACAAGTGAGTTGGATTAATTCGTTATGATTTTAAAGTTAATAACAAAACTTATATAAATAAGGAAGCACTTTGTGGGAAAAAGCATAGGTGTCAATCTTTACAGAACTTTTTGTCCATAAGATTAGGGCCGCCTTCCTGTGTTCTCATCTAGTTGTGTAGCCTGTCAAAGTTCACTCTTCTCACAATAATTCGAAGATGCAAGACGTTTATATTGTTGGAAAGTTTTCTGTCCCTTGCATTTTCTCATAGCCATGGGATTAATGCAAGATTCATTTTACTGCAGTACTCAGGGAATTGTGGGGACAGTGTTAACACTTTTGAAGGCCATCCGTGTGCCAGGTACGTGCCATATCTTATTTAATCATTAAAACATCCCTTAAGGGTAGATGTTATGTCTGTTTTTCAGGTGAATAATTCAGGTCAAGAGGCATTAACTAAGTTGCCCAAGGTTACGTTGGTAATGGCTGAGACCCAGACCAACTACCATTGTTTTCCCTCTACAATATGTGCCTTCTCATATTTCTAATAAAATGGTCCTCATTTTTGCTCTAGATAACTGCCATTCGAGAAGTGAAAGCCTCTGCGTATGCTGTGTCCACAGACAGGTACCTTTCCAGGCACAGTGAGGGTTAAAATGGATTTTCTTCAACATTTTCAGATAAATGCATTTTATTATAAATCGTAATCTTTTGAATATTGTAATTGGATTAAAAAAATATTGTTTCTGAAAATTAGGTTGTGAGGCAATGTACTAGGTATATAATAAAGTTGGAGGGTGAAAATTGACAGTGGTATTTCGCAGAGAAATGAAATAGTTCTGAATTTTAAATACAATTAAGATTGCTTTCTATGTGTTCTTACTACTAAAAAGAGCTTATTACTGTAATTTTTATCACCAACTCACCTGAAACAGTTAATACATAATAAGTCAAATTTGCCACACTTTCAAAGGTTATAGAAAGATATATTCTTTTAGTGCATTGCGAGGACTGTGCCCTATGGACAGGGAGAAGCCTCTGATGAACTTTCCCAGGCGGACAGTATGACATAACTGCAAGGTGGACTCTGCAATGAATTTGAAAAGCCAGTCTTGGAGGCATGGAGGCTAGTTAAGAGACCTGGGCCGTAATTCTAGCAGTAGATCGTGGATATCTAAAGTAAGGAATTGCTCGTGGGTGGAAGCCGAGTGGATGCGTTTGGGAGATGGTAAGGAGGTAGAAAATGTCAGCACATAGTTCTTTTTTCTTTCTTTTTTTTTTTTGATTTTGTAAAACTCTTTGTGTGAATCAACTTTACATACGAATTTCTATAAATACTTACAGAATTTCTTTTCTGTTAAAGTTGCCTATCATTTCTTCAATTTTGTAGATTTCTGAGAGTTAATAGAATGTTCTTTGCCTGGTTGTCGCTCTTATTTTTTAGTGTGAACACTAGCTTTCACTAAGGCCTTTTCAACTCCTTGGTCTGGTTTCGTTCTGAACACACCTCTAAATTAATGCTCTAGCAAGGGTCAAGCACTTTGAGCAGTGATATTAGAACAAGCTCTCCAAGTTCTCTAATAAAGAAATACTTAAAAATTTTTTCATCATATTCACGTGGCTATATTTCTTAGTTGTAGAAGTTGCAGGACATAGTTCTTGTTTGTTTGTAAGGGAAGAAGAGGACAGAAGAGGTTTTGGGCTTGGGTCCATTAACAGAGCTAGGAACAAAGAGGGGGACAGAGGTCTGAGGGATGGTGGAGGGACTTCAGTTTTGAAATGCTAACTATAAAATATTTCAGTAGGCAGTTTAGTAGAGAGATCTAGACTCAGGACAGAGATTTGGTTAAAGATGTTGACTTTGGAATCATGGACATCTAGGTGACAATTGAAGACATGGGGTCACCCAGCAAGAGTATGCTTAATGAGAAGAGAAGAGGTGAGAGGATGAAGCCCCGATGGTACCACCCCTCGGGGGGTGTCAGGGGAAGCAAACCAGTAGAGAGGCCTGAGATGAAACTGGTATTGAGGAGGTGGAAACCCACAGAGCATGGTGCAAGGCACGCACCGGGAGGGGCAGTTCGAGAACAGGCGGGTCTCAGGTGCTGTAGAGCCGTCAAGTCAGCCCAAGCCAGAGATGTGAGTTAGAAGAAGGTTCTGGTGAACTTGGCGAGAGCAGTTTCACTACAGTGATAGGATGAGAGATGGATTTCAGTGGATCGTGGAGGAAATGGGCAGGGAGGAAGTGTCAATGGGGAGCATAGCCAAGTGTTTGAAAAGTCTGCTGTGAAGAGAAAGTAGTAGGAAGGATTTGAGGTCAGGGAAGTGTTTGTTTTTTAAGGATGAGAAAAATCTGAACGTATTTAAATGATGCACATATTTAAATGGTGATGACAAGGAGCTAATTAGAGAGGGAGGCGTCTGGCCGCAGAACTGATGGGGCAAGGCCCCTCGCGGGGCCAGGGAAGAACAGAGCAGAGGCAGGTGTTGACTCAAGCGTTGCCTTGGGAGGAAGGAGGGGAGCTTGGCAGGATGTCCTGGCGGGAAGCAGAGACAGTTCCCTTTCCGATGGTTTTATTTTCACTTCCAGGCAGGAGACCTTGCTGTTGGAATATTAACGATGTTCCCGAGGGGCTGCAAACCGGTCGCCTTTGGGGCTGGATTACGGCTGGATTCCGTTGGCACTGTTTTTTTTGTTTTGTTTTGTTTTGTTTTTTTGCGGTACGCGGGCCTCTCACTGTTGTGGCCTCTCCCGTTGCGGAGCACAGGCTCCGGAAGCGCAGGCTCAGCGGCCATGGCTCACAGGCCCAGCCGCTCCGCGGCATGTGGGATCCTCCCGGACCGGGGCACGAACCCGTGTCCCCTGCATGGGCAGGCGGACTCTCAACCACTGAGCCACCAGGGAAGCCCGGCACTGTGCTTTTTAAATTTGGGAGTTTAGGCACCGCGGGCAGGGCACCGATTCCCCTGTTTCACAGCCCCTCCCTCCTGCCCCATCCCATCTTTCCCTCATCTATCAGCCTACTTCCTGGAGGCCTTTGAACGGCTGACTGACTTTGGTGATCTGGCTTTCTATAATGGAAAGAAACATTATTAGTTATCGTTAAACCTTAAGAAAATAAACCTAGAGGGGTGGGATAGGCAGGGTGGGAGGGAGACGCAAGCGGGAGGGGATGTGGGGATATATGTATATGTATAGCTGATTCACTTCGTTATACAGCAGCAATGAACACACCACTGTAAAGCAATTATACTCCAATAAAGTTGTTAAAAAAAAAAAAAGAAAGAAAATAAACAGTGAGCTCAGGCAGCATAATGAGGAAATAACCAGACAGCAGGTAGATGAGCGCACCTCCGTTTTCAAAGATCGAGCTGTTTAAATACAGCCCTGCCCACTCTCCCTGGCACCTCCCGCTTCTCTTGACCATAATTGGCTCTAGCCAGCACCCACTTGCAATTTACCAGGAACTTTCCAAATAAGATCCCTTGTCCTGGTAACAGCTTTACACGTTAGGTGGTCTGATCTCTCTTTTACAGCTGAGACCCCCGGGGGCTCAGGTAATTTTCCTAGGAGCTTGTAGTGAGAAAAGAGCATTCATTCACACTGGGTGTGCTCTTGGCCTTGGGCACAGCCTGGCTGGATTCTAGCCATTTCTTGGGTCGTACATTCTCCATTCCTCTTCCCTGGTTTTCCTTGTCTCTCCAGAGGACGTTGTTTGTCGTTCCTCCGCGTGTCCTGTGAACAATCACGCTGAGAGTTCTAACCTACTCAGTCTTCTACCCTCCCTCTTTGGAGGAGAGAGGCGGCCTAGAGGCGACAGAGCCAAGCCGCCCGGGACCAGGTCTGGCTCTGTCACTTGTCAGCTGTGCAACCCTGGACAGGCTGCTTCCCCCTCTGTGCCTCCGTTCCCTTCTCATTAAGATGCGGGACTGGGGTTTCCCTGGTGGTGCAGTGGTTAAGCATCCACCTGCCAATGCAGGGGACAGAGGTTTGAGCCCTGGTCTGGGAAGACCCACATGCGGCGGAGCAACTAAGCCCGCGAGCCACAACTACTGAGCCCTTGTGCCACAACTACTGAAGCCCGTGTGCCTAGAGCCCGTGCTCCGCAACAAGAGAAGCCACCGCGATGAGAAGCCCTGCACCACAACGAAGAGTAGCCCCTGCTCGCCACAACTAGAGAAAGCCGGCACGCAGCAACAAAGACCCAATGCAGCCAAAAATAAATAAAAATAAAATAAATTTATATATTAAAAAAAAAGATGCAGGGTTGGCGGCAGTCATGACATCTACCATTGTAAAGATGATAGTGAGGGCTGAGCGAGGTGATGTTTTTTAGGAACAGCGCCTGGCAGAGCAGGTAGTACCAGTGCTCGTTAAATAAATACACATACTCAGAACATCCTCTGTCATTTACAGGACACGCAGACCCTTTGTGCTCATTTTTTCTTCTGTTGAACTATCAATTTCATGTTTTTATTTATTCACGCCCTGGATTCTTTTATAAAACTATTGGAGGTCTTTGTATTTCCAGTGTTGAAAGCAGTGCACACTAAAACCCTAGATGTTATCGGTGCTCAGTAAATGTTTTGATGAATGCCTTGATTATTTTAGAGCTCTGTTGTGAAATGTGGTTCTCATTTGGGGGCAGAGGGGGATCGAATAACAGATGCAGTCTCTAGATGACTTACATTCTATAACACCAAGACCCTTTGACAGTCTCTTTACCTTCTTTATTTTATAGAATGACACATGAAATATAGAGGATCTAAGTTATAGTGACTTAATTGCAGCCATAACCCACAAATAAGACAGAGGATATTTCCTGGCAAACCAAGAAACCAATGTCAGTGAATCAGTTTTAACTGCTTCTGATCTTACATTAAATATAAAATATTTCAAAATGATGTATTTTTTCTTCGATTCGCTCCAGTGAGCCTTTTCCAACCTTCCATAGTGAATTTCCTAAAGGCAGCTTTGTTTTTTGGGAAAAGAACCCTAACCACACTGCGATGCCCTGCTCCTAAGAAGGCAGCAAAATCGAGGTAAACAAAAGGAAATTAGCAAAGAGGAAATCATTCTGCTCTGGAAAAAGTGTTTTCATAAATTACATGAAACTAGTGCCTTTTCTTTTTTTAAAATTAAAAAAAAATTGAAGCGTAGTTGATTTACTAGTGCCTTTTCAAATTGAGGATTCTGAACCCTAAGAACATATAAGTAGCTTTTGATATTAATATATTAATAGATGAAGTTGCCCTGAAATGCTCCAGCACAGCCTCCTATTTCTCTTTTTCCGATATCAGAAAGTACATCATTAAGTTTAGGCAAATGTGACAAGTAGGCGACAGTTAGAGGTAGAGTTTCAAATAATTTATTTTCCATTCCTTGCTTTACAGCGCTTTGTCACTGTTCTATGTCTACACCTTGAATGTCCTTTTCTGAATCATAGCGGCATGATATATTGACGATGACATCTTAAGTGCCACAGCACCTGAAAATAATATACACTAAATCTCAATTTATCTGCAGATGGATGGCTGCTCCGCACAGTCAGGAGTGGATATGGAGAGAGGGGTGCTTTCTCTGCTGGTTTTCAAAGCTCCCATTTTGTTACTCAGACGTTTCACTTTCAGTCTTCTTGTCTTAAAAATTCCAATACTTAACGTCTTCCTTCTTTCAACCCTCAGTATCCTAAGTGTAGCCGAGACGTGAACCTTTCTTTTTCCTTTTCTAATTTTGTAGCTCTTTCCCAGTGCGCTGAGAATGGATATTTTGGGTGTGATAGGGTGAGAAATAGCCGGGTGAGAAACTTGGCTCTGGAAACTCAAAATCTAGTGGGAGATCTGCTACAACTCTCACGGTTGACTCTCTGGGACCGAGGAAAGCAGTTAAGTCAGGGCACAAAAACCAGGACATGCTCTTGGTGACCCCTTTTCTTCTGTGACTGTGTTGAATTGTGGTCTAGCTCAGAGGAAGGGTCTTGATGACTGTAGTTTTCAGAAAAATGGTTTTCAGGTTCAGTTACACCTGTTGTCATAGGTGCATCGAATACTTCTGATTTTTCAACACTTATAGCAGCCTGTGATTCTTTCAGGTTTTACTTTTGCCCATTAAAAGAGTAGATTAAAAGAATATTACAAGTTAAAGGTGACACACGTGGAATCTAAAAGACGACACAAATGAACTTATTTACGAAACAGAAACAGACTCACAGAGAGAGCAGACTTGTGGTTGCCATGGGGGAGGTGGAGAAGGATGCAGTGGGAGTTTGGGATTAGCGGATGCAAACTATTGTATATAGGATGGATAAACAACACGGTCCTGCTGTAGAGCACAGGGAACTGTATTCAATATCCTGTGATAAACCATAATGGAAAAGAATATGAAAAAGAATGTATATATATGTGTATAACTGAATCATTTTTGCTGTACAGTAGAAATTAACATTGTAAATCAACTATACTTCAATTTTAAAAAAAGGAATACTACAAGTGAAAGATGAATTTTTCTTAAACTCAGGCAAACTGATTCTTCTTATTTAAAAAAAAAAATCCCTCAGCCCTCCCTACAGCTACCTTTCGATTTGTTTTCTGATGCTCACTACCCACGTTCTAGGCTGAGCTGGCCCTGCCCCACTTGTTCATCCTGATGTCTTTACACTCTGCCTCTGCTCCTTTCATTGTATTGCAGCCGCCTTCTCAATTATCTTAAAGACATCAGTCCAAAGTCTCTTTCTGTCCTTCTTTTCTTTCTTTTCTTTTTTTTTTTTGTAGCTGTTGTCGCTTTGTTGTGGTAGAGCCTTGACTCTGCTAACCACGCTTTCTTCCAGAAAGTCTTTTCTCGTTGGTCCTAACAGGACTTTGGAATTTTCTGGGTTTCCTCCTGCGTATTTGATAGTCCCCTTTCCCTCATCTCACCCTTACTCAAAGCTCAGTCCTTACCCTTCCGTTGGTCTCTTCTGGGACTTGACCCCTGGGTGAGCTGACCTTATAAGGCTGTCTCTCTGGGTATCTAGGGATGTCTGCAGTCTGCACCTCGAGCCCCTGCTTCTCCAGGCAATTCTGGTTCTGCATCTCTTACTGATGGGACCCAGTTTGATTGTAATGATGTAACTTTCGACACCTAAAACTGGACTCATCCTACTTTTGGTTAGTGGTTTAGGACAGAGACCTGTTATCCCTTTCCCTTCGTATCTGTTGGTTCATGTTATCTCTATCTCCAGCTCCAATCTATCTGTCTATCAGATGCCTGTGGAGGCCTCGGAGGGTGGGTAGAATTTGGGTAAGCGGCAAGACGGGGGGAACAGCATTCCAAGTGAGTGGAACAGAAACGGGACGGGGAGGGTGTTGTGAGGAGTCAGGAGTCCCACTTGATTTGAGTATTTGGGGATAGTTGGGGAAGGATGGGGTTGGAGAAATTTAAGCCCTGTATGGGCAGGCAATGAAGGAAGTTAGAGATTTTGAACAGAGAAATACGGTGAGAGCAGTGTTAGAGAGAGATTGGTTGAGCTTTGAAATGCAAATGATTAGGGGTCAGCAAAGCCTTGGTGAGTTGGAGATAAAGGGGTGGGGCTCCCCGGGGGGTTGGGGGCTCCATGAAGAAAACAGTGAGACGGTGCCTTTGAAGGGAATGGATGTCAGTTCTGGAAATACTCAGCTTGAAGTGGCTCGAAGCCACTTGAAAGGAAATGTCCATTAAGCATTTGAAGATAGAAGACACAGAACCTGTGTGAGTACAGGGCTGGGGAGAGAAACGTGTGAGTCATAATTGCCTTTCCAGTTTTTACTGCTTTTTCCATTCCTCATGATTCATTCTTTTGTACTCTAATGCGGTTGTGTTATTTGTGTTAATAATAAACCTCATTTGTCTTGACGATAGCTTTCTGTTAGGCTGCCACGAACTGTTCAAACTTATTTTTTCTCGGTGACAAATAAATGATTATAAGGCTACGGCTTGTCACAGTTTCATAACTTTGGACACATTTATCTATTGCTGTGAGTTAAGTACATTAAGATGAACGTTTCGCAGGTACTCATGGTGTAGCGGCATAATCAATGGCAGGAAATTGGAATTTGGGAGCCCTTCAGCAAAAGAGCAAAGATTTTCTCTAAAACTGTAAAAGGTTGCTTTACCGTTGTTATCCTAGGGTCAGATTTTTTTTAATAGGAAGGAGTGAGGGTCGTGATGCTGACAGAGTAATAATGGGTCTTTGCTCTTTTATGTCTCTGTAATAACGTACACTGTTAACACACGAGGCCACGTGCACGGAGGCCTTGGTGGGTGGGGTGGAGGAAGAATGGTAAGAGGTGAGGAAAGACTCAGCTTTAACTGTGGGCTTCCTGCTCTGATACCCCAGTTTGGGAGAAAGACAGAACATTTTGCTTCTCGAGGAAGAGTCACTGAGCGGGTGGGGAGCTGCCCCTCGCTTCCGCTGAGGAAGAATCATCTGTTGTTCAGCTGTTCTTGTTGGCAAGCTTGGTAGGAGTTTGGGTTCAGACTGCAAGAGGCAAGCCCTCTGCCACCTGCTGTCCCGTGTGTTTGCAGGCAAAGAAGGTCTAGGCTCCAGAGACCTTCGTGAGGCCAAGTCCTGCCTGTGTCATCGGAGGAGTGAGCTGGCTGAGCAGAGGGGCCCCTCTGAGTCGAGGCAGCGGACGGAATCAGCACGCTCTCCAACCCTTGTCCTCCTTAGAAACGAGCAGTGTTGATGACCTTGGGCTGCACTGCAAACTGGAAAGCTGCTTGCCTCCCTCCAAGGCATCACCCCGCTTCTCTGCCTTTGTGGGTCACGTGTAACTAAAGCTAAGGAGGGCGAAATGTGATAGGAATATGGGGGTAAAGAGAGCCCAACGGGAGGACAGAGAAGGTGTGAAGAAGCCGAGCTTTAAGGCGTAGCTCTCCTTACGGTATAGGGAGACATGCTCTGAGAGGTGGTGGCTTGTGAGGTTCGCAGAGCTAGGAGCTGAGACAAGCGTCTAAGGCTGGTGGCTCCCAGCTCAGAAGTCTTTTATGAGAGCTGTTGCCTCTAAGAAGTTAGCACCAGAGTTGCACAAGTGCAGTGTTGCCCCTTGCCGTTCTGCCCTCTGCCGTAGACCTGCCCCGCCCCAGAGCGTGTCTGCACTGTTAGACTTGGAAATGAGTCTCCCATGTGCCCTCAGCAGATAACTGTCTGCTTGGACCTCTGCTAAGCCTCCCTGGGACTCCATGGGCTGCGTCATCATTATCTAAACCATATCCTTAGTATCAAATGCCTTTCCGTTCAAATCCATTTGTGCCCAGACAAATTTCAGAGCACATGTCCTCAATATGTTCATATTTATTACTAAATTAATTCATGCACTCATATGTATTATAGATGTGCTATGTGTATTATATATATAATATATAATCTATTTTGTGTAGCATAGGAAAATTGAAATGAAAAGACATTGGATAAAAATAAATGTAAGCAGACGTTCTGTTCTTTTTGAGCAGCAGTAGATCATTTTGTCCCCGACCCTTTGCCAGAGGAGCCATGTTTAGTCTTAGAAGAACAGATTGCAAACACTGTCACATTAATTGTTAGAGCCCTTTGTCTTTATTCCCGTTGCTTCTAATCTTGTTCAGATTTAAACCTCCGTTCATCTCCACACTTTTTTTCTCGTCACACACTTTTTGTTTGTTTGTACCACCTGTATGAGAGTTCTCAGGAGAAACAGTATATGTATATTCTGAGACAGAGGAGAGTTAAGATTTATTTTAAGGAACTGGCAAATCTGAAGTATGCAGGGCAGGCCAGAGGCTGGAAATGCAGGTAGGATTTTTTCACTCCGGAGGTAGAATTCCTTCTCCTTCAACTGATTGGATGAGGCCCACCCACATAATGGAGGGTAATCTGCTTTGCTCAGTCGACTGATTTAAATGTTACCACAGCTAAAAAATACCTTCAAAGCAACATCTAGACTGATGTTTGACCAAACAACTGGGCACCATAGCCTAGCCATGTTGACACACAAAGTTAATCATCGCACACCTGTATCGTAATCTTCTGTTGGAACTTTCATGGTAGCCACCTAGCTTACCTTCCCACCTCCCACGCCAAATACTTCCACCCATCCCCGTTCTGTCGGAAGAACCTTTGAAGGGGGATTTTGATTGACTCTAAGCAGCATAAGTAATGATAATATTCACTGCAATGATATATTGCTTTAGTGTTTCCCAAAGCACAGTTACGATAAAAGTTAAACCTCTGTGCCATCCAAACCCCTCTAACTTTCCAGCCCCATCTCTCCTGTCACTGCTGGTCTTATGTGCCCTCTAGTTACCCCCAAAGTACTCAGTTCTTCACAGGCACTGATGATTTTCCTGTCTCTGTGGCTTTGCTCTATGAAACAGAAGCAACACTAATATAAGGCAAAATATAAGATAATAGGAATAAAGAAGGGGCTGAGGGAGACGGGAAGGTGATGTGAATAATTCAGGCTTCTCAGACCTGAAAAAACTTCATTAAGCTGGGGAGAAAGGGAAGCGGGGAGATAGACGGTGTTAGGGGCTGAATTCCCCCCCCCCACCCCTCCCGCCTCACCAACCAATTCATATGCTGAAGCCTTAGCTCCTAATACAGCAGAATGTGACTGTGTTTGGGGACAGGATCTTTACAGAGGCTGTTAGGTGAAAATGAGGTCACTAGTGGGGGCCCTTGTCCAGTATGACTGGTGTCCTTATAAGAAAAGGAAATTTGGACACAGACGTGCACAGAGGAAAGACCATGTGAGGTCAAGGGAGATGGTGGGCATCCGCAAGCCAAGGAGAGAGGCTTCGGGAGAAACCAACCCTGCCCACACCTTGATCTCGGACTTCACACCTCCAGAACTTTCAGGAAATAAACTTATGTGGTTTAAGCCACCTAGTCTGTGGCACTTTGTTATGGCAGCAAACTAACATGGGTGGAGTGAGGCAGGGCTCAGGGAACACAGGCCGAGAGGCAGCAAACATATGGAGTGTGCGATGGGCGTGGACGGCTCATCTATGTGACCGCTACCGGTTACAGCTGGTTTCCAGAATGTGTTGGAAATTTGCCTGGTCCTTGAATTAACCATCCTCTAGTGGCTTGGCAAGGGGATTTCTGATGATGTTTTGTTCGGTCTTAATGAGAGAAAGCACCTCCAAGAGAGGGGCGTCTCTCAGTAAATACCAGGCTGGAGCTTTGCCTCTGAAGTGTGGGTTCCTTGTGGAGTGTGAGGGAAGAATCTCTTTTGCTCCTTACTGGAGTATCAGCTGATGGTAAGACCCAGGTGGTAGAGCAGACAACAGGTGGTAGAGATTCTCTTGCTATTTTCGTTCTGTGTTATTGTACTGGTCACACAAGGGCCATAGCGATCTTCTGTTATCCTTTTTAGCTTGAGTTAGTGGAAGTGCCAGGACGTCCCTTCATTTTTCTTTTCGTTCTTTCTTTTTTTTAAAAAAATAGACTGTATATTTTAAGAACAGTTTTAGATTTACAGGAAAATTATGAAAATAGTACAGAAAATTCCCACCTGACCTACACCCAGTTTCCCCTGTTATTAACATCTTACATTAGTATGGTACATTGGTTATAATTAGTGGACCAATCTCAATACACTAAGTATTTTATTCAGTTTCCTTCATTTTCATCTAATGTCCTTTTTCTGTTCCAAGATCTCACCTATGACACCACTTTACATTTAGTTCTCATGTTTCCCTAGACTCCTCTTGGCTGTGACATTGTCTCAGGCTTTCTTTGTTCTTTGACGACCTTGACAGTTTTGCGAAATACTGGTCAGGTATTTTGTAGAATGTCCCTCTCTTGAGATTTGTCTGACGTTTCCCTCTGGGTTAGACTGGGGTTATGCGTTATTGGGAGAAAGAGCACACAGGAAGAATGTCCTTTTCATCACATCATGTCCAGGGTGCCTATATCAACATGTCTGATGACTGCCGATGTTGGCCTTGGTCACCTGGCCCAGGTGGTGTTGGCCATATTTCTCCACCATCAGGTATTCCATACTGTACTCTTTTTTTGGGGGGTGGTGTACAGTGGTGTGCTGCGAGGCTTGTGGATCTTAGTTCCCTGACCAGGGATTGAACCTGGGCCCCAGCAGTGAAAGCACCGAGTCCTAACCACTGGACTGCCAGGGAATTCCCCCATACTGTACTCTTTAAAACGAAGTTGCCATGTACAGCACACACTTAAGGAGTGGAGACCCTCAATTTTTTAAACACAAAAACATGTGAAGTAGGTTTTGAGGAACAGGTGTGAGTGATGATGTTGCTGAATTATGGAGGAGTGGCCAAAAAAACAACAAAAAAACCCCAAACATACTTTTTTTGGTTTGTTTTGTTTCAGAAAAAAAAAAAAAAAGCTCCATACTGTCGCTATGAGAAGTAAGAAAAATGTTGATTTGAACTTTGCAATTTGTGGAATAAAAATAGATTTCAGCCTTGGGCTTTTTTTGTTGATTTAATTAAGGCAATCAGTTCTTATCTGTACCACTGTACACTTATCTGTACCACTGGGACGCCAAAGCTATTGTTGCAGCCGGAAAAGGAAAGATTAAATTGGTCTGTCTTTCATTACTAACTGAAAGGTTATAGAACATCGCTTTCTTAAAGGCAGTGCCTTGCCAGTTACATTTACTGGACAATCCAAGTTCATGTGGGCTTTTCATAGCCTGACCTGTCCTGGGTGACCGTTTCTATTATAGGCAGAGGACCTCATTACTTCCCCCTAGTGGTCAGCTTTATAATCTTGAATTCTAGTTGGACAAATTCAGCAGGAGAAACCTCAAAGTTCATGGCAATCCTCATGATAATTTTCCTTAATATTTTAATATGGATGCTAAAATGACATGGTGATTGAATTTTAGTATGTCTTTTTGGATTAAAACTAATTTTTAAATGGGTCACTGTTTTCAGGCAGCAGGTAATGGTAACTTGATTAAAAGCTAAAGTGAGGAAGATTAGTATTCTAGGCGGAAGGTTTACCTTGCTACTGTTCCACTGAGAACCTCAGCGGCCATTTGATTTTAACCAGGGAATTGAATCTGGCTTCTTGCAAGCGTTTTATCAGCACTGTAGGAGCAAGTGCACATTCTACATAAACCTGAAGACTACAGAGCTTTACGGGGCTAGTAGTGGGAGAATCCTCTGGAGTATTGTTTGTCATTCCTTCACAGGTAAAATTTTATCTCCAGGACAGGAAATGGCTTTCGTTTAGAGTTCTCCATCAGCATTCATTATGTTACCATGCTTTAAAAAGATGCGGCGCCTTTTATAGGATGCTATCTGTCTACATATTCTTAGAGAGTGGAAAGAACTTACAGAATTGGAGACTGGTTTTGTTATTATCCTTGATGGAAATACTGGGTGACACAGTACTTGAGTATGTAGGTGGTAATCCTTCGAATGAGTTCTGGTGTTTGTGCCCAGACCGGAGTTCTGTTTTATTGAGAGCCAGAGGGGATGGCGTCTAAGGAAAGGCAGCTAAATCTGCTAATCTTCTTAGATGTGCTCCTGATTAGGACAAAAGCAGAACTTGAGTGGCATTCAGCACTGCTTCTGTTCAGAAATGAGAAGGGAGGGATTCATACAGAGAACCAGTATTAAACCAGTCATCTCTGTGTCTGTTTGTGATACTCTCGTTGCATATGACACCATACAGATATGGTCAAGGAGCAGTTGATACGTCTTTGTTTTCCTGAGCGGAAGTACGGTTAGTAACGAGGTTACCTGTCTGTTCTTGCTCACCCAGCTCCACCTGATACACTGGAACTCCACCTTGTTTGGCAGTATCGATGAGGCTGTGGGGAAGCCCCGTGGAATCGCCATCATTGCCTTGTTTGTTCAGGTAAATGGTCTCCTGCTATGATTGCTGTATTGTGCAGAGATGCTTATTTCTAATTCATTTTGCAAAGGGTTTTTTGTTCTCTCTCATTTTTACTACTTAGAGGTGACATTAAACACCTATACAGAGAGCACTGATACTTTAAAAATGGAAAACTTGATCTCTCTGGGTCAAGGATGAGTAGCCATATTCACTGGTAGAAAATGATTCATTGGCTTATTAGAACTTTTCTTCGGAGTGGCATTCAGGGTCTTTGGAGAAAGGAGTTAGAAAACGTCTCCTGAAGGCAGAGTTCATTTTATTATTGAAAAAGAATTTCAGAAAATATTTTTGGACCTCGCCTTCCTGCAAAATCTAAGAGAAATCAATACTATAATCATGTAGTAGATTCCTTTAGCTATTCATTATTAATAATTTTCACTCTAAGATGATTTGAAGTGCCTTGTAGAAAACACTGATAGGATGAGAGCGGCAAAGACCTTGGTGGATATAGTCAATGTAAAGTTTAGATTTGAGCTCTTTGGTGGGCGAAAAGAATATTATATAAATTTAGTGACACGTACAGAAGCGGACCATATGCTTTCAAAGGTAAAATTTTAATTTAGTTCCTAAGGTGAATCTCTTAAATCTTTTGTCTTGTTGTAATTACTTGATGTAATAAAAGATTGAGAGGTGAAGGAGACCCTGGAAATTGTAGGCTTCCCCCTTCCACCTCTTATAGAAGAGAAACCAAGGGCCAAAGAGGCCACGTCATTGTTTATAGTCACACAGGGATTTGACGTCACCAGGCAGGACCAGAAACCATTGTCCACTCTGTGTGGTTCCAGGCTGCCTTTGGATAACCTAGTGGTCCTTAATAACTTAATTTTCCAAAGAGTGCTGAGGAAGGGGCCTTTTGAAACCTTTTTTTTTCGGGGTGGCATATATTTCAATAGTATTAATTCCAACAATTTCCTGTTATAAATACCGCTAAGATATTTCTTTATTGATGTTTGAAAGTAGCCTTCCAGTTTTATTTAGCCTTTTAGTATTTTGAAATCCATGTTTTTAAAGTATAACACATGTCATGGAATTTAAAACAAATCCTTACATTTTAAGATAAATCTTCTCAATTCATTTCATGCGTTTTTCACAGGCAGGGCCCTATATTCCTTCTATTTTATATCTGCATTGTATAAGGAGAATGGAATCACAAAATGTGGATGAAAAATGTTTCAAATGATACTACAAATATATTTTGATAATTTTTAGTATATTGAAAATAATAACTGTTAAAGTCCATCTTTTGTAACCTGAGAAAGTGAACAGAGCATCCAGATTTGACAGCATGAGGCAGTAGAAGTAGAAGGCAACGTCTCATTATTAGAAACAATAAGAATAAAATAAAAATAAGAACACAAATAACCGAATAGTCATCTGTAGGAGGGGAGGGAACATGTTAGTTTCATCTTTGGAGGCGGTACTCAGTACATACTTGGGAATGGAATTCAGTATGATAACTTGATGTTTTCACTTACTGCTTCTCAGTGTAGAACAGCTGGCATGCAGTAATAGTGCACTAGATTGGAAGCCGAGTCTCTTGGGACCAAACATCGCCGTTCCCTGGGACCAGCTCATTACTGGAGGCAGGCAAAGCTTGGGAGCTTGTACTCTGGCTCTGACTTTCCATAGGAGGGAAAACCCAGGTTATCTACGTGAAAATGCCTTTCTCGGGAGAGAACAGAGTCGCAGAAACTATAGAGCAAACATTCACGGAGGAAAGAAGGGCTGATTGGGAATGTCAGCTGAGGCAGAGAGGAAAGGACCGCATGCGGGGGTCTTGCACTTAGGTCAGAGGCTGGGAGAAGCGGAGGGGAGGAAGTCCAGGCAGTGAGGATAGACTTCCCTTTCAGGAAGCTTGACTCAAAGACAGATGGGGTGATAACTAGTGGTGATGTGCACAGCAAGGTTCAGATTGTTTCATATTGAGATCCGAGATGGGCCTGTGTTTTTATTCTGAGCAAAAAGGGCTAGCGCAGATGTTGTTTAAACATACCAGCAAGAAAGGGGATAATTGATGAAAAGCCTCAGAGGAGGTGGAAAGGCGTGGGATGAGAGCTTAGGTGGATGGACTGACCCTGGACAGGACGGGCCCCATCCCTTCTCCGAAATAGAGGGCCAGGAGGAAAGGGTGGGCACGAACGGCACACATTTTTAGGTGAAGAAAGCCAGGAATTTAGGGGAGTTTATGCCCGATGACCTGTACTATCTGAGACATGCAAAGCAAAATTATTTATAGAGCAAAGGAAATATGGGTGTGGGATTGGGTTTTGAGATAGCGCAGGAGGGGAATGACAATAGACTTGACGGTCCTTGTGGGAGACCCACTTGAGATTGGACATCACAGATGGTACGGGACAGCGGATCATCCAGGGAGAGGAGCAGAGAATTCTAGCAATTTTCTTTTTTTCTGGCCGTGCCCCGCGGCATGTGGGATCTTAGTTCCCCGAGCAGGGATTGAACCCATGCCCCCTGCAATGGAAGCACGGAGTCTTAACCACTGGACTGCCAGGAAAGTCCCTCTAACAAATTAATTGTTGTATTGATCCGTTACAGAGCATAAGGTTTAGGAGGACAAAGGGATTAGAGAATGGAGAATGGTTGAAGAGGTGTCATTCAGCATAGGCAGGAAGGGAAAGGGATGAAGCCAGGAGGGACCTGAGGGGCGTGACGCTTTGTGATCGGTGAACAGGAAGAGAGAGAAAAGAAGAGAGAGCTGGCCGGATGGGCACTTGTGGTCAGAGGCAATGGTCTTTGTTTGGAGTCGCAGTTTTCAGAGTGAAGACAAATGCAGTGTGTGTTCTTAGGATTGGTTTGCTGAGGTGGGAGGGAGCTGACGGGCATGAACTGAGGGGTAAAGAGACAGGCCAGGGAGGGCACAGGTCGCGCACAGGGACGCTGAAGTCCTCCGGAGTGACGGCAGGAGGGGATGAGCACTGCGAACGACCGGCGGGTCAGTAAGTGACCAGTAGAGCAGGATCGCAGCGGGGGAGGGCAGTCCGCTCAGAGGAGGAGGGTGGCTTTGGGCTTGTGGGGTAGAAGACCCATCTGAAAGTGACAGCTGGGAGCTGGCTACAGCTCTCACTCCTGTCTTGAGGGAGACTGCACAGTGTCCACTCCAAAGGCTTGGGAGGGTGGTGGCCTTGAGCAGACCCCAGGGGTTCACAGAGACCCCCTGGGGGAGGTGGCAGGAGAGCTTGTCAAAACTGCGGAGTCATCCAGTTTCAGAGGCTGCGGTGGAAAATGAGGGGGGATTAGCGTTAGAAGCGGAAAAGCGCAGGGCAGTGCAGGGCTGAGGTCGTCCGAGAGGAAACTCACCAGAGGGCTGGCATTTGGGGCGGCGGTGAAAGATGGCCGAGGGGAGGGTCAGGAGTTACTGGGTTCCTGGCAGACTCTTGGTCCCATGTTGCGTTGCCACCTGGACTGCTGTAGGATTTTAGGGGCTGAGGTGTGCAGAGGATCCATCTATATTTTCTTTTTGATGGCTGTAACCCCTTCAGACAAAACTTTGACAAAGAAGGAAAGAGATCGAGCAATAGCTGAAGTTGGTTACAAAATACAAAGTTTTGCCCATAAGGTAAAGAACCTTTATAGACAGAAGGAGCCAGTAAGAGTTACTAAGTGCTGCTTTATGTAAGAACTGTGTTCGATGCCATGTAGCATTCTGATGGGTGGTCCGGGTGATAGTCACTGAATTACATACAGTGCACCGTGCCCTGTTCTGAGGTTTGTTTTTTAAAAATATTGATTGATTGATTGATTGATTTGACTATGTTGGGTCTTAATTGTGGCATGCGGGAATTTTAGTTGCGGCACGTGGGATCTAATTCCCTGACCAGGGATTGAACCCAGGCCCGGCCCCCTGCATTGGGAGCGCAGAGTCTTAGCCACTGGACCACCAGGGAAGTCCCTGTTCTAAGGTTTTTGTTTGATTGAGTCTTGTCTTCAACCCCGTCACTTTTGTCTGCCCCACTGTATAGAAGAGGAAGCTGCAGGACACAGAGGTTAGGTAGACTTGCTCAAGCCTAAAAAGAGAGTCAGGGTCAGAATCCAGCATCCAATGCAAGTGACCTTTGCTCCTGGACCACTACACTGTGTGGCCTTACAACGTTCAGATGTGGACTCTTCAAGGAGTTAAGCTCTGACAAGAGATGCATGAAGTAAAGACAGAGCTGACCTGTGGGTGTAATCACCCAAGTGCTACATTGTGGTTAAACCAGTACAACAGAGGGGTCTGTTTCCCCTGAAGATGGGGTGAAGGTGTCTGCCTACAGGTCCAGGCTTTTGCACCCAGGAGTAAATTTCCCTAAGATATACATATGTGTGTGTGTGTGTGTGTGTGTGTGTGTGTGTGTGTGTGTGTGTATGTATTTATGTGTGTGTATATGTGTGTGTGTGTGTGTATATACATATATGTGTGTGTATATGTGTATATATATATATACACATATGCACATATAATATATATATACATTTTTTAACTTAAGAGAATTCATTTTCTGTTTTTAGTGCCTATCTCAGGAATTGCAAACACTTGGAAAATGATGTCTCAATTATTTTGAACTGATTGGCCTATCTTAGGTTATGTAAGTTTTTTGTCTTACCTCTTTCCTCTGATGCCCTTTCACCTAGCCTGTTTCCCAGTTGGATCACGTGGAGAGAAACAGGGAATATAAACATGGTGACAGCTCTTCTGGCTCCTTGTAGGTCATTCTCCAAAAATTTTTTTTTTTAACATCTTTATTGGAGTATAATTGCTTTACAATGGTGTGTGAGTTTCTGCTTTATAACAAAGTGAATCAGTTAACCATATACATATGTTCCCATATCTCTTCCCTCTTGAGTCTCCCTCCCTCCTATCCTCCCTATCCCACCCCTCCAGGCAGTCACAAAGCACCGAGCTGATCTCCCTGTGCCATGCGGCTGCTTCCCACTAGCTATCTATTTTACATTTGGTAGTGTATATATGTCCAAAATGTATGGGGAAGAGAAAAAGCCAACTGTAACAAGGATTGTTTGTCTGAGGTTATAAATTGTCTCTGCTGTGACTGCCCTCCATTATCATGGACTGTTGAAACTTGGCTGAAAAATGGAAATCAGATTGCACTTACAATTTTTCAAGTTAGAGTCAAGAATATTTAACATCATATTCTTTTTAAAGTCTCGAATTCTTTGGAACGTTTTATACACTGAAAAAATGTAACGATACATAATGCTTTAAAAGAGAAAGCTACTGGGAATTCCATGGTGGTCCAATGGTTAGGACTCGGAGCTTTCACTGACATGGCCTGAGTTCAGTCCCTGGTCAGGGAACTAAGACTGCGCAAGCCACTCAACGGGGCCCGGAAAAAAACCATAGAAAGCTACGAACAGCATATTCTTATTTATTTAAGAATAAAAAGGGGATTATAGAACTATGTCCTGTGGTAATCAAGAAATGTCCTGATTTTGGTGACAGGACAATGAGTACGTGTGAAACCATGTACTCATTTTTCTGAGTTAATAAAAGTTTTTCAACACGGATAAAATCTTTATAGTAATGACCTAGAAATGCCCAGGGTGAAAATGGAAGGCTTTGGGAATGTGTTGAATAATTTTGATTCAGAAATATCCTTGAAATTTCTATATCGCAGTCTTATTACTTTATATATATATAGCACAGCGGGTAAACCTGTACTTAGCAAGGTGAATTTGGAATGGATTCTTGGAAATGTCTAGGAACATATCTGATACTTTCTTGTACTGGCTTCTGTTACTGTTACACCTTTAATTGCCTTCAGTAGATGTTGACCTGGCTGTTATTAAAAAGGGCATTTGTTCTCCAGGAAGAACATTCAGGTGAACTTGAACTTCACTTCTGTTGGTTATTTTAAGTAGAAGCTACATATTTAAAAGCTTTATGGTTCTGGTTTATGCTTTACACTTTGCAGATCGGAAAAGAACACGTAGGCCTGAAGGCTGTAACTGAAATCCTCCAGGATATTCAATATAAGGTAAGTCATTCTTTAAAAGAAAATAAAACTACTGGCTGTGTCAGAGGCTTCCAAGCCCACCTTCAGGCTGGGAGATTCCCTAAAAGGACTCACAGCCAAGTGCTTAGCCTCCTGGTTGTGGTTTCTTCCAGCGGAAGGCTACAGTCCCGGAGAAGCGAGCCACAAGCTTCCAGACAGCCCCGCCCCGTGGAGTCGCACAGGGACACACCTGATTCTCCTGGCAGTGAGGTCACAACAGGTGTGAAGCATTGCCAACCAGGGAAGCTTTCCTGGGCCTTGGTGTCCAGGGATTTTATTGGGGGTCAGTCATGCCAGCCGGCAGTGCCTGAGGGACTGACCTCAGCTACTCTGACTCTAGCCCTCCCCCACCCTGAGCAAAACCGGGCTTTCACCATAAATCACAGTGTTGGGATATACTTATCTGGTCCAACTGGTGCAGCCTGACCCAAGGCCTCAGGCACACAGAGCCACTCTTCTCAGGCAGCATATTCCAAGGGCTCAGAGACTGTCTCCCAGGAGCCAGCCAGGGGCCAGTCTTGAAGACAGGCCTTTTAAATTTTTTTTTGGATTGTGGATTCGAGCAACCCAGGCCAGCCGAGTTACCCCTTTCTGCCCGCTGGTTATAGGAAGGTAGTGTAAATGAAACAAATAAAAATTGTGGCAACCACACTTCAAAGTATTTAAGTAAAAAGAAAAAAAGAGACAAGTACCTATAAGCCATAAGATGATATATCCCACAGAAGGTGATTCAGGTTGATTTGAGCCTGTGGCGATTCGGCCTAGAATTGCCGGGAAGCCCAGTTCTCTTATAAACAGTACCTTTTATGCTCACGTTGAGCCAGTAGAATCTGAGTGGCCTTGTGGGGGAGAAGTTCAGTCCCATGTGGGTGCTGGAGATACCGCACAGGGGTCCAGAGACCCAAGGCCAACCCTAAAATCTGTCTGGAAACAGTCTCGCTAGCTCTAGACTCACTAGCTCAAGCCCAGAGCATCTGGAACCAGGCAAGAACCTCTACAGAAGGTCTCCTGAGCGCAGGCTCAGAGCGAATCCAGCTGCCAAGGGAAGGCACAGACTGGTCACAGAAGCTGGTGAAAAGGGGACAAGGACACATTTTCACTGGCATTTGTTGAATAGAAATGGGTTGAGAAATTTTCCTTTATTGCTTCAGCTAATGTGACATCAGTCATTACGGAATACAGGAGGATGGTGGGAGGTAAGTAAGCTGGATTCTTTAATGTGTCCAGCAGTCCCCAGAAGTAAGGAAGAGAGCAAGAGGTCATGCACTTACCTTCCCTGTTATGTCTGCATTAGTGGAGTAATCTTATAAGAGACATCCAACTGGCGTGACAGGTCTGTCTGTCTAAGGACCGACATTTTAAATGGGACTATTTAAAATAGTGATCAGACATGTGAATTGGTGATGGTACAAATAGTTTATTGAAATTTAAATCTAGTTTTGATAAACGTGTATTGAAATTTAATATTTTCATCTGAGTGTCAGTTCTTCCCCTCTGGAGGAGGAGAGCATCCAGGATAGGTCCTAGAGCTGAGCTACCAAATCCAAGGGGGGCAAACCGAGAATTTGGGAGGCAGCCCGTCCTGCCAAGAAGGTTAGGAATTGAGATCGTAGTACCAGGAAGAAAGTCGTTACCAAAGAATTCCCTGAGCCAGTGCCCAAGTCTCTGGTCTGCATGCGCCAGGAGCCGGAAAGGTAGCTCACATGGGGCATATGGACACTGGACGATGTTAAGTTTCACACCTGGAATTATAGGGAAAATTGAGCTGCAGCAGCAGAGAAAAGAGCTACAGACTCAGGGCAGGAGTGTCTTGTTGGAATCAACCCCTGTGGCTCCAATAAGAAGACAGATTGACACAAATCTGTGGGGTCTGATAAGCCGTTCAGAAAAGACTTCAACCTGGATTTTTAGTGCTCATAAATGTTCTTATTCTAAAATTTAGAAATTTTATGTTAACATGGGGCACATTGTTTTCTGTTTCAGGGGAAGTCCAAAACAATACCCTGCTTTAATCCTAACACTTTATTACCAGGTAAGCGTTCATCTGCGTAAGATGAATTTTAACTGTGGTTATGACTGCACTGTTTCCCTCAGAACATACACAACTATATCCTATTAGTTAATAAAGATTCTTTACAATTTGTATTCTCTGTAGTTGGTACCAGTTTCAGATTGCTCTAAACCTGGGAGTAAACCTTTTGAAAGAATAAACACTTTACCGCTAGTTCCATTAATCCACGAAGAGGTTTCTTTTGGATTTTCATTCCTACAAATTGCCTCCTCTGTGTAAAGCACGACTGTAATAACATAACCTTGATATACGTGTAAGATTGGTCAGTGCAGTTCTTATTAATCTCTGGTGTGACATAAACTTTATATCTAATTTTAAAAGATAACCTCTTTGCAATGATATTATTATTTAGCTATTATTTCTAAATACTGAGGTATGCCTGAACAGGTAAGAATTGTATATAAAATACTCAAAATATAATTTGTAGATAAAGGTTGTTTTGTACAAAATTTTGGTCTTCACATTTCTCTGCCTAAACTATGTGAAATTTTTTGGTGTTCCAAACAAAACCAAATGCATCGTATCTTCTACTTTCTACATTTAATTGCACTGCTACAAACCAGTTTTTCCATATGTTGAACACTCACCCATCATATTTAATCACAGATTCTTCTAATGCAGGGCTACAAGATTTTATAAGAATGATTTTTTTTATTCTATCATAATACAATTTCAATATTTTGCTATTGAAGAAGCGATATAGAGGTAGCTAGAACAGCATGGTTAAATGCACAGACTGTTTTCTTGTCTCTCATTTTTATTAAAAAAAATCAGATGTATGATTTAACATGCTTAAAAGAATCAAAAGCTCTAAATAATCACACCTGGGAACAACTTAAGCCGTCTCTCCCTTTAAATCCCAATAGTTACAAATTATTGACCTTTTTTTTTTTTGTATTTTACACAAATTTATTTTAACTGAATTTTTAAAAAGATAATTTAAACACACAGACTTCGAAGCCAGACCGCTTTCGTTCTCATCCTGGCTCTGGCCAGGATGTTAGCCCAGTGACCGTGGGCATATTACATACCCTCTGTGATTCATTTTTCCCATCTGAAACGTGCGGGTAATAATGGGACCTATGTCACTGGTTTGTTGTAAGAGTTAAATAAGTTAATGTAAAATGCTTAGAAGAGTACTTCACGTGTCGTAAACATTCAATAGATATTGGGTATAATCAGTCAGGTAAATCATCCAATAACGTAAAAAAAAAAAATGGATACACTTCTCCTCAAGTGAGTAAACTTGATATATAGTATATATATAGTATATAGTATATATATCAAATATGTGTATATATAATATAGTATATCAGGTTTATATACATCCAGTTTATACAGCCATATTTAAATATGTATAGTAACCCATTGAGAGAAACTGCTATAAATAATAGAAAGAGGATTCATCATGTTTTTTATTGATTGTTTTCTCCATGATGATTAGATTAAAAACACAAACGTGAGGCTCTAGTTTAAAAATGACATCCGTCTGAGAAGTGTTATTTGGACAGTTTGTAAATTTGAAAGTTATTGTTGGAATCTTCCAAATTATTTTTCATTAACTTGCCTTTCCGTGACACGCCCACGTGATGGCACAGACCCTCTGCTGCGCGATTACTGGGTCTACGAAGGCTCTCTCACTATTCCGCCCTGCAGTGAAGGTGTTACCTGGATATTATTCCGATACCCTCTAACAATATCCCAGCTACAGGTGAGTGCAGTGCTTTTAAATCTTCCAGAATGAAGTTCTGCGTTAAAGGTTAAATGTTGTCTCTACAAAAGGGAAACATGTCTGTTTTACGTTTTGGCTCCCTTTGGATCAGTTAGATCAGTCACCTCTTTTCAGATAAAAGTTAAATGTCTTGAACCAGTGAAAGCAATGGAAAGGTCAAGGATGAAGAAAACCCAGCTCTCATTTATGATCTGTATTTTAAAAGTCGGTTTTTATAGAGTAAATAGAAGTCAGTGAAATAGCCAAACGTTTGATTATTATAGTTATTCCTTCATGTGGGTTTTCCCAGGCATTGGAGAGAAAAAAGGTCTTGGAAGTAAAGTGAGAATGCCGGTTATTTCTGTAAGTCACATGCAGGCTTTGTAATAGCTCTTTCTTGGCTTGCACAGGAAAATCCTGTATGCAGAGGGTGAGGGCGCTAAAAAGAACGCCCCGGAAAGTTCTGGATTGTTCTCTAGCCCCATTTTTGTCCACCTACCACCCACCTTGGGTACAGCATAGGTGCCCTACATGCTAATGCACAGTGGGTGTGTCTCCAAGGTGAGCTGTCCCCAGGGTGTTAGGTGGCAGAGCGGGAGGCAACATCACTACAAGGTGTTTAAACAGTGGTTTTGATATTATTACAAAAAAAGCTTTAAATGTCTCCTGTCCCCCAGAGGTCTGTCTAAGGATGTGTTCTGGAAGGCTGTACTTGTTCTTCATGATCAGTCTCAAAAGACTTGGGCAGTCCTCTCAATAAACCAAGTTTCCTTTAGAAACTTTTTACAAACTTTTATTATATCCCCTATCATTTTATAAGAAGTTCAAGTTTACTCACTACTCAGGAAAGCCTTCTTTTGTTTGTCCTTAAATCTTTAAAATCCTTCTTTCAACCTTTAACAATTTCTTATTTCTCTTTTTTCTAAGGATTAATTTTAAAAGTGCCCCATTCAGCATCTTCATTGTTTCATTATTTTAGAAACTTTGATCACACCACCTTTGGGCCTTCGTATTTTTAATATGACAGACCCCAATTCCTTTATTTATTCATTCATCTGTTTTTTTCTTACAAGAAACTATTCCTGACTGCCAACCAGACACAGAGGATGCAGAGATTCAGACACAGTGTTTACTCTTAAAAAGTTCACCATAGAGTTGTGGAGGCAGATGACTATTAGACAGCTATGTTGTGTCATAAGTAAGGTGCTCTGGAAACACAAAGGACAGAAACCCAATCCGGACTGGGAGGTCCAGGGAATAACTCCTGAAAAATATTAGGAGTTAGTCTAGTAAAGGAGAGGAAAGAAATTAGAAGTTTGAGTGTAATGTTAAGAGTAGAGGTTTGGACTAATGACATATAGATTTGGAATTTAATAG
The DNA here is from genome assembly GCF_949987515.2 of Delphinus delphis. Lineage (NCBI taxonomy): Eukaryota > Metazoa > Chordata > Mammalia > Artiodactyla > Delphinidae > Delphinus > Delphinus delphis. The sequence continues at coordinate 7,539,641 of NC_082699.1, read as the reverse complement.
CAAAGGTTGTAACTGCTGTAACAGATATACCTCAAAACTTCAGTGACATCACAGTAAGAATTTATTTTTTACATACGTAAAATGTGTTTTTACATTTTACAAATCCAGCAAATGTGTTTTTGATTCACAGTGAAGGCTTTTCTTTTTTTTTTTTTTTTTTTTTTTTCGGTACGCGGGCCTCTCACTGTTGTGGCCTCTCCCGTTACGGAGCACAGGCTCCGGACGCACAGGCTCAGCGGCCACGGCTCACGGACCCAGCTGCTCCGCGGCATGTGGGATCTTCCCGGACCAGGGCACGAACCCGCGTCGCCTGCATCGGCAGGTGGACTCCCAACCACTACGCCACCAGGGAAGCCCAAGGCTTTTCTTTGTGCATTCAGGGAACCGGGTTGAAAGACAGTCTGCCATCTTTAATACCTCACTTCTGGGTCCTTAGGTGTGGTCATGTAGCCAGCATGAAGGGAAAGAGCGTGGAGGCTCTCAAAGGGGGATTGCTTTTAAAGGGCCAGACCTAGAAATGGCGAACACCATTTATGCTTACATTCTGTTGGCTGGAACTCAATCACATGGCCATACCTGATTGCAGGGGAGGCTGAGAAGTGAATTCTAGCTTCACGTCCAAGAAGAAGAAATGGATTTGATGATCAGATTAGCTCAAGCTGAGGAAGAGGCAAGATAGCCCAGCTGAGGGCAAAACCCCAGTGTAGGTAGAGGAGATGGCAGCACATGGGGAACTAGGGACTTGCCCAAGGGCCTTGGGAACAGCCAGGAGGGAGTGAGTCCAGGACAGGAGAGAGTATCTCCAAGATGCGGAGAAGAAAGGCTAATAGTGACAAATGCTACAGAGAATTTAAATAGGATGCATGCTGCCCACCCAGGTAGAAAATAACTACACTGTATAAACACGTGCCCAGACGCCGCTGCTGGGTTCTCACCCTTGACTCCTGTTTCTTGGTCTTGTGTGTTCACTGGTGGATCCTGGTATTGACACTTCTCTGTTGCTGAGGTTTGGCTTCTCTTCTCCAGTATTATTCCTCCACCATCCCTTTCCGTTATGCTGCACTCGGTGTTCCAGGTCAACACCCCAGCCCATCCAAGCAGTTTGCCTTGAGGCTCTACCATGGAGAAAGCCTTCATTTCTTTTCAGAGTTGCCATCATGCAAACAAGATTCATGAACAAGGACCATCATTGCCAGTTAACTGAATTGTTAACTGAAGTGAGATGTTTCCATGGAGTGTTGAGCTGAAAGGAGAAGGGGACCAAGGGTAAAAGTTTTAACTGACATTAGTCACAAGGAGAGGAGACTGGCAGAAGTAGTAGAAGGAGCTCGGGGTCTACAGTCACATTTGTTCAGCAGTTTAAAGGTAATTTTCTAAAAATAGGTCAAATCTTTTAGTGAAAAATAAAATTTTTCTCTATAACCACAATAAATGTCTGTCTATTGGAAGTCAGTTCGAATTAACCTTGCTGAGCCACAGAAAAGAAAATTCTCAGTTCCACTTAGAATTCCATTAAGGATTCCCTTGCTAGCACGGTATGGGGAACGTTAACTGACAGTCTGTAAATGTGAACGAGGATGTTTTACTTCCACGTCGACCAGTATGCTATGCGAAAACCAGAGACAAATCGTCATGCCTTTCAGTCTCGCTGTCTTCAAAGGGAGCCTTGCTTTGTATTGTCCCTTTGAGTAAGGCCAGTGACAAAGTCTAGCCCTAACCCACTAAGTGATGCTCCTCAATTACTGGGAAATAAGCTGTATCTTCCTCAAAGGGAGCCAGAGGCAAAGGAATGTCCATTGGAAGGAATAATCCCAACTGCTCTTGGAAATAGACGACTTTCCAGTTAGCTGTGGCTTTTCAAGAAAGAAGATGTAGGTTCTGTTAGCACAGAGCTCCATTATAGCGTCTGTTCAGAGGGCAGGAATGTTGAAATGGACACACACACACACACACACGCAGGTAAATTAAAATGCAATTTAGAGTGATGTAGGAAAAAATTATAATTTTAGGAGAATATAAATCAGTCTGTCCTTGACTTGAATGTTTCACTGTTGCTGCTCATATAATTTCATAGAAAGCAGAGCCCAAAATAGAGAAGGTCCAGAGAGGGCAGTACAAACAAGAGGAACCCAAGAGAGAGGATGTGATTCTAGAATCAAAACCAAGAAAAATTGAGAAGCCTCATCCTGTTGTACTTAAAGAGGAGCAGAGAGATACAGAGAAGGAGGCAGAGAGGGACAGAGGATTGATACAGAAAATAACAAAAGGAATAGCCAATGGCAGGTGGAGTGGCTACTAAGTTGATTATATTGAGAAATAGAAAACTTTGTATTGAAAAAAATCATGTGTCCTCTTATAGACGTAACATGTAATAAAGCAGCTGGATATTATTGTAGAAACAGTTGTATCTTGAAATGCGTCATCTGTCACAGGATAATAGTGTCTGCACTTGCAACGTAATTAAGGAAAAAGCTCTAGATCATAATGCTTTCCTAGGAAATGCACAGCTGCTGGAGGTGGGTGGGGGGAGAAGGAGTCAGCGGCTGAAGTGTGGTGTTGACAGCTAAGCCTGTCGTGGACCATTTGCATCTTCTTGGGCACTAAGAATTCTAGCATCTGGGACTGGAAGCTCCTGATTGGTTGACTTTTTCATGTTATTCCTGGTTAGCACATCGTATGCTAGGGGAAAAACCCCACACAATTGGATGGATTTGGATGAGTGTAATTTAAAACATTTAAAAAAGTGATCTGTAACCATTAAATTACTGTAAGCTAAACAGTTGTCTAAAGCATTTAGAAAGCCGAAGTGAAAAAAAAATTTTTTTTTTCACCTGGATTGTTTTTTGTTTTTGTTTGTTTTTGGCTTTTTGTAGCTGCACTGTGAGGCTTAGTTCCCCGACTAGGGATTGAACCCAGGCCGTGGCAGTGAAAGCACAGAGTCCTAACCACTGGACCACCAGGGAATTCCCTCAGCTGGATTGTTATGTTTGGAAATGGGATTCTGAGAGCAGAATAAAAATACCAAATTTAATCAAATCTGACAACGGAAATTGTAAGACACATTCTGATTTCACAGTGACCTTAAAATGTGAACAATATTCAGAATTGATCACACGTGGTATTCTGATATGATGGCACATGTACAAATATGTGAGCATGTGCACACACACACACAAATGATTCTTCAGTTTTACTCTCATTTTCCTGTCTTTTTTCTCCCCACTTTTTCTGCACGTTCCTCTTACTCACCTGTTTCTATTTCTTAACTTACCTACTTTTCCCAGATTAGATGTGTCTGTCTTTGTTTAGTCCTTTCTCTTTCAACTTCCAGTAACGCCAGTGAAACGGAGGAATATGGATGTTGTTATTGGTTTTCACCGTGTGCATATACGCCCGTTAGAACTCGGAAAACCGTCTTAAATTTTGTTTCCTCCCAATCCTGCCTCTTCTTCATCCTTCCCCATTTCTGACTTCCTGTGGATTGAAAAGTGGGACTCTTCCTAGCCCGATTTCTGGCACAGATGCTTGTGGCCTGTGGGGTCTGGGAGCCCGTCTGGCCTTGGACCTCTGAGGAGCAGGCTTTTTTTATGCTCCATGTGGGATTTGAGTGGCCATTAACCCTGCAGACCAGGATGCTGCGGGACCCCAGCACGGTTACGTTTGAAAATGATTCCAAGTGATGTGGAACATTTGTTGTGCATTTTCTTCTGTGTCCGTGTTTCTCTAATTTGAGTGTGCAACAGAATCCCCCCCGGGCGGGCATGTTAAAACACAGACTGCTGGGGCTTCCCTGGTGGCGCAGTGGTTGGCGGTCCGCCTGCCGATGCGGGGGGCGTGGATTCGTGCCCCGGTCTGGGGGGTCCCACGTGCCGCGGAGCGGCTGGGCCCGTGAGCCATGGCCGCTGGGCCTGCGCGTCCGGAGCCTGTGCTCCGCAGCGGGAGAGGCCACAACAGTGAGAGGCCCGCGTACCGCAAAACAAAACAAAACAAAACAAACAAAAAAATGCAGACTGCTGGGCCGCACCCCAGAGTTGCTGATTTGGTGGGTCTGGGGCACTTATTCCAGGAAGCACACTTTGAGAACCACTGTTTCTCATCTACCCGCATTTATGTCCCCAGTTAATTGAGGTCAGCCGTCTTAACCCCAGAATGCTGAGTGCCTGAAGGCCGGTGTGCTGGGCGGCACTAGACCAGTCCTGTCCAATGGAAACACCACGTGAGCCGCATGTGTGAGAGAAAATTGTCCAGTAGCCACAGTAAAAAAAAGTCAAAATAAACAGGTGAAGTTAATTCAGGTAGTCTGTTTCAACCCAGTGAATCAAAAATATCATTTTAACATGTAATCAGTGTAACAGACCATTGATGAGATTTTTCACATCCTTATTTTCATACAAAGTCTGACTTTGTGTGTTTGAATCCTACGTTTCCAGTACATCTCAGTTCAGACTAACAACATTTCGAACGCTTGGTGGCCACAGGGGGCTGACTGGCGGCTGCTGTCCTTAAGCAGCGTAACTCTAGGACTTTCTCTTGCTCCTGGGAGACTCCCTCTTTCCTTTCTTAAAATGCGTTATTTTTAGGGACTTGTGAGAAAGTTCGTATTTCTTCAGCATCTTCCATGATACAGAGCACTTCCCGTGGAGCCACGAGCTCTGTAATCTCTACGTCTCGAGTAAGTTTCGATCTGTGTGGCTCATTAGTAGCTATCCTAATGATGGGACGACAGTGGCCGAGCCCAGAGCTGGGGATTGGGTTGATAGGCAAGTTTACGTCAGTGTTCCTGGGGAAAGAAAGTTCTTTTCTCTAAGCTCTGCCTCAAAAAAAAAAAAAAAAAGATCAGATTAAGGACTGATCAGTGACAGAATGAGGGTTGTTTTAGGGATGAAAGGTCAGGAAGAGAGAGCAGTGATGTTAGAAAGAAAGTTAGATAATGGGGTAGAAGAAAATGAAACTAGAACAACAAGGTTCAGTACATGAAAGGTGGAGAGATATGTGTGTGTGTATATATATATATATATATATATATATATGTATATATGAAATCTCGTTATATATACACATATATGGACTATTTAAGTACAATTTGCTTTGTTCCCTCTATTTAACTACTACCACAAGGAATTCATTTCCTCTAATTCATGGATCATCGCCTGGTGATGAAAGAGAATAAGATGAGAACACCGACTTATGTGTTATTTTTCTCTTCTAACATGATGACATATGAACTGTAAGTCAAAATAAGTCTATTATAGGATGTGCACAGGACCTCGGAAACTACTAAAATTAATGAGTGCCAAACCTCAGACCCTAGAAATTAGCCCTTTAAATGCACGCATGAAAAGAAAGCAGAACTTTGAGTGAATCATCGGGGTCCTGCAATAAGGAGGTCGCAGTAAATGTCTGAGACCCACTGGCGTGCCACCCGGGTTCAGAGGAGAGTGGCTGCTCAGCTCTGCTACCTTCAGAAGGTGAGGACTTGTCTCTGTCCTCTCCATCCGTCTCTTTCAAATTGGCTAAAAACAAATACCATGTTTAAGTAGAGTAGCATTAAAAATCGATGAAATCGTACATCCTGATATACGTGATAATGAGAGTCTCTGTACAGCCATGACATTTGAGTTTTGCTGAAGACTTTTATCCTGGACTATTATTCTGTTCCTTTCTCACTCTGTCTCATTTCAACGTGAGATAACGCAGTGTGTACTTGAAACCATCTGAAGTGACTAAAGGGTTCCGAGCGGTGGTTACTTCAGAAAAATTGGCATTGCAGAGAGATGCGTCTTACGGGGGATTCTCCTGCCGCCGTGGCTCTAGACATTTTTCAGATGCAGCAAGCAATATGGGTGCTGCTATATCCCCCCCTCTAAGACCCTGTGGCAGCCTAGCAGAAGACGGTTATGTAGATCAAACAGCTGATGGCTTCTATATAAATACAGCACGTGGCCGTTGTTTCAAAAAACAGGACAGTTCTAGTTGGATCAGGCTTATCCCATTGAGTGAAATCAAACAGTATTTGAAGACATGGAAAACTAGAACCATCAGAAGTCAGATTTCTAACCTGGGTTCTGATCTAACAAGCCACTTAATTTTCCCCAACTCTTGTTTTCCGACGCATATATGAATGGTTTGAATCTTGTGGGGTTCAACTCTTTTGGAGTCAGGAACCTCTTCTTAAGAAACTACTCCACAGGGAAATTTTTACAAGTCATTCAGGAGTTTCATGGGTCCCCTAAAGTCTAGGGGTCTCTAGACTTTTATTCGAACCCTGAATTAGTTCATCTCTCGCATTTTTTTCACGTTATGATTGGGAGAGGTCTATGGGTGTGCTGTATGAACCTTTGTAGGCAGAAGCCTCTGATTCGCAGATGGTGAACTTTTGGTGGATTCATGCTGTTCAGATCACACTTGCTCAACATCTGGGGATAAGTGCCAGATGTAGGGTCTACTGATGACTAGAATTTCTGAAGAGGTGGCTGTGAAGCTGGGAAAGGAGCAGCTGGACTTGGCATTGTCAGACCCGGCTAATCTGGAAACTTCCTTAACCCATGTGGCCTCAGTTTCTCCTTTTGTGTAAGGAAGGAAGAATATCTGTGGCATGTGATTTTATGGGGCATTTAAATGAAATAACAGACCATGACTTAACAGAGGTAAGTCAACTGCTAGTTGGCAGTGAGCCTCACGAATGCTTATCACGTGTTTACTTGTTGTTCAGACACTTCCCAGGGGGTTGCGTCCGGCAGACTGTGGGTTCTTAGGAGGTGCAGACCCGGCAAGTCAGGGAAACTGCAGTGCACTTGATGGGAACGGTCCCGTGGGACTGTGGGAACCTCTTCGTGTGTAACAGGAAACCTGAAAAGGGAGATGAACTTGAAAATCGCTCTTGCCAAGGGAGGAAGATGGGCTTAAACTTTCGGAAAATCAGAGGCACTCTTTGGACCTGTGCTCTCCAGAGGGCTAGACAAACATCAAAGGGAGTCTTTTGATGAAAAAACCTCCATCTGATACATTTAACATCTGGTCAGTGTTAGCGTACAGTAACACCAGAATTCATTACTTAAAGAGATACTTGGGAAGCATTTCAGGTCACTGCTTCATTTGTTCACTTTTTCTCATTATGTCACAGGTGGCCATAAGAGCTTCTAGAGAGAAGTGTGTATCATTTTTGTACAAACAGATGTAGCAGGTTTCCGTGGCAGTTTGGGTTGTCTGCAGACCTTCATCCCTGCTTCTGCAGTCTTCATTCTTCTTGCAGGGGTTGCGTCTAATGTCTTAGGTCTGGAAGGATGAACTTCTTTTTCTCTCTTTGAAGTTTAATTTTAATTCTCTTTCTAAATTCTTATAATGTATGCATATTTTAAGCCATTGATGAAACTGCAGTTCTTGTTCATGGCCGGTAAGTGGTTAATCTGTTTTGTTCCGCTTTTATTTTCAGATTGAAGAATTTCGAAGGCTGAGGACACATGCAAAAGGGGCAGAGCTTGTGGAAGGCTGTGATGGGATTTTGGGAGACAATTTTAGACCCACTCAGCCACTCAGCGACAGAGTCATTAGAGCCGCGTTTCAGTAGCTGAAGAGAGCAGAAGCCGGTGCGTCTTCATCTGGGTATGTTCGGATTAAGCAAGGAAAATGAGGCACACACAGCTGAGCCTGTCACACCAAAGCGACTCTCATTGTCAACGCACTTTATTTAAATCTAGGACACATTCTCAAGCCCCATTAATCACAAGTCAGGTGGTTCGTAAAAATTTCATGCCGTGTTGGACAGAAATCCGCAGTCCTTATGTTTTCGAGCAGAGCAGCCTTTCATTCTAAGTTTTGCTCTAATATCGGCTTTCATGAGGGAAGGTGCCTGAGGCAGGGGAACCGTGACATGCAAGTACCTCTCGGTACTTTACTATGTTGTCGCACCCTTGAAACCGCAGCTGTCACCTCCTATTGTTGGGGGAGCGTAAGGGAAGGGACTGGGGGACCTGTTGAGCCTCAAAGTGGCCCTCGTTGTTCGGTGCAGATTTGGTCGTCTTGTTTATCGGGGTAGGTAGGTGAGGGCAGATCTGGCATGAATGAAAATACTTGTCCTATGGAAGTGCTTTTATTCGATAGATCAAGAAGCCCTTACTAATGATCTGAGTGTAGGATGTTTCTGTACTGATTAAAACCTAATCTGTACATTTTAATATATCGAATTCAGTGTTTGGATTCCTTACCCTTAAGGACTAACAAAGTAAAACATCACAAACATGGAAAAGCTAAAATATACATAAATGCCTCTGTACTGGGTTACTTCCTCACCTTGTAGGTTGCCCAAGGGCGTGTACCTAGGTCAGTGTGCATTGCTGGGAAACCACTGCTTCTCGTAAGAGGGAAGCGTCTGTTGGAACAGTTTCCTAGGAGTCAGGTCAGAGCTCTGACTGTTTAATGGACCGCTAAGGGTATGTACTCTCATCCCGTGTGAAGGGTACAATGGACCGGGGAGTCACAGAGGAACAGAAATCTCTGGCCTCAGGGAGCTCACAGTCTCACGAGCCAGACAGCTGATATAGGAATTTTAAAGGGTGATCACGTTGTCCATGTGTTTCCCTCTCCAGTTTTCTTGCCCCTCTATTATTACTCTACTGAGGCACCCAGTACTCCAGCCAATCTGTCTTTTCTCTTCTGTGAATGTGCTTTGCTCACCCAGTCCTTCCCCCCTTCCCTTTTGCTCGTTGAAACCCTAGCCGATTAGAGGCCCAACTTGCATACGGTCCTCAGCAGTAATTCTCTCCTTGTCCCTTACATCGTACCTCTGTTTCACATTTTTTCTTCCATTTAGCTATTCGTATATTTATTTCCTGTGTCAGATTTCAAACTTCTTAAGGGTTGAAACGTGTTGAGTTTACTTTGACTCCATCATGGCATGTAACACCTGGAGTCGTGGATGTCGTTAGGGAAATTAGAAATTCCTTAGAACTTATGTGTGTCCTGTATCAGCCAACTGTGTTCCAGTCCTTCGTTCCTTCTCAGTTTCTGTGTCAGCTAGTAGATGATGAGATGATGGGGATGATGAGGAGGAGGCCAGGCAAAGTCACCTGTGGTAGGAATGAGAAGGAACTTTCAGTAATTCATATGTGATAACAATGGAGAACATCCCCGGGGGCTTTAAGCTGAGCCTTATAATGGATGAGCTAAAGAATTAAAATAATATTCAGTCAGAAATCATTATTGAGCACCTACTACGTGATTGGTTCTGTGTATACAGAGATGAGAAGAACAGATGTGGTCTCTGCCCTCATAAAAGCTAGAGTCTGAGATGGGGAACCTGACAATCGAGAAACAAACACTTCTGGCACAGAGAGATCAGCTCCGTGCTTTGTGACTACCTAGAGGGGTGGGATAAGGAGGGTGGGAGGGAAACGCAAGAGGGAGGAGATATGGGGATATATGTATGCATACAGCTGATTCACTTTGTTATACAGCAGAAACTAACACAACACTGTAAAGCAATTATGCACCAATAAAGATGTTAAAAGAATACACAGTTAATAAATTCCATGAATGAAAAGAACCAAGAAATGGAGTGAAGGAGATTTCAGATAGAGGGAATATCTTTTGCAGAGACCCCGAGGGCCCAGTCTCTGTGGAGGTGGTAAGAATTTGATGCATTGATGAACCTGAAAAAAGCCTTGTGAGTCTGGGGTGTGGAAATGCAAAGGGAAGATCAGGCAGGGCCCCATGACTTAAAGGGCCTCGGCAGCCGTGCTAAGACATCTTTACTTCATCGTCAGTGTGCTGAGATCTAAGCGTTCTCAGGGGAGTGGCCTTCTCAGGAGATCACAGTGGCTGGAGAACAAATGGATCAGATGATTGTGGGCCAGGCTGTGGCGGTGGAAGGATATTTTAGAGGTCCACTGGGTAGCCAAGGTGAAAGGCATGCAGGCATGGGTACCAGCCTAGGAGCAGTGCAGATGGAGAGAAGCTGACATATGTGAAAAGGTCTTGGAAAGTGATATCTAGGGATAAATTGGACGAGGGTGGGGGGAGATGGACATATCAAAGATAACACCCGGGGTTTGGGGCTTTAGAAACTGTGTGGCTATAGTGCCATGGAGTGACAAGAGGGAAGCCGGAAGAGGCTCTGTCTGAGATGGAGAGCGGGGGGGGGGGGGTGGGGGGGGCGGGAACGGGGGCACTGAGAGAGGCTTGTCAGTCACAGCAGTGGGCCTGGTGTGAAGGAAGCTGGAATGTCGAGAGCGGAGGTCAGAAAAGAAGTTTGAACAGAATGCGGGAGTCGTGGGCATAGAGATTTTATACATACAAGTGTGTACGTATAATGTTCTCATGCTACACGGGGATGACCTCGGATGTTCATAAAATCTTACGGGATGCTTTATGACCAGTTAACCAAAGCACAGAGAAGTTAGGTCATCTGCTCAAAGCCATTGGGCAGCGGGACTGGAAGTTGGACCCAAGCAGCCTGCCTGGCAGAGCCCCTTGTTGTAAGCACTGCAGGACAGAGGTCAGGGAGCGTCACCACGCTGGCTCTCAGGGTGGCAGGAGGACGAGGGAGGCGGTTGCGGTGGGCAGAAGTTGGGCGTGAAGGGAGGGCTGGAGATACCTAGTGGTGGCAGCTTCAGACAAGCGTGTGTAAGTTTAAGGTGTACGATGTGTATTTTGATTTGATCCATTTTTATATTACAATATGATTCCCACCTTAGCGTTGGCTAACACCTCTGTCATGTCCCATATATATCATTTCCTTTTTTGAGGTGGGAATGAGACTTTTTTTTTTAAACAAAAGAAGTAGTAAAACTTTTCTGTATGTGGGGGGGAGGGGGAATGAGCCAGTGGATGGGCAGGGCTGAAGGTGCTGTTTCTCGAGGGGCTAGTCCTAGCAGTGAAGTCCCTGAAAAGTTGCCAGGGGATGGGGCCCTCGGCACACGTGGAGACTGACCGTTGTTATGGGAACGGACACTTTGTGCGCTATCACAGGAGGGAAGGAGGTGGCGGTTTATAGACAGTGTTTCACGACTTGCTTTACTGTTTAAGGAGGGTTGGGTAGAAGCTAGAAGAGGTGAGCGCTGCCAGACAGCTGGGAGATGGGTGCAGAGTGAGGGTCCGGAGGGCTTACGGGCACGGCCCGGTTGGAGGGCCAGGCAGAGAGGGGCGGTGAGGTTGGTGAACGTGAATTTATGAATTTCCCCAGTGTAGGTTTGGTATACTCTCTTTGAATGTCGGTAACTATAAATGACGCTTTTTATGAAATAAGATTATTGGCTTTAATTTTTGATCCATATCTGGTCCTACACCAGAATTGCCTGTCTCTAAATATCTAAGTAACCATCACTACTTTATCTGTCTCTTGCACGCACACACACACACACACACACACACACACACACTCTCTTAAATGTTTATGAGAAGATTACATATATTTCAGATACTTCATATTCATGGTATGATAGGAGGACAGTGTGTAATTTTCAGTCTTCGATTAATTGCAGTTTAGATATTTTAAGAGAGGATGGATTTATGTCCTTGTCTTGGTGACTGAGATTGCTAAAAGGAGGTCATTTTCCCCCAAATTCCTAAGAGTGGTGCAGAAATTCTTTCAAAGGCGACTTCACTTCTGACCATATCCTTTTATGAATACATTTTTGATCCTTTTATCTTGAAATGTGTAATACAAATCTAGTCGTACTGCTACATAAAAATTATATCAGGAAATCAGACTTATGGATGTGTGCTTTTTATTTGATATTTAATAATGCCCTAAGGCAGGTAATTCAAATTTTTATTAAAGTGAAATGACTTGACAGTCAGACTTTGAATTTAATGCATGAATGTTTCATTTAAGCTCTTGGAACTGAAAAGGAAAAAAAACCTTTTTTTCTGATAGTTCTCTAAAAAATGTTCAAAATAATTCAGATTTATTTTAGCTACGCTTTACTAAAATAACTTTAGTTTTTGGACTTAAAATGACATTTATTTTTGCATGACATGTCTAGACATCTGGAGGGTTTTGATAACCAAGACTTATTACTCCCATGAATTATCTGTGACTTTTTGTATTACCATTTAGGAAGTATGAACTATGGTTTTGTACTTGTTTAAAGAGTTAGCACATAAGTCACCCACGTGCAGGGCTAGTTCAGATTTCTAGGAGCCAGTTTACCCAGTGAACTTTCTTTACGATGCAGGAGAACCAAATCTTACTAACAAACCAAAATAAAACCAAGCTTTATGTCCAGTTTCCTTGCTGCCCTTGGCGTGATAATATTGGTACTACCCTTCCAGTGAAATGATTATTTACCTGTTTGTTTCATTAACTATTAACCAATTTTTAGAAAGCTATGCTGACTGTTCAAAGATTTGCCTGCTTCCCCTGTGACTCAAATATTGTTAAACTGCACACATGGTTACAGTAACTATAGTTAATTATAATTATTTTCTGTAAAAACCAATGCCACAGAGCTCTTTAAATACCTCCCTGTAAACAGGTAAATAAATAACCTACATTTCTTGGCAACATTATTTCCAATTACATTAACAATTGATCTCTTTGTGAGATCTGTTATTTACATAAAACCGTGTTTCTTGAGTTGATTTAGCTTTAGAACAAAACAATATGATTAAACAACATATATTTTAGCCATAGAATTAATATAATTATGAATAAAAAATGTTTTCTCCAGAAAAAAAAGTAACCTCCCTTACCCTCCTTAAAAGGGGAAAATATGTGTGCTCCAAATAGATGAGGAGGAAAAAAAAAAAAAAAAAGGAAGAAGAAAGAAGAGGGTTATTAAACAAGTATCTGATCCCTGTGTCAAACTTACCCTCGTATTTGGGCAAAGACCCGTTTTGGGTCTTTGATTCACATTCAGACTGTACTGAACTCTTCCCCATGTATACTTTTGCAATTAATAATGTTCTCTTCTTAGCTTTAATAAATGCTATAGCTAACATCAATTTCATAGCAGCTTTCTTTTATAACCTAACAGAGTTGGAGGTTAAAAAAGACTAAGCCATTATGGAAAAGGAGGGGATTTGTGGGAAAGGGATAATGTCAACTCTGAATGACCAAGTAGGTGAAAGCTATTATCCTTTCAGGATAAATGGAAAGCTCAGAGCCTTATTTTCAGTCAATAGAACTTGGACTGACTTCACTCCAATAATTCAATATGATGCACAGCATTAGGGTGAGAAATGAAAGCTTGATGGTAGAGCTATTTTCTATTTACTGTATCCTATAGAATTGCCCGAAAATGAATGGATTTCCTAAAGGTTCTCAGTATGATTTCAGGAAAAGGCCAAAATACCAAGGGTGGTCAACCCATCTATTATGTTTTGATTCTGTGATACAAAAATTGTTCTTAACCCAAGAATGAAAAGTATCAAAGCTGTATAGACATTTCTTCAAGATTGGTAAAGAAGGAAAATAATCCCTGCTTCCATATCTGTCCTTTGTTTCTTTTTTCACTATTAGAAAGGTTAATTTATTATGGGTAAAAATTCCTGAATGATTTATTCCCCTCCCCACCCATGAATTTAAACAAAATTGTGTTTGGGAGGAAGGAAGAGAACATCTTGCAGTCATGGGTCAGCTTTTATGTTGAACATTAATATATTATGATACCCTCAATATAGTAGATTTCATGATTTTAAACTTCATATATTTTCCATAAGAAAATCACCGAGACCAGGTTATCTCCTCTAAACACGTAGTATTACGTCTTTTTCCTCATGGATGCTCATTTTTGGTAATTTTCTCAAGCCAGTTTTTAAATTTTATTTTTCCAGTTTGAGACTTATTAAGAAAACATCGTTCACAAAGAAGCGTTCATTTCGGTTTCTTCCTCATTTACTGTCTGTCCTTTCCAGTTCCTCTTTTCCATGATGAAGTTCATAGAGACTTAGGAAAGCGGATTCATCATAGACCCAGGGAACTGTGAAAGCCCAGCACGCAAAGGGACCTTCCTGGAGGTCACTTGCTGTTGGAGTCCGCATGGCTCAGCCTGTGGCACCCCCTCTCTCTGTAGGTGGATCGTCTGCACCCACAGCCTCTGGTACCACCAAAGGCAGATGACCCTCTCATTTACCTGCCGACACCAGGTCTCTCTGTTAAGTTCTAGAATCGGATGCCCAGCTGTTTGTCTCACTTTGCTTTTGGATGCATCAGAGGCGTCTCACACCCAATATATAAAAGATTGAATATATGATCGTCCTTCGCAGACTTGGCTTTCTTCCAGTTTTCTTAGGAATTCAAGTCATACTGGACACTTCTCACGTCACCTCACCTCACATTTCCAATTTATCGTCCAGTTCACAGATTCGCCTTTGGATAGCTCCCAAATCAATCTCTGTGATCATCACAACCCATAAAGTTAGCATCAGCTCTCACCTGGGCTGTTGCAGGAACACCCCCCTCTCTTCTACATAGGATTGTTGAGGAAAGATTTGTAAAAATAAAAGACATGGGTGACAGAGAGCCCTCAAACTTGCACGTCAACTCTGATTGACTGATACGAGCTGTCTAGAGTGTTGAGAAGGATTCTGCATCCACGGCTGAGCGCAGTGCGAAAGGGTGTCAGGACTAACTGGCGACATCTGTCGCTGGGGGCTGGTGGCGGTATTGTAGTTTGTTATTCCCATCCGCAGTGGAAGGTTGGGTGATTGGCATCTGACTTAAACGTCTCAGTTGTGAAGTTGCAGAGTCGTGAATGGGTTTTGGAAAATTGACCTGCGTTACATCTACTGATACGTAGCTGGATGTTAGCAGTTATCGAGGAAATACAGAAACATGATGAAAAGACTGAAGTCCCCTGATCAACCTTCTTTTTAATATTTTCATTTTCTTTTGTATTAGTTACTAAACATAACTAAACATAGCAAATAGCTTACATATAGCAAAACCTAGGAGATCTGAAATCTCAGCATAGAAATGAAATGGCATGAGGGTGATGGAAGGATCATGGCCTGAGAGTGGAGGAACTTACCTGCTCCAGGCCCTTTGTTAGGGATGGAAGCCATCTCCTGAAGAAGGGAAAAGGGTTTGTTAAAGAAGAAACCAGGTAAGGGAAAAGTAGATACTGACATGCCACCCACAAGGGTGAGAAACAATGTATTTTAAAGTATTAAAAAAAAAAAAAGCCATACCAAAAAATTGTCAATTTAACTATATAGATAAATTGAGATATTTATATGTTAGTACAAACAGATTTGCCTTATTCTTTCAACTACTTCATTTTTTAAAAATTGAAGTATAGTTGATTTACAATGTTGTGTTAGTTTCAGGTGTACAGCAAAGTGATTCAGTTATACGTATATCTGTTCTTTTTCAGATTCTTTTCACTTATAGGTTATTACAAAACTTTGAGTATAGTTCCCTGTGCTATACAGTAGGTCCTGTTGGTTATGTATTTTATATATAATAGTGTGTATATCTTAATCCCAAACTTCTAATTTATTCCCCCACCTTCCCCTTTGGTAACCATAAATTTGTTTTCTATGTCTGTGGGTCTACTTCTGTTTTGTAAATAAGTTCATTTGTATCATTTTCTTTAGATTCTACATATAAGTGATATCATATGATATTTGTCTTTCTCTTTCTGACTTACTTTACTTAGTATGATAATCTCTAGGTCCATCCATATTGGTGCAAATGGCATTATTTCCTTCCTTTTTATGGCTGAGTAATATTCCATTGTATACAAAGACCACATCTTCTTTATGCATTCCTCTGTTGATGGACATTTAGGTTGCTTCCATGTCTTGGCTATTGTAAAGAGTGCTGCAGTGAACATTGGGGTGCGTGTATCTTTTCGAATCATAGTTTTCTCTGGATATATGCCCAGGAGTGGGATCCCTGAATCATGTGGTAACTCTATTTTTATTCTTTTAAGGAACCTCCATACTGTTGTCCGTAGTGGCTGTACCAATTTACATTCCCAACAACAGCGTAGGAGGGTTCCTTTTTCTCCACACCCTCTCCAGCATTTGTTATTTGTAGACTTTTTGATGATGACCATTCTCACTGGTATGATACTTCAGTTTTAATTAAACAAACATGCCAGTGAAAACTTGTTTTGGTAGCATACAAAGCTGAAATAGCCTAGACAATGCCCAATAGCTTGGACAGAGTCTGAAATATTTGTTGAATAATATGGAGGTTTCTCCAATCAAGAAATTTGCCACTATGCAACACCATTCTCAAAGTAAATTAATTGTTAAAACAATAAAACCACGTTGGTTTTGGATGGGTCTGTTTTCTATGACAGTACTTCTTTAAATGCCTGCAAAATTTCTGAATTCTTATACTTTATACGTAAAGGTCTTTAAGGCTTGTCTGCAGAAAATATTTTCAGACACATCTTAGAAGCATGGAGTCGAACTGGATCTCAAAAAGTTATTTAATCTAGTCTTCTGCCCGAAAAGGTCTTCAGCTAAATTATTATAGTTGATTGGTCCCCACATCTAGAAACAAACAAGCAAACAAACCTTCCTTGTATGAGATACCTACTTCAGAGATTCTCCTACTCCTGCATAATGCAAAAGGGAAAAAAAAAAAAAAAGAACCTCATGAAATGCTCTCCCAGTAAAGTAAGAACTGAATTGGAACACCATTTTGATAGTAATATTTTTTATGGTTTGCCATAAATGAATATTTTTGATGAACGTAACCAGTTATATTCCAAGTACTCCAAGATTTATGTTTTTCTTGTGTTTGCAGCATGTGAGAGTTCCTGTAACCTTTACAGTGCAGAGAAACTCACGTAATTATTCACAAATATGAGTGTTCATTCTGATTTTAGTATGGGTACAGCCGGTGGTTCTCTAATGGTACCATTTCTTTCAAGAATGATTATATTTAATGGGTCCCAGCAATTAAATCACTATAATGAGAAATAAAAGATTGTAAATAAGAATAACAGTGTTATTAATCATCTAAATTAGTCACTTATGGCACATTCCTGGACCTGAAATATTTCCATAGGATATGATGCTAAAATCCACATTTACTTATAATTAGACATAATACAAACCTTCTCTCATTATAATAGTTGCCCAAATCCCACTTCAACTTAATTTCATTGACTTTGATTTCTGGACTGAAAGCATTAAGCTTGAACCTAGTGAAAAATGTATAATATGTGCATTCAATTAAGAAGTAATTAGATATTCAATCACCCTTACAGCACACTAGGGATTAGGGAAGGAGGAAGAAAAATGTGACGCGCTGTAGTGTGTAACACAGTTTTGTTAATTAGTGTAGTGCTAATTGAGATTGAGAAAGTGTCAGAATAGTATAACATAGGTTTGCTTGTGAAGAACTTTAAAAGCTAAGTTTAGTGTTTTATGATACTTTGATGCAGAGTTGTATAGAATATACCAAACAATCTGATGTGTCCTTGAGTTTCAGTTAAAGTTTACACATCCATTCTAAGTGACACATACTAGTGAGTGATGAAGGGGAAAGAACAGCTGCTTTTTTATGTTTCCAACCCTCTGCTATATTTTATCTCATTTAATCCTCACAACGATCTTGTGAGGCATGTGCTTTTATTTCCATTTTAGAGATGGAGACCCTGAGGCTGAGAGGGGTTGAGTAACTTGTTCAGGGTCACAGCCAGTACAGGGCAAAGCCAGGGTTCACACCCAGGTAGGTTTCACTGCAAACCCTGAGCTCTTTTCACCACGCCTTTCAAATAACAAAGGGCAGATAATTATGAAGTCCTTGTATATCTTTGCCTCCTTATCTCTTTAGATAAGTTCCGGGGAATGAGATTTCTAGGGAAGAAGGACACCCGTGTTTTCACTTTTGGTATCACGTTGCTAATAGTCTCCCTAAGGGTTAGTGCTAATCTATGCTTGCACCATGGATTGAAGGTATTTTTGCCCTTTTTAAAATCAATCACTCTGTATACTTTCCACCTCTTTGTCATCTCCTTTTTACTCCTCACTTTCTCCAAATGTGTTCATCTCCGTTTACCTATTGAAATTTCTGCGACAAGAGTAACCCCTTTGATTTCTCTGAATGTGATACATATTTATGGTGGAAAATTCAAACAGTACAGAACAAAATGAAGCAACAAGGCTCTCTCAGACACGCCTCTCGGTGACAGTCACCATGAACACTGGGGTGAGCGTGGAGGTCCCCCCATAGCTCAGTGGGGGATGGCTTAGGTTCCATTCTGACTCCACTGGTAGGTAGCTGTGTGACCTTGACGAAGTTCCTAATATCTCTAAGTCTCTTTTTTTCATCACTTTAAAGAAGGCCATAGTAGTAACCTATCTCATAGGGTGGTTGTGAAGATACAGTGAAGTAATGCAATTAAAGTGCTTACCATGTTTTTGGTCCACAGTGTTAAGTATTTAATAAATGTTACCTTTATCATTATTTTTGTTCTTTTGATCTCTCTTTTTGCATATCTCTCATAAGCACAAGTAGACACACATATAATGTTCCTCATGGGATTATATTATGCAGGATATTTTTCTGTCTGTTTGATGTATCTTTTCACGTCATTCAATAGATACATGTGTACATTTTAATGATTGTACATAAGTTGACTTTAATTATGTACCAGAGTTTATCGAGTGTTCCTCTATTATTGTACATTTTAGGTCATTTTCAGACTTTGCTATAATCAACAGTACTGTGGTTAACATATGCATTTATTTCCTTAAAAACTTCTTAGTAGTGAGATTACTGGGTCAGAGAGTTTTAATTGTAATACTATATATGTGCAAATTGCTCTAAGAGTTGTATCCCTTTATGTTTCCACTGACCATGTGTCCAAATACACATTTTTCTTCACCTTCACTGACATTGAGTATTTTCAAATTTCTTATCGTTGCCAATCTGATTAGAAATGATTCTGTTACATTTTATATTAAGTCTTTCTTTGAATACTTGGTTTTATCCTTGAATTTCCTGTTCTGTTCCATTAATCTGTCTGTTCATGAGCACCACCCATTGTGTTTGTGACATTGGTGTATATTTCAGTGTTTGGTAGGACAAAATCCCTTATTAATCTCTTCTGCAGAATTTTCTTATTTCCTTGTGTTTAATTCTTCCAGATAAGCGATAGGATCATTTTACCAGAAGGATTGAAGTAAAGAATCAAAGAGAGGGTGAGAAAAAGAGAATGAAAGAAAGAGAAAAAGGAAGAGAAAGCATCTTGCTAGAATTTTTGATTTGGATTGCATTGAGTACTTAGAGTAATTTAAGGAGAATTGATATCTTCACAATGTTGAATCTTTCTGTCAAGGAGCAATGCATAGGTCTGTGCTTATTAAAGTGTTTTGTAATGCTCTTTAGATGTTGTATAGTTCTCTCCTCTGACTGAATTTGCTACAGGATGTGCATTTGGAGTCTGGAGTCAGCCTGGGGTGTGGCTTGATTGGGAATATAGTACTTTCACCTCCTGCTCCATGGTTTGGGCAGATTATAGATATTCGTTCAGCCTCAGTTTCCTCGTCTGTGAAATAGGGATACTAAGAGTCATACCTCCTAGAGGTGTTGTGAGGATTAAACAAAATATGGTAAAATGCATAGCCTGGTGCTTGGCAGGGGGCTGGCATTCAATAAATGTGAGCTATTACTATTATTATTGTTGTCTTTGTACTCATCAATTTTGATTAGTGTCATTTTTCACTACATTTTTATATGAGTTAATATTTATTCAATGAAAAAATAATTGCTTGGCTTTGTCCTTGGCTTTCTTATTTGACCTTTCATATAGTTTCCAGTGACATTTTAGTTGATTGTTTGTATTTTCTACATAGACCCTGGTCACATCTGTAAATAATGACAATTTCATCTTCTCCTTTCTAATTTTACTAGTTCTTATTTTATTGCACCCTCTAGAACTCCCAGAATAATGTTAAATAATTAGCAGTGATATCTGGTTTCCCTTTCTTATTTCGGATATGCCTGGATTTCTATTTCCAAATCCTGTGTTATCTTGCCCACCCTGTGTCCTTTAAATCTTCAAAAGCAGTTGACACTCTTGACCTTCTCCTTTCTCTTTCTCCTTTTTCTGTTTATTTTCCTTCCTCCTGAGCTGATACTGGTATTAGTGGGTGTGTTGAAAAAGAAGGTTCCTATCTTGCCCTTGCTTGTAAAGGAAGGACATTTGTTTTTAACCTTCTGTTCAGTGTATGGCAGTATCCTAGGGACTGTGTGCAGATATACACATTATCAGCATAGACTCCCCGGAGGAGCTTATAGCCTGGTGTTGGGAGCGAATCAGGTAACCCAGCTAACTCCACATCCAAGCAGCATGAGAAGAAACTGCCCCAAGAGCATTCGGAAAGAGTTCTCACGTCTAGCATCTCGCTATTTCTTAAAAGACTCTTCTTTTGGAGATTTTACACGGAGTTATCTTACTTAAAGAGGGAGGTGGCAGTGGGTTATCAATCAGCTGAGCCAAAGTCACTGGAACTGAGGTCAGCCCTGTGACCTGCAGCAGCCTTTGTGAAGGACACGTGGGCACATGTGCTTTTTTTATTTTTGATAGCTTTGTAGGAAATTCTCCAATGGTGATTTGATTTGCGCTCATCCCCAGGGGTCTCTTCCCAGAAGATCATTTAAGGTTCAGAAATAGTCACATGAAAGATGGCATCTGTTATAATTATATTGAAATAGCTTTTGATTTAGAAGACTTCTTAGGATTATGGCCTTACTTCAAGGTCTCATTATGAACAATGATCACTGGATAATAGAACATTTCCTTTTATAGTTAAGCTTTCTTATTATTTATAGATAGATAAATGGGTATTTGGGAGGAGGTCCCAAAGGGGAGAAAGTCAGCCTGATTACCTTTGTGTATTCCGAGTGTCATTTCTTTATCCAAATAATAGGAAATCTGGAGAGAGAGCAGAGAAATTTTAGGAGAGGACCAGCAACAAAATCATTCAAAACACTTTTTCAGAACTCAGGGACATAAATTTACAAATTGGAAAGGCGCACTGAATTTCCAGGGCAGTAGATCAAAATGCACCCACACCAAGGCACTATCATCGTGAAGTTTCTGAACGTGGAGGGAGAAGTTACAGGGAGGAAAAAACAAGTCAGACTCAGAGAACCTGGAGTTTAAATATCAGTCTTCTCAACAGCAATACTGGAAGCTAAAAGCCAGGGAAGAATGACCTTCAGAATTCTGAGAGAAAGTTGCAGCCCACCTACAATTCCTCACCCAAACTTTCAATAGTCATGTTCAGATATCAAGGTCATTAAAAATTTATTTCCCAGGAAGCTACTGGAAGATGTGCTTCACCAAAATGGCGTAAACCAAGAAAACAGATGTGGGATCCAGGAAACAGGAGAGCCGACAAAGGAGAAAGGCACAGGAGATTCCCAGAATGATGGTGAGGTGAGGTAGCCAGCATAGAGGATGTGAGTCCAGATGTGAGCAGTTGAGAAGGTTCTAGAAGAGCTTCCTCCAGGAAGACGAAGTTGATAGACTGCATGATGTGTCTTAACTTCTTGAGAGGAGAGTCAGACAACTGTAGGTAGTTTTGGATTGAGGATGTAGGTGGAAGAAACTCAAGATAATGATTCACTCCAGAGTAAACAAGTTGTGCAAGAAAGGAAAATTAATGATATATTAACACATGTAGTTCGGTTCTGAATAATATTTACATCATCACAATGATAGAAATCAAATATTGATCCAACCCAAATTATTATATAACTGTATTGGGAGGGTGGAGTGAAGGGAAGGGTTTACAGTGTGTGAGTGGTGTGTGTGTGTGTGTGTGTGTGTAGAGAGGTAGGGGCTGATAGGAGGAAAGAAGGTCAAATGACATTCTCCATAGGGAAAGTTGACAGACAATGCTAAAACTGAAAAGGAGTGATGCAATCATACTGATTAGCTCTACAGTATTAATAAAATAATCAGCTCAAAGAGTTGAGGAGGACCAAAGTGGAGGCATATAAGACGGGAAACTGATAGTTTTCATAATACACCCTTTAGAACTACTTAACTTTTTCAACTATGTGCATGTATAATATTGATACAAATAAAAACGTTAATAAAAATGTTAAAAATTTAACTTTTTTTTTAAAGCTCTTTCTGTATTCAGAGCGTTTTTTTTTTTTTTTTAGATGTTGCGGGTAGGAGTCTATTAACTAATTAATTTATTTTTGCTATGTTGGGTCTTTGTTTCTGTGCGAGGGCGTTCTCTAGTTGTGGCGAGCGGGGGCCACTCTTCATCGTGGTGCGCGGACCTCTCACTATCGCAGCGTCTCTTGTTGCGGAGCACAGGCTCCAGACGCGCAGCCTCAGTAGTTGTGGCTCACGGGCCTAGCCGCTCCGCGACATGTGGAATCCTCCCAGACTAGGGCTCGAACCCGTGTCCCCTGCATTAGCAGGCAGACTCTCAACCACTGCGCCACCAGGGAAGCCCCAAAATTTAACTTTTTATACAAGTAAAAACGTTAAATAAAAACGTTAAATAAATGACAGGAGCAGTTGCTACTGTCATTTTGTTATACTTTTTAATGTATGTACGCACACATGCGTGGGCACACACGCACATACACAGACATACATATGTGCATTTTCTTGGAGTGTTTGCTTTGAGCCAAATGTTGTGTTGGGCCTTGGGAACACAGTGCAGATGAGATCAAGTATGATTCCATCCCATGAAAAATTTCTCTGAAGTGCTGAAAAGTAAATGTCAAACACATGCTATAGAAAATAATAGGCCATACCGTAGTTCAGTTTTCATTTAGTGAGATGTCTGTAAAATCAACGAAATAGTCACCAGTCACTCAGTTATGTGCCCAGGAGGCACTGTTGTCACATTATATCTGTTGTCGTATTCCATTCTCACACAAACCCTACAAAGTAGGTATTGCTATCTGGGGCTCAGAAGGGGCAAATAGATTGCCTAAAATCTTCCAGCCAGTTGGTGGCAGAGCTGGGATTTGAACTTGAGTCTTTCCGATTCCACATCCACACCCCAGAGTGGGATCAACTGAACTCAGGGACATAAATTTTTTTTGTAATTTTTCCAGCTAATCTGGTATCATGCAGTGAATGAGATCAAACATCCGTCTCTTGGTGGGGGAGCTAATAGATCATCCTCAGAGTGCCTTGGCTTTGGGAGGTGACATTTTCTTTGTTTGAACAATGTAAAGGAGAAAAATTCAAGAAGCATAGGGCATTAACTTTAGTTTTCCTGTGAGGGAGATTTTAACAGTGAGCAACCTAAATTCACCAGCAGAGTCCACACTCAGGTGAATTAGAATTCATTCTGCATTTATTGAGAATCCTGTAAATCAAGCCATTAGAGCTTTAAAATGAACAAGACACCTGAGAGCTTGTGCACCTATTGCACTCTGGTTGTATGTTCAATGTTAAAATGCTTTGGGTAAGACCTGACCTCATGTCATTAGAGTGACTGCATATTTACTTACCTATCTTTTGTCTAATTGGTGTTTTAGACCATGGTAGCTTCATTTTTAGAGTAGTTGGGTAAAGCGTAATTGAATTACTTTCATAAACTTGGAATCTCTGCCTCTAGACCAACCTTTCCCAAATGTGTTCTGCAGAGCACTGGTCCATCAAGATGTTTGTTAAATCAAGAAAAGACTGTCCCATACATTTGGAGAATCCTGAATATATTTTTCTTTTGCAGAGTGACAGTGCACATTAGCATATTAGAGACTGACATGGTTTTGTTTGAAAGAATCATATTTTACTCTATGTAATCATAGTTTCCACAGTATTTTTTGAATACAGATTCATTTTTTCCACCCAACTTCTAGAGTTATGTGGAACACATCTTAGGAGATGGGGGACTCCAGTTATTTTCCTTTTGCAAAAAATTCATCCGTGCTGACCTTTAGGCTCCTTTTAAAAGCTCTAAAATGCTGAGGCTTTACAGTTTGGATCATCAGTCTGTTTTATGTCAGTCACTTTGATTTGTAAATGTGTTGGGTTATAGTTGTCAAATGCAGACACAAACAGTGTCCTCCTTTACCTTTGAAATCACTTTTGTGAGTCATAATCTTAAAGATTTGGTCATGACTCACTGTCTTATTTGAAATTTTAGTTTGGAAGTATATACCCCAGCATTATTAATGTTTTCTAATAAATTGTTCCAGAAACTATATGTATCTATGTGAACATATGCATACATGTGTGGACATGTATATGTACATATGTACAAGCCTATCCACCCACATACCATGTATGAACAATTTTAAAGTATTCCATTGTATCATAATTTATTATTATTTTTTCACATCTTTATTGGAGTATAAATGCTTTACAGGGTTGTATTCATTTCTACTGTACAACAGAATCAGCTATATGTACACATATATCCCTGCATCCCCTCCCTCTTGCGTCTCCCTCCCACCCTCCCTATCCCATCTCTCTAGGTCGTCACAAAGCACTGAGCTGATCTCCCTGTGCTAGGTATCATAATTTGTTAAGGAAGGAAATTATTTAGCTTTTTCTAGTTTTTTTTTTGCTTCAGTGAATATCCTTATACATAAAATCTTTGTATGATTAGGTGTTTATATCTCTATGATAAGTTCCAAGAAGTAGAATTCTGGGTGAAAAGTATATGCGCTCTAAATTTTAATAGATACTTGTTGTCCAAGAGATTGGGCTTGTTTATTTTTAGCAACTGTATTAAAGTGTGTTCCCCCAGTCCCATCTCTGGCAACACGAGTAGATGTATTGAACTGAAATCTTAGCTGATGTTGTTTTCTAAATGGGAAGACTATTAGTTCTCTCAAAATGTACGTTTCATGTGTTATTCTATATTTATTATTTCCTGATTTATTTAATAGAAATGTTACATTATTTGGGGACTAAGAAGCAGTGGTCTTTGTGCTCAAACAGTTACCATCTGCAGTTATTACACAGGGAATTAATGACAATAACTAAAAGCTTTAATTTTATTTATTATTATGCATGACGTGTAAAGTTTTTGTTTAGAAAACAGTTCAAGCGTTTGTTTATTTATTTTGGTTGAAAGTACATGTCTCTATGAAATTTTGCATTAATAGATTCTGCCAGAGAAATAAAATTATGGTAGACTTTGTGGGAAAATTGCAGAGATGACAAACTTGAGCACGAAGATATTTTTGAAATTTCCACATTTTCTCATGAAACTTCTCGTTTTTGCTGTCTCATTGGACTGTAGAAAGACTTTCCAGTCTGCCTTGGAGGAATGTCAGTAACATAATCGATTCCTTCTCTTTGCCTTAAAGGAGGAAGACAGTGGTCCTATAGTGCCCATGGGTGAGAAACGGAAACTTTGAGCTGCAGCTTCGGTTTATCCTCAAAGCCTGCATTGTTTGTCTTCATCTAATCGAGCTTTAATGGACATCTGTAACAGTTGCCTGTACACATGCTCTAATGAAATATTAGAAATGGCTGTAAATTCAAAAGAAACCCCATGTTATGTATCCGCATCACTGCTGCCAGTATTCATATTTTTGCACATACTGTTTATTGCTTATGTGTAGAAGAAATGAAACTAGTTTTCAGAGTTATTATTAATATGAATATATATCATGTATTAATACTGAGACAGGAAAAATACATTTCCAGCGTTTGCAGTCCTTCATTTCCTGTCTCCAACAGAAAATTCACTCATTCAGAAAATAATGTAATTCTTGATAATAAAATGAGAGTTTTGATCAAGAACAGCATATACAGCTCCAAAATGGAATGTGAAGGATTAGTAAAA
Source organism: Delphinus delphis (assembly GCF_949987515.2). Lineage (NCBI taxonomy): Eukaryota > Metazoa > Chordata > Mammalia > Artiodactyla > Delphinidae > Delphinus > Delphinus delphis. The sequence continues at coordinate 7,513,949 of NC_082699.1, read as the reverse complement.
AACACATCTCATGTTACTTTGCAACCCTCATACCATGGTTAATGTCAGGGTGATTTGTTATAAAACACGATTTGGGAGTTAATGTAAGAACATAATACTCACTTTATATATTACTTTCTTAGTTAAAGGATTTAATTGATTATACGAATCTAATCATACTTATTTGACATATTAGAAGCTGAGGTTTCTAGGAATTTGAGAAAGGTATAAGAAATAAATAGGCTAAAGAGAAAGTGGATACTTTATTTTATGGCTTTATTTTCCATGATAGAAACATAAATTTAATAGTATCCTATAATAATTTAGTGTTGTACATTTTGTAAGACTTTAAAATATTTTATTTTATAGGTTTCACTTTGGCATATTGAGATCTTTGTTTTGAAGATGAATCATATCCTTATTTTAATTAATTTTAAGTGCTACTGGCAAATTTAAGCATATGCTTAGATGCAGTTAGATGTGATAGAATGAGATAATTTATGTAAAGCAGTAGAGTGCCTGGCACAAAGCAAGTACTTAATAAATGTTATTAGTTGTTGTTATAATTATTGTTGTAAAACTAATGACTTCAATAACATGTTACACTCAATTTTGAGGGATTTTGTGATGCAGAATATCTAAGTTAGAAATAGAAAATAATACAGATGGAATAATTATGTGTTGAGAGATTTTAAATGTGTTGGGTAAAGGTTGTAATAATGAAAAGCATTAAATGCAAATTAAAAAAATCTTACTAAGTATCCCTGAAAACAGAAGCTAAGGAGGTTCACGGTGGAGCCTTGGACAGGGAGAGAAAGAACCAGAGCTGCCCCAGAGAGAGGAAGCGGAGGCGGATGAAGGGTCAGCATCTAACAAAGCCCTGGACCACATGAGGGCGGCATCAGGCAGAGCCTCTGAGAGGTAAAGGCAGTCCCGGGATTTTCCCTTCTTTAGTTTCTTGTATACAAAAATGAAGAAATGGCAAAGCATGGCTACAAAAACTTGGCATATTTAAATACGTATCTTATAGACTAAAACTGATACCACGTACTTGCCAGACATTGGCTGCAGGTGTGGCCTCATTTGCAGTTAACATCAAAAGGCAAAATCAAAACCCTCTCATGAGTGAGAGGTCAACAGGGCTGCTGGCACTCCTCTGCTAGACCCTGCGTTCAGGCCCTGGGGCTAAACAGTACATGGGCACCCAGTGTCACTGATCCTGATGTGGTTGGCACTGAGCAGCTGGGGACCGTTCTTGGACTTAACTTCTGATGCTTCCTGCAGTCTCCAATCACTTGTCCCTGAAAAATACAAAATAAGCATAACAACAAAAACGAATTCAAATGACTCTCAGGGTAATATCTTGTTGCCCATACTTCCCCTCCAAAATATCTTTTTTAATTGAAGGAATCAAATTTATTTACTGGATATTTTCTGATTCAAAAGACTGAAATGAACTACTTGGTTCAGCTTGGGGTGTTCATTGGTGAGATTGTGTGGAAGCTTATATTCTTTAATGTGGGAAACCCATTCATTCCACCATTAGGTACCTCAGACTCAGATTAGGAATGCTGCTTGTAGTGATGCTTTTGTGGGAATGAAGTTGAAAGAGTAATTTGGCAATAACAAAAGTGTAAATGGCTGGTCAGAAATCTATCTAGTTTTGATGGTGGCATGGGAAAGAAAAGCATGGGATGGACCTGGAAATTGGGGAAGAAGCCTCCCAAAGCAGAAGTGTGTGTATGGGGTAGTTAACTAGGGATAAGGGACAAATTTCACAGATCTTGAAATTTAATTTAGGGTGGATTTTGTTTACCTGAAAAAATGGCAAACTGAGGGTTTTCTTCTCATGTGGTTTACACATATATAAGCACCTCTTATTCAAGATAATTAATGTAGCTGATGGTATGTAATGTAATATTGATCTCAGAAAGTTTGGTCAGTTAAGGTAATTTGAGTCATTTTGTTGGTCAGTCTAGCTGAAAGACTTGCTGATTTTGTTGGTTCTTGATCCTTTCAAAGAACCAACATTTGATTCTGTTGGTTTTCTCTACTGTGTTTTTATCTAATCTTTATTATTTCCTTCCTTCTACTTGCTTTGGGTTTATTTTGTGCTTTTTCCATTATCTTAAGGTGGAAGTTTAGGGTATTGGTTTGAGATCTTTTTAATAAAGGCATTTGTAGTTATAAAATTTCCTCTAAGCATTGCTTTAGCTGCATCCTATAAGTTGTGTTTGTTATATTTTTGTTTTCTTTCATCTCAAAGTATTTTCTAATTTGCCTTGTGATTTCTTCTTTGACCCAATGGCTTTTTAGGAGTGTGTTGCTTAATTTCTACATATTTATGAATCCCCAAATTTCTGTTATTGAGTTATAATTTTCATTGTAACACACTTTGTGTGATTTGAATTCCTTTAAACTTATTGAGGCATGTTTTATGGCCTAGATATGGTTTATTCTGGAGAATGTTCCATGTGTTTTAAGAAGAATGTGTATTCTGCTGTTGTTGGTGTTATGTTCTATGTCTATTAGGTCTAGTTGATCTTCTGCATATTTCTATCTATCACTGAAAACAGGATATTGAATTCTCCAGCAATTATTGTTGAATTACCTATTTCTTGCTTCAGTTCTGTCAGTTTTTTTTTTCATGTACCTTGGGACTCTGTTGTTAAGTATATATACATTTATCATTTTTATATCTTTCTGATGGAGTTATCCTTTTATCATTATAAAATGTCTCTCTTTATCTCCAGCAACATTTTTGTTTTATAATAGACTTTCTAAGACATTAGTGTACCACTCCAGCTTTCTTATGGCTGCTGTTTGCGTGGTATGTGTTTTTCCATCATTTTACTTTCAATCTATTTGATCTTTAAATCTAAAATGTGTCTCCTGTAGACAGCTTAAAGTTGGATCTTGTTTTTCCATCTAGCCTGACAATCTTTGCCTTTTGATTGGATTGTTTAACCCATTTATATTTAATATTATTGTCGATATATTTAGGTTTATGTCTGCCATTCTACTTTTTCTTTTCTACCTGTCTCGTGTCTTTTTTGTTTGTTTGTTTTGTTTTTGTTTTTGTTTCTTGCGGTACGCGGGCCTCTCACTGCTGTGGCCTACTCCCGTTGCGGAGCACAGGCTCCGGATGCGCAGGCTCAGTGGCCATGGCCCACGGGCCCACGGGCCCAGCCGCTCCACGGCACGTGGGATCCTCCCGGACCGGGGCACGAACCCGTGTCCCCTGCATCGGCAGGCGGACTCTCAACCGCTGCGCCACCAGGAAAGCCCTCGTGTCTTTTTTTGTTTGTTTCTCTGTCCCTCCTTCATTGCTGTCTTTTGCATTAAGTGACTACTTTCCAGTGTACTGTTTCTTTTTTTTTCTTTTATTATTCCCCAGTGTACTATTTCAATTGCTTTAATGATTTTTTTAATACTTTCTTTGGAGTTTATTTTCTTAGTGGTTGCTCTAGGGCTTACCATATATTGATACATGTTAATTTATTAGAATCTACTTCAGATTTATGTTAACGTGATTACAGTTGGTGTTCTTTGTTCTTGTCAACTGCCTCTTGCCCTAGGCAAAATCTTTGAGTCACAGCTCAGGAGCTATGGGTAGGGACAGTGGTTTGCTCTTTGTGGAGTGACACTCCTGCTTTGCAGACAGGGTTCTGGGTAGGGGCAGAAGCTTCTGGTTTTTGTGGCTTGCCTCTCCCAGACTGAAACTTCCACCCTATGAATAAGCCAGGGTGAAGGTGATCAAGGTCCCAGTATTCTCAGCCTGCTGCACCTGGTGTAGAACCTCTGCTCTGTGAGTGGGGGCTGGGTGGAAGAAGGGGGCTTATGAGCTCTTGGAATTTAGCCTCTGTGAACCTTTTATGTATCCCTTGGTTGGGATTTGAGGGAAGAGGGAGCCCCATCTTCCTGGCCTTACCCACTTAGAATGGATTGTTAATCATGCCAAACTGGAGTGAGTGTGTTTATGGCTCAAATTCTAAATAATCTTATTGAGATTTAGGAGATTTTTCTTGAATACATGTTTTCTCCATTTGCTGTACGTCCTTGGGAAAATTTCCAGACACTTTAAATTTCTTCTTCTTCTTTTTATTCTGTCAGGTATGGTAGTTGCGCTGGGAAGCAGGTCTGTGGAGCTTCTCTCATGTCCATTCTGGGTGTAATGCTCTGTCATCTAAGATGGCACATTACTCAAAATGTCAGGCTATCAGATTCCTTCTGGAATTTTCACTGGAGTAAGCGTATTTTTCAAAATTGTGTGTCAGATATCATCATTGTGATTAAGGGTAGACTCATGCTTTTGGATAACTTAAAGTTTCTTAAAATGAAAATGAAGTTGACATAACAATGATAGTAGTTATTGAGTTAATTACTCTGAAACTTCTCCATTTTATTTTTCTATTTAATTAATTAAAAACAGTATATGCTGATTAATGATTTTCAAGGCTGACCTCTACAAACTGAGACTCAAGATGGCATGTGTGTGAATAGACACCCAATAAACCTCATTTTCCTTAGAATCTATTCACTTCTATTAGAATATATTAATATAGCAAATATTGATATGATGAAAAGCAACCTATATTTTATTTAATACAGAATATTATTTGGGTCATAGTATAGAGTATTATGTAAAAGATGAGGCTTTATACACCGATGATGTAATGCAGTTCCTAAAGATAAGCTCACAGAAACCTTTGTTCCTTTTTTGCTGTGTTCCCTTCCTTTGTTTAGAGGTATTTCCTGTGCTGCTTCTGTGTGAAGCTCTTAACTGACACTCAGTCAGGTAGTGAGGTGGTGACACGTGACCCTTCAGACGAGTGTTTTTTTTTTTTTAAGAAAGATAAAAACAACATAGAAGAAAGGCTTTGTGTTGTGTCAGACTTAGATTACATTTTAATAAAGTATACTAGAAGTTTTACACTTGAGGTTGTACAGGAATCCCCGCTTGGAAATGACACTATTGAGTTTTGAGAAACTTTTCAATTTCTGAAACTTCAGTGAATCTGCATAAACGACTGACTTGTAACACTTCTACACCTCCACCACCCAGTGGGACACTGTAGTTTAGTGAGTCAATAAAATTTAAGAAATTTCTTAGAGCTGCTCCAGAGACCTAGATATGCTTGTATTACTCCCTTTTGGGCCTGATTCATTTCCAGAATAACTCTACTGCACACTTCCTTTGATAAACTTTAATTGCTTTCAAATTACATTGGAATTTAGTCAACCTCAATAGGAATTTTCCTGTGAAATTATATTAGAATCTGGCCCAAAGGGATTAAAAAAAAAAAAAGAAGAAGCATAATAAAGTCTATACATTGCATGAAAAACATTTTATCTTTTATAACATAAAGATGCTTCTTTATGGCATGAAAGAAAGCTACAGTGTTCTTAAAGCACAAGACTGGGATGAAAATTAACTGTTTGAAATTTCAGTCATATTAAATAAATTTCCTAACAAATGCTGCTTTCAGCAAATCTCATTTGAATAAATTAACCTTAAAACAAAAAAAATCTTTATAATTAACATGACTTCTTTCCCCCTTTTTTTTTCTGCTCAGAAATTATCTTCAAATGACATAGTTCCAAATATTCAAGAAATATATTTGGGGCCCTATTAAAAAAATCAGATGCACATCTGATGGAGTCGTTTATGAGGATTTTGCCTTTGCTCTTAGGCTCGGTAGTTACAGTGGTCGAGCTCAGCCTTCATACCTAACCAGAAACTTGAAGCAGTTCAGGAAGAACTGGGACCAGCTAAGAAAAACCTACAATTCCACAGATCTTTATTTTCTAAGTCCACAGAAAAGAAATGTGAATACAGTTCTTCTGGTGAGGAAATTGGTTTTCCCAGGAAGAGGAATTGATGCTTCTAGAGCACCAAGGAGGTGATTTTCTCATTTATGTAAGTGTGAGAAATGTCCTAAGTGGTACACTCTTATGCGAGACAAGTACAGGTGAGCAGTTAACTCCAAGGAACTATGCGTCTCACAGAGGCCAGGGCCATTATTACTGCTAGTCCTTGCACGAAACGATGTATTTGAAAACATTTTATGGACATTGATTGCACCTATTATTTCTCAATGAAGTTCCGACCCTTGGGCTCCAGCCTTGCGTCTCTCTGTTCTCAACACCCCACTCCCTCCCCCCCGCGAAGACTAGAGGGTCCATTGTTGCTAACTGCTACATCTTTGGCAAGAGAACACATACTTTCACTACTGTCCTTGGAGGCCTTTTCTGATTTCTGACAATTGGTCTGTATTGTTTTTTATCATCTCATGCATTTGTATTAAATATGTTTGAATCATCATAATCACTCTATTGTGGGAATTGGCTCAAAGGAGGCAGACAACATTTAAGCCAGAAGAAGCTTTTTTTTTTCTTTCTTTCTCAATCACCTTTTAAAAACTGATCAATAGGATGATGTAATTGATTTCTGGGGTTTCTTAATTCTGTCCTCTGATTTAGCTGAGGGTAAACTTCCTTTTTTTGACCGGAAAGAAAAATGTGTCAAGTATATGTGTGGTCAAACCTATGCATCTTCTGAAGAATTATTTTTATTTTGAACTGTTTTAGAATATTTCCAACTTTCCCCAACAGTATTCATTTCCACCACCACCCTGGGAAGCAGGAAAATGAGCAGCAGTAGCTCCTCCAGGTGAACTGTGGCCAGAGAACAACTCAGCCAGTGGAGACAAACGGTGCTTCCCAGCAGAGTGCGGTATGTGAGGAGAGAATGTACCTGGGGTGGGTGGAGACGTGAAAGAAGCTGTGAAGACTTCCCAAAAGGAGCAGAGAATTTCAGTGAAGCCAGACCCGCTGTAGAGCAATAGCTGCAGCTGATACAGGTCAATACCTTGGGTGATTCAAAGTGGTGTTCGTAACGCTGTTCTCTGGGCAAAGTTCTGTGACGGACTGCAGGTTGTGTGGTCACATCCTGTCATGCGATCAGATGGGCGGGGGTAATAGCGGTTCAAGACACAGACAGAAACCAAACTCCTTGACTTAAATGTTGGATCTGAGTCCTGCTGGAGATGTGTGACCTTGGTCCATGTACTTAACCTCACTGGCCTCAGTTTCCTTGTCTTTATTTAAGATTTACTACTTAAATCTTGAGATGTCTGTTTATATTATTTTAGCACTCATTGGATTATCTGGATAAGGGGTTGCTATTATTCCTCTATCACTTATAGGCTCTTTGCACCACAGTGGCCAAGAGGCCCGGGCTGTTGGAGCAGGGCTACCCAATACGGTCATCTTGCTTCTCTTTTTTCTCACTCACTTTCCCCCTTTTTCAAGGACAGTCATTCCTGTGCCCATTGGCTCCACCAAGGGCCCTCTGTACAGCCATGGGCTTCCCTCTGCAGCGTATGCCTGTATTAGTATGTGCTCGGGTACCAAGAGAGGAACATCACTTTCTGAGGCAGAATCTGCCGAGATGCTTCACAGCCATTTTTTCTTTCCCCATGCTAGGCCCCCAGAGTAGCTGTATGCCTTAGGAAGGACCAACCTCAAATAGGCGCCCGAATGTCAAAATACTTGAAGGAAATGATGAAATAATTTGTGAAGGGTGAGTGAAGCCATACGCTGAAACGAGCGGCAAATATGCGATTGCCATGTGTAACTTTGCAGGCTCTGTCTGTTGACGCAGACGAATAATTGAAGAAGTTAACTCTGCCTGCCTCTTCAATAGGTAGGTCTCCCAAGGGTGCAACTTCCTAGGGCTTCAGAGTGGCTGAGGGACCCCCTCTGAGAGATGCGAAGGTAGGCCACTAGACACCCATTGCTTGGGGGAAGGGCACGGAGGGACATTTTGACCTCGACAAAGGTCCTCTGGAAAAGGAGAGCTCTGGGGTGGAGGGGAAGCTATTTCCATAAGGAGTTAGAGTCCTTCTGGGAGTGAGGGAGCTGAGGGTCTTAAGTGAGTTTTAAAATTAGGGAGACCCATGGGAGTTCACTGCTTGGGAAGGGCAGCAAAGCGCTGCACCACAGGGGGACGGGCAGGCCGACCTGGTGCCGTCTGACCAGTGCTGACCCTAAGGGTTGTGGGTTCGTACTGGTTCCAGCATTGTGGAATCTTGTCAGCCTCACAGCTTTGGATAACACTGCTGAACGTGAGTGCCCCTCAGGGCCATGGGAGCAATAACGCCGGAACCACTGGACTGGCTTCCTTTGAAAGACAACACTGGTTGCTTGGACAGCTCCGGAGAGAGAGAACCCCCCAGGACGGGGCTTAGACTTCCTACTGATAAGGACGTGTGGAGAAACAAGCCCCACTGAAAAAAATAAGAGCTGTATGGCCATTTCTGACACCCAGGCTGGTATGGGAAGTCATGTCCATTATTTACGCACAGCACACTATAAAGAACATCTGGTAGATTTGATACAAATCTATAGCTCCTCCTAACTAAGAAGTGTTATTAGCCCTTAAGCAAAGGGGAACGAGTGTGGTTCTCTCTGGATCTTTTCCTCGTGTTGCAGATTATTCTCTTCCAAGCCAAATACCTTCTTCCTCATTATTATTATTTTTCCTCAGCACTGATAATTCTTAGTTTTTTGCTTATGTACTTGCTCCAAGTGCACTCTTGAAGTCCTGAGTTTTCTTCGGTAGATTCCTTCAGAAGCTTTCCTTTCCTCTGTGATGTTCTGTGAGGTGATGGCTCCCCTGAGGCCACAACTCGGCCTTTGTCCCATCAGGTGAGTCCGTGTCCTCTAGAGCAGCTTCCTTCTCTCTGGTGATAACAGCGTCCTCCACTGTGTAATGGTAGATGTCACGCTTGAAACTGAGCAGGACCCTGGGGGGCCTTCCTAGGTACAGAAGCTCCTCTGTGACCCCTGAAGAAAAGCTTTAGTTTCCTAGGCCTTCTGAGTTCCAAAGAGCAGACTCAAGCAGTTACTAATTAGGGAAGTGAGGGGATGCAGAAACAAAGGAAAAGCAGTTAAGCAAGAAAAGTAGTAATAGCTTAGATTACAGTTCAGTGATAAAACAGAGACCTAGTTCCTCCTCAAGGGGCATACGTGATAATCTGATGCATATCTTTGAGCTGTCCTGCAGAAACCAAGATTCTCCCCCCCACCCCACCCCCTTGGAGGGCCGTGAGTACATGCTGGCCACAGCACTTAGACCCCAGACTAGTTGGAACCAGAAGGTAAAGGATTAAGTTTCCTGAAACATCACCCTGTTACCTCACCACCAACCAATCAGAAGAAAGTCCATGAGCTGCAACCCTCATCCCAAATGTTGTGTTTAAAAACCTTTCCCTGAAAGACATCAGGGAGTTCTGAGCTGCCTGTTCTCCTTGCTTGGGGCCCGGCAATAAATGCTGTCGTTCCCCACACTGCGACCTTGTGTCAGTGGATTGGCGTTGCTGTGTGGTGGGTGAGCAGACCCAAGCTCAGTTTGCTAACACACTTATCCCCAGTCTGGTTGGAAAAAGTCACTTTCTGCTTGGAATCTGAGTGGTATAATCTTCCACATTCCCTCATAACACACCAGACTTCTTATGCACTAATGTGAAATCTGAGTTTCCTGGGGCGTTATTTTTTAACCAGTTAACTCCCAGTTTTGTGTGGGCTAGATTATGATTAGGTTAAGAATTCCCAGGTTTTCTTATCTTGAGTAGAAAGAGAATATTTAGTTTCCAAGAGCCACTTAGATAAGAAAAAGTTGAAAACACCGTGAAGGTAAGTGGAATTGCTGGAGACTGGAGGACTTCCTGTGTTCACTAACTATCGACACTCATTGCTTCTGCCTCCCGTGGAGAGCCGGCATTTGGACCTTGCCTGTGGTCTGTTTATTGCGCCCATTAAAGAGGCGTCTCTGAGGGCCAGATGGGTGAGTGAAAGTAAGCTCCTCAATTTCCCATCTCCACTGATAAATCCAACTTTGTCATAATGACAGAGCATCCAAAGCAAACGACTGCAATGCGTGGACACTTCGCTTCATCCTGGTTGTGTGCAAAGACCTCTTAAACCCGCACAGAGGCGGATTTTCAGTTGCCCCTAACCACCAACCAAATGGATGCCACTAGCAGAACTTTCCAAAGTTTCTGCCTGAAAACACTCTAGCGAGAGAATCTGAAGCAGATGAAATAGATGGTCATTTGATTCATACGAATCATAAGCTGCGGAATTTGATCTAGTTCTAGTACATTAAAATCGTAATAGTTTTGTCTTCACTGGCTTTTAGTCGAGACTCTAAAAAAGTCAGCAATTACTGAATTATTGAATCGCAAAGGTAGGCAATGGGCAGGGCTTTTCTCAGCAGCACACTGACTACGGAAATTAAGTGACCAGGAGGCTTGAGGATCCCTGGGACTAAAACTCTCATTCCTTACACATTGGACAAGTCCCTTCTTAGACAGGATGTCGGTTTGCGGGAGGTGATCCGTGTATAAGTGTGAGTTAATAGTAGGCCCTTTAATTCTTTTCCCCACATTCCTCATTAATCCCATGCTATTGGATCACTGCTTTATTTTGTTCCTTTATAAATTTATATCACAAAACCTCGATTTATGGTATTACCATTGATAAGTTTTTTCAATATACACAATCCATTTATTTTCACGCCCACTTAGGACCAGTGAAATTTATGTAGCAACATATTATTAATTGCCTTCCAACTTCTGTCCGTCAGAAATATTTAACAAATGTCCACACCCATTACTATAATACTATTCCTGAAGCAAAGTGCTTTCAGAGATGCATCTAATTGATGCATTGTCTGTTTTTGGAGATGTACAGATTTCTAGAAAGCAGCCCACTGACGGGTCTCTACGTGTTGGGGGGCGAGTGTTGTTACTCACTGAGATGCCTCCTGGGATGATGGCCTGGCTCACTTTGAAGCAGAAAATAGAATAAAATGAGGTTTATGTGCTGTTGGCGTCAGAAAAGCCCATTACGATGATTTTGCTTAACGCTTGTCATCTAGTTTGTAGTTGTCTGTAATACAGTGCCTGTCCTGATGCAGATTTTTTGTTTTAGGGAGTGGGTATCCACATCCACAAATGCAGGGGCTGCTGGACAGTAGGAAGGGTACATGGAGGATGGCTGTGGATGGTGCGGGAAACTGGGCAAAGTCAAGGGCAGTAATTAAGCTCCTCCCTCTGACTTGCTTCTTTTCTTCCTCTTCTATTGCTGTAAATTAAACGTGGTTGCTAACGTCTGACATTTCTCCCTCGACAGTGAGGGGGACACGATACAAGTCTGTCATTTGTTTATTCAGCAGGTGCTTATTGATTTCTTCCTGTGTGTCAGTTACTGTGCTGGTGCAAAGAAGACTCAATCCTTGCCCAGAACACACCTAATTATAATTCAGAGCATCTTCTAAAAGCCATATGAGTGGCATAAATTATATGTTCAAAAAAGAAAAAAAGAGTATGCTGAGGCGAACAGGGCGTATTCATGGAGAAGGTGTCATAGGACTTAAAAGTTGGAGAAGCAGGTGAGAAGAAGGGGTCCACGTATGCAGACTAGCAGGAGAAAAGGTGTGAGGAGAGTGAAGCAGGAGGCCTTAGGCAGAGTTGGTGCGTGAAGCATTTTAGCTGAATTAAAATATATACAAGAGAGTGGAGAGATGTTATGATAAAAGGCAGGATGAAGGAACCAGACTGGGGACTTGGAGAGCTAGATGATGAAATCAAACCTTTATCTATAGGAGATAACGGGTCCATCGTGCAAGTTAATTACGGAGCACTTGAGTAGCAGGCGCTGGAATAGATCCCGGGAAGGTTGGAGGATCAGTGATGCACAACCACGTCCCTCAACTAGAGGCAGCAACGAGGCCCAGAAGAGTTTTGAACACGAGCTTGATGTCTTCTGGAGATTAGCTCCACGTGAGGTAAAACGGGGGGTTGGCAAGCCTGTCACCCAGAGGTGTAGGCAGGTGTGGGGGGGATCGGGGCCAAGAAGCAACACGGAGAAGCAGATGAGGCAGGACAGGTACCTGCTCTACCTGCTGGCGTGAGAGCTGCTGTCTGAGGCTGCATCCTTTCCCACATCACAAGCTCTTCTCCTCTTCATCCAACGAATAGACGAGTCCAGATGTGAGTGAGCTGCTGCCCCTCAGTTTACTATTTGGGGAGAGTCATTTGCAAGTTTTTTACATGACTCCCCAGCTCCGAGAAGTATAAACTAGCTCTCTCTCTTTTTAAATGTCTTGCTTGTAAATTGTCCCTAAAAGAACTACTGTGCTCATGTCTGATCCTTGCAGGTAACATTGAAGCACCTTGAAGGTAAGGACTTTGACAGGTTCCCACAGCTTATCTTTCTCCCCTACATCCTTGTCGCCTGACAGGTTTCCCAGTGAGACAAAAGAGTCTGAACTTATTACCAGACACAAGCAAACATCAGTAACAACTACATACAAATTTTCTTATCTTTTCGGAGATGTAAAATATACCTCTGTGTGTGTGTGTGTGTGTGTGTGTGTGTGTGTATTTTCCACCATCTTTTCTCAGCTGTCATTGCTAAATCCATGATTTCATGGTAAAAATAGCTGTAACCTGGAAAACAACTAGAAACTTCTTGGTTTTTAATATTCTCGTAAAGGCAGAGCATGTTTTTCTTTCCAACTTGCTGACAACACGGTTGTTGGGGGTCAGACACTCAGGATGGGTGCTTCTTGATAAAAAATAATGGACACGTGGTTGTCCTAGCAGCTTCTGACCTTGTTTCTGTTTTCTACGTGTTCTCTAAGAGCATGCCTGGGTCAGCTCTGACACACCCAGGGCTTTCAGCTCTTTCTCAGCATCCTGGACCCCTGCCAGTCTCCATTTTCTCCAGGTCCATGAGGCATAAGACAGATCTACAAGGACTTTGGAGCTGGGCATCTACAAGGCAAAGTTGAGGAGCCGGATGGTCCTCTGCCAGTGCATAGAGAGTTGGGGGTACCAGCTGGTTGATTGGGCAGGTCCCCAGGCTGAGCAGGATTCCAGCTCAGTAGACTCAGAGCAGCTCTGGGAGAACTGGTAAACCCACCCAGGGCTCTGGCCCGGCCCATTCTTCACCTTGTCAATGTCACCATCTTCTAACCTCTTTTTTGTTTGTCTTCAAACAGCCCTCCTTTTGAATATCGGTATCCCTTTAGAAGCTGATTTATTCTGTCTGCTTTATGCCACACGAGTGCTTTTTCATGTGGTGTAAGCTGGTACTCTTCCTCCTTTCGATGGGGATTTGTCTTCAAAATTAATTTCAGTCATTTCTTCTTCTCTTCGTATCTCTATCAACTCACAAACATTTCTTGGAAAGACCAGTTTATATGATTTATTGGATCTTTAGAAAACCATTACTATCTATTCCATAATTATTTTACTTAAAGGTTTATAAAGTTATACTATTTTCTTATTATTTCCTCTCTCTATATATATTTATTTATTTTTTATTGGAACATAGTTGCTTTATTCTGACATGAACGTAACAAAAAAAGTGTCCTTCTGTTTACGTAGTAAGTACAGGATAAAATATACCAGGATTTGTATATTGTGTCCACATATTTCCGTGGGTTTTCTTCAGCCTTTGCAACTACAAAAGCAATACAGTTACTTTACTTGATACCTACCAGAGAAAAGGAGAGCTGTCAGCTCTAAGTAGTTTTTCAATTAATTTAGTCTTTCTTTCTCCACTGGTAACAAGTGTGTTGCCCGGAAGCCTTCTCCCATAGTGCTGGGGTGATGAAGCATGGCTGGCACATGGCATTGCTTGCAATGACATCTTTTTCTGCACAAGCGTCCTGAAATCACTGTGGATGGATAGATAACCTGTCTTAAAAGGACAGCCTACTGTGATTCGTAATCCTGGTACCGCAACAGTAGGCATAGCTGCCTAAGACAAAAAGGCTTTTTCCAGCTTTGTGTGAATCATCGCTCAAGCATTTAAAACACGGAGTCTGTTCTTCCAGTGCAAAGCCCTCTCGTTAATATTAATGAAAGTCACACATTTTCTCTCAAAGACAGAAAGGATGCCTCAGTCTTTCCCCAGGAATCCTAGATTATAAAGGAAGAGTATCTGTAACTGCTTTTTTTTTTTTTTTTTTTTTTTTTTTGTCGTGGAGTAGAATGGAATAATAGAGCTTAGGCAGAAGCTGGCAACATTTAAAATCAAGCTCTCCGTTTGTTGACACTAGAAAAATACCTCAGTGTTGGAGCATAAATGCAAATGTCTCCCTCCGTGTTTGATACTTCTCAGGTTTCTCACTCTCTTTTTCACTTTGAAGGGAAAAGAAAAATCATTTTGGTTTTTAAAAGATCAAACAGATTTTTAAAAACATTTAACAGACACCAGCTACTCATTTCCCCATTAATTCAAATCAAGCCTTCTTATTGATGGAATCTGAGAAAAAGAGAGGAGATAAAACACAATAGATGAAAGACACCGATAAAAATAGTGGCAGCATAATGGTCCTGTTTTTCAGCTCTTAAGGGAGCCTATACTATCATTCTTCTTAAGCTAAACTACCTCTGGTATTGGAGGGCTGAGGGCACTGAATATGCCTCATTTTCAAAGTATTAGCAAGATCAATTAGCAAATCCTCACAACCAAGAGGAGTAAAAAGCATTCAGCAATAGAGCAGTATCGTGTAGCACTGTTCTAGGAGTTACCATTTTATGTTTCAGTTTTCTGTGTCAATCCACATGGCGAATCCTGTCCACTTTGAGAATTTCGGAGTAGTTCAGTATTTTGCTCAAAAAATAAAGAGGCGGCCCATTTAGTGAAAAGGGCATGGGTTTGGTGCGTAGAACACAGACTCACATTTTCTTAGTAAATACTTACGTGCTGTGCACTCCATTGCTTGTCCTTGTAGGGCTATGGAATTCTGTGTACGGGACTTAGTTTTTCTGAGCTTGTAGAAATCTATCGCAACTTGTCTGCTCAGCAGTTTTCTTTCAGGAACTACCACTTTTCTACCTGACAAGGTTGCCAAGATCTTACCTCCTCTGTAAAGTGACTCAGATGGGACAGTCTGAAACACTCAACCCTAATGGCCACCGTGATTAACTTGGGGTGGACCCGTGGCCCGAACTGAGCCAATCTGAGAATTTTTCTGGAGCTTCCTGGACAGATGAGTGAGTGAGCTGCTCTCCAGGATCACAAGTTATAAGGATGGTGTTAACTTTGTTTCCAGATAAGTGCTTATCTGTGAATGGATTTTAACCCACAGAGGAGGAGGCCTACGGAGCTGTAAAGAGTCTGCACAGGAGAGCTCTGATGATGTGTTTTGAGCCACTGCATCTAAACTCACCTGGATGCGGTTCTGGACGTTTCAGTTGCATGGAATTAAAGGGGTTCCAAATGAGCCTCCCCACAGTGTGCCACTCTGACACGTGGATTATTCTGAGCTGAAGACAATCAAGGCCCAAAAGACTCAGAAAGAGCTTTTACCTCCCCCTTAACTGCCTAAAAGAATTTAGATAGAGGGCCTGGTCTAAGAGAATTATCACCAGAGATAACTACAAAGAGTGTGGGCGAGATGTGGTGAGCTGGGAGGGGCCAGCAGGCCTGCGTCCCACTGTGTGTATATGGCGTGTGTGTCCCATGGTGTGTATATGGCACGTGTGTCCCATGGTGTATGGCATGTGTGTCCCATGGTGTGTGTATGGCATGTGTGTCCCATGGTGTGTATGTGGCATGTGTGTCCCATGGTGTGTATGTGGCATGTGCGTCCCATGGTGTGTATGTGGCATGTGTGTCCCATGGTGTGTATGTGGCATGTGTGTCCCATGGTGTGTATGTGGCATGTGTGTCCCATGGTGTGTATGTGGCATGTGTGTCCCATGGTGTGTATGTGGCACGTGTGTCCCATGGTGTGTATATGGCACGTGTGTCCCATTGTCTCTGCCTGGCTCAGCAGACATTTGTTTACCAAACATGTGCTCTTTCCACTGTCCTGTGAATTGTCTCCCTCCCATTTGAAGTTCCAGACCCCCATCCCCTCCTCCTTAGCTCAGGAGGGCAGATAAGCCTCAATAGCCTGACTGCCTTTGACCCTTTCATGTCTGTGTGAGCCTCCCATACATAGGAAATTACATTTAGTTTTCTCCTGTTAATCTGTTTCATTTCAATATAATTATTAGATCAGCCAAAAGAACCTGGAAGTGTAGAGGAAAATTTTTCAATATATTTTTTTCCTTTTACCTTTTTTTGTTGCATTTTGTTTAGACCAGTTCGAGTCCTGACACGTCCTGATTTTAGTTCTTCATTGGTAAAACTGGAATAATCTTTTTCCTAGAAGGTTTGTTGTGATGTCTGAATGAGATAATGTGAGTGAAAGGGAAACACACAGATTACCTGCAGGGTGCACTCACCACGGGGAAGGACTTGGAAGGTTAGGACCCAGTAACCTTTTATTAAAAAAATTTTTTTGGTGGAAATATAGTTGATTTACAATGTTGTGTTAGTTTCAGGTGTACAGCAAAGTGATTCAGCTATACATATACATATATCCATTCTTTTTCAGATTCTTTTCCCATATAGATTATTATAGAATATTGAGCAGAGTTCTCTGTGCTGTACAGCTTGTTGATTATCTATTTTATATATAGTAGTGTGTATATATTAATCCCGATCTCCTAGTTTATCCCTCCCCCGTGCCCCGGCTATCCCCTTTGGTAACCGTAAGTTTGTTTTCTATATCTGTGAGTCTATTCTATTTTGCAAATAAGTTCATTCATATCATTTTTTTAGATTCCACAAATCAGTGATTCTTTGTCTTCTGCCCTAAGGTATCATTATTCCAAGCAAATTATGTTTTGACTAACGGGAAAGGAATAAAACCTCCACAACCGCTAGTATCCATTCGTTCAGCAAATATCTGTGAGTGCCTCTGTGTGTCAGGCACTGTTCTGGGTGCTGGAGCTAAAGTGGTAGGGATGAGGTGAATCAGCTTCTGCTCCTGCGGTGCTTCTTTTCAATATAGATGCAGGACTGTGCACAGAAATGTACTCCAAATGGGATTCGGGTCAGCACTTGGGTGCTGGAAATATGGCTAAGAATTCCAGTTCTATCGCTCAGCTCTCATTGGGGCATGAGGAGGTTAAGCCCCAGGTTATTTGATTCCTTTCCTTTCTTCAGTTACTTACATGTACTTCTGATCCAGATCTGCCCTGATTTTCTTTTCATGAAAATTGGCAAAATGGGAAGACAGATTTGCAGATGGTCTCAGGGTCCATGAATGAGGCACCAGTGATGCAGAGGCAGTAAGACAGCTCTGAAGTTTGCTCATTTGGCGGTGCTCACCCCACTGCCTTATCACAAGTACTAGGAGTATTTGCTCAGCTTCCATACAATGAGGAGGGATCTTGCTTAGAATAATGAAAAATAACGCTTGACCCGTATAAGGCATCAACTGTTTTAAATGCCATTTAAATTTTCACATTGGGGCTTGTGTTGAGCTAGGCTTTCACTGTGTTTTAGTCATTCTAGCCTTGTGAACAAATTGCAGTGTGCAAAAAGCAATGTGGGGTGTCCAGTGAAAGGAGTGCAAGCTTTGGAATCCAATGGGTTAATGTGAGCCCTGGCTCTGCCACTTAGCATTTGCACTGACCTATTTTCCAAGTATGTAAAGATAATCTTGAATTAGTAACTAAATAAACCTTATTTAGAAATGTTACCTAATTCAAAATGACTTTTTGCAATTATTTGTTTTTTCAGTCAGTGGATTATAAATGCATAAATAATATCAGATATGACATATTGGATTATTTTTAACTTCAAAAGGAGATCTCTCAAAAGTTATCAATACTTAAAAAATATTTGTCCCTGTTTGTTTTGTTGTATTTTGACCTCCTTCCAGTTCCATCCTTCATCCCCCTTCTTCCCCGCCCTTTTTTTCTCTCCAGCTAAGGTTCTCTAATCTCTGTGTCCAAACCCACCGTGGGTTAACACTTTAAAACTAGCCCCCTCTCCCCACAGTTGCCTGTTGCTTTTTCTCTTGGAGTTGCTTTCAAAGAGCCTTGCCGAAGTATACAAATTGTACAAGCGTTTTTCATCCCATGCTACCAAAATACATTTTTTAATGGCTTTTTATCCTGTCAACCAAGGTTCTCCTTAGGGGTTCACAGTGCATGTCTCAGTATACCAGTTCTGTTGTGTATACATCTAGGTGTACACCAGCTTCACCTCCGTGGATTCCAGGGCACACAACACACTGAAGTCCCTCTGGCCACAGCTTGAGAAAGAGATCACATAAAGTCACACTTCCTCAGCTCTCATCCACTCACGATCGCAGTATCTTCTCTCCGTCACCAAGCCAACCTACCGAAATCATTGCTAAATTCTCAGACTTTGAGTATCTTTTTACTTTTCTTCAATTTTTAACAATAAATTTGTAAGTTTAAAATTTAGAGAAAGTTAAAATAATGGTAATAAAATTAAGAGTGTATTTTCTCACCACCAAGAATTAACTATAAAGAAAATTTGTCATATTAGCTCAGCCTGTTTGTCAAAAATGCAAAACATAACACGAAGCAGAAACCCCCTTTAAGCACCATCACTTGTCCTACCCCGCTACCCATTTGTCAGAGGCAATCAGTGTAATTAATTAGTGAGTAGCTTCCCAGTTCATCTAAATGCATATATATTGACTACATAGTATTGCTTTTGCATGTTTTTATTCATTCATTTATTATTATATAAATATCTTTTTTATCTTGCTTTTTCTCACCCAACATTTTGTTTTTACTGTCTCTCAATGTAGAGTATCCTACTTTATGGCTTTATTTTGTTTATTTGTTCCCGATTCGGTGGTCATTGCTACCATCCAAAGATGTCATCAATGCCCATCTTTGTATCAGTGGGGGAACTGTCCTAACATATAACATTTAAACATTTGGTACTGTAGGAAAATCTATGATACTGTGTTAAGACCTTAGAATTCTTCTGGTGGTAGAGTCGTGATGCTAAAATTCTCTTCAAGTTTTCAGCATCCGTAGTAGTGTTTTGTTTTGCCAAGTGTTCAAAATTCCTTTCTCCATCTTTCCCCTTGATTACCCCCACCCTTCCACATGTGCCCTGCCTCTCCTCGTAGATGTACTCATAAGCCAGCCTCCCACCCTATTAATGTTTTACCCAGTGTAGTTGCTCAGAGGATGTACATACGTATCGCTTTCCTGTGACACTCGCTTCAGAAATAGCACAAATAAATCTGTTGGAAGAAAATCACAGAGAAAGATCTATTCTTTATAATGCCAGCTATCAGGCTGATATGAATGACTCAGATTCAGGGAGTGACGAGTAATGTGTTGTCATATTTGAAACAGAAATTGCTAATCTTGAACCCTTGACCAGCCAGATCATCGCAGATAAGATTTTCTTGGTACTCCCTATGTGAGGGCAACAGGCAGCCTACCCAATACAATGCATATCCATTCCTTTATATGCCAGCTGTCATTACAGAATATTTTATAATGGGAGCCAGGTCCTTAAGCAAATATTTGAAGGAGCAAAAGGGGATAATAGTGTCAAGTGACAGGGTAAGGAGGAGGAAGAAATCCTTAGGTGCCAACAGGTTTTGTCCTAGAATTTGATCGGATTAAAAACTCTCAGATGGAGTCCGCCTGCTGATGCAGGGGACACGGGTTCGTGTCCAGGAGGTTCGTGCCCCGGTCCAGGAGGATCCCACATGCCGCGGAGCGGCTGGGCCCGTGAGCCATGGCTGCTGAGCCTGCGCGTCTGGAGCCTGTGCTCCGCAATGGGAGATGCCATGACAGTGAGAGGCCCGCGTACCAAAAAAACAAAAACAAAAAACTCTCACATGCAAATAGACAAGATATTGTAGTTTTTACATATGAAGAATATTTAAATTTCACTACTCTGTTTATATGTGCTTTGTGAAGAGGAAACAGGCTTGGGTGAAGTCCACATAGATCTTACCAGTGGCGAGATGGTATTTGAATGCATGGCAGCTGAGTTCAGTGCTTCCCCGTTGTATGATTATGGGTATCATAGCTCAGACAGTGAAACAGTGGTCTCAGAAAATTAATGCTTCACTTCTGGGTAAGCACTCAGTGTCATTGCAAACGTTGCAGTGAACAGGGGCACTCAGTGTAGACAGTGTAATGGTTTGGAAGGAGTTTGAACTTGCAGTCAGAATCACAGTGGCCTCTCATTAGCTTTGTGACTGCGGGAAGTGTCCCTCTAACCGTGTCAGTAAAGGGAGCTAGTATATTATACACATATGAAATCCTCAGATCTCACCATTGTCAAATATGTTTCCTTTCTTCTGGCTTTTTTCCCTTTGGACCTCCAACAAGTAGCAAATGTGCTCACGGAAGTTTCAGACGTAAAAATTAGCGCTACTTAGAAAAACAATGGTTGGGTGAATGAATGAAAAGCCTTATAGGATAGTTCAAAAGAAATTCAGATGTCATCATTACAAAGTATACATTCATACAAATAACCGGGTACTTCTAATATCTCTTTTAGAGATGCTTTGCTAGATGGAAAATTAATTTGTGATTATTATGATAATCCTGGAAATAAATACCTGTTGGTGTATACTGTTTAACTAGGTTTAGATGTAGGCTGCATTAGCACTATTCATTACTAAGAAAGTATAAAATATTAGCTACTGCAGGACTTCCACTTCCGCCCGGGAAGAATTAAATACTTTGGAACCTGCTCTTCTCCCATAAAACCTAGAAACCTGGATTGTGATCCCAAGACAAGGAAAACAATGGACTGAGCCCTACCGTTGGCCAGTTTACTGCTTAGAGGCAGTTTCCAGACTGTGGCATAGGGCAGAAGACACACACGGAGCCGGCAGCTTGCTGACTCGAGGAGACAGAAATTCTAGTCTGGGGAGGCTGAAGCGGTCGCATTTCATGGGCAGAGCACCAGGGAGAGAGAGAGAGCTCTGGAGACCTGCAGAGGTTTCCTTCTGAGCCTTTGGCTAAATGCTGATCTGCACGTACAGTGCGTGAATCTTCAAAGCCAAGAAAAGAGCCACCAGAAAGCAGTATGTACACCAAAGGATTTCCAGAGCTCACACAGGACTAAGGAGAGTTTACATGCTCCCCAGTCTGCACGAAGAAATCTGGTATGACGTGGCGTATCGGCAAAATTCTCCAAGGAGTCACACCATCGTCTTGGGGCTAAATTAGCCTTGGAGTCGTCTGCTCTGGGATTACCCTGATAAAGCTTAGCACCAAGCCTTGAAGGGGTCAAAATGATATGCAAGTAAAAGTGCCAGAGAAGCCAAATACTCATGAAAAGAAAGCAACAAAATCCAACACTCAATGACATAAAACTCACAGTCATCAGTAAATGATAAAGAAATCACTCTGCTTGCAAATAAGCAGGTAATGACGACCAGTACCCAAGGGAAAATCAACAGTATGAAAACCAAAAATGATAGAGGTAAAGAAATTAGGAGACAAGAATCTTAAGACAACATTTATAAATCTTAAATATGCTCAAGGATGGAAAGAAAACATGAAAAAGATCAGGAAAGAAATGATAGACATGATAAAGAACCAAAGGAAAATTTGAGGGGTGAAAAATACAATATATATACACACAGAAATAGACTGAATGAGATTAACATCAGATTAGACACGGTAGAAGATCAGTGAACTTGACAAAGCAACAGAAACGATCTAAAGCAAAGTGAGAGAGAGAAAAAGACTGAAAAAAATGAACACAATCTCTGTGACCTATGCTACAATATCAAGCAGTCTAATGTATTTAATTAGAGTCCCAGATAAGAGGAGAAAGAATGGGTGGTACAGAAAGAATATTTTAGGATCTAAGAAAATCCACAACCCCTGAAAACAAAAACAAACAAACAAACAAAAAACCAAAATAAAACCACAGTGTGTCAAGTTCCAGTTAGAAGAGAAAAACGACACAGTCATTTGGACAGGGGAAGTTTAATATGAAGGTTTATTAACTGTAGCAGGGGGGTTGGAATAATAAGAGGCTGGCTAGTAAGTAGTAAAGAGAACGCTAAAGAACACAGGAATGGCAGCTATAATGCACAGTCAGTACCCCTAGGGCTGAGGAAGAGCCCTCAAGGATGACACCCTCCAGGGCTGAGATCCAGAGCCCATTGACGAGGGCACACTGATGGCAGAGAAGTCACCATGGTGTCATGCCTGGACCTTGCTGTAAATATACCCTCTGGTACTTGCTAAAATTCCACACTCTAGCGTGCTGGGGAAAGCTGTTTTGGGGGGAGGTGTTTCACTGAAGATAGTGCTACGAAACCAGCTGAGGGGGTCCTAAGGGGAGTTGCTAGCCATGACGTGCTCCTGGCCACACGTGCTGCAGGATACTGCCAAACCAGAGCTAGGCACAATCTCAGCTGCTCTAGGTTCTTTGGGTGGAACAACCCAAACATTCTTTCCTGAATGATCTGAGTCCTCAATCATTCCGCTTGTTGTTGTAGTTTTTAAATTACTTCTACTATTGGGCATGGAAGTGGCAAGAAGCATCCCTGAGGATGCCCTGGGCTCTGTATGCAGTCCTCCTTGTCTCTTCTGTACAGTAGCAATCCAATTTCCCTTTGGTGATTGGGAACAGTTACTCCAGTCAGGAGACTAAGACCTTTCTAAGCTATTGGTTCAATGGTGTAAGGAGCCCAACATGGCAGGTAGACGTTTTAGTGACACCACTGTTGTGTCCCTGATGGGATCATCTTCCCCTTGAGAATCGTTGCCAGAATTCTATACCCAGCAAAATATTTTTCAAAAATGGAGGCAAAATAAAGACGTTTTCAGATCAACAAAAGCTGAGCGTAATTCTTCGTTTCTTTGTATGTGTCATTTAAAGACACCCACCCTTTATTCACTGGTTTCTTTTAAAATTGTTTATTTGTTTTGGATTTTTTGCAGTTTCACTATGACAAGTACCTGTGTGTTTTTCTTCTTCATTTTCCTCTTTGGTATTCATCAGGTTTCACAAATATGTGGATTGTTTCATTTCTGGAAATTTATCATTTCTTCATCATTTCTGGAGAATATTTAGTCACTCTTCAAATATTGCTTCTACTTCATTCTTTTTGTTTCTTCTGTCTGGGTCTCCAATTAGGAATGTGGTAGACCTTCTTACTATATCTGCTATATCTCCTACACTTAAAAAAATGTTTTAAATCTTTTTGTTACTTCAGGTTTCATTCAGCTAATTTCTTCTAACCTGTCTTCTGTTTCATTAACTCTTCAGCTGGGTAATCTGATAAACTCTTCCATTCAGTTACTGTATTTTTTAGTTTTGAACTTTGTACTTGGTTTTTCTCCAAATCGTCTATGTCACTGTGTAATAGTTTCCATTTTACTGCTGATAATTTTAAACTTGGCTTATAACAATATAGTTGTTTTGTAGTCTGTTGTCTGGTAATTCCACTCTCTAGAGTTCCTGCGGGTCTATTTCAGTTTTCTGTTATTTCTGCTGATTCTTATTCGTAGGGTCTTATTTTTTCTAGATGTTTAGTCATCTCTGACCTTTTTGGATACCTGAAATTTTAAGAATAATCTGAGGTCCCAGATGATATAAACTTCTTTTGAATATCTTTAGGGTATCTATAAATTGTAAAATTTTGTGGTATCTATCTACAAAATTTGTGAGCTTCAAATGAATGAGATTCCATTGTGTTGTTAAAAATGTATGTGTATCTCTACCTTAATCTATCTATTCATGTCATTAAATGCTTTAATTTGAGGAATCTAACTTGATCTAATAGCTAACTCTGGACCAGGCATTTGTATTCCTGATTTTTGCTTATTTCATTAGAACTGATTTGATTGATGTCCTTGTTTCCCTTTTAAACTTTTTGTTGTATACTGTGAACATTAAAAAAATTATTCCAGATATAATGTTCTGAGTCACGTGACTTTTAGACTTTTAATTGATTAATAAATGTATTTATATTGCCTAAATTTAAAAATCATGTTTTTGGGCTTCCCTGGTGGCGCAGTGGTTGAGAGTCCGCCTGCTGATGCAGGGGACACGGGTTCGTGCCCCGGTCCGGGAAGATCCCACATGCCGCGGAGCCGCTGGGCCCGTGAGCCGTGGCCGCTGAGCCTGCGCGCCCGGAGCCTGTGCTCCGCAGCGGGAGAGGCCACAACAGTGAGAGGCCCGTGTACCCCCCCCCCCAAAAATCATGTTTTTTAAAAAAATAAATTTCTATATATGATATCTTTTTGTTCCTACTACCTTAAAATATGAGATGCAAATAATGGTCACATTACTTTTGCACAAGAACAGCCGTGCCAATATTACACTGTAATTTGTCCTGATTATATTGATGGCTTCTTACAGAATCTATGAGATTTTGATCACAGTGATATGGTCCCCTGGAGACTATATCCAATAGCTACCTGCCTGATATTACAGAATGCGGTAGATAAAAGAAATTAGTTTTAAAAGTTACCTTGATATAATTTAAGTTTATTAATTATTAAGCATGGAATTCATTCTTTTCTAGGAGCTGCCAGTAATTGTGTCTCCTTGAAATCAGTATTCATTCCAACAAAAAGATAAAACCAAATTGCAGCGAGTCATAAAAATTCCTTTTCCCTTCTCACCCTCATTTCTTGTCATACTATTATTTTATTTTAACTCTTTCTTCAGCTTTATTACTTCTAACCATAAGTATCTTACAGCTATCCCTCTGATTATAACATTTTTCCTTTGGGGAAAATGAGCCTTTGCATTACACTATTTTTCCAAATGTTTCTAGGATTAGAAATACAACATTACTCAGATAGGTAGTACACATATTGGTTTACTTAAAATTTATTTCTTTTGTAACACAAGAATAAAATATTGGTCTATTTATAATTGGACCACCAGATATATTTTCCTTTTTCCACAGGGGACAAAATCATACCCAGACTTTAGATATAAGAGCAGACTATGTATACATGAGGGAACTAACATTATTTGAATCTATTACCTTCCTTTCTGCCCATACCTCTTTTCTTCATCGTATTACCCACTCCTCGTGGAGACTCCATATTGAAACAAAACAAAATGAAACAAAAGTGAGACAAGATGCAGAAATGGATTTTTCCTTCATTCACATATAAGAAACCTCTGCATTTTGGTCTACGCTGGGAAGAAAGTAATTTAGTTTTTCTTTGATTTGTAGTTTCTTATTCGTTGAATAGAATGGTAATTTCTCACTTCAGTGTTTTTTTAGCCTTTTGTGATGGGGGGTGGGGAAGCAGGATAACTATATCATTTTTCATTATCTTTCTCAAAAATTCAAATACCTTTTCATCATCAGTGAAGTTTGCTCTTAAGATCATTTTAATACTTTTGTTATTTCAAAACAAGGATGTCTCGACCAAAGTTCTGAGCGGTACAAAAAGGAGGGGAGAAGAAATGAGCAAGGTAGCGATCTAAACCACCTTAGACTAAGATTATATTTCATTAGACTTCTTTAACTAAATGAACTAAGGTTCACTGAATGTTTGAGATGGAGCTGGACCTGCAGCCCTGGGTCAGGAGACCAGATGCCAGGTTGGGCATCTAAGCCTCAGCACCATATGAGACCCAACTCCTGGGTTTGGTGATCTGAGCCTCATGACAGATTTAACAAATAACAACCTTAAACACTTTGAGTGCTTTAACCAAACAATTATGGTACTAAATTCGACATTAAGAAATACTCATCGAAAGGCCTGGATTATATTATGGTGTCTGTATCAATTAGCTGAAAATACAAGATAGTATTTTTAAAGAAGCAAATTACTTCTCTCCTTGGAAGAATAACATTAGTCTTTTCTCTTCTTACGTGATCAACCTCCCTGCATCCTATCTATCGTCTATACAAGCCAGTGTGCCTTCATCATACTGGTACTGAATGCATCTTGAAACTTTCAACTCCATCCTGTTCCCCTGAATTCTTTCATAAATACAACATTGATTTCACATTTAGTGCTGTTAAAACTTTTGTTGTTTAAATTTGCCTTTGTAGAGTCCATTGTTACTATCATTATAATGCCTTTAGTACTTACATCTGGACAAAATATCCCTTCTCTCTCTTGTGTTAATGATTAGCAGGCAGGGATATACAGGCTTCAACTCTTCACTGGCTTAGGAACTCCACTGACCAACCTGGTCTAAGTCACCATAGCATAGGTGCAGAATTCATCCATGATCCATTTACTTCCCTAGCATGTTTACCACCCTTTTCTCTTTGCCAACTTGATCTTGGAGCTAACGAGGGAACACTGCTGTTGAATTGTGTGCTATAGGTGAGAACAGAAGTGCCCGCTAACTCAATCCAACATTCGTGGGAGCCAGAGCAACGTCATTGCTTCCATTGACTTTTCTGCATTATCAAGAGAAGTAGCCAAAAAGCGTCAGCACCAAACGGCTCCAGAGAGAAGTCTGAGAGTATTGTTCTATTGCAATAATTGCATTCATCAGAAAGAAAAGTCTTGGCACCTGGTGATATCACTCTTACTCATCTGGTCGAAACCTTGTGTCATGCAGTTCGGACCAGCTTCATTGTTCCCAGAAAATCTAACACGCTCATTACAAATGGTCAGCAATCTGCCCACAATCTTCTCTGTAACCCTTCATCCCAAATTGGCAGGGAGCAGCGAGTCTGTGGACTAACAGGATGGCTGGAACGGGAGGCAGCAGGTCCTGCTGGTCATTGGAGGCATTCTCTTCTGATAGTTCTTTTCCTAAGTCTGTGGTAGGCAGAGTAATGCCCCCCCGCAAACATGCCCACGTCCTAAACCCCAGAATGAGTGAATATGTTAGGTTACATGGCAAAGGGGAATTAAGGTGGCAGATGGAATTACGGTTGCTAATCATCTGTGCTTGAGATGGGGAGATCATCCTGAATTATCCAGGTGGACCCAATGTAATCCCACGATCTTTCAGTGCAGGAAGAAGAGGTAGGAGAGGACGTCAGCGGAATGCAATATGTGAAGGACTCAAAACCTCTTGCTGGCTTTGAAGAGAATGAAGGGGGCTACAAGCTAAGGAAGGTGGGTGGCTTCTAGAAGCAAGAAAGGGCAAGATAGTGGATTCTCCCCTAGAGCCTCCAGAAAGGAGTGCAGCCCTGCTGATACCCTGATTTTTTCCCAGTGAGACCCATTTCAGACTTTTGAATTACAGACCTGTAAGATAACACGTTTGTCTTGTATTAAGCCACTAAATTTGTGCTAATTTGTCATAGCAGGAATAGAAAACTAATACGATGTCTTTAACTATCTCACCATTCATTCAGCTGGATCATGAACCCTATTGATGACAAGGCAGATAAACCATTTGTTTAAAATTATCTCAAGTTCACTTTCACTATCGTCAGAGAGAGTATCTACGCCATCCCAAAACTGTAGAGCTGCTATTGCTGACATAGAAATTTTAAATGACGTCAAGCGCATGTGGTGGTGTTTCAAGGTGTTTTTTTTAATGCAATTCAGGACCTTTCTGATTCTGGATTGTCCCCGAACAATACAGATAGAGTATTTTTAATTTGTTATTTAAAAATAATCTCTAACTATGGAAGTCAAAAACAGGAGTAGGGCTAGAGTCAGTCATTTGTTGGAGCTGCCTTGTACAGGCTTGGAAGATATGGTTGTTAAAATATTAGTTTTTTAAGCCGTGAAATTATCCGTGGTGGATGTATTTACTCCTCAGAAACCAGCAGACACTGCAGTGGGAGAGGTGACTGCTCGATCTGCAGCAGCACAGCACTGGCTAGAGTTCTCTTGGACAAGCATCCTCAACACAGGTTGCATCTCCCTACTCCCAAGATGTACCCACTACCGTCAGTTTAGTATGCACCGTCCACATTACTTTCTATGTATTTATATACTTTGGGGTTCACGCATAAAACATATAGTTTTGTTAGCATTTTTCCTATTTATTTTTACAAGTGTCATGATCAATTTACTTCGCTGTAGCTTGCTTTTTTCCCTCTCAAGAAAATCTTGGTCTCCCTCATTTTTTTAGCCTCTATCATGTACCATATATGTAGTATCCTATCATATTGTGTAACTTATTTAACAACTGCTCTATTTACGAATGTGAGCATAGTTTAGAATGTTCTACCACTACAAACATCGCAGCAGCAAATGTCCTTGTACTCATTTTCTGGTCACTGTGTGTCTAGGATAAATAATGACTTTTGGAATTTCTGGGTTTAAGGGTCTAAGCATTTATAATTTTAACATAAACTGTCAAATTTTTTTCCAAAGGGGCTGTAATAATTCACAGCTCTGCCAGCAGTACATAGCCATGAAGTTTCTCTGATTTTAACCTAGATTTAGTCAATGTATGTTTCCCAACATAATGGATAAAAAGTGATCATTTTAATTTGTGTTTCCTTGATCACTACTTACACTTAGCATAATTTCATGTTTATTGGGTATTTGCTATTTGTTTTTAGGGAAATACCTTCTGGTGCTTTCCTTACTTTTCTATGTTTTGGTCCTTTTTCTAATCAATTTGCAGACCACATTCTGGGTACTAATCGTTTGTCTATTACTATGGTACGAGTATTTTCTCCCATTGTCCTTTAACGGTATTGTTTTTTCAACGTTAACTAATCTTTTTATTTTCAATTAGTGTGCTACTGACAGAAAAGTTACAAAGACTGTACAAAGTGTTCCTGTATACCCCTCACCCAGTTTCCCCTATTGTTAACACTTCAAGTTACTGTAGTACATTTGTCACAACTGATGAACCAATACTGATGCATTATTATTAACTAAAGTCCATACTTAATTTTTTATTAATTTTCCCCAAGGCCCTTTTTCTGCTCCACGATTCCATTCAGGATACCATGCTACATTAGTTGCCAAGTCTCCTTAGCCTCCTCTGGATTGTGACATGTTTTCAGACTTCCTTTTTTTAATGACCTTGACAGTTTTGTGACGTACTGGCCATGTATTTTGTAGAATGTCCCTCAGTTTTACAAAACAGAATTTTGTTTGTCTGATGCGTGTGTGTGTGTTTTAAAATTAATTTATGATGTCAGAAGTTAGAAAAGTGGTTACTTTTTTTTTTAAATTATTTATTTTTGCTGTGTTGCATCTTCGTTTCTGTGCGAGGGCTTTCTCCAGTTGTGGCAAGCGGGGGCCACTCTTCATCGCGGTGCGTGGGCCTCTCACTATCGCGGCCTCTCTTGTTGCGGAGCACAGGCTCCAGACGTGCAGACTCAGTAGTTGTGGCTCACGGGCCCAGTTGCTCCGCGGCATGTGGGATCGTCCCAGACCAGGGCTTGAGCCCGTGTCCCCTGCATTAGCAGGCAGATTCCCAACCACTGCGCCACCAGGGAAGCCCAGTCTGATGTGTTTTCCTGGCCTGACGGGGATTGTGGTTGGGGGAAGAAGATCACAGAGGGTAAGTGTCATCTCACCACGTCATGCAAGTGTCCATGCTCTTCTGATTTATCCCTGTTGATGTCAACCTTCATTTCCTGGAGAAGGGAATGTTTGCAGTAGGAAGTACTAGGTAAATCATAGAATTGCATTCAGACCTCTGCTTTTTACTGTTTTTTCTATAGAAATTGAATATTGCCTTAATAAGAACTAATCGGCACAAAAAGAGAAACCAGAATATAGGTAATTGAGTTTATTGAATAATTCCGAGTAACTGCATGTTAAATATTTATAAAGTCTATTGTTTTTATGAGTTTATTTATGACAGATGGATTTTGCCCATGAAAGTGCACTGGTTAAACTTTCTCTAAGGCTATTTGGTTAAAAGGGATGGTTTCATAAAAAGAAATGAAATTGAGTTATTTGTAGTGAGGTGGATGGACCTAAAGTCTGTCATGCAGAGTGAAGTAAGTCAGAAAGAAAAACACATACCGTATGCTAACACGTATATATGGAATCTAAAAAAAAAAAGTTTCTGAAGAACCTTGGGGCAGGACAGGAATAAAGATGCAGACCTAGAGAAAGGACTTGAGGACGTGGGGAAGGGGAAGGGGAAGCTGGGACGAAGTGAGAGAGTGGCATGGACATATATACACTACCAAATGTAAAATAGCTAGCTAGTGGGAAGCAGCCGCATAGCACAGGGAGATCAGCTCGGTGCTTTGTGACCACCTAGAGGGGTGGGATAGGGAGAGAGGGAGGGAGATACAAGAGGGAGGAGATATGGGGATATATATATATATATATATATATATATATATATGTATAGCTGATTCACTTTGTTATAAAGCAGAAACTAACACACCATTGTAAAGCAATTATACTGCAATAAAGATGTTAAAAAAAAAGGGATGTTTTCCTCTGTCTTGTTCTTTAATAGTAAACAATATGACAGGAAATAAACAGAATAAAGACTAGTACAGCACATATTGCATTTATAATAGTATAAATTTACAATTACATCTAATGACCAGCATTAAATACAGTGTATTAAATTATTCAAAATGCTCTTCAGTATAAATTATGCCATTGATTAGATTTACAGTGGTAGCTATGAGATGTAAAGTAAACATTGTGACGTTCTTTAATTGAAATAAGTGCTTGTACTTCAATTAATGGCCATTTTTTAGGTCATTAACTCTAGAAATTTGTTTTCATAGTCTATTCAGAATTCGACAATCAAGTGAATTGAGACACAGGCAGCATGGGTTTTTTAAGAACAAATCAATGTCATATAAACCTGATAACATTTTTGGGATATAATGATAAGGTAGCACACACAATTTGCTCTGCAAAGGAGTGAAAATGTCTATGTCTGTCTCTTCTATATCTTATTATGTCAAAGATGTCGACTTCTTTCCAAATAATAGTTTGTGGGCAAAAGATATCTAGACCTTACGGTGTATGAATTTTGCTCCCCTATCGTTTAACCCATCTGAGAATTCTCCGTTAGCCCTGATAAAATGCAGCCACATGTTAACCTCAAGTACAGAGTAGGCAGAGTTAGCGCGATTGTGCCAAAGTGTTCATGGGTGTCACCTGGAGGGAAGGGCAGGGTCTTTATAAAGTGTCTTACAAAACTTGACCGATCCCTTGTCATTTCACTTCAGCAACGTTAAAAGAGTAAAATCTCTGAAGGACACTGAGCAAAGTATCAACGTCTAAATGATATTTCTCAAAGTAGGGGCCAAGGACGCATATCAAGATCACCTTGAGTACACATTAAAATGCAAACCTGCTGAATCAGATGCTTAGGAACTGGGGAGGCATCTGCAAGTTTCCCATCTCTTTAGGTATCCTTATGCAAACTGAAGTTCAAGGTCCACTGCCACGAAGGGTACTGTTTTATTTATAACATGTGTGGGAGAATAAAGATGAATACATGAAGTTCTCAAGTAGAAAGATCTTCCTACCAAATAAAATATCTGTGACAAGATGCTTTGCATTTCTGAGGATATCGTATTCCATGTAGCTTGTCTCCTTTAACCCTTTGTGGTGATAGACTGTGTCACACTCCACCTTGCAGTTACCCAGTATCTCTGCAGTACTAGGGTGTAACCTCCTTGAGGGCAGGACTCGTGACGTCATCTCTACATCCTTATAGCGCCTATTTGATTGAGGGCCCAAGAATATTTGACGATCTGAATTGGGAAAACAATTAGCTAATCAGATGAGGTAAAGTATTACAGTTGCTGAACATTTGTATTACTATTAGGTCCAGTGATAAATTATGATAAATGACACTGAAAACAACAGGCATAGTTTCTGCCCACCAGAAAGTAACACAGTCAGTTCTCTTGATTATTTCCTAACATTTCCCTCCTAGCTTAATTCCAAGGCAAACCTTTTCCATCACTTTGCTTTGCATTTATATAAGTTTCCCTCCAGACTTAAGGGACATTTCCAGGCACGCATGGTAATGTTCTTTGGGCGTAAGGGAAGTTGGATTAAATATATACTGACTCTTATATATGTATTTATGATTATTTAGGTAATAATAATGATAAAGGATCAGAAAACATATTAAAGATGCTTAATTCATTCTAACCTTGTACTAACAGGTGAGTAGGTGTTGATTTCTATTTCTCATCTCTCACGTGCTAGAAAATCATGAGATCTCCTACCCTGTATCCCCTCAATGAACTCAAAATGTTTTTCCTGTTCCTTGGGTTTGGGGATGGGGGCTGGTGGGGGGAGAAGACTGAAAAGATACTGGAGTTGTGTTTTTTCTGATTTCATCAATCCAAGCCGTACAGCTCTCTAGTGAATGGCAAGATGGTAGCAGCCTTTTATAGGTCACCTGCCGTTGGAGATGTCATCACACAGGGAATTGTTACTTTGTAAATTTCATACTTTTTAGCCGCTAACAGTGAAGAATTGCCTTCTTCCCCGCCAGCGACTGAACCCGTGTCCCCTGCATTGGCAGGCGGATTCTTAACCACTGCACCACCAGGGAAGTCCTGGAATAATTTTTCATTTTTATTTATACTAATTTATTTTTCCCAGCTTCATAGAGGTATAACTGACAAACAAAATCGTTTGTATTTAAAGTGTACCCGATGATTTGATATATGTATACACTGTGAAATGATTACCACCATGAAGTTAATCATAGTTACCATTTGTGTGTGTGTCTGTGTGGTGAGAACCCTTAAGATCTACTCTTTTAGCAAATTTCAAGTAGACAATACAGTATTATTAACTATAGTCACCCTGCTGTATGTTAGAGTCCCAGAACTTATCTTATAACTGAAAGTTTGTACCCTTTGACTAACATCTCCCCATTTCCCCCACTCAGGCCCTGGCAACCCCCCTTCTACTCTCTGTTTCTGTGAGTTTGACTTTTTCTTAGTGTGGAATAATATTTAATATTCATCTTTGTGGAGTAATATTTTGTTTATCTTTGTGGAACTTTGCACATGAGACTTTGCCTTTCTAAAAACAGGCTTGTAAAGTCTCTTTGCTTTTCACTTTCAGATTTATACCCGTGATAGAAAAAAGCGGAAAACAAGTCCAGTGATGAGATGAGGCCACCATGTGTTAAGAGCTTTGACAGCAGAGAGACTAAAATAAGTAGCCGAGTAGTTGAAATATCCTGAAAGCAGCAGATTTCTCTATCATTAAGTACGTGTCCAGGGGTGAGTAGATCGTGTGGAATGGGGCTGGACAGTGAATCTTTAGTTGTGTTGAAACTGACGATTCCTGCTATCACCACCAGAGGATGTTCTAGGCACACTTTTTGTCAGAGCAACTTGACTCAAACAGCCCATCCTTCCAGCAGAGACAGCATAACGGCTCTGAGGATGTGCAAAATCTCAGTGTCAACAGCAGCTCATAAATGGAAAAGAACATGGTATCAGCTTTGTGTTTAGAAAAGTCTGAGGCGTTTAGCCCAACTGTTCTTGAATCATTACCATGATACTGACAAGCAAAGAAGCTCCTGAGAAACCTGTCAGATTTAGTCCTTGACTGCATACGGTTAATAGAGAAAGAGCCAGGCTACCTACATTACAATTCTTTTTTGAGTTTTGGGCAAGCAGCCATTTTGGTTATTAGATTTTTGTAAAAAAATTCTTGTGGTGAGATTAGGGTAGGAAGAGACACAGGGAAGAGAATAAAGGAGATATTTTTAGGGGAATGTTAGTGTAGTGTTCTTTAGGTAAGTAAGGGGAAGGACAGGGAAATGTGCCTTTACAGTCACCCCCAAAATAAGCTACAAAATGCTAAAAAGAGTAGCAAGAGCACCTGTTGTGGATAAGAGCTTTAAAAACTGGTGTCTCATAGCAAAGTCTGCTATCGAACGTCAAATGTCAAAAATGACTTGGAGGTTGAATCTCATGTCAGCTCAGAAGGAGACACGGTTAAGCTGAAAAGCAACCTGTTTTCCATCAGTTTACCTCATTATGTAAATTATATCCTTTTTGCACGCTGCAAGAACACTTGAGAATATGTGATATATATTAAAATGGGTAAGTGTAATATATTATTAGAGGTAAATCATTGTGTGCATTTGCGTATGTGCGTGTGTGTGTGTGTATGTGTCCACACTTACACCGAAAATCACAACAAATGTTTTTCAAATTTAAGGGCATGGGTTTTTTAAAATAATTAATTAATTTTTGGCTGTGTTGGGTCTTCGTTGCTGCGCACGGGCTTTCTCTAGTTGCGGCGAACAGGGGCTAGTCTTTGATGCAGTGCGCGGGCTTCTCATTGTGGTGGCTTCTCTTGTTGCGGAGCACGGGCTCTAGGCACGCGGGCTTCAGTAGTTGCAGCACGCGGGCTCAGTAGTTGTGGCTCGCGGGCTCTAGAGCACAGGCTCAGTAGTTGTGGCACACGGGCGTAGTTGCTCCGCAGCATGTGGGATCTTCCCGGACCAGGACATGAACCCATGTCCCCTGCAATGGCAGGCAGATTCTCAACCACTGGGCCACCAGGGGAGCCCAGGGCATGGGTTTTAATATAATACATATTTTAAAGGCCATTCACTGCTTTTAATAGAAAAGGTGTTTATTTATTCATTTATTTATTTATGTAAGAACACTTAACATGATGTCTACCCTCTTAACAGATTTTTAAGCGCACAATACAGTGTTACCTGTAGGCACAGTATTGCACAACAGATGTTTAGAACTTATTCATCTTGAAAAACTGAAAGTTTATGCCCGTTCATTAGCAACTCCCCATATCCCATCCCCCCGACACTGCTCCCCACCATTCTACTCTCTGCTTCTATGATTTAACTACTTTGGATACCATACATACCTGGAATCAGCAGCGTTTGTCCTTCTGTGCTTATTTCTCTCAGCGTAATGTCCTCAGTGTTCATCCATGTTGTCACATATGGCAGGATTTCCTTCTTTTTTAAGGCTGAAGAGTATTCCGTTGTACTTAGAGACCACGTTTTCTTTATCTGTTCATCCGTCGATGAACCTTTAGGTTCTTTCCACATCTTGGCTGTAGTGAACAGAGCGGCAATATATTCATTATTATAAGGTTTGATTTATTTTTTAAAAGATTCTCATAGTAAAATAATGAAATAATTGATATAAATCTTAGTGAAAGCTACAGTTCTTATAGAAAAAACAATTGGCATCTGGACCCTAGGCATGGAATCTAGCAGGCAGGTGACTTTGTGTACAAGTTGAGGTCATGGCTGCAGTCCCCTGGGACTTCAAGGGAATCACAAATGCCTTCCTCCTGGAAACGCTGGGGGTCAGTGTAACAATCTAGTGTCTGGGGTTCCGCTGCCACACTAGTTACCTCCTGCCCATCTGTTTATTACGTGAACATGGGTCGTCCAGACAACGGGGGACTCTAGTAGCTCACAGGATTACTGTGAAAATGAAAGAAACTAACAAATGTAATGTGAGTAGCCAAAGCCTGGCCCATACTAGGCATTGAATAAATACCAGTTATTATTATTTCATTATTTCTGTCTCTTGTTAGCCACAGCTGTACCTGAAAAAGACCACATTCAGAGCCCAACTCCATTGAGTTTGGAAGGAAAGCAGAAACTCTCATCTTCAGAAACTTTGAAGAATTACCTGAGTTAATTGGAAAGGAAGTCCCATGAGAGGCCCTTCTGATTTCCTTCCTAGAGCACATCTCACCAGAATCACTGATTGTATCATTTAATTGTCACCACCATGATGATCCTGGATTGGCTGAATTTTATCAAAGGAGTATTAACACCCCTTCGTCAAAGGTGATATTAACAGCAGTAAACCTTGGTTTATTGGGGCTAGTGAGAGCACCCAAGGCAATAAAACAGGCTTGCCTGGGATCACCTAGGAGGTGCTGGTTTCAGAAAAACAAGTGCCAAACAACAGAGTGCTTGACGGGAGTGCAGGGAGGGGTCAAATGGAAGAGAGAGATAAAAAAAAAAAACCCAAAACAAAAAAAACTTCCCCTCTGCCCAGTGTGAGTCTGGTAATGATCTAGACTATGATGTTGATATTTACTATTATTATACAACTCAGTTTTCTAAAAACATATTTTAAAAGCCATCAAGGGAAAGTATCTGTACTTTGTCACTACTTATCAGAAACAAATGTGTTTATCAAGACTTTCACTTCACATGCCTCTTCAATTTATTTCCTAAAATTATGCTGGTTACATAAAATTCACTGTAAACATGAGTTGCTGGATTTTACTAGAACTCTACGTGAAGGTCAAGTTTCCAATAAAAATGCTATGGTAAAAAGGATTGGGGTCTCGAATTAAGGACAGACATTACTGTAAGTGTATTTTGGTAAGAAGTCACAATTTTTAAAAATTAATTAATAATTAATTTTTGGCTGCGTTGGGTCTTCATTGCTGCGCGCGGGCTTTCTCTAGTTGTGGCTAGTGGGGCTACTCTTCATTGTGGTGCACGGGCTTCTCATTGCGGTGGCTTCTCTTGTTGTGGAGCACCGTCCCTAGGCGAGCGGGCTTCAGTACTTGTGGTTTCACGGGCTCAGTAGTTGTGGCTCGCGGGCTGCAGAGCGCAGGCTCAGTAGTTGTGGTGCACAGGCTTAGTTGCTCCTCGGCATGTGGGATCTTCCTGGACCAGGGATTGAATCCATGTCCTCTGCATTGGCAGGTGGATTCTTTTTTTTTTTTTTTTTTTTTTGCAGTACGCAGGCCTCTCACTGCATAAAGGGCATAAAGAGACCCGTATCCCAGCCTCTCCTGCAGGTTGGTGTGTTCTTTGGGACTAGGTTCTTTCTGCACAGTGGGGTATAAGCAGAAGTGATGCTGCCGTATATGCAGTTCATCTCTCTAAAAAGGGGTGTGTGCACACATCTCTGGCCTTTCCCACTGGTTGGAGGCCTGGAGCAGCTATTCTGCACCAGAAATGGAAGCTGTGTGCTGACCATGGCAGGGGCACCCAGCCCATCCTGGACCACTCTTCCCTGGCCTATTACATGAGAGGGAAATGAAGTTCCGTTTAAGCTATGTTTGGCTCTCTGCTATAGCTAGGTAGCCTGTTTTGTAACTGATATAATCATGAGGTGTTCTAACGGGTTTTAAAGCATTGACTTATGATAATATAAATGACTTAGGAATGTTCAGGAAAGAGTGTCTCAATTTAAAGCAATTGTCCCAATGTTGGGTATCCCAGATACACGGGTATTTGACAGGACAGGTCTATGCAGGCAACTGGGGTCCTGTAACACTATCTCAAAAATAGCAAACCCAGTCTGAGAGACATCTTACAGAACAACTGCGTGTACACTTCAAATATATCTGGGGCAATAAAGAGCAAGGCTCAGGAACTATTTCAGATTAAAGGAAATGAGACAATTAAATGCAATGTATGGTCCTGGACAAGGGAAAAAGAGCTGTAGGGGCCATTACTGGAACTGTTGCTAAAGTTTGAGCATGGACTGTCCTTTAGATACATCAGTTCTAATAATCTTGATCTTGATAACTGTGTTGTGGTTATATAAGAAAATATCTTTGTTCTTAGAAAAAACAATGAAGATTTAAGTTTAAAGCATCATGATGTGTACAACATATTCAAATGGTTCAGAAAAAATATGCACACATATATATGTATACAACACCCATGAATACTACTGGGAGAGAGGGGGAGAGAGAGAGAGAGAGGGAATGATAAAGCAAATGGATAAAACAAATGTAAGCAATTGGAGAGTCAAGGTGGTAAAGTGTAGAATAAACACCAGCAACTTTTCTGTAAGTTTATTTATTATTCTTTTTTAATATATATGTATCTTTAAAAAACTATTTTAATTAATTACTTAATTTATTTGGCTGCACCGGGTCTTAGTTGCGGCCTGTGGGATCTAGTTCCCTGACCAGGGATCGAACCCAGGCCCCCTGCATTGGGAGCACAGAGTGGACCCACTGGACCACCAGGGAAGTCCCTCTATAAGTTTAAATTTAGGTCAAAATGAAAAAGTATAATGAAAAAGAGATGAGTATAATTTTCTCCTCCTCAGTCATCAACAATAACGTCAATAGTCACATCCTTGTATATGAATATCGCCTGCCAATTAAATTTTTGCTGTTGGCAAAACTTGGCCGGTTGCTCAAGCATGTGACCCTACGTTTTGGGCCCATTTCCAATGCTCCAAATTTTCCTTGAAGCAAATTTGTCAAAATAATTGTGGAATAAACTCCCAATTTAGAAGTTGTCAAAACAGACCCACTCTCCATCTTTTATAGAAGAGCAGATGTGGACTTTGGGTTTGCATAGCAGGTGGACTTAGAGGCCGATACTAAGCACGGACTAAAATTCAATTCGTGTGTTTTGGTGATGTGTCTATTTCCCCAGTTTAGGGACATGCTCCAAAATAGATGCCTGTACACTTCCACTTCAAAAATATGGAAAGTGAGGTGGTGTCAGGGATGTGCATTAAGGTCATCTTTATACCAGTAAAGCTACTCTAAATCAGAAACATCCTGTAATCCAGTAATGTTATCTTCCAATTATTGATGAAAAGAGACAACACAGATGCATTCACAGACCAAACACCTCAGCGATTACTTCTTAGGTCATCAATAGGTCCTGAAAGATTCTTAGATTACTTAGACAGTGGATTTTGGGTCGCAGCTTGCCTTATTTTCTCCATACCCTGGTTAGAAATTCATTCATTCATTCAACAAGCTTTTTTTTTTTTTTTTGCGGTACACGGGCCTCTCACTGTTGTGGCCTCTCCCGTTGCGGAG
Source organism: Delphinus delphis (assembly GCF_949987515.2). NCBI lineage: Eukaryota > Metazoa > Chordata > Mammalia > Artiodactyla > Delphinidae > Delphinus > Delphinus delphis. Next base: position 7,475,442 of record NC_082699.1, on the reverse strand, counting down.
CACAGGCTCCGGACGCGCAGGCTCAGCGGCCATGGCTCACGGGCCCAGCCGCTCCACGGCATGTGGGATCTTCCCGGACCGGGGCACGAACCCGTGTCCCCTGCATCGGCAGGCAGACTCTCAACCACTGCGCCACCAGGGAAGCCCTCAACAAACATTTTTAAGCACTGCCAACTGTCAGCCACTGAGTTAAGTACTGAAATGACACAGTTTGCCCTTCTAGTGCTTATAGTCAAGAGAGAATGAGGGAGGTAGTATTAGTTGAGAACCTTAGTCCTATATGAATTCATTCTTGTTGTGTCTTGCCATCTTCTTTTCATTTTCTAGCGTTTCCTCTTAAGATGCATAAGTTCCTCTTATACGCATAATATAAATTTTTTTTTACAAAAGTAGTGTATGGAAATCACATTTCCAACTACAGTTAAAGTTAACTTTCAATGCACGTGGGGGAGATGTTGGTTGAAGGGTACAAATTTCCAGTTAGAAGATGAATAAATTCTGGGTATCTAATGGACAGCGTTGTGAACATAGTTAACAATACTGTATTATGTACTTGACTGTTGCTAAGAGAATAGATCTTAAATGTTCCAACCATAAAAAGAAATGGTAATTTTGTCATGTGATGGAGATGTTGGCTAAGGCTACAGTGGTCATTGTACTGCAGTAGGTAAGTCTATGAAACCAACACATTGTACGTTGTGTTGACATATAACACACAAGTTTACATGTCAATTATATCTCAAGAAAGCTGGGGAAAAGTTAAATGCATGCAGTAACTTTATGACAACTCAAATAAATATAAACCTAGTTTTACTTTCTGGTCAAATATCATGTTGACAGTTCAAAGTGGGATTTTGGAAAACTAATTACTCATCCCTCTTTCCTTGTGGCTTCATGCAAAGAGATGAATATATAGCAATTTTTTTTTAATTTATTTTTTTGGCTGCGTTGGGTCTTCATTGCTACGCATGGGCTTTCTCTAGTTGAGGCAAGCGGGGCTACTCTTCACTGAGGTGTGCGGTGCGTGGGCTTCTCATTGCAGTGGCTTCTCTTGTTGCGGAGCACAGGCTCTAGGCACGCGGGCTCAGTAGTTGTGGTGCCCAGGCTTAGTTGCTCCTCGGCATGTGGGATCTTCTCGACCAGGGCTCAAACCTGTGTCTCCTGCATTGGCAGATGGATTCTTAACCACTGCTCCACCAGGGAAGTCCCTATATAGCAATTTTTAATAAAATACTAATGTGTTAATAGCTGGTAATCACCCCATCTGTTCCAACATTGTCCTCTTGTGTAGTATCTGTGCAGGACAACGTGGTTCAGGCTTGAAACTTCTCTTCTGAATCTAGGATAATTGGATCTGAGAAATCTGCTGACTTCTGGGAAGCAGGAATGAAAGGTGGCGTCAGATCATGGGGCTGGCTTCTCCCCCCGGGAAGCAAAGCCCAAGAAAGGTCTCATATTTTGGCCAGTAACAACTTCTCTTCATCTGAGGGCAAGAAGCCTAGATAAGGACATTGGGATGAGGACAAAAGTTCCCTTTTTAACATTCTACACTGTCTTTATTAAAGATTTGTTGGGTGGGTTATACTTCTCTCTACAGCTGTAAGGTCCTTGTGAGCAGAAACCATACCTTAACACATTTTTTATTGTCTCTGCCTAAAGTAATAGAGACATGTTTGCTGATTGATCAACCTTAATTGCTTTATGCTTTAGGTGACATTTTTTAGAAGGCATTTTGAGATCTCCAGGTGCCTTCAGGAGATGACTATAAACATCAATTTCCATTGTACTGTACATGTACACAAGTCTTGGTTAATAGATATTTCCAGATAAAGTAGCTTCTACGGCACTACAGTGTAGGATATTAATAGTTTTACAGTACCTGTGTCACTGTGGAACAACATCATTCGATAGCATAAAGCTACTGAATTAATTACCCCAAAGAAAGTACAGTGCCACCTGCTTTTAAACTATTTTAATATGAGGTTTATACCACAGGACTGAGCAAAAAGAAAATGATGCCTGTTGAAGAACAACTTTCTGGAGATTGTGTTTGATACAATGAATTTTTTTTCTCTGGAAAAATCTAATCGACCATTAATTTTATAATTACATAATTATCTGTTCCAAAGATCACACATTTACCAAGAGAATGCATGCAGAATGTGTTTTGAAGGTATTTTATCCATCTATTAGCCAAAAATTCTATCCATTCATGACTATTTAGTAAGCTTTTATGGATATAAATGTAATAAATACTCAACAAATATATAAATACTCAGCAAATATTTATTGAATGGATTCATTGACCTCCCTTGAAGAACTGGCTTAAAAAGCAAGATTCCACAAATATCTGAGCCTATTTATTCCCTCAACAGCTTTCTAGTTGACCTCAGCATCAATCCATTCATCTCAGTGATGAAAATTGTGGAGAATCACATTGGACCACACAGACCTGCAACTTCCAACAAACTCTGCTCTTGGTCAAAACATTTTCTAGTAGACTAACATTGTCTTCTGTTCTCTGGTTAACAGAGGGACATCATGGACATATCCATAAGTTAGAAATCATAGTGAGCACATCCATCTTCAGTGCTAAAAAGAAAGTGATGTGTAGACTACTGTAGCGTTGCAAGCTGGTGAATAATGGACAGACCTACAATGGGTTTAATTCCTGACTCTAGTTAGAAATTAACTCCCTCCTTAATGTATTAGTGTGCATGGGCATATTTGATGCTATTTATTTAACATTCTCTATGATAACTAAGTAGGATACAGCAGTGATGAGTCTGCATTCTAGAAATACGCCTAAAGTAAGGCAGAGTTTCTCTAAATTGTAATTGACTAAATATGTAGTTTCTAGGGTGGTATTTCGTGAACTAGAGTTGCTGGGTTGTTTTTTTTTTTTTTTTTTTTTTCAGGTCCAATGCACCTCTAAGAACATTTCTTATTTTGTGTTTATAATATGAAGATACTTAAAATAGAACCACAAAAGTAATGTATGGATGCGCTGGGTCTTGTAGGTGACCACTTCACGATCAAGCATGGCCATGTACTTTCAGTGTCTGTGATCACCTTTGCTTTTGAGACAACATCAATATTTTCACACTGATAGCCTTGCCCCTCTGGGGATCCAAAGCCATATACTCCTAGGCCCCAGATATCTGAATTTGAAAAAAATCTTACTCTAGAATAGAGAAGAGGATTCCACAATCCTCTTACATCAGAGAAACCCTATCCACTCTTACTCTGGTAGGGAAAGGATTAATTAAAAGAAGCTTCAACTGTTAATACCATAGATGTTGTGAGATGCTGCTACACTATTGGGCTTAGCTGGATGAGAATGGCTGTTAAGTGTTGTTGAATGAAGTAATCCCACCTGCCACAGAAATCCTGGGAGCCTGTGTTATTGGCTCAGTCACTAGGGATTCTATACATGTCAAAAAGAACTTTGCCATGACAGGGTGACTCGAAGTTACTATGTATGATGTAGGGGAACAATGGAATCTGTTATTTGAGTACCAAAAGAAGCTTTTATTCTATATTATTTTATCGTTTGGCCACACCATGCAGCCTGTGGGATCTTAGTTTCCCAACCAGGGATTGAACCCAGGCCCCAGCAGTGAAAGTGGAGTCCTAACCACTGTACCACCAGGGAATTCCCCAACAGAAGCATTTTTTTTTTAACTTTTTTTTTAAACATCTTTATTGGAGTATAATTGCTTCACAATGGTGTGTTAGTTTCTGCTTTACAACGAAGTGAATCAGTTATGCACATACACACATCCCCATATCTCCTCCCTCTTGTGTCTCCCTCCCACCCTCCCTATCCCACCCCTCTAGGTGGACACAAAGCAGGGAGCTGATCTCCCTGTGCTATGCAGCTGCTTCTCACTAGCTATCTATTTTACATTTGGTAGTGTATATATGTCCATGCCACTCTCTCACTTCGTCCCAGCTTACCCTTCCCCCTCCCCGTGTCCTCAAGTCCATTCTCTACGTCTGTCTTTATTCCTGTCCTGTCCCTAGGTTCTTCAGAACCATTTTTTTTTTAGATTCCATATATATGTGTTAGCATATGGTATTTGTTTTTCTCTTTCTGACTTACTTCACTAGGTATGACAGACTTTAGGTCCATCCACCTCACTACAAATAACTCAATTTCGTTTCTTTTTATGGCTGAGTAATATTCCATTGTATATATGTGCCACATCTTCTTTATCCATTCATCTGTCAATGGGCATCTAGGTTGCTTCCATGACCTGGCTATTGTAAATAGAGCTGCAATGAACATTGGGGTGCATGTGTCTTTTTGAATTATGGTTTTCTCTAGGTGTATGCCTAGTAGTGGGATTGCTGGGTCATATGGTAATTCTATTTTTAGTTTTTTAAGGCACCTCCATACTGTTTTCCATAGTGGCTGTATCAGTTTACATTCCTACAAACAGTGCAAGAGGGCTCCCTTTTCTCCACACCGTCTTCAGCATTTGTTGTTTGTAGATTTTCTGATGATGCCCATTCTAACTGGTGTGAGGTGATTGTAGTTTTGATTTGCATTTCTCTAATAATTAGTGATGTTGAGAATTTTTTCATGTGCCTCTTGCCCATCTGTATGTCTTCTTTGGAGAAATGTCTATTTAGATCTTCTGCCCATTTTTTGATTGGGTTGTTTGTTTTTTTAATACAGAGCTGCATGAGCTGTTGATATATTTTGGAGATTAATCCTTTGTCCGTTGATTCGTTTGCAAATATTTTCTCCCATTCTGAGGGCTGTCTTTTCATCTTGTTTATAGTTTTCTTTGCTGTGCAAAAGCTTTTAAGTTTCGTTAGGTCCCATTTGTTTATTTTTGTTTTTATTTCCATTACTCTAGGAGGTGGATCAAAAAAGATCTTGCTGTGATTTATGTCAAAGAGTGTTCTTCCTATGTCTTCCTCTAAGAGTTTTATAGTGTCCAGTCTTACATTTAGGTCTTTAATCCATTTTGAGTTAATTTTTGTGTATGGTGTTAGGGAATGTTCTAATTTCATTCTTTTACATGTAGCTGTCCAGTTTTCCCAGCACCACTTATTGAAGAGACTGTCTTTTCTCCATTGTATATCCTTGCATCTTTTATCATAGATTAGTTGTCCATAGGTGTGTGGGTTTATCTCTGGGCTTTCTGTCCTGTTCCATTCATCTATATTTCTGGAAAAGCAGACATTTAAAAAAATAGTTTTGTTTCAAGATTATTGCAAATGAATTTTTCCTCAAGCACGTTTCTTCTAGATGTTTTTTTTCCTCATAGACATTTAATCTCCATGCTTCTGATTTATTTACGCCTGACTCATCAAAATCTGTTTTTTTTTAAAGTGTTCTTTGAAGTCTAAGGAACCTAAATAAGATTTGTAAAAGATGTTTAAATCTGGAAATCATGTTGGCAACACAAAATAAAACATGAACGAGCCAGTTTGAATTGCCATAAGTACTGCTCTGATAATCTGCTATGAGGTTCCTTGTAATCATCTTTGTGACTGACTCACTCCCTGGATAGAGGCAAATTTGAGTAGAAAATCAAAAAATCTGCATTCTTGGGCTTCCCTGGTGGCGCAGTGGTTGAGGGTCCGCCTGCCGATGCAGGGGACACGGGTTCGTGCCCCGGTCTGGGAAGATCCCACATGCCGCGGAGCGGCTGGGCCCGTGATCCATGGCCGCTGAGCCTGCGTGTCCGGAGCCTGTGCTCCGCAACGGGAGAGGCCACAGCAGTGAGAGGCCCGCGTACCGGAAAAAAAAAAAAAAAAAAATCTGCATTCTCTTCCTGCCTCTCCCTGAAGATACAATGGAGTGCTGTATTCAAAAGTGAAATGTTTTATTTGCAATTAAATTCAAACAGCTGTTTCCTTTCTTTAAAAAATGATTATCCAGTAGTTTCACTATCATCAATATTGAGAAGATAACAGATTTGGAAGATTTAACTAATAGAAAAGAATGTAAGAATTCCTTGACTTTTGGAGTAACTAAGTTTAGGCTAATTCTGGAACATCTCTCATCTTGTTTTGATCTGAAACAGATGTGCCTTCTACCCCTGACAAAAGTACTGCATAGGTGATTCACTACGTTGTTTGAAGCGTCAGTTTCGCGTTACCTGTTGAACAGCAGAGATGGGCATGCTTTCTCCGTCCATGTGGTCACACGAGGTCCTTCTCGTCATCTCCCCACGGCGGAGCGAGGGCTGTGGGCTGGGGCAGAGTCAGGACCAGAGAGCGTGATGAGGGTCAGCGGTCCTGCAGGAACCCTCTACGCGACTAGGTTTGGGAGCACCTCAGCCAATGGGCCACAGCACATGCAGGAGGGAGAAGGGAGGCCATACCAGTGGGCACGAGGTGTGGGGGGCTGATGAGCCACTTCAAGAAGGCAAATGGCCAAGGCAGAGAAAAGTACAACCTGCCCTACTCAATATCGTAGCCACCTAAGGGCTACTGCCGCCAAGGGCTCTTTAAATTAGAATTCATCAACATGAAGCAAAGGCAAAGATTTATTTCCTCAGTCACACGAGCCACATATTAAGGGTTCAACAACCGCATTTTGGTGAGCGCAAAACACGAAACGTTTACAACATCGCAGACGTAAACCGTCTGTGTCATAATCCCAAATATGACCATCTTTGCTCCAGGTTAAAAGCAAAGTCTCATGGAAAACAAACTTATGGTTACCAGAGGGGATAGAGGGGGTGGGGGGAGATAAATTAGGAATTTGGGATTAACATATACACACTACTGCGTATAAAACAGATAAACAACAAGGACCTACTGTATAGCACAGGGAACCATATTCAGTGCCTTGTAATAATCTATAATGGAAAGGAATCTGAAAAACAATATATATTTATAACTGAATCACTTTGCTGTACACCTGAAGCTAACACGACATTGTAAATTAACTATACTTCAATTAAGAAATGGTTATTAAAAAAAAAGCAAAGTCTCACCTTTGCCCAATTACATATGGTCAGAACAGCCATCTTTATTGAATGAGAAAACAAAGGAGAGACATTGCATTGAGTCACTGCTAATTCAAAAAGAGTCATGTACCACAGTGTTCACTGCAGGTCTATTTACAATAGCCAGGACATGGAAGCAACCTAAGTGTCCATCGACAGATGAATAGATAAAGAAGATGTGGCACATATATACAATGGAATATTACTCATCCATAAAAAGAAACGAAATTGAGTTATTTGTAGTGAGGTGGATGGACCTAGAGACTGTCATACAGAGTGAAGTAAGTCAGAAAGAGAAACAAATACCGTATGCTAACACATATATATGGAATCTAAAAAAAAAAAAAATCGTTCTAAAGAACCTAGGGGCAGACCGGAATAAAGACGCAGACGTAGAGAATGGACTTGAGGACACGGGGAGGGGGAAGGGTAAGCTGGGACGAAGTGAGAGAGTGGCCTTGACATATATACACTACCAATACACTAGCTGGTGGGAAGCAGCCGCATAGCACAGGGAGATCAGCTCGGTGCTTTGTGTCCACCTAGAGGGGTGGGATAGGGAGGGTGGGAGGGAGGGAGACACAAGAAGGAGGAGATGTGGAGATATATGTGTATGTATAGCTGATCCACTTTGTTGTAAAGCAGAAACTAACACATCATTGTAAAGCAATTATACTCCAATAAATATGTTAAAAAAAGTCACTGCTAAATTAGATAGATCCCACTTTAAAAATGGAACGCATAACTAATTTCTGATTTTTCCTGAGAGAAGGCATCTCTTGAGGGTCTTTAAGTCTCTAAAGTATCCAGAATGCCTTTTAGTATAATTATTTAAAAATACTTTGTGAATATATTATTTACAGTATTCAAAAAATGCGGGCAAGGGGCTATGGGGTATCTAGGCTAATGCAACTGGGACACAATTCAGTTTTCTCACTTGGCCCTTCGAGCTCCACGTATTGGGGTTGCTCTCTTTCTCCACCTTTCCTCATCAACTCCTCCTCTCATCCATCAGGCTCAAGACAGACTGGGGCACCGTCTGTCTTCTGAACACGCCAAGCCAGTTTTTGTTCCAGACATGTTGCAAATGTTATTTCCTCAGTGTGAGGTTCTCTTCCCTCAGATCTTTGCACGGCTGGCACATGTGACCTAACACCTGAATGCTGACAAGGGGTTAAGTCAAACATGATCCTCCTGGACGACCTTCTGGACACCTGTCTATGGCCCCTGCTTCCAGCCTTGCACTCCTGTAGCTGTATGTATTTATAATTCGTCTGTATCAGCTTCTTTGTGGTACTTGCCACTCCCTGAAATGACCTCAATTACTTGTTTATTGTTTGTGAGCAAGGACCTTGTCTCCTGCACTGCGGTATACAGTGCCTAGAACATAGTCTGGTAATAAACATCTGTTTAAACAATGAATGAATGAATGCACGAAAGGGATAAAGCCCTGCATCTGTGTTGCTTATGTTCTAGTGAAATAGTAATAGCTAACAAGTGAGAATTTACTATAGAGTAGACACTTTACATAAATTATCTAATTTACTAATGTAGAAATCTGATAAAATACTCTTATTATCCCTGTTCTACAAATTAAAAATACTGGGTCTTAGATCAGTTGAGTAACTTGCAGGAGATTAACGGGTGGAGACAGAATGGAGCTCAGGCAATCTTATCCCAGGACAACGCCTTCATCAGAGGGCTGGCTCTCTCTTTCTCCTCTCTGTGTACATTTCAGAATTAATTTCCTCAATTGGGTTCCACATCCCCTTGAGTCCTTGGTGCTTGAGTCTTACGTTGAATGAATAATAATGATAATGATAATAATCTACAATGTTTATAAAGCCCTCTACAGTTTATGTAGCAGATTCTCATGTGTTATCTCTTTTTGGATCCTTATAACTATCCTCTGAGCTAGGCAGGAAAGATATTATTATCAGCAAAATCACCCAGTGGAGAAGATACTCAGCATAAAGGAAAAAATCATTATTTTTGCATGTGAGAAAAACAATGTCACCCTGATTTTAAATGTCACCCCAATTTTGAGAATAGCCTCTGGCTTCTCTGTGAAATCACTGGAGTGAATGGTAGAAGATAAGTAGCACTTCTGTGCATGAATAAACCATGAAATATTATTTGACAATAAAATTTTCAATTAATGTGGAAATATTTGCTCTGAATCTTGGCTCTTGACGATTTAAGTCTCGGCCAAATATTAAAAATATGTTTTATTTCATTGCACAAAGCACTCTGCAGATGCTTAGATTCCTGAGAAACTGAAAACTGCCATTTTTCAGCATCCTGAATATGAATTAGGCTGATGGATGGACCATGTTGGGAGAATTAGGTTCTCTGGGACACTCAGTAGCCTTTACCCTTGCGCAGTGTGGCTCTGTTAGAGAAACAGGGGCTTTTACTCCGACCGGCTTTCAGATGCCAGTTTTCCTGGGCCTCTTGATCCTTCGTGGAATCCTCTTCAATCCAGTGATCATGCCAAAAAATAGTAAAATTTTAAAAAGGGAATCTGATCAAATATTTTTGACTAACGCGTTTATTTAGAATTGTGTACCTTAAAAAAGATCTGTGTGATGTCTCAGACAAATACGCAGATTGCAGGGTAGGCATTTTATTGTGCACAGTGACGCAATGGGAGACTATGAAACAAAATGAATGAAGCGGAACTCCATGGATCATGACGGATTGACGTGGAAACGGAATGTTGAGTAAAAATAGAGCAAGATGCAGAAGTGTAGTTATAGTGCACCAGTTATGTGATGTTACTAACATGTAAAATTGCCCGATTATTTTATACATGCATTTGCAGCTAAAATATAAGGATGCTGGTGATAAAAGGTAGACGTTAAATTCAGGGTAGTGATTGGTTCAAGGGCTGGTGGGGGAAGGTAGGAAATGGGACCTGTGAGATGTACTCAGGATGCTGCAATTGTATTTGTAAGTGGTAGATTCATGGGGGGTTATTACTTAGTTTACTTTTAAAAAAAATTTATTTATTATTATTTTTAAATTTATTTTTTTGTTTGGCTGTGCTGGGTTTTCATTGCTATGTGCAGGCTTTCTCTAGCTGCGGCGAGCGGGGGCTATTCTTCGTTGCGGTGCTACTCTCATTGAGGGGGCTTCTCTTGTTGCCGAGCATGGGCTCTAGGCACAGGGCTTCAGTAGTTGTGGCTCTTGAGCTCAGTAGTTGTGGCTCACGGGCTCTAGAGCGCAGGCTCAGTAGTCGTGGTGCACGGGCTTAGTTGCTCCACGGCATGTGGGATCTTCCCGGACCAGGGCTCGAACCCGTGTCCCCTGCATTGGCAGGCAGATTCTTAACCATTGCGCCACCAGGGAAGCCCTTGTTTACTTTTCAAAAAGCTAAGATATTTCATCACTAAACAACAAAAACCCCATTCTCCTACATAGTTGCAAAACAGTTTGGTAACTGCCACAACAGAGGTGTGTAGAGGGAGGAGGAAGCCTTTGTTTAAAGCTCAGAAGGTTGCAGAAGAGAGGGGAAAACATGCAGCTGCCCTGAAGGATGGGTGAGGCTGGCCTGGCGGTGAGATCATTCTAGAAGAAGAAAAGCACATCCAAAGTACCAGGGGCATGACAACACCTGATGTGAATGGAAGCTGGCGTCATAATTCCTGGGGCTGGAGCATACGCCACAGGTCAAAACCATACATACAAGGTCATGAGGTACTTAAGAAAGCGGATTCTGGACTACCTGGGTTCAAAATCCGGCTCTGCCTTTTACACTATATAACCATCATTCTTTTTATTAAACAATTTTTATTTGTTTTAAAATTTTTTGTTTAATGTTTTTGGCTGTGCCCTGCAGCATGTGGGATTTTAGTTCCCCAACCAGGGATCCAACCCGCACCCCCTGCATTGGAAGGGTAGAGTCTTAACCACTGGACGGCCAGGGAAGTCTCCTTTAACCATCATTTTGTTATTTAATCTCTCTGTGCCTCTATTTCCTCATCTGTGAAATGGGGCTACAGAGACAATACTTAGTGTTAGCTGCCATTGTTGTTGCGATGAGGGTGATAATCATTAACCCTTACAGCAACCCACCTGCTCCTCCAGGCACCCTGAGTCCTGTGGATTCTGCCTTACTAGGGTCTCTAATGTTACTCCCTTCTACTGCAGCTCAAGTCCTCAGCCTCAATTCATGTGTCCTTCAAAACGAGACGATCGGCCTCAAGCCCCGCTCCTCTCACGTCAGGTCGGAAGGCCTTCCCGGGATGCTTTGCGGTGCCTGCACATTCAGGGGGAGTGTCTTCCATGGGCCAGAGCAGCCTCCCCTCACCCAGCCTGCTGACCTTGAGTGCCATCCAGAGTAACATGTATTCACCCCACTGTCCATAATCTGTTTCCACATATCATGTGCTTGGTGCGTCATAAAACTTTGGCGCAGAGAAAGTCGAAAACAAAGGAGAAGTCTTTAATTCTTATTATTTTAATACGCCACTTCGCTAGATTTCTCTCTCTCTTTTGTTTCTGTACTTACTGTTTCTAGGTTAACGCAGCTTTCATGCCCCTGTACCAGAGATGGGAATTGTTATCTCTCATTTCCCCGTCTCATTATTTTGACTCAGGAGGTAGAACGTGCATCAGCCATTGATGGCACGTTTCATCTCCCCCACTGACCGTCTGCAGTCCTCTCCTCACTCTGAGGTAGGCTCATCGCTTGCCTTTGCCTTTTGGTGTTATTGTACATCCTTCCTTCCTAAGTGTCTGCTTTCTAGGATGCTACAAGGAAGTTGTGTAAGGCATGTTGGGGGGATTTGTTAATTAGTCTGCACCATAACCTGGATGTTCCATATCGCGGCAGGAGTGGCGCTGTGCCGTTCTGGACGCAGCCCTTTGAAGGTATAGAAACTCCTGCTTCTGTGCTTCAGGAATGCTGTAAGGAAGCTCAGGCTATCCTGCTGGAGAGAGGCCACTTGAAGAGGCCATGGAGGGACAGACACCGTGTGGAGGAGGCCCCAGACTTCTTGGACCTTCCGGTCCATGACCAATGCCAGGCTGCATCACACGGAACAGAAGAAACACAGGCCACCTGCAGAATCTAGATCAGTCACCATTAATCGTTTTAAGATGCTGAGTTTTGGGGAGGTTTGTTACTCAGCAATTGATAACTGAAACACTCAATTAGTCTGCATGTTCTTCATTAAGAGACTATGAAATGGTAAGAAACAATGTAGAATTTTATGAGGACAGGCTTTCTCTCCTATCTCTAATGTTATCTTCATTCCACTTGCATGTCAGATTTTATTCTGCTTCTAACAGGCTTATTCCCATATCTGTGCTTATTTTTGATAAATCCCCAATTTTCAGTCTAGAGTGATTTTGTTTCATGTCTGCCTGAGTTAGTGTGATCTTTGGGGGAAAATTTCTACTCAGAGAGCCTGAGAACAATAACATTGCTTGTGAATTCTAGTCATGCAATGTTTTAAGAGGTATATTCATAGCAGTGCCTTCACAATATTTATTGGGAATAAAATTGGTAAGATCCAACGATGATCTCTTTAAAACAGTTATTTGGTAAAATCTGCAGGTCTGGGGGGCCAACATGATAGCAGAATAATTGCTAAGTCACTGTCAAGGCGTTGCTCTATTTAATGTCTGCAATTTTGCACAAGCCAAGCGGAACTAATCAAAATATTGAAGGTAGGTTCTTGCTGCTGATAACTCCCCCAACACGTACCAGGAGAACTGTTTACAAGGGCAAAAATACGAGTTTATATATCGTGAGTGAATTGGATTTTTAAAATAAGAAACCGTGGTTGAAATGAAGCAATCATTTGTTCCAAAGAGAACTACTAGTGATGTTTTCAGCGATTAAGTTCTTATTGTGCCCGTCGCTGGTGCATCTGGGGTAACACAGGCATAGGCTTAAGCAGCCCCATCATTTTTTTTTAACCCATTTTGGACACATTTACCTGTTTTTCACAACAGAGTCTCTCTGTGTATATTTCAGAGCCTCTGTGTGAGGTGTGGTTGGCTTCCTCTGACAGCCCCTCCCTGTGTGTGCCCCGCCCAACCAGGACTAAGCCCATCCCGTGGGTGGAGACTGGGAGAGGTAACCTCACGGATTCTTCCTTGCCTGTTACCCTCTTGTTGACCTTCCTCCCAGAGGCTCAGTGCTTGCCAGCCTCACCCTCGATCCTAAAGGCTTGCAATCAGATCCTCCCTCTTAGTCTGTCCTTTCTTCCAGTTCGCCCTTCCACCGGAATTCAACCGTCCTGTCTTCTTTCCTTTATAGAACGTCATGTTCAGATGGTGGGCAGTCCTTGGAACTAAGAACCTGATACAAGATCACGTGTTAACCCAAATGAGGGTCCATAAGGATGGAATTTTTAGGCCACAGGAAAAAATATTTTGAGACAAAAGGCTACTTTTATTCTCCTAAATGAACACCAAACGCTTGGTGGCTCATACAGTAGAGCTAGCACAGTTTATGGACAGACTGACCCGGGCCAGTGGGAGTTTCATCAGCTCTGAGTCTCTTGAACACAGCAGTGATCCCAGAGGTAAGACAAAAAGCTGAGCAACAGTGAGAAAATCTGTCAAAATCACCTTGTTCGTTTTTTTGTATCAGACAAAGAATCACCTTCAGAACCAGGGATGTAGGTTCAGGTACGTAATTATGGAGTAGGGGAGCAGCTGTCAGGCCAAAGTAAGAGCAGAGCCGAGGAGATGGGAGACCAGGCAGACAGAAGAGGCAGGGCAGCCGGGCATCTGGTACGTTTGCAGGCTCGACGGCTGCACAGTGATATTCATACGGTAGGGTCAGGCTCAGGCATATTAATAGCGATTACCCCACATCCTCGGAAAAGATGAGGTTGTATTCAAGGCGCTTTGTTTAAAAAGGCAACAAAGTGTAATGCATTTTTAAAAAGGCCTAATTGTATGTGGTTCACACACAAAAATTTTGCTGCTACAAGAGGTAAAAGTTGAGTTATTTGGGAAAGTTAGTTATTTAGAACAGATCACTCCCTAAACATGCTAGGCGCGCGCGGGCACCTGCACCACCCGACATGCACACATCGATCTAGATTCAAACGTGGAAATGCAGTTGCCAGATATTGAGCATTTCATTTGGATCAGCTCCATTTATCTTCCCATTGATCTTGGGGACGATACTACTTTGACTTCCGATTCACATAGTTGCTAGTCATTCTCTGTCACTTCTTGCTGCCCCCTGTTTGTGCTGTGGGATTCCCTTTACCCTGTCTTTCCTATTCCAGTCCTACCTGAAGGCCACCTGGCTGCGTCCTCTGCAACATGAAAAGCACCATTAGCTCATGCCACTATGGTTTGAGTCTACGGGAAAAGATGGGCCCTAGCCCAGGGGCGTCACCAGCCAGGGGGCCTGGATAAGGCAGGGTGGGAGGAGGTGGCAGCAGAGAGATGCAGAGGAGAAAGCCAGCTAAAGACACTAGGTTAAGGCTTTAAGCAGCTTAAACCAACATTGGTATATTTATTTTATGGCTTTATTTTCCCTCTTCAGAAATAATTAGCCTTCAGCATCATTAACATTGTGTAAGTTAAAGGTTGAATTAAGAGGTTAGAAGGTGGTTAAGAAATCTTATGTTCACACACTGTTACATTTTTCAACTGTTGGTATGGGTATGTGCATTTAATAATGAACTGTTGGGAAAATGGTTATGATAATCTTAAATAAGAGAGTCATTATACAGAAATTATTGTGTATTTTTCTACAAATAGTCATCTTGATTTGAAATAGGCTAATCAGCTGAATTTAGTGATATATTTGTTCTTTGTATTCCATCTCTGAGGCACTTAGAGAAGAAAAATCACATATTTTAATAGAGCCTGAATTTTTGGAAAATGTTGCCCATCACATCCCATGGGGCTGGGGGAAGGGAGCTGGACAGTCTGGGCTGTGAGCCCTCTACCCTCAGATGTATTCACCAGTCCTTTCTGAGCACTGCCAGCTCAGGCTCGGTTTAGAATCCATCAATTTCTTATCCCCATGAAAAGGCAATTTTGTCTAAAACCTTGGAGTCTGTAGACTTCAAAGTTGAAAGAAAAGTCACACCAAAGGCTGAATTTTCTTAAACTCCAAGTTGCACAACAAACTAAGTCTAGAAAAAGACTATGCTATTCTTTACGAAATGTATTATTTTGCTTCCAAATAAAGGATAAATTGGATTTTGAGTTTCTTAAGTTAACAGGTATTATTTATTATGTTAAAACATTACAGCTACTAACGTCATCATCCATGAAAGAAAATGTGAAATTGATTTCCAATATGTGCCTGGATGTCTTCCCTAATCCTTGCACCGTGGCTGGTAGTTAGAGATGTGAGACTTTTATACTCATATATTCTTGGTTGGAGCAATTGTACTTATGATCACACCCTCTTAGATGGTGGGGAGACTTCGCTCTGAAGGGAAAATAAAACTATGCCTAGTCACCAGTTACAAGTAATAAGCCTTGCTTTGAGATTATGGGAACTTCAATTAACAGAGACCCTTTTAAAGGAATCTTGGCAGGAGAAATGTGATACTTGTTGGATGTCTAGGTTGGCTTCAATCCTGTTTACTCAACACATCTGTCTTAAACTATTGTCTTTTGTTAAATTTTGTCTTGTTTGTTTAGCATTTTACTTCACATTCAACCATTTTCGTACATTATAGTTTGCTCTGTCTTTATTATTTTCTGCATCTTACTGGCTTTTAACCTTTATCATGTTAGCACATACTATTGTTTTAATAGTTTTAGACTTTTGCTCATTTTCAGTTTTAATTTTTACTGATTACATACAGTTTCTCTGAGCTTTCTATCTGTTTTAGTTAGGATTTTATGTTCAAGGACAGAAAACAGGAAATCTCACATAACTGTGGCTGAAAGAAGATAGAAGCTGACCTAACGTCTCCCTCTGCATAAAAGATGTCCACAGACAGCACTTGAAGGCTGGCAGGGTAACCATTGCTATCAATGACCAGGGTCCAGACTTTCCGATGCAGGTCCTAATGTGTGTTTTCCACGTTCCTGGTCAACTCATGGTCCAGGATGGCAGCTGCAGCTCCAGCCTGGAAAAGGAATAAGATGAGAAGATTGAAAAGGGGCTCTCCCAGCAGCTTAACTATTTTAAGCAGCCCTCCAGAAGTCCTAGCCAGCTCTGGTGCTTACACATCTTGATCAGAATATGACTGCTTCGTTGCACCTGGCTGCCAGGTGGGCTGGTGAGTATAGTCTTACCTTCTGGATGGACAATGTGCCCAGTGAAAATTAGGGCTCTGTGTCTAAGTGGTAAAAGGAGAAGGGATGCTGGTCCTGGCAGCTAACCGTGTCTGCCATTTATTTTCTTATTTGACGCTACTTATTTTTAAATCTATTAACCTTTTTTTTACATGTATAAGTACTTTAAATTTTTAATGAAAAATTTTTAATTGAAATATAGTTGATTTACAATGTTGTGTTAATTTCAGGTGTACAGCAAACTGATTCAGTTGTACATATATATATTCTTTTTCATATTCTTTTCCATTATAGTTTATTACAAGATATTGACTATAGGACCCTGTGCTATGCAGTAGGACCTTGTTGTTTATCTTTTTTTTTTTTTTTTTTCGATACGCGGGCCTCTCACTGCTGTGGCCTCTCCCGTTGCGGAGCACAGGCTCCGGATGCGCAGGCTCAGCGGCCATGGCTCACGGGCCCAGCCGCTCCACGGCAAGTGGGATCTTCCCGGACTGGGACACGAACCCGTGTCCCCTGCATCGGCAGGCGGACTCTCAACCACTGCGTCACCAGGGAAGCCCTGTTTATCTATTTTATACTCATTAGCTTGCATCGGCCAGTCCCAAAATCCTAATTTATCACTAGCCCCAAGCCCCCTCCAACTTTCTCCTTTAGTAACCATAAGCTTGTTTTCTATGTCTTTAAGCACTATAAATTTGGTTTCACTATTTGAAAAATATTGTATTATTTTTAAGAACTATCCATTTATTATATTCTACTTTAAATGTATTAGTTTTTAACCCTTTTATTCCTATTTGCAGTACTTTATTTTTTCTAATTTTTTTAATCTTTATTGGAGTATAATTGCTTTACAATGGTGTGTTAGTTTCTGCTTTATAACAAAGTGAATCAGTTATACATATACATATGTTCCCATATCTCTTCCCTCTTGTGTCTCCCTCCCTCCCACCCTCCCTATCCAACCCCTTCAGGCGGTCACAAAGCACCGAGCTGATCTCCTTGTGCTATGCAGCTGCTTCCCACTAGCTATCTACCTTACGTTTGGTAGTGTATATATGTCCATGCCTCTCTCGTGCTTTGTCACAGCTTACCCTTCCCCCTCGCCATATCCTCAAGTCCATTCTCTAGAAGGTCTGTGTCTTTATTCCTGTCTTACCCCTAGGTTCTTCATGACATTTTTTTCCCTTAAATTCCATATATATGTGTTACCATACGATATTTGTCTTTCTCTTTCTGACTTACTTCACTCTGTATGACAGACTCTAGGTCTATCCACCTCACTACAGATAATTCAATTTCGTTTCTTTTTATGGCTGAGTAATATTCCATTGTATATATGTGCCACATCTTCGTTATCCATTCATCCAATGATGGACACTTAGGTTGTTTCCATCTCCCGGTTATTGTAAATAGAGCTGCAATGAACATTGTGGTACATGACTCTTTTTGAATTATGGTTTTCTCAGGGTATATGCCCAGTAGTGGGATTGCTGGGTCATATGGTAGTTCTATTTGTAGTTTTTTAAGGAACCTCCATACTGTTCTCCACAGTGGCTGTATCAATTTACATTCCCACCAACAGTGCAAGAGGGTTCACTTTTCTCCACACCCTCTCCAGCATTTATTGTTTCTAGATTTTTTGATGATGGCCATTCTGACTGGTGTGAGATGGTATCTCATTGTAGTTTTTTTTTTTTTTTTTTTTTTGCGGTACGCGGGCCTCTCACTGTTGTGGCCTCTCTCGTTGCGGAGCACAGGCTCCGGACGCGCAGGCTCAGCGGCCATGGCTCACGGGTCCAGTCGCTCCGCGGCATGTGGGATCCTCCTGGACCGGGGCACAAACCCATGTCCCCTGCATCGGCAGGCGGACTCTCAACCACTGCGCCACCAGGGAAGCCCCTCATTGTAGTTTTGATTTGCATTTCTCTAATGATTAATGATGTTGAGCATTCTTTCATGTGTTTGTTGGCAGTCTGTATATCTTCTTTGGAGAAATGTCTATTTAGGTCTTCTGCCCATTTTTGGATTGGGTTATTTGTATTTTTGTTATTGAGCTGCATGAGCTGCTTATAAATTTTGGAGATTAATCCTTTGTCAGCTGCTTCACTTGCAAATATTTTCTCCCATTCTGAGGGTTGTCTTTTGGTCTTGTTCATGGTTTCCTTTGCTGTGCAAAAGCTTTGAAGTTTCATTAGGTCCCATTTGTTTATTTTTGTTTTTATTTCCATTACTCTAGGAGGTGGGTCAAAAAGGATCTTGCTGTGATTTATGTCATAGAGTGTTCTGCCTATGTTTTCCTCTAAGAGTTTGATAGTGTCTGGCCTTACATTTAGGTCTTTAATCCACTTTGAGCTTATTTTTGTGTATGGTGTTAGGGAGTGATCTAATCTCATACTTTTATATGCACCTGTCCAGTTTTCCCAGCACCACTTATTGAAGAGGCTGTCCTTTCTCCACTGTACATTCTGTTATTTTTGGATGGAATGTCCTATAAATATCATTTAAGTCCATCTTGTTTAATGCATCATTTAAAGCTTGTGTTTCCTTACTTATTTTCACTTTGGATGATGTCCATTGGTGAAAGTGGGGTGTTAAAGTCCCCTACTATGAATGTGTTACTGTTGATTTCCCCTTTTATGGCTGTTAGTATTTGCCTTATGTATTGAGGTGCTCCTACGTTGGGTGCATAAATATTTACAATTGTTATATATTCTTCTTGGATCGATCCCTTGATCATTATGTAGTGTCCTTCTTTGTCTCTTCTAATAGTCTTTATTTTAAAGTCTATTTTGTCTGATATGAGAATTGGTACTCCAGCTTTCTTTTGGTTTCCATTTGCATGAAATATCTTTTTCCATCCCCTTACTTTCAGTCTGTATGTGTCTCTAGGTCTGAAGTGGGTCTCTTGTAGACAGCAAATATATGGGTCTTGTTTTTGTATCCATTCAGCCAATCTGTGTCTTTTGGTGGGAGCATTTAGTCCATTTACATTTAAGGTAATTATCGATATGTATGTTCCTATTCCCATTTTCTTAATTGTTTTGGGTTCGTTATTGTAGGTCTTTTCCTTCTCTTGTGTTTCTTGTCTAGAGAAGTTCCTTTAGCAGTTTTTGTAAAGCTGGTTTGGTGGTGCTGAACTCTCTCAGCTTTTGCTTGTCTGTAAAGGTTTTAATTTCTCCATCAAATCTGAATGAGATCCTTGCTGGGTAGAGTAATCTTGGTTGCAGGTTTTTCTCCTTCATCACTTTAAATATGTCCTGCCAATCCCTTCTGGCTTGCAGAGTTTCTGATGAAAGATCAGCTGTTAACCTTATGGGGATTCCCTTGTGTGTTATTTGTTGTTTTTCCCTTGCTGCTTTTAATATGTTTTCTTTGTATTTAATTTTTGACAGTTTGATTAATATGTGTCTTGGCGTATTTCTCCTTGGATTTATCCTGTATGGGACTCTCTGTGCTTCTTGGACTTGATTAACTATTTCCTTTCCCATATTAGGGAAGTTTTCAACTATAATCTCTTCAAATATTTTCTCAGTCCCTTTCTTTTTCTCTTCTTCTTCTGGAACACCTATAATTCGAATGTTGGTGCGTTTAATGTTGTCCCAGAGGTCTCTAAGACTGTCCTCAGTTCTTTTCATTCTTTTTTCTTTATTCTGCTCTGCAGTAGTTATTTCCACTATTTTATCTTCCAGGTCACTTATCCGTTCTTCTGCCTCAGTTATTCTGCTATTGATCCCTTCTAGAGAATTTTTAATTTCATTTATTGTGTTGTTCATCGTTGTTTCCTCTTTAGTTCTTCTAGGTCCTTGTTAAATGTTTCTTGCATTTTGTCTATTCTATTTCCAAGATTTTGGATCATCTTTACTATCATTATTCTGGATTCTTTTTCAGGTAGACTGCCTATTTCCTCTTCATTTGTTAGGTCTGGTGGGTTTTTATCTTGCTCCTTCATCTGCTGTGTGTTTTTCTGTCTTCTCATTTTGCTTATCTTACTGTGTTTGGGGTCTCCTTTTTGCAGGCTGCAGGTTCGTAGTTCCTGTTGTTTTTGGTGTCTGTCCCCAGTGGCTAAGGTTGGTTCAGTGGGTTCTGTAGGCTTCCTGGTGGAGGGGACTAGTGCCTGTGTTCTGGTGGATGAGGCTGGATCTTGTCTGTTGGGCAGGTCCACGTCTGGTGGTGTGTTTTGGGGTGTCTGTGGACTTATTATGATTTTAGGCAGCCTCTCTGCTAATGGATGGGGCTGTGTTCCTGTCTTGCTAGTTGTTTGGCATAGGATGTCCAGCACTGTAGCTTGCTGGTCGTTGAGTGAAGCTGGGTGCTGATGTTGAGATGGAGATCTCTGGGAGATTTTCGCCGTTTGATATTATGTGGAGCTGGGAGGTCTCTTGTGGACCACTGTCCTGAAGTTGGCTCTCCCACCTCAGAGGCACAGCACTGACTCCTGGCTGCAACACCAAGAGGCTTTCATCCACACGGCTCAGAATAAAAGGGGGAAAAAGTAGAAAGAAAGAATTAGTAGAAGTAGAAAGAAAGAAAGAAAGAAAGGAGGGAGAGAGGGAGGGAGGAAGGAAGGAAGGAGGGAAGGAAGGAAAAAAAGAAAGAAAGAAGATAAAGTAAAATAAAATAAAGTAAGATAAACTATAATAAAGTTATTAAAATAAAAATAATTATTAAGAGAAAAAAAATTTAAAAAAAAGGACAGATAGTACCCTAGGACAAATGGTGGAAGAAAAGCTATACAGACAAAATCTCACACAGAAGCATACACATACACACTCACAAAAAGAGGAAAAGGGGAAAAGAATCATAAATCTTGCTCTCAAAGTCCACCTTTTTTTTTTTTTTTTGCGGTACGCGGGCCTCTCACTGTTGTGGCCTCTCCCGATGCGGAGCACAGGCCCCGTACGCGCAGGCTCAGCGGCCATGGCTCACGGGCCCAGCGGCTCCGCGGCATGTGGTATCTTCCCGGACCAGGGCACGAACCCGTGTTCCCTGCATCGGCAGGCAGACTCTCAACCACTGCACCACCAGGGAAGCCCCCACCTTCTTAATTTGGGATGATTTGTTGTCTATTCATGTATTCCACAGATTCAGGTACATCAAGTTGATTGTGGAGATTTAATCCGCTGCTTCTGAGGCTGCTGGGAGAGATTTTCCTTTCTCTTTGTTCTCACAGCTGCCAGGGGCTCAGCTTTGGATCTGGCCCCGCCTCTGCGTGTAGGTCGCCTGAGGGCGTCTGTTCCCCGCTCAGACAGGACGGGGTTAAAAGGAGCCGCTGATTCGGAGGCTGTGGCTCACTCAGGCCGGGGTGGGGGGGGGGAGGGAGGGGCACGGAGTGCGGGGCGGGCCTGCGGCGGCAGAGGCCAGCGTGACGTTGCACCAGCGTGAGGCGCGCCGTGCGTTCTTCCGGGAGAGTTGTCCCTGGATTCTGGGACCCTGGCAGTGGCGGGCTGCACAGGCTCCCCGGAAGGGGGGTGTGGAGGGTGACCTGTGCTCGCACACAGGCCTTTTGGCGGCAGCAGCAGCAGCCTTAGCGTTTCCCGCCCGTCTCTGGGATCCGCGCTTTTAGCCGCGGCTCGCGCCCGTCTCTGGAGCTCCTTTAAGCAGCGCTCTTAATCCCCTCTCCTCGCGCACCAGGAAACAAAGAGGGAAGAAAAAGTCTCTTGCCTCTTTGGCAGCTCCAGACTTTTCCCCGGACTCCTTCCCGGCCAGCCGTGGCGCACTAACCCCCTGCAGGCTGTGTTCACGCCGCCAACCCCAGTCCTCTCCCGGCGCTCCGACTGAAGCCCGAGCCTCAGCTCCCAGCACCTCCGCCCCGGTAAGTGAGCAGACAAGCCTCTCGGGCTGGTGAGTGCCGGTCGGCCCTGATCCTCTGTGCGGGAATTTCCCCGCTTTGCCCTCCGCACCCCTGTTGCTGTGCTCTCCTCCGCGGCTCCAGCTCCCCCCCTCTGCCACCCACAGTCTCCGCCAGTGCAGGAGCTTCTAGTGTGTGGAACTCTTTCCTCCTTCATAGCTCCCTCCCACTGGTGCAGGTCCCATCCCTATCCTTTTGTCTCTGTTTATTCTTTTTTCTTTTGCCCTACCCAGGTACGTGGGGGGTTTCTTGCCTTTTGGGAGGTCTGAGGTCTTCTGCCAGCGTTCAGTAGGTGTTCTGTAGGAGTTGTTCCATGTGTAGTTGTATTTCTGGTGTATCTGTGGGGAGGAAGGTGATCTCCGCGTCTTACTCTTCCGCCATCTTCCCGGAAGCCCTCTATTTTTTCTAATTTTACTGAGATATAATTGACATAATATTGTGTAACTTTGAGGTGTACAACATAATGATTTGATATATGTATATCATGTGAAGCGATTATCACAGTAAATTTAGTTAACATCCATCACATTCAGACACTATTTAGACATTATTGCTTATAATTTTGTTGACTTGTTATGAAGTTTCTTACTTCCTAGTTTAATAAGTGTCAGGAAGGACAGAAATAATGGGAACATCTAAGACAGGAACAATTTTTTTTTTTTTTTTTTTTTTTTTGCGGTACGCGGGCCTCTCACTGTTGCGGCCTCTCCCGTTGCGGAGCACAGGCCCCGGACGTGCAGGCTCAGCGGCCATGGCTCACGGGCCCAGCCGCTCGGCGGCATGTGGGATCTTCCCGGACCGGGGCACGAACCCGTGTTCCCTGCATCGGCAGGTGGACTCTCAACCACTGCGCCACCAGGGAAGCCCGACAGGAACAATTTTAAGCAAGGGAAATAGGATGACTTTTCCATTAGCAGGGCCTGAGCTGCTATTTGTACTCCCTATAACATACTTCCTTGTCCTGTCAATGTTGAAACCTCTTATGCTAAAGGCTTTAACTCGAATGACCCAGGAGATCTTCAGGATGAAAACGCCACTCACCACACATCTCCCAGGATAACTATAATTCAGTTTTTATTAGTAATGCTCTTGAGCTGTTGTAGCAAAACTTTCTCATAGACCCATCTAAAATCCATGCATTTCGGAAAAATAAATAACATTCTCTGGAGTGGACTAACGTTTTTGCCGATAACCTTAACTTTTGTTGTACACAGACATTTTTAATTGGCCTAATAATCAGAAATACGAGCTTTGCTCTTTAGGTTTTATTGGAAAACTATGAAAAATGTTTCTTCAGATCGTTCCTATGTATATTTAATAAGGAAAACGAAAAAATATCATTTGAGAATTGACTTGGGTATTTTATCTATTGGCGTGTGTCAGTTTGTGTGGCATGCTTGCATTTCTGCTATGATTTTTGCAGACATGAAAGAAACCATTTAGGTCTTTACCAACTGAAATACAATTTTGATTATTGACAGCCACTGACCGACGAGCTTGACACCTGCTGGATCTCAGTGAGCCTGACTGGGTGTGATTGCTTGTGTTAATGTCTATATAGTGTCTTTATGTTATTTCTTCACAAATAGAACCAAACACCACTAGAAAATAGACCCAGTTTTATTCAGTGATTTAAATTTTATGTTGTGTTACAGGAATATTTTAGTATTTAATATTTTAGTATTAATAGGCTATGAGAACAAACTTGCAATATGTTTAAAAAAGTTTTTATTAAGAGCTATTTACATATTATTGAAAGGTTACCATGCACTGCTATGGGGAAAAAAAAGGTATGTTCCCAGCTCTCAAGTAGCTAAAATTATACTTGGTAATAAACTCAAGTACACGATATTTGATGAGTGATAAAAACAAGTGTACATACAGCAAGGTACAGAAGCAGCTAAACGTGGCCATGAGTTGTTTCAGAAGGCGTCCCTGAAGGAGGGGACATTTCATATGAAGCCTGAAGAATAAGTAAAAAATATCCAGGTGAAGAAAGTGGAGTGGCAGTGAAGCTGAGAGAAGGGAATTACAGGTAGATGGTGAGAAAAAGTTAGTGTGTTTCGGGGGAGTGAATGATGAATGTAGAGACCAGTAAGAGGAGAGTGTTGAGACGCTGGGCTGGAGAAGGCGGGGCAGCATTCTGATAGGAGAGTCTTTCTGGCTTTGCTGCACGTTGAAAGTGGTACTCTGAAAGGCCACCCACGAAGACATGCCTCACAGAGGAACAAGACTTCAGTAATGATGCTTATTCATAAGAAACTGTTGTTGTTCTGTCATTCAACAAATATTTATTAAATATCTATTAAATCACTGGAGTTCCATTATATTTCGTCCTGGACATGCAGCAGAGACAGATATTGACATTGTCCCTATTCTCATGGGGTTACAGGCTACTCCAGGAAACTAATGTTAAACCTCTAGTCACACAATGTTTTGACCTGTAAGTAGGTACGTCGGAAGATGGAGTGGGGTTTTGTGTGTTTACAGAGCATGGAGAGACCAGTGTGGCTGAGGTGGACCATTAGGGGTGGGAAGGGAAGGAGCATATGTGGCTCAAAGGGACTCAGGAAGAAATTGCAGAACATGAGTCCAAGGAGCAGAATGTGCAAGCATGTGTGGGTTGAGGACTGTGGTCGCCTCATCTTCATCATCTGAAGAGCAGTGGGAAATCTCTCAGAGGGATAAAGCAGAGACTGATCAGATTTACCTTCTGAAAAGTGTCCTTGGGGGCTGGGGGATGGATGGCGATGTTACGCTGTCTTTCACATGTTAGATGATGCCACTGTTATCAGTAGGAATAATCTCTAAGCTGCTTTATAATTTGGTTGGGATAATTGTTATCCACACTGTTTAGCCAGTCTAGCTTATGGCCAGAGACATGACTTCATGGGATGGCTATAGTCTGTGACAAGGACAAAGCAAAGCTAAATGGCTTAAGAAGAATAGATTCTGAGGTTTGGGATTAACATATACACAGTACTATATATAAAATAGATAATCCACAAGCACCTACTTGTATAGCACAGGGAACTCTACTCAATATACTGTAATAACCTACATGGGAAAAGAATCTGAAAAAGAATAGATATATGTATGTGTATAACTGAATCACTTTGCTGTACACCTGAAACTAGTACAACATTGTAAATTAACTAGACTCCAATATAAAATAAAAATTAAAAAAAAAGAAAATGGGCAGAAAAGCCAAAAAAAAAAAAAGAATAAGAATAGATTTCACCACATGGCCCTTATTAGCAGCACGTTCTATTCAACTGAACTAACCAAAGATGGGCACCTGTAATATCAGCCAACAGGAGTGTGTAATCTTAACTCTCATGATGAAGTTAAAAGTAGACAATATAATTAGACGTGGCTAGATCATGAGTGCCTCCTGCCCAAACCCTATAGGTACCAGTTATGAAAAGAAATGTGAGTAATTTTGCCATTTTTGAGTTCCTTTCAGTGCAAGAGGATCTTCATTTTTGACTTTATTTTCTTTTAGGTACAGAAAAGTTTAGAATCTTAAATTATACCTCTTTTGCCTTGTACATTAGAGCTGATTCCCCACAGGTAAGACCAAATTCTATCCTAAAGAATGGTGTGCAGTTCATCCTGACATTCTTATTTAGTGCCGGTGTCTTTCTTCTTGCTTTTATCTGTTAAGAGTGCATATGTCATAATATCTTAATCCTCAGTTGGATCCCTTTCAACAGAAGTAACTCTTTTGAACTAACCAGAATATCTCAGAATTGCAATCAGATTTAGAAATACGGGCTTTATCCTCCATGGGCCGTCGTTGGGTTTATTATACTCATCGAATACCTCAGACTCTGCAGTGTGATCAGGCTGAATAAATACATCCTAAACTGAATATGTGCAAAATTATTCAAATATGAATATGTAGATATGCAGATCTATAAAGACAGTTGGGTTAAACTGTGAACACAACTCTAGGAATCTTAACAAATGAACACATGTCAGAGGGACGTGTCTTACTTTCTTGAATGTAATATATTTTATATGAACTTTCCATCCTATAATTAATATTAATTTAATGACTGTTTGCAATTAAAGAATCCTGTCTGTTCTTTTATTCACTCAAGCAAACTTTTATCAAGGGCCTGTTATGGACAGGAGCTACGCTATTATTCTAGTGAAAGCACAGTTATTCAAATATTACTTATCTAATTTTAAGATTAGACAGGCCTTTTATTCCTCCTCTTTGCCTCTCTGCTTGCTCTTTGAACATGTAATTGTTCATTGTTCTTTAGCATCTCTGCCAGTCGATGGACAGGAGAAATAAAGTGAAGCAAGAATGAGATCAAGTAATTCCGTTACTTGTCTGCAAATTTGGTAGGAAAGGACTCTGTAACTGTGTTTTTGGTTCTCTCCTTATGAGTTTTCGATGAGTTTGGTCTCTGAGTCACTAAGTGTTTGAGCCACGTTTGGATTTCTACTCTCCTTTTCCCCTATCACCTCATATTTTGACCAACTGAGACTTGCTTAAATTCCAGTTTCCCTTTTGGATTTCACAGGGCTGTCCTGTTTTAACCATGTTACCGTGAGTGAGGTATGGTGAGGTCCAGGTGCACCTGGAGAGAGAGGACACCAGAAAGTGTTACAGTTTGTTATGCTCAGCGTTCCCTGGGGGAACGGAGCACAGGGAGCGAGGGGAAAATGGGGGGAAGAGTCTTTACTGTGGCTTCCACAGCAAGAAGTAGGCGAGGCTGGGTCAGCAGGCTTGGGACTGGCTAGTTTGAATGATTTCAGCGGGCTCAGGAGCATGGGGGCTGCCTGTGGTCTTCTGTACCTGCCTGGGGGTAATCAGGGCAGGGTACTCATGGCCTGGAGTATGAGGGCCGGATAAGGGAGGAGGTTGAAGATGTGGACGTACCCAGATGCTCAAGAAGGAGAACTGACCAGCCTCTGGTCAGGACCTCACAACTGGGTCAAGACAGAGGTTTAGAAAACTCGATTACACATACTTATTAAAATCCTTTTACGTATCTCCTGACAGTATCTACTTCTTTGCTCACCTCCCAAGTCATAGCTCTCCCATCGTTGGCTTGGGGCACTGTGACTGACTTCCGTCCCGCATTTACTTGGGCCCACTGGGCTCATTTCTCCACGCTGCAGCCAGAGTGAGCTTGGACAAGTTAAGCCTGCTCCCTCTGCCTCCACCCTAACCCCCATTTCCACTGGAAACATTTCAGGGCTTCCCATCGCGATTAGAACAGCAACCAAACTCCCACGTGGCCCTGCCTGGCTGGATATGTGTTTCGACCTCTGCTGGTTCACCCCCTGCAGCCTCTGCCCACCTGCCTTGGCCTTCTCCCTGCACATTTGTGACACTTTTCACATGCTGTCCCCCAAATATTCACCGACTGCATTTTACTAGATCTAATATTCTATTGATTATAAGAAACATCATTTTTTTCCCAAGAGGAAAAGAGCTGGCAATTAAAAGAAGACTGGGTGTCTTATTAATAACTCTGGAGAATGCAAAATTAGGCCTCCTCAGCCTATATTTACATTAAAACTTCTTTCTTGTATTTGAAGGGATTGGGTAATGTTTGCTGCCCTCAGTCACGGTGATCAGCCAGCTTTTTGCACTTCCTCAGTAACAAAACTTATCCCAGCATCAGCCATTTGTGAGCATCTTCCTTTCTTATGTTGCAAAATGCTTCTTGTTGTTGCTTTCACAGAAAGCATGCATTTGTAGTCATTCCTCCGACTGGACGTATTTGCTCCACTAATATCCAACCCAGAATTCTTCCTTTGTTTTCACATCTTTCTGTGTTCACAATAACCTTTCATTTTGATGGCTAACTGGAAACATTTTAAAACATCTTGACAACACCTGTCAAAACAACGATGTACATAACTCAACTGAAGGAAGAACAGTCTGAAGACCCAAGACCAAGTTCATGCACAAACGGACAAAGACAATAACGTCACTATAGGTTCTTTTCTGTTTTTTCACTGGAACTCATCCTCTCAAAACTATTGTTCCATGATTTTCTCCTTATACACCCCCTTTCCTTTCTAATAATTAAACTTATTTGCCTATTTTCATGCTACAGCCTCACAAGATCTAATTCATGCCAGACTTGTTATTTAGTTGTCTGGAAGTTGAGAGTTGTCTGCAAACAGAAAGACTTCACTCTGAAATCTTCTGAGTGATTTATAAAATTGCTAAATAAGATTATTCTAATTAATGCTTCTCTATACCAAGAACTGTGGGTTTTTTTTTTACCTGTTTCTCACTCAAACAAAGCATTTCTCATCATCTTATGTTGACTGATTTGAATCTGAAAAATTGACTTTCTACAGAATCTCTTCACTAGCTATTCAAAATCTAAATAAGTTATGAGAATAAATGATCCCTTTTCTATACTTAATAGACAGACCTGATTTTCCTTTATTTAAAGAGACTATGTTGCCTTTTCCCCAGTAGGCTATGATTGCATCATCATCATCAACTGTGTCATTTCTATGGCATTTTATACTTTTCAAAGGATTTTAACATATATTATCTCATTATGTGCCCCATGTTCCTACTTTTTCAGATTCCACTAGCCAGCCATGAGTATGCAATAAAGGTGTGCCGTTGAATAAATGAATGAGTGAGCAAATGAATGATCATCATGTTACATCCACTATAATCCAGAGTCTCACCTGGTTTGTGTTAACTTCGGTAGGATCTGTCTGGGACTGGCTTATTTTCTAGGACTTCATCATGCTTTGGCAATGGGTTTTTTATCTGATGCAAAGGAGCTGTGAAAGAGTCATGAGGAAAGCATATATTTCTTCTAGGATTTTGTTTTAAAAGCAAGACTTAAATGGATAGAACAGTAATGGCAGAAGACTAGGGGTTGAAATACTGTCCTTCCGCTCATGTCAACTCTCAATTTTAGTTTTCATCTTGCTGTGGAAACAGATAACCACATTTGCTAATTATATACTAGGTTCTAGGTGACTCTGTAATAAATGCTTTCATACATTATTGCATTTGATCTGGTTACACGTTGTTTTTCTCTTGCTGTTGCTGTCGTAGTATGGCTTGCAGCATCTCCTGTTTGCTTACAGAAAGAGTTCCTTCATTGCTTCTCATAAAGGTGTAAATTCTCTCATGGGTGCTTATCAGTCTATTACAAAATGACTGGAACGTGTTGTTTGCATCTCGGTCGGATGAATTGCCTCCCGTCTGAATTGGCTATTGGTCCAGCATCCCTTTAGTGATGGGCTAAGGCTCAGTATTCCAGCCTCTGGGTCCTTCTCAGTCTCTAAAGTTGCTCTCATTTGTTGCTCTTGGTTCCCTGCTCTGCGAAACTCATCCAGGAAGCCTGAGAATTCACCGTCTGGGCTGAGGTGGCACTTGCTATGAGCCGTACAACTCATCAGCTGCGCCATGGGTCTCTCTTTCTCTGGCTCCCAGGAGGCTATTTCTGGAGACAGAGAAAAACAATGGCCCATTTACCTAATGGCTCTTCACCCTAGTGGATATGAATGAGAACAGCAATTGGAAGTTTTCTCTGAGTTTATTTTTTTCTTCGGATTGGTTGCTTTCACAGCAATAGTTGTGTAGACAGCTCTGTATTAATATCCTGCTTCTATCAAGCAGCAGAGTGAGTGGCTCTTGCTTTCACAGCGCCAACTTGGCTGTTCTTGCTTTTAAGTTTTATACTTTTCGCTGACTTGCAACCTAATGGAGAGAATACCAAAGAATAAGTAGACTCCCCAAACTTGCAATTAAAAAAGAGAAGGTTCCTTAATCTCAGGGTAAAGAAGCAACTTAGTGCATATTAGTTGCTTACATTTCTAAGGAAAAGATATGTGATCGGCTTTGTGGAGTGTTAAGTGCATTGAAAAAATTGACACTACTGTCATAACACTCACATGGTGATGTCTATGACACCAGGCCAACTCCTGGAGACTTATACTACAATTTCTCAAATGGTATCGTCAGAAATACTGGTTTGAGTATTGAGTATATTCCAATATACTGTGCATTATAAAAAGTGTTAAAGATGAGGTATATCTTTGGAATGCTGACCTGCTAACATCATCAGTAGGTTTTTTCCTAGAAATTTTTTTTCAATATGGGAGAAAAGAATAGCTTGAGAATAAGTTAGAAATAAAGGTGAAAGTAAGTAAAGCCGGGCTTCCCTGGTGGCACAGTGGTTGAGAGTCCGCCTGCCGATGCAGGGGATGCGGGTTCGTGCCCCGGTCCGGGAAGATCCCACATGGCACGGAGCGGCTAGGTCCGTGAGCCATGGCCGCTGAGCCTTTGCGTCCGGAACCTGTGCTCCGCAACGGGAGAGGCCACAACAGTGAGAGGCCCGCGTATCGCAAAAAAAAAAAAAAAAAAAAAAAAAGTAAAGCCAATTCCATCTCCTGATACAGAGATTTTTAAGTATTTCCATGTGGATAAAGCCTTGAGGGTTGGGAGCCTGCATTTTAAAATGGTATCTATTTTGTCTTCCCAAATACCTAAAATTGGGGCTAGTCAATAAATATTAAATATTTTTGACTGAATCACTTACATTTGTCAAAGATCTGACATTAGGTAACTCCGCTTGGAGTTTCTTCTGCTTCTCCTTGAATTTATTGCTGCCAATTTAGGAGAGAACTTTTTCTTAACAGTAGAATTCAATTTTATTACCATGTAATTTGGTTTACCTAAAGCTACTTTTTTGTACGGCTTTATTGTATGTATTTATGTGCTATATTTCTATTCCTATCCTCATTTATTCCTGATGCTTGTACATTTAGCTTGCTAGGAAATAATCCCATGCCTGTCTGCTTCATTTTTCTATGTGTACAATTTAGAAAGCAGTTCACAAGATTTCACTTATGCTGTCTGCATCGGACACAATTTTACTTTCTACAGATATAATTTTCAGAATAAATTTTTTATGTTCAATTGCCAAGAAAAGAGTTTCTCTTGACATATTTTTGATTTCATATGTATATATATGTATATATCTGTATAAATGTATACATGTATATTATATCCTTGCACCTGTGTTTAATTTAGAAAATCTGCCAAAGAAACGGCAATGTTAAATAATCCTTCCTTTGCTCTTAAAGATTTAGAGATTCATCTGATACAGGAGTCCTTACAATTTGATGCTACAGACTTAATTTACTCCAACCAATTCTCATGATTCTTATGCTGAAGTAAATGTATTATGATGATATCCTAAGACGTGACCAGAGTTTTCAGGGTGCGTTTATAGAGATGTCTGAGATCTCTATTTGACTACCGCTGTGTTTCCGGCTGTTAGCCAGTGATGAGTTAGACCTTCACACCATTTCTAGGTAAGCCCAGTAGAGTGGTACCTTTGTAAAAACCACTGTGAAGACTCTACTTTCTAAGTAACAGTGACAGAGTTCTTGCAAATTGCTTTCTCCAGAGGGACGGTAACACATTGCCATTGTCTGATGACACAATGATGGTAGTCAAATTGCCTTCCATAAATTGGCCTGGATAGAAAAGTCTGGGTAGAAAAGTACTTTTCATTGCCTTAGAGAGAGCTTGACCACAGCCAATTAAAACATCTGGAAATGCTCTGAAGCATGTTCTGTGTTGGGGATTTGAAAAGAGAGGAAAGAGTGTGACAGTCATCTTCAAGAGGAGAGATTGCTAGAGTATGGGGGTTAGCATCATGTCCCAAGGCATAAAACGTTCAGATTTTTAATCACTGCAGATGAGAACAACTACACACTGAGATAACTGGTCTTACTTTCAACATTCCTCAGTTTCCACAGTCAACTCTTTGGCTGGAGTTACATACATAAGATGATCTCAGATGTCCTCCCAAAACCATAAAGTGATTGAGTTTATTCAGTAAACCTCAGGAGAATAATTGTGAGCCAAAGAGAAGGAGAGAGTAAAGTGATGGCAGATAGTAGGGCTATAGTTTGCCAGGTGGATTTCGGTTTTTCTTTGGCCCAGATCACACGGATGGGCAGCAGCAGTGCTACCATAGAGCTGGCCCTGAACGAAACTAATTCCAGGGGGAGAAAATGATTGTATTTTCTTTTAAACAGTATGTGAAGTGAATTAACACCCTCAGTTCCCTTGAAATTTGGTTTGATTTAATTTTTAAAACACTTTACTCAGATTGGTAATTACATGTTCACCTCTTACGCTTTAAGCCTAATCAACACTTGATTGCCCTGAAAAACATGTTCTGGTTATCCAGGGAATATCTCTTTCCAGTAAATTGATATTTTTATTCTTCTAAACAGTCTTTAAGACTTTTTTTTTAATAAAAATTTCTTTGACATATCCCCAAATATAGTCTCTTCATGTTTCATTACAGCAATGACTTTCAACTCTACCTCCTCTAGGGAAAATTTTGGCTCCTTAGTTTCTGTAATGTTTTTCTGGTTCTTGGTGTCTGCACTATTTCAATTCCAATTTCAGCTTCAGTTTTAATAACTTTATTGTCATGACAAAGTATGTGAGTTTTGCCAAAGTCAATGCAGTGAGTCTCTGTGTCTAACCTTTTAGTTTTCTCAGAGGTAATAGAGCTTAATTTTCTAAAGTTCCTGTTCCCAACTGCTTTCTGATTCAGATTTGGTGATAGGCTGCCACACGGTGCAAAACTGTTTTATTTATTGCTTTTTCTCCCTTTGCCAAAGTAAGGCAGGATTTTTTTTGTGTTCAATTTGTGTGTGTGTGTGTGTGTGTGTGTGTGTGAAGTTATACCATTTCAGTGATCAAATAACTAGCTTCCTTATATTTTTCTTTACATTGTTTTTGTCACTCAAAACATAAATGTTTTAACATAAAAAAATAAATGTCTTTATTTCCTTGCACACTTTTCATTCACTTGGTCATTTTATATTTCTAAGTGTCTCATGTTTCAGTTGGTAATCATGGCATTTGTATTTGATCTGCCGTGTATTTTCTACATTTAGAGCAATAAGAAAATCCGTACTTACGAATAAGGGAATTTTGTGTTAGCTCAATCACCATTTTAAAGGATGGAGTGAGTGAATATTTTTTAATGCCTGGGGCTAGCTGACATTTCAACAGTTTAGACGATCAGTACACTAATAGAACTTAAGTGGTACTTATTATGATTGTAATTAATTCCAATGTTTGAATTAAAATGTTAATCTTGCTAAGCAGGGCAGAAATTGTTTATCAACAAATTGTGAGGGATTGCCTTACCCTCTCCTTCATTTTGATCACAGGTAAAGGATTATTTTTCATCCCATTTCATTAAAGATGATACTCAATGGGAACAAAAATTAAAGGTACGGGTATTTTGGAGATTTGTAGCTATTGATAAAGATGTTTTCCTTTATCATGCTTTTCACCAAAGTATGCAATTAGATCTACTTTTGTATTCCATCTTTGTCTCAAAATACTCCTGGTTTTTGTTGTTTTCTTCCTTTCGTAGGCTGTGATGAATTGCATTTTTCTACAAAACATCTTAAATAAGATTACATGGTGTGGTGGTATTCAAAGAGGTTACATAACTTGGCTTCGTCCACAGCTAAGTGGAAGCCAGTATGGGGAAAGTTTTTTCCAAACCTAAGCCTGGATGACTCCAAAGAATTCTTTCCACTATATGTATAATACTGCTTTGGTGGTAAGAATCAAAACCATCCGTACTCACACAGCTTGCCATCTATATTAACATGATAGTACTATTTGCCTGTCTCACTAACTTAACTTTATTATTCTATTGTTTTTGTCAACATGACTTTACTATTCTAGAAAACTCTTGTCCAGGGAGATAAAATAATTTCATTGTTCACATCAGGAACTTTGTGGAAAACTCCATTTATTTTTATTTCATTGAAGTATAGTTGATTTACAATGTTGTGTTCATTTCAGGTGTATGACAGAGTGATTCAGTTATACATATATTTACATATGTATTCTGTTCTTTTTCAGACTCTTTTCCATTATAGATTATTGAAAGATATTGAATTTAGTTACCTGTGCTATACAGTAGGTCCTTGTTGGTTACCTATTTTATGTATAGTCGTGTGTATCTGTTAATCCCAAACTCCTAATATATCCCCTACCCCCTTTCCTTTTGGTAACCATAAGTTTGTTTTCTATGTCTGTGAATCTATTCCTGAAAACTTCATTTAAGTGAACATCCCGTTGTTCAATTATTGAATAAATAGCATCAAATGACTGTTGACTCCCCAAGACTCTTCTGCTTGTGCACCAACGTGCTCTCCTTTGTCCAGCGAAACTAAACTATTATGTTGTGATCTTTACATAATTCCCACCAAGCCCTCACACTGAAATATCGGTCTTAAACTAGATTCCCAAACCTCATACATGTCCTGATTTTCCTGTCCCCTCCAACATGCTGGTTACACTTTGCCCCGGTAGTGTTCTGCTGTACTATGGTGAGCAAACATCTCTACTTACCTTATCCTCAGGTCAGCTTGATGATATTGTCAAGGATTCAGCATTAGAAGGTGGTTAGTACTTATTACATTTCTTTGATTTCTATGCTATAAATGCTAAATGGATATCTGTTGATTAATTCTGAAAGAGACAGTGAACGGTCTCCTTGGTTCCATTCCTAAGTCTTCTTATTCACTGTGATCTGAGTAAAGTTCCTTCTCTTCAGTTTTCTTCTCTGGGAAATATATTGTGAGTTACAGGGTTGTGGTGGGACTTAAAAGAGGTATCTTTGAAACTGTGCAGTATAGTGCTGTGTAAATCAGACTCATCTTTTCCGTGGTATTTTATTTATTCTATCTAGTGATGCTAATCATTCAGTGTCCAACAGATTTCTGACTGGAGTTTGGAGGTGCTGATGTATGTATTTTGTGTTCCTACCCTCTGTTAGGGACTGTGGAGAATAAAAAGAGGGGTAAGCCATTGCCTCTGACCTGAAGGGATTTACAGTTCCTTTTAGTTTTCCTCTCTTTTTTTGATTCGCTGGAATATTATATTTCCTAATATTTGAGCTGCTTTCTAATATTTGATGGTAATTTAACCCCAAATAGGAATTCAAATTTTAGTGACCCTTTCCTCCATGGTTTAAATTTCCTTTTTGAAGTTCTCATCTCCCTTTTCCATTTTTTACCTCTTTGTGTGTGTGTGTTTGTCTCACTGAGTATCTCTTCACTGTTTCTTTTTGATTGTAAGCCCATGGTGTGGGAACTGTGTAAGACTTTCTTTTGTACTGTTCCTAGCAAATGTGTCACATCTGGAGGTTAATGAGAGACAAACAATGAATACTGGTGA
This sequence comes from Delphinus delphis, assembly GCF_949987515.2. NCBI lineage: Eukaryota > Metazoa > Chordata > Mammalia > Artiodactyla > Delphinidae > Delphinus > Delphinus delphis. The sequence goes on along the minus strand of NC_082699.1, from coordinate 7,440,137 downwards.
ATAATGTTGGGTTCACCGATGACTGTGGCTGTGTCTGTCTCCTCTGAAGAGAGGAATTTCTGTGGTTAAGATGGAAACGGAATGCATTCCTCGGGTATTGATTAACAGATGGAATTTTCCTTGCTTTGTTCTGTAGCTATTGTTTGGAAAGTTACTGTATTCTGAAGAGTAGTCATTTGTAGCACAGCAAGTGCAGTTTTTCAGTTGGTGAGTTATACCACCTTCTGTAAATCTGTAGCTATTGTCGGAGTCTGATTTTTCTCATATATACTGGGGTAAGGTGAGCCATGTCATTGCACAGAATGCTTTGTCAGAAGCTGGGCATGCTCAGAGACTTTTTTTTAAAATCTGAAAATAAAGTTCTTAAAGCTTCTGTTTAGAAAGAGTAATTTTCTTCTAAGCTGATCTGAAATTCCTTAATGTAGTTACTGTGAAGCACAGAGAGAGGTAGGGGTGTGTGTGTGTGTGTGTGTGTGTGTGTGTGTGTAAGTATATGTGAATGTAATTTACTTTGTGACTTTTTTCTGGCGAAAGATAAATACAACTTCGCATGTCTCCTCAGTTTTCCTGGATCAAATATTGTCCACTTAAGTCATAAAGGAAAATGATGCTAAGGCAGTGGCCAATCTCTAGAAGCCTGTGATGTTCCAAAGATGTCATGATTATCAGCCTCAACAGTGGTGACTATCTGCCTCTCGCAGGTACACCAGAGGAATGGATACATGACCCAAAGATACTGGCATCTTGCAACGTGAGGCATCAGGAGACCTGCTGCGTCTGGTTTAGTGTATACGGAGAAGCACAGAGCATGAGTGAATACATGGATATAAACATCCCAGTGGAATAGTTACGTAAAAGCTTGTTTCAGTAAGAAGTTTAGACTCAGTCATATGTATTGATACCACATTCTAGTTAACTTGTGCTAAGGGTTGGCAAAAATGGACTAAAAGAGCTCAAAGTAAAATTGACATATTTAAATACCACTGTTGAGGATCTTCAAGGGAACTCAATTTATGGGTGGCTTTGGGCTGTACCCTAGCCTCTAATGAAACCTTTTCTGGTACTTTAATGGAAACGTAGTTTAGTGTATTGTAGGAAATTTGCAGGGAAGGTTCAACAAGAGAGAGTACATAGTGCATGATGGGACTTGGAAAGGTAGGCCTGTGGGGGTGACGTGAATTGTTTTGTCACCCAGCCAGCTTCCCTGCCCCTCCTCTTTCCTCTGAGGTCTGAGGCAACGGCACTACCCCTTCCTGTAGGAAATACTCCTTTACACGCCCCAGTCGCGGAGTCTGAATGGTGAGGCCATTTCATTATTGACTCTAATATGGCCGCAGATGATGGAGATCCAGGAGTGGGCTTTCAAACCAGACCAATCAGGATCCTCCCCTGGAAGTTTTGCAAACATAAACAAGGGAAAGACAGAGTACCCAGATGGTGACAAGGCTGTGATATGTCAGGGACTAGAAGCAGCTGGGGGCTATATTTTCTATACATGGAAGAAGCAGGCCAGAGAGGACAGTGTATCCAGGTGGAGAGCAGCACAGACAGGAGATGGAGAGCCTTGGAGGGTATACATTTCTCTTTCTGTTGTTCCTAAGCCCTCCCTATACTTTGATCTTTTCATTGCTACATGTCTGCCAATAAATTCCTCTTTTGCTCAAGCTGGTTTGATTGGGTTTCTGCCACTTTCAAGCAAAAGAGTCTTGACTTATTAATCCTGAAAAATATAAACCAGGGGGAAGTACTATTTAGGGGCCAGAAAAAAGCAAGTTGGTTCTGTTAAACCAAGTAACCTTGCTTTACTAAAGAAGTCTGGTCCACCTGTTTGGGTGGAGCGCTTCTCTGTGAAAATTAACTACACAGTAAGAGTGTGATAAAAACCTGATTAGCGTCTGCATGAATCTGTTGTGTAGGATCTAGAAAACAATATTAAAGTTAGAAACCTGACACCTATGTGAGATTAATATTTTATTCATTTCAGCTTTCTCTCTCCCCCATCCTGCCAATGGAGTTATTCGGTTGGTATGAAACTCAAAGAAGAGTAATGTGCCAGGAAAACACAAGAATTCTAATGCAACCAGTATGTCACTCAAAGAAGCATTCATTTCATACCATAGTGGAGTTCCTACTACACAAGGTAGATGAGAAGCAAGCAGTTTCTTTTCCATGGGAGCAGTCCTAGATTGTAAGTTGTTATTTACTAATCAGAGAAGGGCATAGTTATAGTTTAAAATTATTATTTATTTTTTATTTTTTTGCGGTACACGGGCCTCTCACTGTTGTGGCCTCTCCCGTTGCGGAGCACAGGCTCCGGACGCGCAGGCTCAGTGGCCATGGCTCACAGGCCCAGCCGCTCCACGGCATGTGGGATCTTCCTGGACCGGGGCACGAACCCGCGTCCCCTGCATCGGCAGGCGGACTCTCAACCACTGCGCCACCAGGGGAGCCCTAAAATTATTTTTAATTTATAAGATAGCAACCCTAAACATTTTTCAGCCACTTGCCAATAAGCACAGGATCTGAGTCTAAGTGCGGGAGCCACATGCATCCATCTTGTCACATGATGTGTATCCCCCGGGGCCCACCTACTCCTTAGGATGTGGATACCCCTCCCTATGTCCATTTCCAACATTTGTCTTCACCCCACCCCACCTTGACTTTGGGTTGTATATACCTCCCAGGTAGCCGTGCCAGAGAGGAATGAGTCCTAGACTAGAAATCTGGAGATAACAAGAGGCTCTTCCATTTACAGATTCTGGAACCTTTTGGTTAATTCAAAAATATTTATTGGGCTTCCCTGGTGGTGCAGTGGTTGAGAGTCTGCCTGCCGATGCAGGGGATGTGGGTTCGTGCCCCGGTCTGGGAAGATCCCACATGCCGCGGAGCAGCTGGGCCCGTGAGCCATGGCCGCTGAGCCTGTGCGTCCGGAGCCTGTGCTCCGCAACGGGAGAGGCCACAACAGTGAGAGGCCCACATACCGCAAAAAAAAAATAATTAAAATAAAAATAAATAAATTTATTGAGTGACTGTTATCTGCAACACACTCTTTTGGGATCTTGGCAGTGAACAAAAACCCCCCAATTCTCTAGTTGCCTAAAGCTTATTGTCTAATGATAGAGACAGACAATAATGGGTAGAATATATATCAATATAATGTAAGAGATTGACAAGAACTAAGGAAGAAAATACAGTGGAGAAAAGGATTAGGAATTTCTAAATTTATAGCACGTACATAGGGTGCTAAAATTTAGAAATATGGTAGGGAAGATGTCACTGAAGTTATAGCTGGGCAAAGACCAGAAGGAAGAAACGCGGGGCCAAGCCATGTACATATCTGGGGTAAGAGCTTTCCAAGGGGAGCGAACCATGTGTGCCAGGGTTCTAAGGTGGAATCACTCAAGGCGTGTGGGACAAACAGGAAGGACATCATTGTAGCTGGAGTGGGGTGAAGTGGAGGAAAGATCCCGGGGGCCCTTCTAGGTCCCTGTGAGGAGTTTGGCATTCACTTTGAATGAGATGGAAGGCTGTAGGAGGGTTTTGCAACAATTTCCTTGAAAATGCCTAGATCAGTTCTGGCACATGGCAGGTATTCAAGAAATGTTTGCTGGTTGACCCAAGATTTGGTTTGATCGTATCTGCTTGCACTTTCAGCAGGAGCATGTAGGGTTGGGACGATGGTCACACTTTACACAGTGTAAGAGATGACTCTGGACATCTCAGGGATGCCGGCAGCAGCTTACTACTCCTCCATTGCTGTCATTCATTTAAGAGGCTGGAGGGGTGGTCAGAACGGGCTTAGCATCTGTAATGCTGCAGACTGATACTCTTGCCAATAACCTGTTAGCGTCGGTGCGTGTCTTAGGAACAAATCTGATAGTCATCATATTTCCTCTCTATTAACATGGATAGGAGTTCATTAAATATATTTACTTAGTAGCTTTAGAACCATTAGGAAAGTTAGTTACACAGTGTTTCAGAGAGCATAAAAATAGAAAAACAAAGAGTTGATCAGAGAGGAAGAGTTACACCTGCTGGGTTTCCCACATGACCTTGATCCCGAGATATGGTTGTAATGGGAGGAAAGCTGGCCTGTGATGTTGAAAGTGAGGTTTCCACTCCTGTGTTCACAGATGTTCCCAGCTAGCTCGACTCGTCTCTGAGAAAATCAGAAAATCAGAAGATTAAGGTTAGAGATGTGTGCAAATGAGCACTTGCTATTCAAAACCGTAATTTAAAAAAGCCCCTTGATGCAGTGAGCAAACAAGAAAACCAGCTGCAAAATAAAATGTGACTTTCTTATTTTTCCTTTTATTTGTTTTAGGAAGGTGTTTAACCAATACTTGCTAGTTCTGAGTCTTGCTGGTTGATGACTGTTTAAGCTTCTAAACAGGAACCAAATTTAGTCTTTTACTTAACAAGGTGTCCATCGATACTATATTTCTTTCTCTCTCCCTTTTTTTTAACATCTTTATTGGAGTATAATTGCTTTACAGTGGTGTGTTAGTTTCTGCTGTATTACACAGTGAATCAGCTATGTGTATACATATATCCCCATGTCCCCTCCCTCTTGCGTCTCCCTCCCACCCTCCCTATCCCACCCCTCTAGGTGGTCACAAAGCACCGAGCTGATCTCCCTGTGCTATGCGGCTGCTTCCCACTAGCTATCGATTTTACATTTGGTAGTGTATATATGTCCATGCCACTCTCTCACTTCGTCCCAGCTTACCCTTCCCCCTCCCCGTGTCCTCAAGTCCATTCTCTACGTCTGCGTCTTTATTCCTGTCCTGCCCCTAGGTTCATCAGAGTCCTTTTTTTTTTTTTAGATTCCACTTATTTTTACCTCACCATCTTCCTCACCTGAAAAACAATAAGACCTATTGACTTTTTGGTCACGACCGTGTTGCAAAAGTTTTCAGTGCAGAGTATATTTAAAATGAAAAATCTACAATTCAGTTTGAGAGGATTAATTTCACAGCTATAAACAATCATTTTATGATTAAGACTTATGGTCATGGTGGCAATTATATTCATCAAATGTGTTTGCAACAAATGGGAGTAAACATCCCTGAAATCACAGACAGTTTACTTTTTTCAAAATAGACACATTTATTAGTAACGTCTCTGAAACATCATATAGAGTATCTAATGCATCTATAATTTTTACATTTTCAAAGTAACTGTGAGAATGAGATTTGTTGAAATAGATTGAAAAAGAAGAAAATTGAAGTAAATAAGATTGAGGGTCAGGGCAGATATGAGATTTATATTTTTCTAGACCAAATAATTATGATCTGACTCAGTTTAAATTGGACTCCATGAAAACTGGTCCTATAAAAGTTGCCTAGGCAAGGCTAATTTGTGTTCAATGAATTTTAGATATTTTCCAATCTTTTTACCTTCTTAAAAGCCTGGCTAATCGGAAGGAAATGTAATTCGGCATAGGGTAAGAACATGTCTTTGGATGAGTTGAAGTTGGCAGGGATGTACTTGTCTAGTGAAATATGTTGTTAGGTGCCAGCACCCCTCCCAGCCTCTGATAAGAGCACTCACCCTCTCATTAGGAAAGTCACCTCCCCAAATTCTTTACAATGAGATTTAGTGGATGCTGCCAGCTTTTTACAGAACCTCTTCTTCCCAGCCACAGTGACTGGGTGAGGAGTAGGCAGGTTTGGACAACTGTGGTGCCTAATCCCACAGCTGTAGGCATTGGTTTGGGAATAGGCATATATGACCCAAATCAGTCTTCCCCTATTTTTCAAAAAAATTAGAGCTAATAAAAGAGTGGTAATCCTTCTTGGAGGCCGGCAGTTCTAGGAAGCCACGTGGAAGAGCAGTGCAGGAAGTCCTGTGTGGAAGAGGTAGGCCTCCATAGGAGATACCGAATTGCCAGGAGAGACAAAAAGCAGAGTGAGAGTCCTGAACTTGAACTAGCTCTGCTAGACACCCAGCTTTGGAGTTGGAGCTGGCACTATTGTTTTTGGCTGAGATTCGGAAAGACCAAGGCCTGGGATCTGGATGGTTGAGAAAAGATGGCATTGTATCTCTGATTGCGCAGAGGCTGGACAGTATTTTTCATACTCATTTAGAAATCTTGGAAAACCCAAAGATAAGTTTACCTCTCAGGTTGAGTTCAGTACTTAACTTGTTTATTTGTGTTTATTAGTGATGCTTTAAAATACCTTATTTATGTTTGTCTTTCATTCAGAGGCAACTAATATGCTGCATATGTAATGGATGTTTCAGGCAGAAGCTGAAATTACCAACAGGCTGTATGGAAGACAACTGAAAATATGACCTTTAAATTTTTCGGTGTATATTTTTATATTGCTAGTACTCATTCTATATAGTTTTACCTTTATAAAGAGAATTCCTGCTATGATAACCAACAAGGATTTAGTCTTGTATCTGGGCACTTTTATTGTGCTACATATATCTGTTGTCATGTAGAAACATAAAATATATATTATAACACACACACACACACACACACACACAAACGCACACACGCACACACACCTGCAATGAAACCCATAATGATGCAATTTGCCGTTACTGAAACTAAGTAATCATCCACTTACCACAGGTTCTTTGCAAAATATTCTAATGATAAATGCAAGCTTACTGGTAAATTTTTAAAAGTCAGTTTAGATGACTTTTGTTGCAAAAAGTCCATCTTGCACTGGTTTTTATGCTGCCCATTTATGAAAACAATTTCTATCTGTGGCTTGCCAGGAGTCTGTTGAAGCATCCCACAATCATCAGTGTTCATATGTAGATAGACATATTGCTATGTTTGACATCAATAGATGTAGCATTTTCATACCATACAGAAAGTAATGGTGCCTGACATTTCTAGGTTGAAAGACGTGCTTTGTTTCTTGCACTAATGGAAATAGATTTTGTGACCTTCTTGTTTACTTCAAGATTGTATGTAAATGTTTCCATACAAATAGGGAGGTTTCTTTTGATTATCTCCTGGAAGTTGGGAAATAAAGGTGAAGGGAGAAAATTGCCAAAGTAAAGATGATTTTAAAAATAGTTTAAATTCTATGTATCAAAGATAGAATTGAGATACCAGTAGTACTATTTTTTTCTGTTTTTGTAGATGGAGAATTGATACAACATTTCCATAAGAAACTAAAGGGTAGAATACTTCTGAATAGAGATATTCAAACAGCTGAAATATACCTATTCCCTGGTGTCATTTCATATTTAGGTGTTATTTTGTTCTCGAGGACAGAATAAAAATCCCATTAGTTCGATTCTGAAGAAAAGAGCCCTGACAAGGTCAGATGGGGCAGCATTAGCACCCAGGAATTTCACAAAGTCCACTTGAATCAACTGTATTTTGACCAGCTTCCATTTTCTAGTGAAGCACTGGAGTGTTTACCAGGGTGACATGATTTTTGTTACCTGAATGTTTGGACATGGTAGGGAATCAGTTGCTACAGAAAGACTTAGCAGTTGAACAAGTGTGGCCTGAGGTAGATGGTGTTTATATCCTGGAAGAGAAAACTGCATTTTTTATTCTTAGGTAAAATGTGGATGATACTAATACTCTAAAATTGTGAGGCTGACAGGCTGTGTTCTAGTCACTTAGTACGGTGGTCGGTGCTCTAAGGCAGTGGAAGCAAGCGGGTGATGAAACGAATGAAACTTTTCAAAAATAACTTTTATAGAAGCTTTCCTTATCATAGACTTTAGTTTGTATTTTTTAAAAAAGAATTCAATGTTTATGGTCAAGTTGTTTTAATTACAATGCAAATATTTTAGTTTTTACTCAAAGGAATACAAGTTTGTGTAGAAAATTTAGAATACCCAGAAAAGTAAATATAAGAAAAAAATTTCTGCACATTATCTCATCATCCAGGAAAAAATCACTGTTAAAATATGGACAATATTTCCTTTCAGTCATTTTTCTATGCAGAGGCACATTAAAAAATCAGTCTTTTCATAGTATAAATTATGGTGTTCCTTCCTTTTTTTGCATTTTAAATGGGAAGTTATGAAATAAGCATTTCTCCTAATTAACTGTTATCTAAAAACATGTATAATGGTTACATGATATTATATCCTATGAATGTGTAAAACTTTAATTTTGTTGTTTCGGGACACTTACATAATTTATAATTATTTGATGTATAAAATGGTGCTCCAGTTTACATTTTAGTAGCAGTTTGTCAATATCTAATAGAGTTTGAGCCGTGCATATATATGGTATAGCCTTGCAATGTAATTTTACTTACATACTTGAGAGAACTATTGCCTACGTGTTATAGAAGGGGAAATGTACCTTGCTGCATTGATTATAATAGCTCATTGTTCTGTCAATAGGGTGTTATATAATACATTGGCGTCTATTTATGCCATGGACCAGTGCATAGATTTGCACATTGGGTACAGCACATGGTAGCACGGTACAGTGAGTATAAATTGAACAAACCAGGTCTGTAGTGAGTCAATGTGCACGAATTCCCCAAACTTCAGGTTAGGATCAAAAAAAAGTGACAAAAGGATTCATTTTATATCATTTATGAAAAAATTTTAAACACAAGTTTATTACATATTGTTTATGGATAACCCAGCAGCACATTTACCCACCTAATAGACTTATTGACTGATGCTAGGGATGACATAGCCATGTTTTATTTTAAGCCAATCCTCCCATTAGTATAAAAGATCCTAGCCCTTTTCTCTACTCAGGGATTTTGCTCCAGTAATTCTCCCCTGTCTCTTCTGCATCATCAATTTCTCCCTCTTTTCTGGACCACTTCCATCATTTAAAAAAAATCTGTAGGGCTTCCCTGGTGGCGCAGTGGTTGAGAGTCCGCGTGCCGATGCAGGGGACACGGGTTCGTGCCCCGGTCCGGGAAGATCCCACATGCCGCGGAGCGGCTGGGCCCGTGAGCCATGGCCACTGAGCCTGCGCGTCCGGAGCCTGTGCTCCGCAATGGGAGAGGCCACAACAGCGAGAGGCCCGCGTACCGCAAAAAAAAAAAAAAAAAAAAAAAAAGCACTTTATTTATCTAGTTTCATACACAGACACATACATATGTGACGCATGGAAATGTAGGCAACTTGAGTAATAATTGGGGAATTGAACAAGTGTTGACAAAAACTAGTTAATCTTTGTTATGCCATATTAGTTTACGTTCTAAGCGCTTTGCATGCACCAACTCATTTCATCCTCACACTATGTTAGATAGATGCTATTATATAATACTAGTATAATAATAATAATAGTAATAGTTATTATTATTTAACAGATAAGGAAATCCTTGAGGCATAAGAGAGATTCCGAGACCCACCTAGAGTTACACAGGAGGAGGTGGAACAAATCTGGGGGTCAGCTTTAGAACTGCTCTGCTAAGTGCTAGAGTTAATATCACGCATTTTGTGACTTCAAGGGACTTGAACGCTGCTATGAAGATGGTCGTGTCTACACGTAACAGACACCACAAAGCGCTGGAATGGAGCTGTGGGTAGGAGGATGGCTCTGTGCTCAGAATCTGCTGCCACCCGCCAAGCAAACAGGGGCCAAGTTCTCAGCCCTGCAAAACTTCAGTGATCCATCTGAAACATGAGAGAGTGATGAAAGCCTCTTCGTAGATTTATGAAGACGATCGAGTAAGATAAACCATCTCAGGCACTGAGCAGAAGGTCTGTCACCTGGGGACCTCTTCATAAACATCAGCTACTCTTTTTGTTCCAGAGCATAGTGAGATGTACAGTCTGTCCCCTGGAAACACACATTTAGCGATCAGCCAAAGAAGTCAAAAAGCTCGACAGGAGCTAACTTGGGCCCGTGACTTAGGAAAACGCACAGTGTGTTGGGAGCTCTCAGGAGAGAGATCGTGTCTGGTCCTGGGACTAAGCAGTCTTCATGGTGAAAGCGGTATTTAGAAGGTCTCGGCAGGTGCTCACCAGGTCCATGTACTGATCTCCTTGGAACCTGAAAGTAGCGTGAGCCACAGTACAGAGGCTGTGCTTTATTCCCACCCTGCCCCCCTGCAAAAGAAAGAGGCAAAGATGCACTGACTTGAGAAAACTCAAGGCTCAGAGTAGTAAGCCTAAGGCTCTAGAGCCCAGCTCTTGTGGCCTGTGTCCTGGGAAGCCTCCCCTGAACCCTCCACTCAGGAGCACCCTCCTCTGTGCACCTGTGTTTGCACAGCTCTAAAAAGCTGCTGACAAAGCCTCGTCATTCTCCACGTGTGTGTCTCTGAGTTCCGCGAGGGCCCACGTGCCCATTGGGCTCATGGTGCTCTGGGAGCTTCTCTTGAAGGAATGAATTGAATTTTGCTTTGGTTCGAGCAAGTAGAAAATTGAAGATGGCCGGGACTTACGACTTCATAAAGGCCCTTCAGGCCTGACCCTGAAGACAGGGAAGAGAAAGCTCTTGACAGTGGAGGCCTTTCTGTTTTTATTAAAGGAAGAGAGGATGGGATGGGAGAGGAGAAAAAAGTGTTTCCAGGAAAGTTTTTTTAAAAAAATCCTTTCGTTCTTTATATCACCGTTGCTTTCATAGTCTTAGCAAATAAATATTCACCAAGTACCCACCATGGGCCAGGGACTGTGGAAGGTGCTGTAAGTACATTGAGGAACATGACAGTCCAGACCTCCTGGCCATGCATGATAGTCCTTTGTCCTGTCCTGCACACAGATATATTGTGTCCTCATATAATCTGGTCCCATTTAAGGCATATTTCTCCAGATTTAGGTAAAGCAAAGTGCGACATGACAGAGACTTCCATTGGGTCCTTGGAACCTGCAACAGTCTCTTGATGACACCAGCCCAAAGGGTCAACTATCTTGAATGTGTCATGGTTTGATAGGTGTTAATTCATCCGCGAGATTCTCCTCCAAACTAGAAGTGGAATAAGAAATAATCACTTCATCTTTGGAAACCGTCAAAGCTCTAGGATGAACGTGAACACTGAAATAATTGTAGGATGCCTGTTCCTATTACCCGGTAGCTATCTGTTTGCAGCGTGGCATCCTGGGTTTGTGCCCTTTGGAGATTCAGGGCGTTCTTCAGTGATTAGGACTCATTATGTTTGTGATAGCTATTCACGTACGTTTTTCAAAATGGATGTGTGCTTGAATTAGGCTGGATTGAGTTTCCTTTTTCTTTCCAGGTGAGCTTAAAACTCCAAGGGGGGGGGGGCGGTGGGAGTGGGGAACCCACAAGAGAGTAGGAACATCAGATGATTCCCCAGCTCCCTCTATTTGTTTCTAAGTCACGCTTTTCACCGCAGAGAGTACATGACTACATATGTGCAGGCCCTGCTTGTTGCGAGCCCCGAACAAAGAATCGTGCTTCAGATTTCAATGCGTTTGGACCATAATGTGCTGCTTTCTTGATAATGGGCTCTTGGCATTGAAATGAAAAGCAAACATATCATTAGGAAGGCGCTCCGTAAAAACTGTCTGTCATATATCTTAAGCTTCGTTAGTTTAGATTAATGACTTACTTGATATACATGACGGTAGGTGAAGCAAATCTTTGTTTATTTATTGACAATTAAATGTGGTGGTGACATGCATAAACAGGCTTCCCTCTGATTAGTACCATGTTTTAAAGTAACTTTGTGTTATAAAACTTGTTAACGACAGTATCATTTTATTGAGCACTGCTGGGTGAATGATGTGATTGTCATTGAAAGGCATCAATATTGCAGCCATTCCTGGCAGTCACTGGAGCATTGTGCTCACAGATTGGAGTTGATATCTCATTGTACAAATTCAGGGACCCAGAAAATGCCCAGTTATTGAGCCTCTGCCCTGGGAGGACAATGTTCTATTCATGGAATCTGGGTGCAAGGTCACAGACAGAAATCTGAAGGAAGGATGAGATTCACATTTGCTTTGGGGTTTTGCCGAGGACCTCCCTGAAATTCAGTGTCTGGAAGGCATGGCGCTTCCCCCAGAGCATCCTACTACAGCATGATACTTCATAACGCAATGCAAAGGAGGCTATAAATAAATACAGCCCGTTCCCATTAGAAAGCTTCTCTAGGACTAAGCAAGCTTCTCTGAAGAAGATGCTGACGCGTCTGATATTACACGGCTTCAGATGACATAAGCAAGCTTCCAAGCACACCTCTCTAGCAGACGTACCATTTTGGGGTGAGGAATGATGAGAAAAAGGGGAGAAGGGCAATGTGGCATGAAATGTATCTGCATGCTAGTCTCACTGAAACATTTGTGGTTTGCCTTTCCACGCATTCCAGAGTTGGAGGCTGTCAGGGATAATCAGCCGTTCCCATCACGGACACCCCATGGTTCTCCTTAATAGCTCTCTTTTATGTGCCATCAGTCCTCAAAAATATATTTAGAAAAGATTTATTTAGAAAGAGGCATAAAATACAATCCATGTTGCGGTTGAGTATTACAAATGATTTCTGGACTCCATTCTGTGCCGTCAGGCTCTCTGTAGAATTTTCATATACAGTAAAAAATAAACTCTCAGCCAGCTTGAAAGAGAACTCCTTTGACAAAGGAAACCAGCGTATTCTTTTTTTATTTTTTTTTTGCGGTACGCGGGCCTCTCACCGCTGTGGCCTCTCCCGTTGCGGAGCACAGGCTTCGGATGCGCAGGCCCAGCGGCCATGGCTCACGGGCCCAGCCGCTCCGCGGCATGTGGGATCTTCCCGGACCGGGGCACGAACCCGTGTCCCCCGCATCGGCAGGCGGACTCTCAACCACTGCGCCACCAGGGAATCCCCAAACCAGCTTATTCTATAAAGCCTCTGACAACATCGCATGAAGGCAGATCTCTCTGGATGCTAGAGTCCAGGAAAGCATCATTGCTCTCCTCAGGAAACATTGGGCAAAAACTGCACACCTGGTGATCTTTCCTGTGGAATCGAGGAGAGTTTGAATGTAAAGGAAAGAATGAGGTTAAACCAAGCATTGTCTCATTTTACCTACAGACCCTGAAAACCTCATACACAGACCTTGTCCCAAGATGACTTTGCAATTGTTTTGTTCATAAGTGATGTTAATATTTCATTTAATATGCAAAATCAATCCCTATGATATAGAGGAGTAACTAAACTCTGCTTCTTGAATTACCCTTTTCCTTTTCTTCTCATTAAATAAGCCATTCCCGCCCTCCTTACCCAGCCTCCCCCTTCACCCCTCCCGGCGCCCCCCTCACCAATCTGTATTACAACCTCTCAACAGTCACCTTAGCCTGGGACGTTTGAGCTGGTGTGTCCTACCCTGCAGACATGGTCTTCGGATGGCAGCGTTTGAACTTTATATGGAATATAAACAATAAAAATACTGAATTACTATGTTTACACGTGAAACTAATATAATAGAGGAAGTCAACTATACTTCAATTCCAAACAAAACCAAACAAAACTTGCCCTCATTTTATATCCATCTTCTATCAAGTTTGCCCTTTGGGATAGAGCTAACCTCTCCCAGAGGAGCAGGGCAAACACCCAAGGTCTGGGTGCAGGAAACGCCTGCAGGGGCTGTGGATGAACATGTGCCCGGGGGATGAAAAGGTAACCTTCACCTGTGCCCTACTGCTGACTCTCTCTTCTTCTTCCTGGATTTAAAGACTTGAAAGTCCTGCTAAAACAGTGATGTGGTGAGTTTTGGGTTTTCCAGGCCCTTCACCACTGAGCATTTCCATGTTTCAGCTTTCATATAAAAAGTTGAAATTCTCACGTAATAATCACTATCGTCAGTTGGCAATGAAGAACACTTGGGTGACCAGCCTCTTATTCCTTTCCGTGGTAGGCCCCATACTTATTTTTCAAATGCCAGCTTTCTAGTATAGAAAAGTCTTTATATTTGGAAAGAGGAAAATGTTCAGAGTTTTTGGAACCTAGGAAGATGTGCACCGTCACTGTAAAATTTTTGTGGGTTCATTTATTTACCTACACATTGAAGCTTTTTCTTCTTTGTGATTTTGGAAACACGTTTTGATATCGTATCAATATCTTTTGTGAAGAAATAGCAATCTTCATAGAATTATCTGTGGTTTATGTTTATGAACGAGGTTATTTTATAATTGGGAGCCGTTAGATTGTAATAGGTATATGAAATAATGTAAGGAAACTAGTTTCAAGACTATTGGACAATGGTGCTGAAACTAACATGCAATTATGTAAAAAAGATTAGTTGATAAGACTTTGTATTAGACCAATAGTAGGAGCGCTCTCACAAACCAAGATCCTTACCAAACCACAAAATTAAATGGAAAACATCTGCAACTTCAAGGTAATAAACATTTTTTTTCAAGACAGGCAAACGAACATGTTAGACTTTCCTCATGCCAGATTAAACTGAAGCTCAAAAATTTTTTCTCTGAGGACCTTTGTTATATTTGTCCATGTTTCACAAACTCTTCATCGTTAGGCTTGATTTACCTGTTCGAAGGGGATAGTCACACACTAACCAGGAGCTCCTAAAGCACTGTTTTTTCCCTCACATGCTTTGCTTATGTTATTTTGCTCTCCTTTGTTCCTAAGACTCAGCTTTCCTTTCAAAATTACACCCTCTTTTCTCTGTTGTGGTGTTCTGAGAATTAGAAGGCAAATGATCATTTACAAATTGAAGGTTAACAGAGAAATGCATTGTACTTGTGATTTGATGAGAAAAACCAAATCACAAAATGAGAACAAATAGCAGTATTATCCCATAGGAAAGAGCCTTGTGTATTGATCTATTATTTCCCAGCTTGAAATGTGCCACTATTGTAGTTCCACTTGATTATGAACCTTTTTATCACTTCCCCTGGTTGATTCAACTGGAGTGCTTCTGACATTTGCAAAGTTCCTCACATATTCTGCTGAGCAGCAGGGGAAACCTTGTTAATGAAGAAATAACAAGCTGAAGATTTGAATAAATATTTAGCCGATTGAAAGGAGGTATACAGTTAATTTTTTTTTTTAATGCTGACAACTGAGGAAACTCACTAACATGCTTTGCTTGTGTTAGCTAAAAATGGGTTCTAGTGGAGTTTTTTACTGAACCACAGGGCACTTTCATTTCCTGATTCTATTATAAACTAAGTGGCCACCTGAACCTGCCAATGAACTTGTCCTATTGTATTTTTCTATTTTTAATCCTGAAGGAGTAAACACATTTCTCATCAGATGTGTTACAGAGTCCATTGGGGAGATTAATGAAGGTACCATTGGATTATTACAGAACCATTCATTTATAAATGTGTCCTTTCTGAAAGGATACCATTAATAATAGCAGAGTTTTCTTCATTCCACAAATCTATATTATAAAAGGGTATGGCTATTTTTTTTTTTTGATACTTGCTACGGTGGCATGGAAACGATTTGGATTTTACGCCTGTTTAGGCGGTGTTTTCAGTCTTTATATATAGATTCTGGTCTCATAACCAAGGTGATGTTTTATGGGACTCACAGCAGTAGCTGTGAGTAAAAGCAGAATGGTTCCTTCAAGATTCAAGGATCAGTTACAAGAGTTCTGTGGGCTTGGTTTAGCTCTTCAAGGAATGGTTGCTGGTGGACGTGGGCACCCACAGAAGTTCCTAAATTATATCCCACGGTGTCCTAATAGGTTCTGTCCCCTGGGAGAGAGCTTCCCGTGTGTGTGTGTGTGTGTGTGTGTGTGTTTTTAAGACGTGAATCTATGAATCTATATATGCTTCTAGAGCATTTTTAGCCCACGTGATTTAATGTCCTGATCTGAGAATATTTGAAGCTATCTTCCAAAGAACACTCCCAATACCAAAATCTTTGAAGAAAGCTCTTCCTTGAACAAATGTATTAAGAGCGAAAATGAGGAAGGATGAAGTGCATTTGGGCATGAATGTTACTTATTTTCTGCTTCCACGTGTGATAGAATGTCCAGAATCATAGCAGCTAAGGTTGGAGGGTAAACTTAGAATTCATATAGTCTGAGAACCCCAAGAGATGCTTGAATGCCTTCTAAAATATCCTGGCAAAGTCTCCAACTAAATAAATAACCCCAGGCACAAGGAGCAGATGTCTGTTTCTCAGAGAAGCCTACACAATTTTGCACGACCATTACTGTTGGAAAGTTCCTCTTTATACTAAAATTTACCTCTTCTTACATTTACCAAGATCTTAGTTCTGTCTTTTGGGCATAGACAAAACAGGTATCCTCTTACTTTGCAAACTACCCAACTAATACTTGAAAGTAGCAGTGATGTTCCTCTTTTATATACTAAATATCCTTTATTCCTTCTAGATCAGTGTTTCTAACTTCACTTACATGAGATTCATTGGGGGAGATTAAAATGCAGGTAGTTTCCCCAGAGTATTAGATTCAGTAGGTCTGTGTTTGAGTCCAGAATTCTCCTCACCCAGGAAATGTAGGTACTGTTATTATTCATGTTCTACAAATGAGGAAACTGAGGCAGAGACAGTGAGCAATTTGATCAGGAGCTCATTCTTGTGGCAGAGCTAGGATTTGAACTTCAGAACTTAACTGGTGGCTTTCACTGTCACCGGTATAAAAAGGGCATAAGATAGCAGTAAATAGTCAAGGATCTTAAATTATGGTATAAGAACTTTGGACTTAATCTACCAGTTATGAGTGGTAGTAATACAGTAATTATTCTTTAACATACTGAATATTTGTATTCACCATAATGCTTACTCAGGCAGTGTTTACTGAGCTTTCTTAGAACACAAATTCTGCAGGATTTTAATAATGTTGCTCAAAATAAGATAAAAACAAACAAAAAAGGAGAGATTTAGTCTTCATATAACTTTGTGGAATAGTAGGTTAAAAAAAGCTAAGTGGGTTTCTTAACTGTAGTGCTTATGAGAGACTTTAATATGTTCATATCTATTTTTACACTCAGAGCATAATAGATTATGTGGGCTTATCAAATTTATTTGACAAATGAAGGCTTCTGTCTCTTTTCCTTTCTTTTTTAAAGGAAGATCTCCTGAGGGAAATATCTTAGAAAATTCTTTAAGGAATCCCTACTAAACTATGCATTGAACATTTGAACACAGAGCAGCCATAACTTCTGGTCACTTCCCTGGTTCTTTAGCTCCCAGTAGGTCCCCTACAAAAGTTAGTTTCCCGACAGCATTGAAGTAAGCATGGCTTTAGAGTTTTGAAAAAGTTACTTTACATTAAAAAGTGCACATAGGCAGCCTTGCAAGTCTTTGCGGTAGACTAGTCTGAAAGAATCTCGGAGAAGGAGAGCCACAGGAGTTGGCAGCGTTGTCCAGATGGAACTAAGAGATGAAGGGCAGGCAGTTCAGATCTCAGGCTGTTGCAGGCCTCCCAGCACAAGAAGATTAGAACGTGGTATTAAAGGAAATGGTGAAATAGCAGTGTATTTGAGACATATGAAAGATCACCAATGGGAAGTAGTAAAGATTGGCTATTGGGAGTAAAGGAAGAAGAGCCGAGCAGGAATTCAAGGTCTCAAGACTGTAAGACTAGGGAAAAAATATTAATGTTGATAGAAATAGGAGAGTTTGGCAAGTTATACCAGATCCTGGGATGGGGTGAGGAGGAAAGGGAAGAAAGGATAAATGTTAATCGAGCACTTACAACGTGCTCAACATTTATTCCCCTCTGTCAAAATTGATAAGGTTTTAAGGGGAAACCATTATATAAACCGAATTTCTCTGCTTGAAAGGAGTTGGCAGAGTCTTGAGTTCTACATGGTTCCTTCTTAACTCTGCGGCTTCTTAGCTGGCTCTGAGAAGCCCCTGGCATTTCTCAGAGCACATCAGGAACATTGCTGATTAATTCCAACCCCACATGTTGAGCTTGAGGTGATGGCAAACTATTCAACTGTGAGATGTTTCGTTGTGAGTTGTGAGATCAAGAATTGGGTGCCTAAAATAGTCAGTGTGAGTCCAAATGGAGAGCCACTTACTGCTGTCAACATAAATATTCAGTAAATGCTCATATAAATACATTTCTTGTGAGAGCCTTGTATAGCAATGCTTTGAGAAATGGCATTTTAATATTGACACATGAGAGATTTAATATTTAAAGAGGCAAAGCTCTTTTACATATGATATGGTTGAATATTTCTATATTCATACATATATGTGTATATATATATATATATATTTTTTTTTTTTTTTGCGGTACGCGGGCCTCTCACTGTTGGGGCCTCTCCCATTGTGGAGCACAGGCTCCGGACGCTCAGGCTCAGTGACCATGGCTCATGGGCCCAGCCGCTCCGCGGCACGTGGGATCCTCCCGGACCGGGGCACGAACCTGCGTCCCCTGCATTGGCAGGCGGACTGTCAACCACTACACCACCAGGGAAGCCCTATATATATATATATATTTGAATACGTATGGCTGAATATTTCTCCATCCTCATCCTCTCTAATTAATCCCAGGCTTAATATATTGAAGAATACTTTGCCATGGGAGGAAGAACAATTATCACAGAAAAATTACATTCCTCTAATGAAAGTGGATTTTGAGAGTTTGACCTACTGGATTCATATAAAGAAATGCTATCTATAAAATTCACATATTCCACTTCTCAGACTATGTATATGTCATATTAATGCCCAAACGAAAACACGAACTCTTACAGAAGAGTTTCAGTAAATGTCTCTTCCGCAATTCTGTTTTTAATTCACTGGAAGGTCAGGAATAATGGCAGTGTTTATCAGTTACACTTGTAGAGTGTATAAACTTTATATATAAATGAATTTAATAGACTGTCTTAGAGGGTGCAGTGTTACTGGTTTAGTTTAATCTTGATGCTGGGAAGCAAATTTGGAGCTGTTGATGGATATCGTGCTTAGGTTCAATCATTGGCAGATGTTAACTAAACTATACAAGCATCATTTGGCTACGGCAACCTGTTAGCTAGGGGGATTATCAGATTAAAAATGGAAGTACACTCATTACTAAATCAATTATGTGTCAACAATGCTTTCTGGGTCATGCATAATAAATATGAATATTATCTTGGATGAAAAAATTATTGGCTTCATGTAACATGGAATGTTGAGAAAAAGTTTTGACTTTCATCCTGTTCATAATCCTTGCTAGTGAAAATAATGTTACATCAGTGTTTTTCTAGTCTTATTAAGAGGCAATGTTGCTGTAATTCAGCGGAACTGAGTCAGTTCTTAAAATAGAGTTGTTTTAGAGCAGAGAAAGACAATTTATCAGCCTTAATGGAAATGTCCTGTGAGATTTTCCAGCTTCCCTTGTTCAAAATTTGTGTTCATAAAACAATCTCTGCTTTTATATAATTTGTTTTCCTGGGGGAAATTTATCTACCGGGATTGGGTTTGCAAATAGCCTCCATTCGTAAGCCAAGTAAACTTTGTAAACTATTGAAATTACATCTGGTTGACAATGTTGTCTTTTGTATGTTTACTTAGCCCTAGTGTTCCCTTTTAGCTTGATCAATAATGGATGTCCTTAAAAGTTGAGTTTGGGGCTCTGCAATCCTAAAGGCAGAGCCAGGAATTGTGCCTTTCTGTCAAGGAGTCAAACACCGTGGGGGGCAGCCAGATGGTCTCTCTTCCTGACATTTTTAAAGCATGTCAACACCGTTTGTCTTATCTGTGATTTACCGAAAAAAGAAGAGATGGATTTATGACATTTCTAATGCAACTCAGAATTGGGGGGTTTTCCGATTCTTTGTGCTGGCTGAGCTGAGGATCCTTTTAGGGATCTGTGGTGAGACCATCCCGTTGCTGAACCCGCCCCCTGGTAGTTACGCTCGCATGTATCCAGCTCACGCTGACGGGTGGCTTGGCCCTTTGACTTGTTTTGGCCAATAGAACATTCGCAAGTGAGATACAAGCAGAGTCCTGATAAACACTTGAACAATGGGTCCTGCCCACTTGGAAGTCTATCTTTTGGAAGCCAGTAGCCATGCTGTAGGGAAGCTTGTGCCAGATTCAAACAGTGATAAGCCAGATGGTAAGAGGCCCTGGGGGGTGAGAGGCCATCTTGAAAATTCCAGCCCCAGCCATGGTCCCAGCTGAGAGTACTACGTGAGACACCTCAGTTCCATCCCTTGAAGCAGAAGATAAACCCACAAATTTATCTTGAGTGTAGTTTATGCACAGACTTGTGATAAATAAATCATTATCCTTTTCAGCCAGTAAGTTGTGTTGAGTTGGTTTATTGCACAGCAGTAGATAAACAAACTAGGGTTCTTTTGCCATAGCTATAGATCCCTTTATTGTACGTGTACCAGTATTGAATATTTGAAGGAAATGCTATCTAATTTCAGGGGATGTCTTAGTGAGTAGTACTTATCCAAAGTCCCTTAAGCCCATTTTTTTTTTCCCCTCCTCTTTCCATACATGAATGGTATTGCACTGACATCTGGTGGTAAAGACTAATTGTTCTGGATGTTTCATGGAATCTGATGAGCTCATCCAGTAGCACCTGTGAAACTGTTAAAATATGAAAGTGCACACGTAAGCGCAGAGAACTCCAGGGAACCAAAACTAATAAGGAAAAATGTTTTGTGAGGTGACAGCAGTGACACTGACCCAAGTGTGTGCAGAGTACGAGAATCCCGTGGCCGGTGACTCTTATCTCCTAGTCAGTCTTGAGCTGCCGTGGACTCTGGGAAGATACAGTGTTACGGGAAGCCAGCTACCTCTCATCTCATCCTTTCTACTAGACCAGGGAAGAGCGGACGTGATACTCACGGGTGAAAATTTAACTCATGCTTCTTCCCTCATCTTGTGGGTATGAGGTTGTGAAATGTTCCTCAGTTCTCTCAGAGATTTGCCAAACCCTTTTAATGTGGGCAGAGGCTGCCGTGAGTGGGGTGAAGAGTGGGCGGGCAGTGGAAAATGAGAGCGTTCTCAGGTGCTGATTTCATTTGATGTTACCTTGCTTGTTTTGCCGTCATCAGCAGGAACCCATACTTTCAGGAAGCAACGCAGTAAGGCTGCTGCTAATGACTTGGCAGGCATGGCCACCTGGCCCCGGCTTCTCACTGCCCTGGGCTCTACTCCCATGTAAATGAGGTTGTTTAGACTTGGGTCTAGGGTTTTGCCATCGGGAAGACCTTTTCTTTGCCAAGACAGATGATAGGCACAACTCAAATACTTTGGGGGCTCGAAAACACATACTGCATAAGAACTACAAATTTCTTCCTAGTGTTAATATTTCATCAAAGAAAAATAAATCATTATATTTTCGTTGTGTGTTTACCACCAAGATACATCGACACAACATCTATTGTAATAAATAGTGGGTGTTTATTTGTGCTCATGCTAAATCTAGAAAGGAAAAAACCACTTTCTTCCAAGTAAAATGATTTTATCTGAACTCAGGATGTTGAAGGAAACAGTACTTATCTTTTCAAGTTGAAGTAAATTTCTCTTAACATAATATATATTACAATAATAGCATCTCGTTAAGATTTCATTATGACATTTCAGTTCAATATAATACAAAATCCTTGCCATGTTTTTATAAAACATTACTCGGTATAAGAAAGATATTCACATTAACTACAATTGCTGAAATGACTGATGTTTAAATCAGGCGACAGTTTCTATCATTATTAAACTTCATTATAAAATAAAGTATGTGGGTGGAATAGTGGCTTGATGCTTTTGTAATTTGCTCTCTACCTTTTCAATGTACTTTTCAGTTACATCAATTGAATCATTTCATCTTATAGATGCAAAGATGAAGGAAAAGAACAAAAACATAGCCATTAACGGAAGCAGTGCAAATGGGCATAGTTAATGGAAACCATTTAGACATTTTGTATTTGATTC
Source organism: Delphinus delphis (assembly GCF_949987515.2). Lineage (NCBI taxonomy): Eukaryota > Metazoa > Chordata > Mammalia > Artiodactyla > Delphinidae > Delphinus > Delphinus delphis. The sequence goes on along the minus strand of NC_082699.1, from coordinate 7,418,409 downwards.
CATGGTGTACCTACTCAAACAATTTCCATGGCATGTTAGAACAAAATGCTACATTGTGCTCTTCTCTAAGAATGCAAGTAATAGAGTTCAAAAATTACCTTTTCACTGAAAGTATTATCTGCTGGAAACGAAGAAATGTTTTACGTTATAAGAAGCTAATAGCAGCAGGAGGGAGCGATGGGCTGGCATGATAACGCAGGCAGGGGAGGGATTTGACTCTTTACTCTCCAAAATGCATTCTTTCATTTTATAAAGCACAATAACAATATTCCTCATCCAATTCTTGGTCTCTAATTTTTTTTTTTTTTTTTTTACATCTTCTGACTGCATTGTTACTAATCCAAGCGAAGGTTTATGCTAGTTAAGATGGAGCCCAGATCTCTGTTTACTGCAGGACCAAAATGTAAAGCATAATAACTGCTTTTGAGTTATGTTCATTTTGGTTCTGAGAGAGAGGCTTGCTTTATAAAAATAAGTAGTAAGTTTTAAAAATTATGAGCATAGGAAAAATAGCTACTTGGTCCCTATTGTACAGACTAACAGACAGCTCATTTATTGGGGAACAAATATAGGTTCCATGAATTCTACTAAAGATGTGGCTCATCAGGGGTATCTTGATGTAGAACAGGAGAAAGGGTGCCTACACATTTGAGGGAGTGGCCCCAGAGGTGCGGGATGTTTACACATTCCATATCCTTCATTAAAGTACTTTCACATAGAAAAAGCTTATTTGATTCCCATGACAGCTCTGTGAAGCCAGCACTGTTTCCTTCATTTTTCTCAGCTGAAAACTGAAACTGAGAGAGATTAAGTGATTTGCCCAAGTTCGCACAACGAATAAGAGACATAACCAGGAAACGAAGCTGCGGAAAAGTGGAGGCGGGGAGCAAAAAGGGGAAATAAATCCATGCTACAAGGCCAAGTGAAAGAAGCCTTTTCTTTGGGTTGGGTGTGTTTTTACTCTGTAGGTTGACATTGATTTGAAGGCGGAAGCAAGAGTGGTTAGAGAGATGTCAGTGATAAACCCTGAAGACGGTTTTGTTTCAGGAACACGAATAGTATAAATTAACCAGATAATAGGTGACTTGATAGATGGTAGGTTCTAGCAGAACAAAATCTCAATCTCTGGCTCCTTGTATCCTGGGCATCTGCTCTGCAGCTAACTGCACTGATGTGATAACACACACCACACACCATGGGCAAAACCCCAGTGAATCTCTGCCTTGGTGCCTCGGTAATTTGATGGAAAAGGGGCAGGCAGAAACCAGGTCAGAGCTACAGGGAAACCCAAAGACCTACTCCTGCAAAAGAGAAGAGGATGATATGCTTTATGGAGAGAAGGCAAAGGAGAGAAAGCCCATTGCAACATCCTTTCCACTACCTTCTATTCCATGTTTTTTCTTTTTCTTTCTTTTTTTTTTTTTTTCTTTTTTTTGCGGTACGCGGGCCTCTCACTGCTGTGGCCTCTCCCGTTGCGGAGCACAGCCTCCGGACGCGCAGGCTCAGCGGCCATGGCTCACGGGCCCAGCCGCGCCGAGGCATGTGGGATCTTCCCGGATCGGTGCACGAACCCGCGTCCCCTGCATCGGCGGGTGGACTCTCAACCACTGCGCCGCCACGGAAGCCCCCATGTTTTTTCTTGCAATGCACCTTGCCCCACTGCAAGAACCAAATGAACACCAACAGTTCAGAAAGTCTCATGGTCCTGGTGATCAAGATGGGGGCCTTTTATGAAAATTCACCCTGCCCTATTGCTGGTCTAGTAGCTATAGGCTGGCTGGAAGCCTACAAGTTATGTAGAGGAAACTAAGAGGCCTGAATACTAAAAAATCCATTTCTTCAACTATACTCCAATATAAAATAAAAATTAAAGAAATAAAACATCCATTTCTGTGTTATCTGAGAGAAGAAAAATGATAAATGTCTGCAAACACCCAAGGCATCCCAAAATTTTTTATATGAAAATGAAAATTAGTCAATTCATTGGTTATACTGTTCTTAAACATAAAGCAATGAAGTAATAGTATTAGCCTACTTAAAATTCAAAACCTTATTGTCCTGGCCAGTTCCTAAGAGAATTGAAACAACAGTGTGTATGTGTGTTTTGGGGGAAGGGATGTGTAGTGTGAATATTTTTCTTTAAAACTAGCTTCTTCCTTTGCAGGGAAAACTTATTCTTTTAGAGCAGTCATCAGGCCACTGCATGTTGGAAGAAAGCACGTGGTAATGCGCATTACTGTACTCAGTATACACCAACAGTGAGAGTTCCTTCCTAAATATCTTCAATTTAGAATAAATACATTAACAGCTAGTGTATTTCTTCTAGTTCAGAAGGCACAGTGATACTTCTGAGCTGTAACTCATCCTTGCAGCTTCTGTTTTTAAATTGGACATTCTTTCAATCTTGAAGTAAAGTTCGCTATCTCCAGAGAGAGCAGGCTCTGGTTTCTCTGTGAAGAAGCAGTTGCCACATTCTTTAGCAAGTCAAGGAATTGCTAAAGACTAATTTCCACGTGAGAGTATCTGCCGTAAGCTGAGGAGCTGGAGGCATCGGGGACTCACCATCAGTCAACTGAATAAGGGCGTTGCTGCCGAAGGGAAGCCTGGTGGCATCTGGGTACTAAGCCAGGGCACTGCAGCGATGCTGCTGGTGGAAGCCAACACAGCAAATTACAAAGCGTCAGGAGAGATATGGACCTGTGTACTTCACATTAGCGTGTATACCTTGGGGAAGAGATGGAAGGTCTGAGCACGTGGTGGTCTTTAGAAGCTCAGTCCCAAGCACGTTAGACAGCAAGTGAGGAGGTACAGATTAACTTTGGACCCTCGTGTTTAGTAAGGGTTGAGGATACTCAGGGGCTTTCAGGACACTTAGGGGCTTGTCTCTTATTGGCTCATGGTCCGAAAAATACTAAGTTGGACTGTGGACTTTCTCAGACTGATAGACTACGGGCAATCAACACAGTTGATCCTTTTGTAAAATGTGAACTGTAGAAACACAGAAGGCTGATGTGCTCCTGCACTTACACATTGAAGGTAGGGAACTGATTGGGACAGAGCTGTGGCAGGATTTTGACTTGATGGGCACTGCTCACCAGGACAATTACAAGGCCTGTAGAAGCTCTCTCCATGAGAAATTCAGGTGCTAGAGCTGCAGAAGGGATGCCTGGACCTCAGGTGCCCCAAGTGCTGGGAACAAGCTTTACTAGTTACCTAGGGCCACATATTGCCTGCCTGATACAGGTAGACAGGTGGATACGTAGACACAGGGCCTTATTTAAGCATATGCTTCTTTGTGACAATAATACTTCATATTATAATTGTTATTTGATAAACATATACACACATTTTGGTTATTTACATACATTTATGCAAATTATGTGAGCCACGATGCACCTACAACTTAACATTTGTACTTTTACCAGTGAGGGGACTGAAGTGTCACTGAAATGGTGAAACAGCACTTTTCTTGAGAGAAGTGTGAAAAAAATACACTCTAGAAAAATCTGCCATTGGATTTCAGAGAAGATTTCTCTCTCAAACCGTATACTTTTCATCAAACGATACTTTAAAATATGAACTATGTTACTTAAGCCAAGAAGCCATGTCTTAAGTTCTAGGCATATATATTGGTGACTATATACAATGAAGGAAAAAACCCGCAAAAAGAATGATCACTTGATGTGTGAGTAGTTGAGATAGACAATGGCACCAGGTGGTGCCTTGGTGCATAATAATGAGAACAGTATGTCAAAGCACAGCAATCAATACCAAAGGAAAATCAACACATATTCAACATCATCCTTACAGTGTTAAGCTGATTATCCACTTCAAGTAATTGAGGCAGCAAGATGAATGTGTTCAGCAGCCTTTATTTTTCTCCTTTAGAAGGCAGAGCTAGGTATAAGGGTTAACTGGTGTCTTGTATTGCTCATCATTCCATACCTCAGTCATAGATTTCCAAGGAGAGAGATACTTTTTCCAGTGACTAACGCCTACATGGCTTCTATCATTGTTAAGCTATGCTGTCAATGTAAAAGAAAGTAAAAAGAGTAACTTATGATTTTTTCAATTGCACACACATATACGTAAATACATATATACAAACATGAAACATAGAGACATGCTTATGTATATATATACACAAAAGACACCATTTACATCATTTGAAGAGTTCAGGTGCATGATTCTTTAAACAGACCCTTTTAGAACAGACTTTCCCATTTTACATCTCTACCTTTGAAGAGACAGCATGTGTATATGGCAGAAGGAGGCTTGATGCCACTTGCTGAGCTATAACATGGGCTTGGATAACCCCACAGTGAGGAGCTTTTCCAGCTGTCCAGGAGGATTAGAGAATGTTTATTACCCTTAAACCCTTGAAAACAACACGGTCATCTATCTTGGGAAAACAATTTGTTACTTCATCACTCTGTTTTGTCATTATGAAAGTTTGAAATTTCTAATGCGTAAGCTTACAAACTTTGTTGTTTCTTACCTTCTGGGGAAGCACCCTTCAGGAAAGAATACCATTGTAACATGATTGCCTCAGCTTCCTGTTCACAAAACATGAAGTTCTCAGTTCCTTTAATAGCCCTTAGAAAATCCTTTGGAATCCCTTCTTCTTCAAGATTTTAATCTGAATCTTTTCTAAGTCTACATACGCATCTTAAGTCTCCATACCTTAGTACTCGACTCCTCCTTTAAGGGCCATTTTAAGTTGTACCTCCTCAACAGACCGTTACCCTAAGAAATACCGATTTCTCATTCTTCTCATAATACATCCTCATTAATGCATGCCAAGCACAATGTGCAGGTTTAAGAGCATAGCTTCTAATCAGCAGATGTGAGTTTGAATGGACAAGCTGTATAACATGTCTTAGCTTCCTTTCTTTCTTTTGTAGATCAGAGCGATTATATTGTTTGTGTAGGATAGTTGTGAGTATTACATGATCAAATGCAGGTGGAGCATTGGAGCCAGGGTACATGATAAACGTTTTGTAAAAATTTCCTTTCATTACTACCACATATGCATTACACTTCTGTACTGCACAGATTTCCTTATGTGTGTGTATGCTTCATACTGTGGGTGTCCTGGAGCAGGACCCCATATGTGCATGCTATAGGGTCAAATATGACCAGGCTTATTTAGAAGAACGTGGGCCCCGTACCTCAAGCATCTTTTTTCATGAGTGTTCTAGGAGGTTCAAGGGAAGGAATGTACCTACGTGTGGTGGAAATCAAGGAGGAAAACTTGGTCGAAGAGGCAATTTTAAGTATGGCTTTTCTCAAAGGAAACTTTAGTCCAGAGCCCCAAGGTTTTTGCCTAAGACCTGGGAAAACAGCTGATAAAAGTAATAGGGGTGTGTCAAGAAAATCTCTAAAATATACTGAAGGCAAATGTCAGATGTTTTTGTGTCTTAGACTGCAGACTGTGATGTTACTGGGCTGAGAATATTTTTCGGTCTATTTTAGTGAAGTGACTGTTGAAGCATTCATGGCACAAGTGAAGCATATAGTCAGCCATAAAAAGAGGAGAGGGCTACTATTGTCTCTGAGACCCAGGGAACTTGGTGCTGAACCTCACTTCCTACACTGCGATATCAGCAGATGTTAGAGAATTGAATGGAACTCACGTGGCTGCGGCTGGGCAGGAGCGGGAAGCGTACTACATGGTATTCAGAAAAACTAGATTTTCAAGCACATGTTTTATACCATAGCAGAATCTGAAGATTTCCTTAATTAGTTGCATGAGTTTAAGGTAGGATGGGATTGCCAGGCCCTGCAGAAGAAAATTCCTCTGGAAAAGGACATTGTTGGGATGCTATTGTATGGCCTGATTTTATGAGTCTTAAAGCAAAGTGGATTAAACATCTTCCTTGCACCTAGGCTGTAAATTCCTTGAGGGCAGAGGCTTACCCATCTGTATTCGTCTGCTCAACCTGACAAACAAACAGAATGCCACAGATTCAATGGCCTAAAAATAGAAATTTACTTTCTCAGTCTGGAAATCCAAGATCAAGGTCCTGGCAGGTCCTGGTATCTGGTGAGGAATTTCTCCTTGGTTTTCAGATGGTTGTCTTCTTACTGTGTCCTTACCTCGCCTTTATTCCATGTGCATGGACTCTTGGTGCCTCCTCCTCTTCTTATAAGGACACCAATCCTATTGGATTAGGGCCCCATCCTAATGACCTTAGTTAACCTTAATTACCTCCTTATAGACCCTATATCCAGATACTAACTGCCACACTGGAGTTAGGGTTTCAGCATATGGATTTGGAAGGAACACATTCAGCTCATAACATCATTTCTATTTTATTAAGCACAGGTTCACTGCTGGGGTACATCTTGTATTAAGAAGCCTGTATTGTGATATCAGACCATCAGGGGAAATGGATGGGGTGCTGAACACTGAAAGTATGAAGATTAAAGTGGTCTAAAATAATACAGGACCTAGCATATTAGAACTCCATCAGTTCTCACCAGAAAAGCCACCCCTATTCAACCACAGTTGAAGGAACTTTCACAAGATGTTTATGAAGCTCCTCGAAGATGAAATACTAAGATTATTCTATTCTTTTTTTTTTTTTTTTTTTTTTTTTGCGGTACGCAGGCCTCTCACTGTTGTGGCCTCTCCCGTTGCGGAGCACAGGCTCCGGACGCGCAGGCTCAGCGGCCATGGCTCACGGGCCCAGCCGCTCCGCGGCATGTGGGATCTTCTGGGACCGGGGCACGAACCCGTGTCCCCTGCATCGGCAGGCGGACTCTCAACCACTGCGCCACCAGGGAAGCCCAGGATTATTCTATTCTTTAAGTGAGCTGACTGAAAAAAGTGTTAGGAGGGAACAAAATTAAGGTATACGTGACTGATGACAAAGAGTATGAGGAAGTGCAGACCCCAGAAGACCCCAGAAGGATTTAGTTGGGTTTGTGGTTCTAATACTCAGTAAATCATACATCAGCCACAGGACCACAAAACAAAAAATGCCAGAAAGTCTCATAAATAGCTGGTGCGAAATGTAAATTGTTACCCTTTGCTTCTGATACAATTTTTTATATGCTAGAAATATTAATTCTACTTGGTGAATATATTTTAAAGAAATTATTCAAAAGTGGAAAAGCTAATAGATACCATTTCTTTAATGTTTAGCATCTGTTTTATTGAAATTAGAGTATAACCACATTATGAATGATTACACAGTCTTTAAACTGACGATCATAGGTTACTTGTGCTAATGTAAAAAATGCTTATGCCATCGTATTAAGGGAGACAATCCATATTTAAATATATATATCCCACATATAAAATATTTATATAAATATATATAATATATATCAATTTATATGTAAACTTATAAGTAAATACATCCTTTTTTTTGAACAAAGGATTTTAATTGGCACTTCCATACTTTTTCATAGCTGTTCATGTATAAATATATATAGTATATATACAAGTGTATATATATTTAAATATGTAAACAGCCATGTTACATAGCTGGGAAAAGCTAGAAGAATGTATGCCAAAATTTAAGAATGATTATCTTTGGGTAGTGAGACAATGAGAATTTAAAAAAATATGTTTTCTTTCTTTTTCAATATTGTGCATAATGAGTGTGTATTATATGTATAATACAAATGAAATTAAAATATTTATACTTCAAAAAATATATCTTGCTAAATTGCCCTATCAAATAGTTGTATCAGTTTTATTCCTGCCTATTTCCTACACCCACAGATTGGGGATCATATCTACCCATTCTTGCCTGCCTTCTCGTATAGCAAACTGGACAGTGCCTACCATATTGTTGACTGAACGAGTGGACACCCTAAGATATTTTCTGTGGGTCAGATCTTCCTCTTCATTCCTACTGCCTCTTCTTCTACCCCTTGTCCAGATTTTTGCAATGGCCCTGACTAATGTCTTCACAATGTGTTTCCTTTCCTCCTCCTCCTCTGGTGACTGGCGTTGTTTCCTGATTAAGAAACTGAAACTGATTAAATCTCACTTTCTTAATTTAAAAAAAATAAAAGAATGAAAAATTGTATAGTGCTTGAAAGACATTAAGCAGTAGGAGAGTGAAAAGATGTGTCTTACTTCCCTACGAAACAATATCACTCAGTGCCATGTGGACATGCCTTCTGTGGAAGCTGTTAAAGATTGCAAATAAAAGGGAAAGAAAATGAATCATTTCCATGCCTGTGGGTCAGGAAAGAAGTTAAAGATAAGTAAGAGATAGTCGCTGAGGAAAAGAAAGAAAGTAAGTCAAGATTAAAAACTGCTTTTTTTTCTCCTTCTTCACAGAATACACTCTTGGTTCCTTTATCCTGCTATAACGTGGCACAGATGCACTGGAATACTATGAGATAGGAGACAAGAATATGAACAATGAGATGAATTTTTTTTCTTGCCTCCTCTAAAATTGGCCTTCAGCAAAGTGAAAAGGAGGATTTGATTGCTACATGGGACTATCTCTCCAGAATTCAAAGCAAGACAACTTCTCTCCAACAAAAGTAACCTAAAACAAAATAGATCACAGCTACAGAAGACAGTTTTGCTTCTCCTTCTTTCAAATAAATCTATTTCATTAAAATTTGAGGTATACTAGATTAAACATTAATTGTAGACAGGTAACAAATACTAGGAACTTAAATTTTCTGAAATTTTAGCCCGTACTCCCACACCATGTTGCATATAGTCTGAGACGAGGAATGACTTCAGAGTTTGCTTTGGAGACTTTGGTGTGGTTGCCATGACAACAAAACTTTAGGGCATTGTTGCCTGCATGGAATCACAAAATGACAGATGGCCCATTATGAAACGGTACATATTTGGAGATGAAAAGAAAATACATCACTCTGAAGTCCATTCATTTTGCTCTTGCAAAAGAGTTGGGATTTGATAACATGAGTGGGGTGAGAATAGTCAACCAGAAAGGAAGGGTTAAAATATAACTTTATCCATCTTGAAACCATGTCAACTGACTCGAAGATTGCTTGTAGATCACTGCCTCTCCCCACCCATGTAGAGAATTCTATCCCATCATTTGGCATTTATTTGGCACCATTCAATGGAAGTTTGAAACTTCCTGCATTATGACTACAGTTAGGAGGCCAAGGTACAACTGGCTAAAGACAAGGGGGTAAAACTCTTATTTAAGTACAAATGGGAAAGTGTGGTTTCCTAACCCAGCCTTTGGGTGGTTTTGACAGTGTGCTGGATGATTTAGATGCATGACTGTCTAGAGGGCTGAGTATCTTTCCTTGTAGGTCTGTCCAAGATGAAACATATCAAAATTATAGGTCAAATGGAATAATATCAAACTTCAAACACATGATGTGAAGTTTTGGGCTAGGTCCTGAAAAAAATCCTTGCAAATTCGGGAGAGATGCTTAGGAGGAACTGTTGTGAAAGGCTTAGCAATTTTGGCTAAGCTGGTAAACTCAGGATGGGTAAACAGTGTGATGTGTCTGCTGAGTGACACTGTTTGTTACCAAAATCTTGATGTCCAGACAAGGAAAGTGTGATAGTCTTTTGTAATTTGTTGATCATTTTTCAAGATGTCTGCAGAAGTATACCTGTCTGTCTATCTATCATCTATCTGTCTGCCCAACCTCATCCTTGCTATCTATGGATAAACAACTGGAAACTCTGATAATGAGTGAAGCTTAAGTCATACCATAAGCCACGTGTTATGCAACTAGACAAATTTTGCCTGTTTTCAAATATACGAAGGATGATGATGTAGAAGAGAATTCTCTGTGGTCCCAAGGGGGACTTTCAAGAAGAAATGTCTCAGTTCAATATTTTGAAAACTTTCTGAAAGCCAACCTTTCTCAAAATAGCATGCTGACTTAGAAGGTAGTGAATTCCCTTTTATTGGAAGTTTTCAAGCGTCAGTATTTGGCCTCATGGCATGTGTATTGTCAGGAGGACTTAATTATCAGATGGGGAACCTTGGTTGGATGGCTGCAAGGCCTCTTCCAGCTTTGAGATCTGTTCTATGATCCCTGAGCTGGCCCTGTGATGCTCCTCAAACTCCTGAACCATGAAAGTCCTGCATTCCTCAGGCCTAGACACTTTATGCAGAGTGCACAAATCATTCACAAAGTTGGATTGTGCAGTTGAGAATGAGTGAATTTAAGGACAAGGCCAGCGTGAGTAGATTTATTCTTTTTGATGGCTACTTGGTATATATTTAACCTTGGCCTCTAAGGATGTAAAGTCAATACATTAACCCTGATGACACTACCTCTTTTCCAAGATTTCTGTTTAATTAATAGAAACATAAGGCTTGTCAAAATGAGGAAATGAGGCCATTCCACCTTTCTAAAGAGCTCCAGCAGTAAATCAAAACATACTATGTTGAACAACGCTTTCTCGAATTTTCACAGCACTAACATTTATTGAGAAATAGTTTTGATGCTTAGAATTTTTGTTGAATGCCATAAAATATTAAAAAATCTTTAATCTTGGGAGATATCTGTATGTGGTATTGCTAACACGCGCACAAAAATGTATAAGTACTATTCATTTTTTGCATGTTGGCATGTTGTAAAATTCTGTTTTCTTTTCATTCCCAGATGTTGTAAATAAACTGGATCTGTACAGTAGGTTTTTGTCAGACTCCCAGAAAGACAATTTTATTTTATAGCACATCCTAGAGTGACAGCCAGAAACCGTTCTGCACCACCTCAGTACAAACAAAATTAGCTTTTCACAATATTTTTGCAGATGTTAAAGGTCATTAATAGAATGAAACCAGATGATGAAAGCAATACATTTGGAATGATTGGGTTTTATTTTTCTCCCTAGCTTATTAAAGACACAGAGTCCCATTTTCTCTCCTACTTGGCTGCATTTCCATTTTTTTTCTGTTATTTAATGGTTTCCAAAATCATAAAAGTAAAAGTGGTCGGATATGTATTTCTTGGCTTATGCCACCTTCCTTGTTTGACAGAGTTGGAATTTTATGAGGATGAAAATAGTATTAACTGTTCAAAAAACCCACACTGTTTAACAATTGCCCAAGGTTTCTGCTTTTACGGAGGTCACATTTTTGTTATGAATTACCTGAAATCCTCTTTCCAATTAAAAAGAGGAGAAGAGGGAATTAACTGGAAGAAATGCTACCAGTTTTCTCTTTCAGAAGAGAAAGGGGAAAGCTATTTTGAAAGCACAGTGACTTGTTGATTGAAGAATGATCTGTGCTTTGTTGGGACAGAATGGACATGGTGCCCGTCCATACTGTTTTATTTGTAGCATCTGGCCCACAGGTAAGAAAGTTAATACCTACAAGTAGATATGTTTACGTTCGCAGTATTTACAGATCAGTTTGAAACTAGTATACTTTCCAGAATGATTCTGCCTTTATTATTCAGCAGGGGATCATTTAGAAAATAATTTTCATCATGTAAGTTATAAAAAACAAACAAACATGACTTCTCTCCATTCTTCAGTGAAAATGAAGCAGCAACAAAAATCTGGTTTTGGTCCTGCAGATTTATTGTGGACACGTGGTGCGTATTGAAGAAGTTAGTATGTTACCCTCCTATCAGGGACAGAGCAACCATTCCTGCCCCCAGTACAGCAAACCACACAGTAGGATTAACTCTTCTGTAGAAGGAAGTCCTTGAGGAAGTGAGAATAACCAATGGTGACTTTCTTGGAGGCACATTTTTCTTTAATCCTTTTCCAGCTATTTGAGGTTTTAATTTTTTCTTGATCTAATTTTTGAATTTTTAAAATTTCCAAGACAATTATCAATTTTAGCTGTCTTCATATTTATTGACATGCTTTATTCATTGTATTCCACTTTGAATGAAAATATTAAATCTGTCTGTGGTTATATCCTTTATTCCAGTCCTGATATTATTGTTTGTCATGATTAGTCTTCCCAGCTGTGTGTCTCTTCTATTTTTTCCACATATCTAGATTTCTGTTATGTTGCTCTTATCTAATGTTTTGGGTACATATTTGTGTATGTTCGTGTATTTTCCATTTAATAAAATTTTTGCTTTACTTTTCCTTTCTTCTTTCTTTTCTGTTGCATTTACTTCATTATTTTCTCCCTCCTTGAGTTGAATGCTTAGCTCACTTATTTTCAATTATCAATATGTTCTAATATTGGAATTTAAAAGTATAAACTTCCTTCTAAATATTTCTTCATCCATATTACATAATTTTCACTATGTACTATTTTAGTGTTCTAAAATTTATACTTTTTTTGTAGCTAGTAAATTATTTAGAAGTGCTTTTTTTTTTTGTATTCATGCAATTTGGGGGGCAGGGGAAGCTGTATTTTAGAATTTAATTCCCAGTTTTACTGCTTTATGGTTAGAGATGATGGCGTATGTGATATCAGTTCTTTGGCATTGATCTATTTCTGCGTATGTTTGTTTGTTGAAGTTATTCAAATCTTCTCTGTCATTTTTGTCCCCTTGATGTATCAGTTTGAAAGTTAAGCTAAAAATTTCTCACTACTATGGTGTCAATTTCTCCTTGTGATTCTCTTAATTTTTGTTTCATTTTTTTTGAGGTATGTTGTAAATTATAGTCAAATTCATGATTGCTATAATATTTTCAGTGGACTTTTTCTCAACATAAAATATTCTTCTTGTTCCCTTTTATTGCTTTTTGCTTGAATTTTATTTTTTTGACATGGAGTTTATTTAGATAATTATTTGCCTTTATTTTTCTGTGTCACTTTATTTTTGTAGAACTCTAATAAACATAATTTGTACAGGCATACCTCAGAGATATTGGGACCTCTAAAACATAATGGGTTCATGCCACACAGATTTTTTTACAATGTTTTTATTTTCATATAAAATGTTTTAGAGTTATTTTCTATATCTATAAATGTATATGGGCAGGAGACATGGTTTTTTGTTTTTTCCTATAAGGGTGTCACACAACATGTACTTAACAAATATTTGTCAAATTTAGTTATTTACTTAACAACTATTTATCTATTTTGTACTAAGTATTGGGCAATGGGACATAATAGTGAGGATAACTTGAGACTGTCTTTTTAATTTGATTAAAATCATTGAATTCCTATTATACGCCAGGCAACATCCTGGCTACCTGGGACATATCCACATTCAAACACACTATAGCTTGTAAGGGCCACAGATATTAATAATCACACATACGTATATAAAATTAAAACTGTGATAAATGAATGTTGTGAAATTTGACTTTGTCTAGGAGATCAGGGAAGGCTTCCCTAAGGAAGTAATGATTGGATGTCACCTAGCAAAGGAGAATTAGTTAAAAAGTTGAAGGAAGGAATGGAAGAGATTAAAGCCTGTGTCCCATCTCTGAGGAGAAACTGCTGGAAGGCCAGCATGGCTGGAGTGTGGATGGGGGAGGAAACATCCTGTGAGGCAACCTGGGAGAGAGAGAGGACCTTGTCGAGTGCATGAAAAAGTTTGGTCTCTATTTTAGGAGCAATGTGTAGGCTCTGCATTGTTTAAGTCATGGAAATGAGTGATGGGTATGTGACATAATAAGACTGTGCTTTTTGGAAAGATTCCTCAGGCTGCAATACAGGAAAATGTATCTATGAGTGAGGGTAGTTTAGATGATAAACAGTTAAGAGGCTATTACAGTGGTGGAGACACATTTCATGGTGAGATGTACTAGGTGGTGGAAATGTGAAAAGAATGGGTATCTGGGCTTGGAGTTAGAATGGAGAGGACCGGGGTACAGATGGCATTGGCCAGGGGTTGACGGACTACTAGCTGGTAAATGGCAATGGGATCTTTGACAGGACATTAGATGGGATTGAGAGATTTGGATTCTAGTGTTGGGTATACTGCTATCTTACTAAGAAATACTTTGATGCTCCTCAAGTTGTCTGAGCATCAGGTGATAGTGTATGTAAGCTCTTGGAGGGCAGGCCCACATCTGCCTTGCTCACTGATGTGTTCTCATCCCAGGCAGTGCCTTACAGAGAACAAGATACCGATTGAGAGGTTGACAACGCTAAAATTGCATACAACTTAAAAGATGTCGCATGGAAAAATACAGAGATAGGTTTTATTACGTCAGTATTGACAATAATAGTAAATATCTGAATTATTTTTCAATTATGTTTCTTTATCTCTGTTATGTATAATTTCTTTTTTTTTTTAACGTCGTTATTGGAGTATAATTTCTTTACAATGGTGTGTTAGTTTCTGCTTTATAACAAAGTGAATCAGTTACACATATACACATGTTCCCATATCTCTTCCCTCTTGCGTCTCCCTCCCTCCCTCCCTCCTTCCCATCCTCCCTATCCCACCCCTCTAGGTGGTCACAAAGCACCGAGCTGATCTCCCTGTGCTATGCGGCTGCTTCCCACTAGCTATCTATTTTACGTTTGGTAGTGTATATATGTCCATGCCACTCTCTCACTTTGTCACAGATTACTCTTCCTCCTACCCATATCCTCAAGTCCATTCTCTAGTAGGTCTGTGTCTTTATTTCCATCTTGCCCCTAGGCTCTTCATGACCACTTTTTTTTCTTAGATTCCATGTATATGTGTTAGCATACGGTGTTTGTTTTTCTCTTTCTGACTTACTTCACTCTGTATAACAGACTCTAGGTCCATCCACCTCACTACAAATAATTCAATTTCATTTCTTTTTATGGCTGAGTAATATTCCATTGTATATATGTGCCACATCTTCTTTATCCATTCATCTGTTGATGGACACTTAGGTTGCTTCCATGTCCTGGCTATTGTAAATAGAGCTGCAATGAACATGTTGCAATGAACAACTCTTTTTGAATTATGGTTTTCTCAGGGTATATGCCCAGTAGTGGGATTGCTGGGTCATATGGTAGTTCTATTTGTAGTTTTTTAAGGAACCTCCATACCGTTCTCCATAGTGGCTGTATCAATTTACATTCCCACCAACAGTGCAAGAGTGTTCCCTTTTCTCCATACCCTCTCCAGCATTTATTGTTTCTAGATTTTTTGATGATGGCCATTCTGACTGGTGTGAGGTGATACCTCATTGTCGTTTTGATTTGCATTTCTCTAATGATTAGTGATGTTGAGCATCCTTTCATGTGTTTGTTGGCAATCTGTATATCTTCTTTGGAGAAATGTCTATTTAGGTCTTCTGCGCATTTTTGGATTGGGTTTTTTGTTTTTTTGATATTGAGCTGCATGAGCTGCTTGTAAATTTTGGAGATTAATTCTTTGCCAGTTGCTTCATTTGCAAACACTTTCTCCTATTCTGAGGGTTGTCTTTTCGTCTTGTTTATGGTTTCCTTTGCTGTGCAAAAGCTTTGAAGTTTCATTAGGTCCCATTTGTTTATTTTTGTTTTTATTTCCATTTCTCTAGGAGGTGGGTCAAAGAGGATCTTGCTGTGATTTATGTCATAGAGTGTTCTGCCTATGTCTTCCTCTAAGAGTTTGATAGTGTCTGGCCTTACATTTAGGTCTTTAATTCATTTTGAGCTTATTTTTGTGTATGGTGTTAGGGAGTGTTCTAATCTCATACTTTTACATGTAGCTGTCCAGTTTTCCCAGCACCACTTATTGAAGAGGCTGTCTTTTCTCCACTGTATATTCTTGCCTCCTTTATCAAAGATAAGGTGACCATATGTGTGTGGGTTTATCTCTGGGCTTTCTATCCTGTTCTATTGATCTATATTTCTGTTTTTGTGATAGTACCATACTGTCTTGATTATTGTAGCTTTGTAGTATAGTCTGAAGTCAGGGAGCCTGATTCCTCCAGCTCTGTTTTTCTTTGTCAAGATTGCTTTGGCTATTCAGGATCTTTTGTGTTTCCATACACATTGTGAAATTTTTTGCTCTAGTTCTCTGAAAAATGCCAGTGGTAGTTTGATAGGAATTGCATTGAACCTGTAGATTGCTTTGGGTAGTAGAGTCATTTTCACAATGTTGATTCTTCCAATCCAAGAACATGGTATATCTCTCCATCTATTTGTATCATCTTTAATTTCTTTCATCAGTGTCTTATAATTTTCTGCATACAGGTATTTTGTCTCCTTCGGTAGGTTTATTCCTAGATATTTTATTCTTTTTGTTGCAATGGTAAATGGGAGTGTTTTCTTGATTTCACTTTCAGATTTTTCATCATTAGTGTATAGGAATGCAGGAGATTTCTGTACATTAATTTTGTATCCTGCTACTTTACCAAATTCATTGATTAGCTCTAGTAGTTTGCTGGTGGTATCTTCAGGATTCTCTATGTATAGTATCATGTCATCTGCAAACAGTGACAGCTTTACTTCTTTTCCAATTTGGACTCCTTTTATTTCCTTTTCTTCTCTGATTGCTGTGGCTAAAACTTCCAAAACTATGTTGAATAAGAGTGGTGAGAGTGGGCAACCTTATCTTGTTCCTGATCTTAGTGGAAATGGTTTCAGTTTTTCACCATTGAGGATGACATTGGCTGTGGGTTTGTCATACATGGCCTTTATTATGTTGAGGAAAGTTCCCTCTATGCCTACTTTCTGCAGGGTTTTTAAAATAAATGGGTGTTGAATTTTGTCAAAACCTTTCTCTGCATCAATTGAGATGATCATATGGTTTTTCTCCTTCAGTTTGTTAATATGGTGTTTCACATTGATTGATTTGTGTATAATGAAGAATCCTTGCATTCCTGGGATAAACCCCACTTGATCATGGTGTATGATCCTTTTAATGTGCTGTTGGATTCTGTTTGCTAGTATTTTGTTGAGGATTTTTGCATCTATGTTCATCAGTGATATTGGCCTGTAGTTTTCTTTCTTTGTGACATCCTTCTCTGGTTTTGGTATCAGGGTGATGGTGGCCTCATAGAATGAGTTTGGGAGTGTTCCTCCCTCTGCTATATATTGGAAGAGCTTGAGAAGGATAGGTATTAGCTCTTCTCTAAATGTTTGATAGAATTTGCCTGTGAAGCCATCTAGTCCTGGGCTTTTGTTTGTTGGAATATTTTAAATCACAGTTTCAATTTCAGTGATTGTGATTGGTCTGTTCATATTTTCTATTTCTTCCTGGTTCAGTCTCAGAAGGTTGTGCATTTCTAAGAATTTGTCCATTTCTTCCAGGTTGTCCATTTTATTGGCATAGAGTTGCTTGTAGTAATCTCTCATGATCCTTTGTATTTCTGCAGTGTCAGTTGTTACTTCTCCTTTTTCATTTCTAATTCTATTGATTTGAGTCTTCTCCCTTTTTTTCTTGATGAGTTTGGCTAATGGTTTATCCATTTTCTTTATCTTCTCAAAGAACCAGCTTTTAGTTTTATTGATCTTTGCTATCATTTCTTTCATGTCTTTTTCATTTATTTCTGATCTGATCTTTATGATTTCTTTCCTTTGCTAACTTTGGTGTTTTTTTGCTCTTCTTTCTCTAATTGCTTTAGGTGTAAGGTTAGGTTGTTTCTTTGAGTTGTTTCTTGTTTCTTAAGGTAGGATTGTATTGCTATAAACTTCCCTCTAAGAACTGCTTTTGCTGCATCCCATAGGTTTTGGGTTGTCGTGTTTTCATTGTCATTGTTTCTAGGTATTTTTTGATTTCCTCTTTGATTTCTTCAGTGATCTCTTGGTTATTAAGTAGTGTATTGTTTAGCCTCCATATGTTTGTATTTTTTACAGATTTTTACCTGTAATTGATATCTAGTCTCATAGTGTTGTGGTCGGAAAAGACACTTGATATGATTTCAATTTTCTTAAATTTACCAAGGCTTGATTTGTGACCCAAAATATGATCTATCCTGGAGAATGTTCCATGAGCACTTGAGAGCAATGTGTATTCTGTTATTTTTGGATGGAATGTCCTATAAATATCAGTTAAGTCCATCTTGTTTAATGCATCATTTAAAGCTTGTGTTTCCTTACTTATTTTCACTTTGGATGATGTCCATTGGTGAAAGTGGGGTGTTAAAGTCCCCTACTATGATTGTGTTACTGTTGATTTCCCCTTTTATGGCTGTTAGTATTTGCCTTACGTATTGAGGAGCTCCTATGTTGGGTGCATAAATATTTACAATTGTTGTATCTTCTTGGATTGATCCCTTGATCACTATGTAGTGTCCTTCTTTGTCTCTTGTAATAGTCTTTATTTTAAAGTCTACTCGGTCTGATATGAGAATTGCTACTCCAGCTTTCTTTTGATTTCCATTTGCATGGAATATCTTTTTCCATCCCCTTACTTTCAGTCTGTATGTGTCTCTAGGTCTGAAGTGGATCTCTTGTAGACAGCAAATATATGGGTCTTGTTTTTGTATCCATTCAGCCAATCTGTGTCTTTTGGTGGGAGCACTTAGTCCATTTACATTTAAGGTAATTACTGATATGTATGCTCCTATTCCCATTTTCTTAATTGTTTTGGGTTCATTATTGTAGGTCTTTTCCTTCTCTTGTGTTTCTTGCCTAGAGAAGTTCCTTTAGCAGTTGTAAAGCTCGTTTGGTGGTGCTGAACTCTCTCGGCTTTTGCTTGTCTGTAAAGGTTTTAATTTCTCCATCAAATCTGAATTAGATCCTTGCTGGGTAGAGTAATCTTGGTTGCAGGTTTTTCTCCTTCATCACTTTAAATATGTCCTGCCAGTCCCTTCTGGCTTGCAGAGTTTCTGCTGAAAGATCACCTGTTATCCTCATGGGGATTCCCTTGTGTGTTATTTGTTGTTTTTCCCTTGCTGCTTTTAATATTTTTTCTTTGTATTTATTTATTTATTGAATTTTTGTGGTACGTGGGCCTCTTACTGCTGTGGCCTCTCCTGTTGCTGAGCACAGGCTCCGGACGCGCAGGCTCAGCGGCCATGGCTCACGGGCCTAGCCGCTCCACGGCATGTGGGATCTTCCCAGACTGGGGCACGAACCCGTGTTCCCTGCATCGGCAGGCGGACTCTCAACCACTGCTCCACCAGGGAAGCCCTCTTTGTATTTAATTTTTGATAGTTTGATTAATATGTGTCCTGGTGTGTTTCTCCTTGGATTTATCCTGTATGGGACTCTCTGTGCTTCCTGGACTTGATTAACTATTTCCTTTCCCATATTAGGGAAGTTTTCAACTATAATCTCTTCAAATATTTTCTGAGTCCCTTTATTTTCTCTTCTTCTGGGACCCCCTATAATTCGAATGTTGGTGCATTTAATGTTCCAGAGGTCTCTGAGACTGTCCTCAGTTCTTTTCATGCTTTTTCTTTATTCTGCTCTGCAGTAGTTATTTCCACTATTTTATCTTCCAGGTCACTTATCCGTTCTTCTGCCTCAGTTATTCTGCTATTGATCCCTTCTAGAGAATTTTTAATTTCATTCATTGTGTTGTTTATCATTGTTTGTTTGCTCTTTAGTTCTTCTAGGTCCTTGTTAAACATTTCTTGTATTTTCAGCATTCTATTTCCAAGATTTTGGATCATCGTTACTATCATTATTCTGGATTCTTTTTCAGGTAGACTGCCTATTTCCTCTTCATTTGTTATGTCTGGTGGGTTTTTATCTTGCTCCTTCATCTGCTATGTGGTTTTGTGTCTTCTCATTTTGCTTATCTTACTGTGTTTGGGGTCTGCTTTTTGCAGACTGCAGGTTCATAGTTCCCGTTGTTTTTGGTGTCTGTCCCCAGTGGCTAAAGTTGGTTCAGTGGATTGTGTAGGCTTCCTGGTGGAGGGGACTAGTGCCTGTGTTCTGGTGGATGAGGCTGGATCTTGTCTTTCTGGTGGGCAGGGCCAAGTCTGGTGGTGTGTTTTGGGGTGTCTGTGGCCTTATTATGATTTTAGGCAGCCTCTCTGCTAATGGATGGGGCTGTGTTCCTGTCTTGCTAGTTGTTTGGCATGGGGTGTCCAGCATTGGAGCTTGCTGGTTGTTGAGTGAAGCTGGGTGTTGGTGTTGAGATGGAGATCTCTGGGAGATTTTTGCCATTTGATATTACATGGAGCTGGGAGGTCTCTGGTGGACCAGCATCCTGAGCTTGGCTCTCCCACCTCAGAGGCAAAGCCCTGATGCCTGGCTGGAGCACCAAGAGCCTTTCATTCACACGGCTCAGAATAAAAGGGAGACAAAATAGAAGGAAAGAAAGAAAGAAAGAAGATAAATTAAAATAAAGTAAAATAAAATAATTAAAATAAAAAATAATTATTAAGAAAAAAAAATTTTAAGTAAAAAACAAACAAACAAAATATACCGGAGAGACAGAACCCTAGGACAAATGGTGAAAGCAAAGCTATACAGACAAAATCTCACACAGAAGCATACACATACACACTCACAAAAAGAGGAAAAGGGGAAAAAATAATGTATCTTGCTCCCAAAGTCCACCTCCTCAATTTGGGATGATTCGTTTTGTATTCAGGTATTCCACAGATGCAGGTGCATCAAGTTGATTGTGGAGCTTTAATCCGCTGTTTCTGAGGCTGCTGGGAGAGATTTCCTTTCTCTTCTTTGTTCTCACAGCTCCCGGGGCTCAGCTTTGGATTGGGCCCCGCCTCTGCGTGTAGGTTCGCAGGAGGGCGTCTGTTCTTCGCTCAGACAGGATGGGGTTAAAAGAGCAGCTGCTTCGGGGGCTCTGGCTCACTCAGGCCGGGGGGGAGGGAGGGGCACTGCGTGCGGGGCCGGGCCTGCGGCGCCAGAGGCCGGCGTGATGTCGCGCCGGCGTGACGTCGCGCCGGCGTGACGTTGCACCAGCCTGAAGCGCGCCGTGCGTTCTTCCGGGAGAGTTGTCTCTGGATCCCGGGACCCTGGCAGTGGCGGGCTGCACAGGCTCCCCGGAAGGGGGGTGTGGACAGTGACCTGTGCTCACACACAGGCTTCTTGGTGGCGGTAGCAGCAGCCTTAGCGTCTCATGCCCGGCTCTGGGGTCCGCGCTGATAGCCGTGGCTTGAGCCCGTCTCTGGGATCCGCGCTTTTAGCCGCGGCTCGCGCCCGTCTCTGGAGCTCCTTTAAGCAGCGCTGTTAATCCCCGCTCCTCGCGCACCAGGAAACAAAGAGGTAAGAAAAAGTCTCTTGCCTCTTTGGCAGGTCCAGACTTTTCCCCGGACTCCCTCCCGGCCAGCCGTGGTGCACTAACCCCCTGCAGGCTGTGTTCACGCCACCAACCCCGGTCCTCTCCCTGGGATCAGATCTCTGAAGCCCGAGCCTCATCTCCCAGCCCCCGCCCGTGTAGAAAGTAATTTCTGACTGAAAGTTAAATTTTTGGTATCATTAAACACTGATTCTATATGAATTCTGTTTGTACTGAACTCTGTGCTTGGGTACGTATGGACAAATCACAGTTCTAGAAAAATCTGTGTGGTTGTGTTTAACTCTGAACATCAGGTATTCCAATGAAGTGAATTCGGATGCCCCCTTGAATACCTAGGCATTATATAAGTTAAATAGCTACCCCACCCTATCCCTGTGTGCTAATTAGGTCTCCTTTATCCAGGCATAGTTTGATGCCAGACGAAGTTTGCCCTTAAATTGTGTTACCTTTTACTTTAAAAGCTAAAAAACTTTAAGTATGAGTTTGGAACTTATCAAGTGCAGAGTTTTTGACATGATGTGTCTAATGTCATATGCAGAGTCACTGAAATACTAAATGCCAAATTGTGAATAAACTTGCACATAATTCATTTTCCCCTCATTTTCTGGTTGGAACTATCATTATTGTTCCTCATTTTAGGGTTAGACAAATGGCTTCCATTTTCCCAAATAACTCGGCAAAGCATGATTAAATGACCCACGATATAATGACCTAGCAAAGCAGGGTGACGAACTGGGGGACCATGTCATCATCAGGCAAAGCCCTCTTCCCAGTTATCCCCGTTTCTCTCTGAGGTTCAGTAATTCTTCAACTTTCTCAGCTATTAACATGGAATTTACATTTCCCATTTCTTCTTCCTTCATTCCGGCTTGGTATTGTCTCCCTCAAAGCACCTCTTAGATGTGACTACTGCTCAGTCACATCGCCCACTTGCTCAGGCCACACCACAGACTTCTGAAACCACAACGGAAGTTGGTGATTACCGCCCCTGGCTTCGCTCCTCTGCAATCCTCTCCATTTCACCGAGAAAACGTTGCAGCACACAGGGCCTCCCTGTAGTAAATGGCTGGCCTGGGATCCAAGCCTGCATGGTCCGCTTCCAGGCCAGTACTCTCACCAGTGTGTCGTCTCTTTTCTCACCCTTTCTCATACTGATCCTCATGACACATTGTAATGTTGCCTGTCACAGTAAATCCAAGCTCCTAACTCTATCCAAGTCGAGCTTTCAAGGCCCTACCCGGTCCCGTTCCACATAATTGATATTCATTTCGTCAATGTCCCCAGTGTGCGGGCTCCGCTCCACTGAGTCTCAACTCCCTGAAGCCTGCTTGCCACGTCTTCCTCAATGTGGGCCTCACCCATCTCTGCCTCTCTGTCCTCCAAGAGTCCTTCTGCTTATCTGTGTCATCCATGTAAGTACTGTTTAACTGACACAGATTTGGCTGCTTCTTTAAAGATACCTTCTACTTCATTCATCAGCTCATCCATCTGCTGAGTTTCCTTGTGATACCTCATTGTTTGATTCCTACCTCACAGATTAATAGGACCGCAGAATACTAAATTCAGCTTTTTAATTTTTATACACAAGGAAACTGAGTACCAAGGCATTCAGTGTTATTAGCAAGATGGGGCACATAGTACCAATATGGAACTTCAAAAGAAAGACACTGCTTGTTTTAGACCAGCGGAGCTTGGCTCACCTGTAGGTTACCTAAACTGAGATGTCTAGTAGGTCTTTGGCTGTACAGATCTGAAGTTCATGACAGATGTGTAGATAAGAGACAACGTTTTGGAGTCCACCACTGTAGAACTGGCAGTAGAAGCCTGGACTATGGCTTTGAAGGCTCAGAGAATATTTCGAATTAGACAAGGCATAAGGATTGGACCCCAGGGGTCACTGACAGGTTTCTGGGAAAGCTGCAGGAGGAGGGGCCAGTAGAGGTGATTGAGAAGGTAGGTAGTCAGGGGGGTGGAAGCAGGAGACAGTGGTGCTGACTGCAGCAGGGAACCTATAGAGTGTGTCCTTACAGAGATCTCTGAAAGCGATATGGAAGGAAGCTCAGTCCCTGGGCCTTGATTTTCATGCAAATGACCTTGAATATGTATATTCAAGACCTTTCCTCCCCACTGGTATTCAGCCACGATAACCAAGCGTGTATGGTTTTAATAAACCTTGGCCATGTTTTTTTGGTTGTGGAGGTATAGATGGAATCCATGTAAATATCTTGTTCCATTTCCAAATGATAAATTGTGTAACGATATGAAATTCACTTTAAACATTATGAGGTAAAGGAGTATGTGATTTAAAATATCATGCTTTGGAGGTATTGTATGAGCAAAATTCCTATATTCAATCATCCAAAGCAAACTATTATTTAGGAACTGTTTGAAAATAGATAAGCTGAAAATATTTTAAGAGCAAGAGAAAAGTGATGGTATATCAAAAATTACTTTTTCCTATCATATTGGGTTTTGGGTTACATTTAGTGTTATTTAAAGAATCATAAGTTAGAACTTCAAAATATCTCAGGAAGGCAATAAAGATCGTCGAGAACACATCTCATTTAAATTTCTCTGAAACTACCTCAATTTCTCTCAAACTTATTGCATGATAAGTTTAAAACCAAACAAAAACATTTTTATATTCCAAAGGTTGGAATTGTTGCTTTAGAATGCTGCAAAAAATAAGTTTTAAGTTGGCTCAAGCTTTTCCATTACACACCACACACACATACATACAAATATACGCATGAAATTATCATGTAAATGTATACGCTATAGTGAAAGAAAACATTAGGGGCCTAAAATTATTATATAATATTGGGTTAACTTGAAATATATGAATATTGAGAGGCTTAAAATCTTAGAAGTTACTATCTATAAAGAATATTAACGGTTGTGCTCATTACATACAGGTGAGAAACAGGCCCAGAGGTAGCAAAAATTTAGAAAATAGCAATAATAACAATGATAAGAACTACTTCCTTTGAGTGCTTACTGTGTACCAGATAGTGTCCTACATGTGTTAATGGATGATCTTATTCAGTCCTTACAGGTAAGATTATTTTTCCTGTTATTCATTTTACAGATGAAAAAACAGGCACAGAGAAGTGAAATAATTTCCATGCCCTAGTTTGATAAAGCAAGTATACATTTTATGACCTCCTTTTATGATATTTGTAATTCAGAATAAATAATTCCTACGATTAAAATAATTCCAGAAAGTAGGAAAATGCTTCTTTCTTTTCAATCGGTGCTACCTTCTGTCCTAACACTTCCTCCCCAGCCTCGCCTTGACCATCCCTGCTCTATCAGATGTGGACCATGTGTGGTTTATGTGACCAGTTCTTAGGGCATCCACCTTGGGAAGCTTGGTCTTTCAATGAAACATTTTCTGAGCATGCAGGCATCATGGTAGATGCCATCACGGAAGAACACAGTCTGAGAGATCAGAGGAGCACAAATCAAAGCCCAGGGTGTGGGGAGGATGTAAGGGCAGAGGCAGCTCATGAGCAAAGGCTCTGAGATGGGAGAGCCAGGGTGGGGATGGGAATGAGTTTTCCTATTCAGCTTGGGTACACAGAACTTCTTTGTAAGGTAGAAATTCAAATTCAGGTCCCCCTTTCTCCATCTTCCACTGAGGAAAAGGCAAATGTCTCTCTTTAGCTCTCCCCCTGCTGCCCTGACATCTTGTGGCATCATGACAAAGTCACGATGTCAAGAATCCATTAATCAGGCTTAATTTCAATTATAAGATACTCTTGTCCAATTAACATCAATTTATTAAGTTTACTTGATTTCATGAAATAATTTGGAAAGAAACAAACTCCTTTCAGTTTTTATTTTTCTTGGAATGTAGCAGAACATAGTAGAAGGAAAGGATAGCAAACTCAGAGTCACACGGGTCTGCGTTTAAATACTGACTGTGCCTCTAGCTGGCAGATACTTATGTGGGCAAGTTTCTTAAGGTCTTTGAACTTCCGTGTTTTCATTTATTAAATGAAATAGTAATGTGTCCTAGGGTCGTGGTGGAAATGAAGTGAAGTAACATGTATAAATCTCTTTGGCAGATGTTGCCTAAATGTTTGTTGAATTAACAAATAAAAAGAGGTGAACTGAACAACAAGATAAGATGGAGAATTGAGTAGAGGGACAGTGGTAGGGTGGACCAGAACCAAGCATGGTTAGCAACGTTCTTGAAGGTTCACAGAAGAGAAGTCCCAGCTCCGGCAAATGCCGAATGTCTTGCAGTTACAAAAGTCCCAGCTACCCCATCAAGCTTAATGTAGTCATAGATCGAGTGCCATCATGCCTTTGCCTCTTCTCAGCTGCTTTTGCTACGGACTGGGAAAAGTAATAGCTGGTGTACACAGATCCCCTGCCGACAAACTGTTAAGCATGGGGGGTGCTTTGTGAGTTACTTTATCTAAGCCTAAGCTAATGAGGATGTTTAGCACAGTCCTTAGCAATTTGTCAACACCTTGGCATTCTAGAGCCATTTCCCAGGGCACTGAGTAAATATTTACATGTTAGAGACGAAACAAGCTCCTCACTAAGAATAATGTTATACTTTTCTCTGTGTGCTTTATCCTGCTATTTTAGAAATGAAAGAGCTTTTCTTTTCAGCTGGTGATTTAGTAGACAATCACAGGATATTTTTACAAGAGTTTTGAAGGCTTTCCTATCAGAGATTTTCACAGGTCTTCTAGATATTCCTGGTGGGAAAGTCGTTTGCAAATCTACCAACCTAAGCCCTTAAATATACATGTTAATCACACCGAAAGGATTTCCAAGATGACAAAATATGAAAGAAAACAGAGAGGAAGTGAAGTAAAAATAGCACATTCTGTTCTTGTCACTGTCTATTCTGAGTTAATGATGTGAATATATGACCGTAAACTTCGTAGATGTGTTGGTGCTTTATAACAATTCATTTGTTTAAAAAAGCATGGATTGAACATGACTTTCTTAGTTTTGACAAATTTACCATGGTTTTGGAGGAAGTTATCATCAGGGGAAGCTGGGTGAAGAGTGTGCGCGAGCTTTCTGTACTCTTTTTGTAACTTCTCGGTGAATCTAGATGTATTGCAGAAACTTTAAAAAGTTTAAGTGAACTTTAAAAGTATTCACAGATAGGGCAGTTAATGTGAGAGATCTAGTTTTATCTTTGTCTTTTATCGCTTTATACAATCTTATAAAATGCAAAATAAGAGAAAGTGTTTATTGAACCCCTATAAAGTGCTATCCTAGGCCCCTGAGATTCATCAACAAACAAAAGAGACAAGTACCTCTGCCCTTACAGCACTTATATTAGTGTAACTTATTGTGTTCTGACAATAAAGAGTAGGAAGAAAAAAAGAAAGAGAGAAAGAAAGAAAAGAGAAGTAACTTAGAATGTGGTCAGTGGTATGGAAAAAACCACAGTTAGAGATAGTGATCACGGGTGTGTGGTGGGGGGGATCAGGGTGGGGCTTACAGTTTCACAGAGGGTGGATCTCTCTGAGATGGTGCCTTTTTAGCCAAGGCCTGTAAGAGGTGCTGTGTCTGGGGGAAATGGAAGAGGAAGAGCCAACCTAAAGCTGCGGGAAAGAACAGCAAGGTGGCAGGAGCTGAGGGGAGGAGGAGGAAGGGTGGTAGCACATGAGATTTTCAGTCCATCTTTCTTTTCAGTGCATTTGAGCTCACGGTAAATACATTAGGCTCTCGTGGAAGGAAAGAGAAAGCACGTTTACCTGATACCTACCGTGTCCCTCGCCCTGAACCCATAAAGTGGGACTAACTACCCCTCAGTTTATAGGTGAAGAAGTTGATCCTCAGAGAGGTTAAGTAACTTCCCTGAGGTCACACAGCAAACAAACAGCAGAGCCAAGGTTCAGACATGACCTCTTAGCATAGAGACCGTGACCCATCCGCATAGTCCACTTTGCCGTGCTGCCACCCCTGTGTCATGCAGATCAAACAAGAAAATATTTTGTTTCTTCAATTTCTTAGATATTGCTATTGATTATGGCATATTGAGGCATACTAGCGTATGGTTTTGTAAATTTCTGTTTATTTTCCAGTATCTACTGAATTTGAGGTGTCCAAATGGATAAATGGGAAATTTTGTTTCCCAATTTCTCGCTCTAGACAGAAGAATATTTCTGTTGACTAATATGTTAAAAGTTCCTGCCTTTGAAGTCTTTAATGTACATTACAACATAAGACAGAATCAAGAGTAATTGCTATTTCTGAATTTAAGGATCTTTAGTTTCACATGAGTCTGAGATTGTCGTCTAAAGGAAAAGCATTGCCCAAGCCTCAGTACAACCCAAGAGTGATCTGGATATAAAACAAATCTTTTAGGTTAGATTTGATTTTATTTTATAGGAGAACACTTTGTTCAAAAGGAGATTTAGTCTTACATGGAGAGAATCTGCAGGACCTAATATCGTACTTATTTCAAAAAATTGAACATTTTAGTTGCAGAATAGGAAAAAACAGTTAAGTTTGGCAACAGCTATGTGGGACGAAGTAAAGTCTGACTGTTGAAAGAGGAAATAACAGTATCCACAGTAAAATCAATGCATAAAACTGCAATTATTTAATCATTTAAAAGTTGGGAGAATGTAAGATGATAATATTGTAGTATTGATAATATAGAAAATATTAAGACTTAATTAAGAATATTGATAATATTCTTTGCATAAGGTCCGAAAGAAAATCTTTCAGAGAGCATTAGACCTGACCCAAACTAAATTAATAATGTGCAAATCTCAGAATGGCCAGAGATCGGTTTAGATAAGATTAAAGGCGTATTTAAAAATGAAGTCTTTGCGGCTGTTTTAACTTTTTGTATAAGCAGTGTTTCTTGTAAAGTTGTGTCTACCTTCACAAGAGAGTACTTTTGGAAATACCCAGAATAAATATTATTAGCTCAGCATTTTTTATGACTGCTTCAGATTTGTGGTTTGATAAGGTAGAGGATTCTGTGCTTCTGTACTGCAGGTATCATTATTAGTAGCAGCAAGTGGAGACCTTGTTCTGCAAAATGCTAGCGTATCACGTGGAATCTGACTTGTCAACTGGGGAAAATTATTATGGGGTAGAGTTGCCTCTCTCCCTTTCCCTTCCTCTCTTCCCCATTTTCAGTGGAGTTGTCCCTTCACTTTGCTTCTTTGGACACAGTTCTCCTGTTCTGCCTGTTCAGTTGGTCCAAAAATGAGTCTGGTCTGAGAGCTTCCAGTCCTTTTTTGTTGACTGTCTGTGATCAGCTCTGTCTTCCCATCTCTCAGTACGTGATGATAAAATGATAAAAGAATAAAATGATAAAAGAAGGCCCTGTTCCAGTCTTCTCTTTGAGCTCTAATTTGTGGAGTGACCGGGATGAGCTCATTCCAGGGATCATGCTTTTACAACAGGGCCAAAAATTTCAGAAGATGTGCATGAGATTCTGAGTTAAAAAAAAAAAAATTAAGATTCGAAACTGAAAAGTAACCATCCCATTCTGTCCTCCCCAGCGCCTGGAGGCCAGTCTGTTCCACATGAATGTTACGTCCTTCAGCTTCTCCAGGACTGAGAGTTGTCCTTCTGTCCTCCTATGTGGAGCAAGAGCCTTAGTTCTGATGAAGCAGCATTACAACACAGTTGATCCAAAGGTTAGACTATTTTAGCGTTTCTCGGCAGGATTTACCAAACTTGATGAGCCAGCTGGTCTTCAGCTGGGCTGTTGCTGGTTTAGCATTATTTAGAAATATTTTTAGCCATTTGTCATCTGTTCCTGATAACTTGAGCTAAGGTGGCTTACTGAAAATCACACGGGAACATGGACTCTGCTAAGGACCGCGATTCTGAACATGTGCAGAGAAGTGCAGCACGACTGCAAATTCTCAGCTCGTTCAGTTGCTGTCTTTCCATAGCTCACTTCAGAGTGGATATTGTTGAGGAAAGCGTATGTATGTTTAACATTTTATTTTGGTGAAAGCAATATCATCAAAGGGCTTAGATTTAGAGTATTAGGCTCAAATTTTACTTCTCGAGTTACTTTTCGAATTAGTTAAGGGCCTTTGAAATTCTACATGTAATTACAATATTTTCTGAATTCAGTTCAGCATTTCATAAAGTACTTGTTGCTGATTGTTTTTATAAATATTTCACATTAGCAAAATAATCTGTATTCCAGTATTTAAAAATAGATAATCATTTTCACTATTTCTCCTTTGAATGTCACAGTTGATGACTCTGAATTCAAACACCTATATTTTGAAAAAGAAGAATTTTATCTTCTTAACTATGTTTATGATTGGAGAGTATCTTCTGTTGTGTAAGAACAAAACCTGAGAAAAAT